>NC_139678.1:14846274-15450988 GCF_964106915.1 Podarcis gaigeae | reverse complement strand
GTGGCAGAAGTAGTGAGGAGGACTAGAGGAAACTGAATATATATGCTTTCTCCAGTTTTCACGGAAATTCTTGCTTTGGTTTGGGTTTGCGCAACGCTCTTGTAAAAGTGCCTCATGTCTGCTAATATCCTGCTATAGATGGGATAGGTGATCGAGAGGGCAGATTATGAGGCAGCTTCATTTAAGCACAGCTATTTAAGCATGAGAGGTCTGGAGGGTGGCAGCACGAGAATGGGCCTTTTCTGCAGTGGCTCCCCATTTGTGGAATGCTCTCCCCAGGAAGGCATACCTGGCACCTTCATTATATTTGAGGCGCCTGGCAAAAACTTTCCTCTTGAACCAGGCCTCTGGCTGATTGACATCTGATGCCCTTTGAAAATGTGCTGAGGATGGAGGAATTACAGTGGTACCTCTGGTTGCAAACGGGATCCGTTCTGGAGGCCCGTTCGCAACATGAAAAGAGCGCAACCCGCAGCGGGTTGCGATTCGGCGCTTCTGTGCATGTGTGTGATGTCATTTTGTGCGCATGGGCGAGCGGCGGAACCCGGAAGTAGCCCTTTCTGGTACTTCTGGGTCACCACGGGACGTAACCTGAAAGAACGTAACATGAAGCAAATGTAACATGAGGTATGACTGTATTGGGTTGTTCTTGTTTTTATTTTTTACCACATATTTTATGCTTCTACAGTGGTACCTCTGGTTAAGTACTTAATTCGTTCTGGAGGTCCGTACTTAACCTGAAACTGTTCTTAACCTAAAGCACCACTTTAGCTTTAAGGGCGTCCTTCTGCTGCCGCGCTGCCGGAGCACGATTTCTGTTCTCATCCTGAAGCAAAGTTCTGAACCTGAAGCACTATTTCTGGGTTAGCAGAGTCCGTAACCTGAAGCGTATGTAACCTGAAGTGTATGTAACCCAAGGTACCACTGTATATTGCGGTTTTATGCTGTGAACTGCCCTGAGACCTGCGTGCATTGGGCAGCATACAAATCTAATAAATAATAATACTCCTTTCTTCCATAAAAAGGGACTAGAAATAAATAATTTTATTTTCTTTGAAATGTAAGTTATACACTGCCTGTTAACTTGTAAGACCTATGTGAGGTCAGGTGTGGAACAGGTAAAATCGTGGCTGGGCTAGAAAGTCTGCACGCCCCTTTGCAAGGCTCCTTGAAGAGCCTTGCTGATTGTCAGAGCTTTAAGAGAGACCTGCACAGCCAAAGCTGCCCAAATCACCTGGGATAAGCTGCTCTAATCCTCTGGAAACTCCCTAGCATAGCGGGGGGGGGGGGGGCTGGGGGCTGGGGGCTGGAGGAAGCGACTTGCATTCATGGTGCTTCCTTCAGAGCTTTGAATACAAACTTCAACCTTTGGAAAGAAAAGGAAAACAGCATCTTTTTCTTTCTTCCCAGAGGAATCCAGGCACTGGAGGAAGTCCATTAAATACAAACCACTTTCTCAGCAGAGGAGAAAATATTCCTTTTTCAATAAGCTTTTCCCTGTCTCCATTGACTTCCAAGTTGCGATCAGCCAGTGGGCAATTGCAGGGAGCATCTCGGAAGGAGGTTGCTGTAACCCCCCCTCCTCTGAACTTTTGACAGGTGTCAGTCAGGGGTTTGTCAGAGTTGGAGTTTGAGGAAATAAGGATCCGGCCCTGTGATCGGATCTGTTTCTCCGCCCTGGCTCTAAGGCAACATACGACTATTAATCGGATTCAACTCAAATGAGCAATTGTCTGGGGGGTGCACTTGTGTTAAAATGTTAAAATGAAATTGCCCCACCAAAAAACAGATACCGCCGAATCAGGAGCCTCAGAGGCAAAGAGTGACATAAGCTGAACGTGCAGCGGATCACAGGTGCCATCTCAGTGACCAGTGCTTGGGTTTTCTAACGTTTTCTGCAGAAATACTCACACTTCAAACGCCACATGAATTCTGCATGAGATTCTGCATGAGGCAGATGTAGTATTTAATCCAAGCACTGTGTAACAACCCAGTTTCATTTGCTTTTAATTCTCTAGAGAGCCAGTGTGGTGTAGTGGTTAAGAGTGGTAGTCTCATAATCTGGGGAACCGGGTTCGCGTCTCCGCTCCTCCACATGCAGCTGCTGGGTGACCTTGGGCCAGTCACACTTCTCTGAAGTCTCTCAGCCCCACTCACCTCACAGAGTGTTTGTTGTGGGGGAGGAAGGGAAAGGAGAATGTTGGCCGCTTTGAGACTCCTTAGAGTAGTGATAAAGTGGGATATCAAATCCAAACTCTTCTTCTTCTTCTTCTAGCAGAGTAGTCCTGATTTAAACACATTTGATGAAAAAAATTAATCTTAAACAAGGTTAGCCATTGAAAGGTGTCAGGGAACTGCCATCGGAGAGTCAGGTGGTGGAAGGGCTCAAGGAGGTTAGGAGACCCTCGGATGCTGAGGAAGGAACCAGCAGGGGGAGAGAGAGAGTTCCCGCAGAAACTCAGTCGGAGGGATGGCTCCAAGATACTTCCAGTGAGAACAGCGGAGAGGTTTCTGGACCTCCGCTGGGGACGCCCACTCCGCGCAGGAAACTGTCACGCAGAGATTCCAAAAGGAGGGTTTCCGTTAAGGAACTCCTATGTTGGCGTAAATTCCGGAAGCGCCCACTGACGGATTCTGCCAGCGATTGAGGCAGCCATGCACCCATGGCTCCGCGGACGGGGAGAGTTTAGAAACTGATTGCAGGAGTTAAGAACTCAGCCATTTACGCACAAGCAGCCCCTTAACCCATCACAAAAGGCAACCCAAGCAAAGCATGGGAAGCTTGTGTATGAATGGGATATTGATGAATTCTTATATTACCAGAAATGGGTTTGGGTGTATATTGACTGAACAAGCATTAGCAAAATGTGGCGCTGTGGTCTAAACCACTAAGCCTAGGACTTGCTGATCAGAAGGTTGGCAGCTCGATTCCCCGCGACGGGGTGAGCTCCCATTGCTCAGTCCCAGCTCCTGCCAACCTAGCAGTTCAAAAGCACGTCAAAGTGCAAGTAGATAAATAGGTACTGCTCTGGCGGGAAGGTAAACGGCATTTCCGTGTGCTACTCTGGTTCGCCAGAAGCGGCTTAGTCATGCTGGCCACATGACCCGGAAAAACTGTCTGTTGACAAACGCCGGATCCCTCGGCCAGTAAAGCGAGATGTGCGCCGCAACCCCAGAGTCGCTCGTGACTGGACTTAACTGTCAGGGCTCCTTTACCTTTACCTTTAAGAATAAGAGAGCAGAGGATTTGAAGAGAGTATATCTGGATAGATAGTGAGTACTTCCATTTGGTGTAGAAAGCCTGCTCCTCTAATGAAGAGTTTGCTGTTTGTTTCCATAATCTATCACCTATATTTATTTATTTTGCATAGTTTCTATCCTGCCTTTTTGTTTAAAGTTCCCATAACATTTTACATTCTGTGAAGTCTTTGTAATTTCTTTAAAAACCACAAATACTGATTTTTTAATATTTTTTTCCAAATGAAAATACACAAAAGTAATAACAATACTATGTTTAATTTTTTTTAAAAAAGTTCTCTTCCCTCTCCTTTTTCCTTTGAATTTGCAAACAAATTAAAAAGAAGCGATAATATTAATTTTTTAAAAATTAAAAGAAGCGAGAAAAAGTAGCTATTCAAGTCAGCAGCAGCAGCCTCTTTGGGAAGCAGTTAACGTAGCCAAAGCCCTGATTAAAATAAGTTAGCAAGCATTAAACGTCTTGGGAAACAAAATGGCCGTGCACCCTCGGATTTGGCATGAGGGGAAGGGAATTCTATAACGGCTTTTAATATAAGCTTTGATTTTTTGCAGTGTGTAACTGTTTGCTACTGTTCATTGCTTAACACCAAGGGCGTGCTAAGTTATGTCTAGGGACTAGCGTCAAGAGCGGCTCACAATAATTTAAACAGAGGGAATAGAAATGGCTCCAAGAAGGTTGTAGCCATTGAGGTGCAATGGAGATGTGCGTTGGTTCTTTTACCCTTCTCGGCTCGAAGTGTGATTTTTCTTCGCCCTCCGGGAATGCTTAGTAGGCTGGAGTCGGGAGGGAAGGCATTCTGGTGACAGCACAGACTGTTGGGAAGGCTGTGATGGCAGGAAATTTAATTTATGCCCTCTAGCTGTCAGTTGTAAGAAGATCTTGTTACATTGCCTCTGAGGAACTGGCCGACCTTGATCTAAGAGCAAGGCATTCTGAGTTGACTGAAGTGTGGAACTGGGACAGAAGGGGAAGGCCAGGGAGAGAGATAAACAACAGGTAACCAGGTCAGATGTTTCTGCAGTAATATGTTGACAACTACTATATTTCAGTCTCCTAACACCGTATTCTCGGACAGAATACGGCTAGAGGCAATGGAAGCTACAGAGTAGATAGCCTACTGCTTCTATTGTTCTTCGCTGTCTTCATAATGACCCTAACTCTTTGGGGCTGTGAATGAGCTTAAGGAGAATATTGGCTACTCCTTGTGGTTTTTAGTGTTGCCAGCTTCATTGAGGGTCTTGCCAATTGGGCCCCAGCAGACCCAGCACTCTAGGCCTTTTGAAAATGTCGGAGAACCCATCTTTCCTCTCTGGCTTTCCACAGAAGGTGTTTTAGTTTAGGGTTTTGGCTATCGTTGGGGGTTTTTTTTGGTCATATTTTAGTAGTTTTGGGATGATGCTGATGATTATTACCTGCCCTTTGCCAGCGGGTCCTGGGGCACATGACAGGAGTTTAAAATTCTGAATTATAAATGCAGTTGAAACGCAGTACAGACACAGGAATAGGATGGGCTCTGAAGACGCACACTTCTCAGGTAGTCAGAGTTGCCTCTTCAGCATTCGCTAAACGCTGAAGATTCCCGACACACCTTTATGGGAAGAGAATACTACAACTCAGGGGCTGCCACAGGGAATGCCCTCTTCACGGCCACCCTTCCCGAACGTCTGAGGGATGTGGGACTACCCAGAAGACCCCCTCAGTTGACCTTACAACCTGGGAGGGTTTGTAGGGAAGGAGCTGTCTGTTCAGATATTTGAGGCCTAAGTCATATCAATTGCTGGCCTGTTAATATTTTATTGTGCCTGTATTGTTAATTGGAATTTTTTTTGGGAAGCCACCTTGAACGAGTCTGCTTCTAAGGGTGGCGTATAAATATTTTAGATAAAACACGTATATTTCAGGCTTAATCGGTTCTTACTACTTTCAGACTAGGCACCTATATCAAATTCCAACATCTTCAGTGTAAGTTGGGGTGGGGTGGGGGCACTGGATCTGGTTGGTGGGCTGCATCCTGGCCATCCACCTATCTATACCTTTGCATCACCTTGAGGTCAGGTGATGCATTTCTTTGGCCAGCGTAGTTTGGAATAAAAGGAATGGCTTTGCAGTTGCCTTCAAACCTTCCTTTCAGCAGAGAGCTGCGTCTTTATCTGCACCACACCTTAACAGAATACCTGATGTCAGGTGTAGGGCAGGTGACTGTGGCTTCAGGTAAGCGGTCTGATGGACTTAATCAGGGCTGCAGGATCCAAAGACACAAATTGGTGACTTTTCATTTGGTCGTTTGCAACTGAATGCTGGAACAACCTCATTGGAGAAGCATTGTGTTTGAGGCGATAGATGATATGGGAATTTTGTCTGAAGCTGCTTTTCCATGCATGCAAATCACCACTTGCTGCTGCAGCTCTTGAGTAGTGAATCTGCATATGTGCACTTTCTCTTCAAAGGAAGGAGAGGGAAGTGCTTTTGCATATTTCTGTGTACTCAATATGTTCCGATGCTCATAGTGATGGAGGAACTTCAGACAAATGTTTGCACTTGTTTCTCATCTGAATTGTGTGGGTACAAGACTCTCTCTTCATGCATGTGTGCATATGTGTTTTCTTTTAGTAATATTTATCAACTGCAACATGGATGCAAGCAAGAAAGCAGATCCCCCGGTGTCAGTGGAACTGGTCCAAAAGGCAAATCCCGACCGCAGCCCAGTGCCATCCATTTATGTGCCCGAACAAGGTGGCTACAAAGAGAAATTTGTGAATGCAGTGGAGGACAAGTACAAATGCGAAAAGTGCCACCTCATACTGTGCAATCCAAAGCAGACAGAATGTGGGCATCGGTATTGCGAGACCTGTATGAATGCTTTGCTAAGGTTGGTGTTTCTTGGTATTGTTTCAATGGGGTAAAACGGTACTGAAGGCAAAGTGCTGGCTTTCTAACCTAAATCCTTTCGTGGTCAAGTTCTAGGCATGAAGTAACTTTGCATGTTGAATATATATATGCATAAAGTAAAGAGCAAACACCTGGACTAGTTTCATATCTAGCAATCCACAAATGAGCTCACCAGTCATTTTTTAATTGGGTCAAGGTGGGCTCCCCTGTGACCTCACTCTGGACTTCACAGGCATTCCAGAAAATAGTGCTCCATGTGACACCAGGTATGAGATTCTGCCCCCCACCTCACTTAGGGGAACCATACATTTTGGTTGACCGTGAAGGCCAACAAAACTCCTTTGCTCCTTAGTTAGTGCTTGATACATGTTACTGAGAGAAAGAGAGAGAGAAGATAGACTGGATAGGTCAGACCATGGTAGACCATGAGACTCTTAATTACAGGGTTGTGGGTTCAAGTCTCACATTAGGCAAAAAAATCCTGCATTGCAAGGGGTTGGACTAGATGACTCTCATGGTCCCTTCCAACACTACAATTCTGTGGTTCTATGACAGACAGATAGTTGGAAAGTATGGGATTATATTTTCCCCAAAGACCAAAGAAAGAGTTTTGAAACACCTGAGAGAGTAGCTAATTTTAAACTGCATCTCTTGTAAGTTGATGCTGATAACATTACCATAAATTATTTGCCGGTTCAGAAATAGTCCAGAGAAACGAAGGAGTTGACATTTTCGTATTTTGCCGGATAGATATGAAACATCCACGTCAACAATTATATAGCTGTAGAAGAAAACAGGGAAGTGAAGAAGTCACCAAGCCCTAGGGCCTTCCTAGTGGCTCTGAGCTTTTGGAATGATGGGCTGCAATATTGTTTTAGGCAGCTGTTAATTGCTCGCTACTGCTGTTAAGCTCATTGTGCAGCACCTAGGTTTCTTGTCCTTCTTGATGCATCACTGTAAATATGCAGGCATCAGAAACAAATCTTACTGAGTCCTACAAAAGTGCTGTTTTATTGCAAATATAGGATAAAGTCTAGTTCTTTCTTCCTGGATATATGTATAATGGAATCATAGGGTTGGAAGGGAACTCAAAGGCCCATCCAGTCCAATCCCTTCAATGCAGGATATATTAGAGATGAAAGTTGTTTGTGTATATTGGGTGTGTGGCACTGTGGTCTAAACCGCAGAGCCTGGGGCTTGCCGATCAGAAGATCAGTGGTTCGAATCCCCGCAACAGGGTGAGCTCCCACTGTTCAGTCCCTGCTCCTGCCAACCTAGCAGTTCGAAAGCACATCAAAGTGCAAGTGGATAAATAGGTACCACTCCGGCGGGAAGGTAAACAGCATTTCCGTTTGCTACTCTGGTTCACCAGAAGCGGCTTAGTCATGCTGGCCACATGACCCGGAAGCTGTAAGCCGGCTCCCTTGGCCAGTAAAGCGAGATGAGCACCGCAACCCGAGAGTCGTTCGCGACTGGACTTAACGGTCAGGGGTCCCTTTACATACACACACACACACACACACACAATTTCCGTAGTAGAATGCTGTCATCTCACGCTGTTAACAGCTGATAAGAGGGAGGCAAAATAATTAATAATAATTAGATGAGGTAAAGTGAAAGATGGGGGTGGGGGAAGGTTCCTGGTATGATGAAATCAACTTGGGAAGAATGAGACTTGTAATCCAAAATGCTAAGTTGGTGGGCATCTACTTCCCTAAGATGTTTAGATATGTGATTGAATGTTAATTGTGTTTTCTGTGTTGTACCAAGCAAATGGCCTTCTGAAAGTGTGTGTGTGTTTGTGTGTGTGAATGAAATAATAATATGAATTTCAAATAACCTGAAAGCTGCAAAGAGTAAATGGCTTTGTGGTGTTTCGCTGCTCGTGCATTGTTGTTTGCATACCATTACCCCTTTCTGTATAATTCTTCTAGAATCATTGTTTGCAGCGATTGTGTGGGCTCCGCTTCCATCTCCAACTCCCGACTGTTAAAATGAATGGAGAGCGTGCCACCGCATTGGGTTTGGAGCTGTGGGTGGAAAGCAATTCCATTCTCGGTTCTCGTGTACTTGTTAGAATATAACGATTATGCCGTGGAGCCTTTAGCACTCTCTCTCTCTGGGTCATCTGAGGATAGAGAGACAAGAACCACTGAAGACAGCCCAGTGAAGATTACTGCTCAGTATGCAGCAGTAGTTTAAAAGAGCAAACAGAATGCTTGAGTGCGTTCAATAAGGACTAGGAGACAATAGCACAGTATCAGATGAATGGTATTTGTTCTAATGCAGAACACAAGTTTCCTGCATTATCCTCATCTCAAAGGGACGGAAAATTAGAGAGGAAAGAAATGAAGAGAGTCAGTGGAGATCGTAGAACTGTAGAAGGGACCCTGAGGGTCATCTAGTCCAACCCCCTGCAACACAGGAATTTCAACTAAAGCATCCATGACAGATGGCCATCCAACCTCTGCTTAGAAACCTCCAAGGAAGGAGAACCCACCACCTTCTGAAGGAGTCCGTTCTGCTGTCTTAAGAGCTCTTACCATCTGAAAGTACTTCCTGAGGTTTAGTTGGAATTTGCTTTCTTGTAACTTGGTTCATTGGTTCAGGTCCCATCCTCCGGAGCAGGAGAAAACTAGTTTGCTCCATCTTCCATTTGACAGCCCTTTAGCTATTTGAAAATGGCTATCACATCTCATCTTAAGTCTCCTCTTACCCAGGTTAAACATACCCACCTCCTTCAACCGCTCTTCATAAGGCTTGGTTTCCAGACCCTTGATCATCTTGGTAGCCCTCCTCTGCACATGCTCCAACTTGTCAACATCCTTCTTAAATTGTGGTGCCCAGAACTGGACACCAGGTGTGGTCTGACCAGGTCAGAACAGAGTGGGACTATTCCCTTGATCTGGACACTGTACTTCTGTTGATGTAGCCTAGAATAGCGGGTGGCGCTGTGGGTTAAACCACAGAGCCTAGGACTTGCCGATCAGAAGGTCAGCAGTTCAAATCCCCGCGAAGGGGTGAGCTCCCGTTGCTCGGTCCCTTCTCCTGCCAACCTAGCAGTTTGAAAGCATGTCAAAGTGCAAGTAGATATAGGTACCGCTCCGGCGGAAAGGTAAACGGCTTTTCCGTGCGCTGCTCTGGTTCGCCAGAAGCGGCTTAGTCATGCTGGCCACATGACCCGGAAGCTGTACGCCAACTCCCTCGGCCAATAAAGTGAGATGAGCACCGCCACCCCAGGGTCGGTCACGACTGGACCTAATGGTCAGGGGTCCCTTTACCTTTAGAATAGCATTAGCTTTCTTTTTGCTGCTGCATCACTGTGTTAACTCATGTTAAGCTTGTGGGCCTACTAAGACGTTAGGAAGTATGTTGCTGTTAGCATGACAGCATTTAAAAGATGAGGATTAAATTGACTAGAGTAATCAAGGGCTACAATTGAAGTAGCTAATATAGGTGATGCAAGGGCACCGTCTAGAACAGCAATTGCCGCCGCATTTTGCACAACTGAATTGCTAGCATCCTACTCATCCATTGAGCGGCAGACAATCTGGGCTGAAACTTTAGCACACATACAGATTATGCACTGGAGCTTTGGAGAAGAGCAGAGATGTTGGACCTCTTTGGGAGATGCCAGCAGGTACCCTTAGGAAGGTTTACCCCCCAACTTTATCGCTGTGCTAGCACTGTGCATGTCCAGCTGTCAGGGGGGCATAGTGAGCTCTACGGGAGTGGACCCCCCTCCATGCATGAAGAACGGTGTGTGCACACAGTGTGTCTGAAGGCATCAGCTGAGAAGCAACCTTATCTCCCAGCATTGTTGCTGTCAGTAAGAAAGGAAGCTTTCACTCTCTTATGCTCTTAAGGTAATCTTGTTGCATCAAAGCCGACAACTGATTGTGAATGGAGCATTGCAATAGCATTATGATGCTTTTGCAAGAGCTTTGGCTCAGTGTTGCAGGTAGACAGTCTTACGGCGCAAGTAGGTTTTTTTTTTTTTAAAAAAAACTGTTTATAGCCATGCTTTTAAAAGTTGACCCGGAACAGTAAGCTTGCTACATCATTAATAAAGTTATGGTTTCCCATTTTTAAAATATAGAATTTTAGAGATGGAAGGGGACCCTTTGCAATGCAGGAATATGCAGCTGTCCCATGCGGGGATCGAACCTGCAGCCTTGGTGCTATCAGTACCACGCTCTAATCAACTGAGCTGTCCAGGCATTTAATGCCATAAACTTTTGTCATAGCCGTAAATAGTATAACCCAGCCTCCTCCGACCTGGTGTCCTCCAGTTGTTTAGGACTACAACTTCCATCATCCCTGACTGAGAAGCACCTGGTTAAGGGAAGCTGGCACAACCTCTCTTGGGAACACTTAACCTTGTTGGTAAAGAGAATGCAGACCTGGTGTCTTTGCTGAGCTAATAATAATAATAATAATAATAATAATAATTATTATTATTATTATTATTATTTATACCCTGATCTCCCCTTCCAAAGCTGGGCTCAGGGTGGCTAACACCAATAAAATCACAGTAAAAACATAATAGGGGGAACAAGAAAACCAATTTAAAATACAGGTTAAAATGCAATTTCAAATGCAGCATCATTTTAAAAGTAGCCGATAAATCAAGACCATAAGGGGAGGGTAACATAAGGGTCAGACTGAGTCCAAACCAAAGGCTGGGTGGAACAGCTCTGTCTTGCAGGCCCTGGGGAAAAATATCAAGTCCTGCAGGTCCCTAGTCTCTTGTGACAGAGCTTTCCACTAAGTCGGGGCCAGTACTGAAAAGGCCCTGGCCCTAGTTGAGACCAATCTAACCACCTTGCAACCTGGGACCTCCAAAATGTTGTCATTTGTGGACCTTAAGGTCCTCCCTGGGGCATACCAGGAGATTAATACCAGGAGATTCATGCAGATTAAACAAAACAAACAAACAAAAAGGAAGGGGAAATAATAAAATTCTGCTTGAAGGAAAGGTGCTCTGAACATCACAGGTCTGGGCCCAGGCTTGCGCTGAGCAGAGCTCTCCTTGTCCTGGATGGATGGGATGTGAGGCTGAGTCCTTTTCTTCCTTGTAGCCCCCTGAGATGCTCAGCCCAGAGGGTTGAGGGGGTCGTAGAATCATAGAACTGTGGAGTTGGAAGGGACCCCGAGAGTCATCTAGTCCAACCACCTGCAATGCAGGAATCTCAGCTAAAGCATCCATGATGGACAGCCATCCAACCTCTGCTTAAAAACCTCCAAGGAAGGAGAGTCCACCACCTCTCCTGGGAGACTATTTTCTGGAACAGCATAGGTGCTTGTGCTGGGGGTTGCAGTGGAAAGGGGAAACCAATAGAAATTGCCACTCTGCTCCCTTTCACTAGTGGGAAGCCTCTGTTGGATCAATGTTTCCTTTGCCCTTTCATACAGGAGAAAGTTTTGGATTCAACTTATAAGGTGCATTTTGATTTGATTGTTTGTATTCTGCCTGCTTTTTGTGTGTATGTGTGTCATTTAACCTCTGTGACCAGTGCGGTCCCAAACTTTGCCTAGTTTTCTTTTTTTCCCCTTTTAAATGTACTGACCTCTGTTTAAATTTATTGTCAACATATATGAAATGCTACATGTATGCAAACAAAGTTTTGGTGTAAGATCAGTTGTTGTTGTTGTTTTTCTTTTCTAGCTCTGCAATTCCAAAATGTACAGCATGTCAAGAAACAATAGTGAAAGATAAGGTATAGTTCCATCTCCCCACCCCCTCCCCAAAAAACCAAAAACGAACCACCTTATTGTGCATCTTAAACCAGGTTGCTTTGCTTATCTCAGACAAGGAATTGGCCTTTACTTTCTGCAGTGTAAATGCATTTCTAGCTTTCTTTCTCTTGCTCCAGAATTTTTCATGAGTGCAGTTCTTGTATGGGTTGTCCTTTTCAAAAACAGGGCCCACCTGACCCCCAGGAAACAGGTAGAGCAGGATTCTTATAGCTGATCTTCTGACTCCTGATAGCAGACAGCTAATGATGAACTGTCTCGCCATTCACACATAACTGCAGTTCTTCCCTGAGGAATCAGCCGAGGTGCGTGTAGCCAACAATCCATAACAGGCGGATAGAGATGTAGTTATCTTGCACAAGTTCTGTTATAACAAGGCAAGCATGACAAGATAGTTCTGCAGTAGGGAGTTTGCAAACAATACACCACAGGTAGCTAACATGGTGTCCTCCAGATGCTGTTAGACTGCAACTACCATCAGCCCCAGCCAGTGGAGACGATGGCCAAGGATGATGGGAGTTGTAGTCCCACAACTTCTGGAGAACCCCACCACATTGGCTACCCCTGCAGTTCTCCCCAAGAACATAGGAGCTAGTAGCGTTGAGGATCATGGGTTGTATTCACAAGAGTGCTATGGGGAATGTTTCATCAGTGCAATGATTTCTCTTCATGCCTCAGAATGTTCTTCACCCCATTCACTCCCTAAACCTATTGTGGAGGTTCCCACAACACACTGGAGCAGATTTGGGGGTTGTGGGGGAAAGAGGAGGGGGGAGAGGAGGAAGTCCCTTGGCACAAGTGGAAATCGTTTTGCTTGTGCAGTTGAATAGAGCCTCATGGATGTGGCTCCATGCAAGAAAGGGAAGCTGTAGAAGGTTTATAGAGTCATGGTCAATTCACCAGAGAAGCAGATAGTTGCCCTATGGCAGCATCAATGTGGTTAAAAACTAGAATGACTTGTCTCTTCACATTTTACTAGTGTGGAGTTTGTCCAGTCCCCATGGGGGAAAGTAGATGAAGTTGCATCCAGCGATGAAAGATCAGGTATTCCTCTCAAGTACAAGTATTGACTCGTCTTGTAGCAAAGCCAGCAGGTGATGCTTGGCAGCGATCATCTGATGGAGATTTGTCACTAGGCAAAAGTTGGCGGGATGGTTGAGGCTGTCATGAAAACCCTGCTTCTGGTCCTGCTGCACCAGTTAGTGGCTCTGCGTTGACACTCAAGCTGGGCAGGTGCATCTGCTGAAGGAAAACACGCAGGGCATGTCCCAGAAGCCCTAGAAGGTTAGGTGCTCCCTATGCAGAAAGTGTGCTGGTGCGCATTGTCCCTGATCAGGAGACACGTAGCTGTGGTGTAATCTGCTTTGATTCGTAAGGACAGCTCCTCTGCTGCTACTGGGATGAGGCTAATGAATGACAGGCAGGTAGGAACTCGAGCCTTAACGATACATACAGCCAGGTAGTCAACAGCATGCGGTCTCTGAGAATAATGCTGCATTCCGCAGTCCCAGAGAGGTGCAGTCATGCAGATAGAGGCTAACAAAGGGCTGTGGAGACGTGGGCTGCTGATGAAGTTCACTTGAAGGCGAATCAAATCGGAGGGATGCTGAGGAGCATGCGGACAGCGCAGAAGGAGTAGAAGAAAGCCTGCTGTGCAAATAAAGCATTCATAGCAGAAGGCTAGATGTTGTGGTATGGATCACAGACCCAAACGCCCCTTGCGAAGGCAGCACGCTCCAGGATTGAAGCCAGGTTACAAGGCTACAGGTTTTTTGGAGCAAGTCTGCACAGCAGGGGTAGGGAGCAATTTTGGCCCCTAGAGCTGCCTTTGCTCATGGTCAGGCTTCTGGGGACCAGATGCCAGTGGCATGTGGGGCCAGACTTAAAGCTGCATGCAACTCTTGACGATTGTGCAAAAGCCAGAGGTTTTGTAGACACGCATACCTGCCTCCCATCATGGCAAGCAAAAAACTTTGTTGACATTTTAGTCAGGCAAGAGCACTCCAGGAAGGCACTAAGCAAGGCTGGTGACAGGTGAGACCCCCAAGGACCAGATGGAGATGCAAGGAGGGCCACATTTTAAGGTTCCTCTCACCTTACAGCATACACTTTGTGCTAGAACTTGTTGGGAACCCAGATCATTCAGGGAAAAGCAGTTATGTACCCAGAAAATGTGGCGCCTATGTTGTTGAGTGCATTTCAACTGTATGTGCTTTACGCCAAGGGTTGCGAAGTGTAGAGCACAGGGGCTTTGGCTGGGACTGCCTCTGTAATGAGCACCAAGTCATAGGCCAGATGTCAAGGCCACCAGTGGCCACTAGGTGTTGAAGTAGGTTGGTGGTTCATGCCCACCCAGGGACACCCATCGTAGGTGTCAAGGCCACCTGTACCAAAGAAGATGCCCACATTGAGCCCATAAAATGTAGAGGATGCGAGGTTCCAAGGCTGAGTCCGGGTCCTAGAGCGACCACTAATGAGAAGACAGGAGATACTGAAGCTTGAACACCCTTTGTCCAGAGAACACGCAATGCCAAGGATAGAGTTGGATATCAGGGGCAAAGGATGGGACTTGCCACTGAAACCATCATTGCTGAGAAATGTTAGGTACTGAAATTGGAATGTAAACAGAGAAACTTTGCATTAAAAAAACCCCAATAACTGAGACTTGAGCTGGGATTCAAACCTGTCAGGACAGAGAGAGGCTAGATATTGGGACTAGCACTAGGCATGAGTTGGTGCTGAGGAACCGTAGGACCAGAATACAAGTCAAACATCAAGACTGCCAGTTTAGAGAAACACTCTAGGTACCAAGGCATGTGCTTGGCTACTGAGACTTCCAGATCCAAGGGATGCCAGGTGTTTAGGCTTGAACTGGATTCGGCCAAGAAATGCTCTAGGTACTACAGCTTTAGCAGGATACTGAGACTGTTCATACGAAGGTAATCCTGGTATCCAGACCGGAGCTGGGCACCAAGACTGCAGTAGTTGTATTTGAAACATGCAGGGTAGGAGAAAGGACGGCTGTCGATACCACCCCCATGCCTCCGTTGCACTGTTGTGAGAATTGGGTCATTTGAAAACCCAGCAGGACTGAATCCTTAAAACCAGGTGGTCTATGAATCAGTGTCAAGATCAAGGCTTTATGGTCAATGATCTGTGATCAAGACCAGTGTAGGATCAGAGGTAGGTGGCACAAGGCACACCTCACATTCCAAAACCATACCCAAGCAAGTTAATACAAGCACCTGGGCCAAATGTTGGACACTTAGGGAGGCTATAACAATAGCATTGACGTCAGACTGGGCATTGGTCCAGAGAATCGAAGGTGCCTGCTCAAGGGCAATTAATGCCCATAGAGGCACATAAACGTGAATCCCAACATAATGCAGGAAAATGGCGAAACACAAGGTGAGCAACAGCTCAGGGAGGCCCTGTTGCTCAAGCAAATATCCACTAAGGCAGCTATCCCTCTTGTACTCTGCCATCCTCAGGAGCAGCCAAAGGCCAGTCTGGAATTTTCTTCCTCAAGAAGCTGTAGAGAGATGACTTGCCACATGGAGCAGTGGTCAGCAGTTGTTGACGACATCATCCAGGAAGACTCCTCCTACTTCCTTATTGGAGTGGAGGGCGGGAAGGGAGGTGGGAATTGATAATGCGTCACCATGCCAAAGCTAGTTGAGCTGGAGGCTTCTTAGAAGTGTTGACTCTTCTCCAGTGCATAGTAAAGACAAATCTTAACTGTTGTTTTGTGGTTGTTTTCATATTTCTTCACTCCATCATGGGTTTGGCCACCTGATCCCTTCTCTCATTCTCTGTTCCTTTGCTGCTACTGCAGCTGAGCTTGTTGCATTTTGGCTACAGAGCGTTTTTGGTGCACACTCTTCACTGTCCTATTGCGTTTCTCTCCTCCCTGGTTGCTCATGGCAGATTTCTATAACCCAGTGTAGGCTTTTGTTTCATCATAAAGCCGATTTCCTTTCCCACGGGCCATCTGTCCTATCTTCAGATGTTCTAAACTTGGGTCTGTGTGGTCTGCAGAAAAGAGAGTTGGGTGTTTGCTGGGCCACAAGAAGTATAGTGTGTTCTGCCACCTGTGATGGGGTAGACACTGGTTCTCTCCAGGTGTCATCAGCCCAAGCCTCAACTCCAACCTGTGTTGGGAGGCATATGTAGAGAGGACCATATCAGTGACCTGTGATCTCATTTTGTCTGTGCATACACCACAATAAACCTGTGGCCATCATATTGGTCAGAAGGAATGAATGCTCATTGACTTCACTCAGGCTCTCTTGGCTCCATGGTGCCTAGAAAACTGTCTGGGTGATTCAAAATCAGTTAATTTTGTTTATTTATTATATACCACCCTTCATTCTAAAATCTCAGGGCGGTCCACAGATTAAAATACAAGATAAAAGCAGGTTTACTGGTGTATGTAGTCTAGCCTTCCCAATCTGGTGCCCTGCAGATGTTGTTCAACTCCCATCAGCCCCAACCAGCAATGGCCCATTGGTCAGGGATGATGGGAATTGTAGTCCCTTTGGAAGGGTGCCAGTTGGGCTGATGTGGTCTGTGGTCTGCCACTTCATTATCCCCGCAAAAGGTTAGGTGAGGAATAACACGGTCAAATAATGTAGATCACTTCAGAACCTTCTTCCCCAGTTTTTGTGATGTTGTGGCTGTTCAGTGTCTTCAGTCTAAGAGGCTTCTTCATGGCTGGGCTTTTTAAAGTATAAATCTGTACCAGCTGAGGATATGAAAGGTTACCTACAGAGAATATTCAGTAGCAATCTTCTGATTTAATTTGGAATAGCCAGTCATGCTCTCCCCTTCGATTCATTGGGATGCCAGCTAAAAAATTTGTAGCTCTTCATTCACGTTGCTTTGCACAAAACCAAGAGCAAACCTGCTTGTGTCCTAGCTTTTTGTACTCGTGCGCCTGCTAATAAAAAAGGCAAATTATCTGAGCTGAGAAACAAGTGTTCTAAAAGTGTAGACAACCTTCAGACTTGTATTCATAGCACAGCAGAAGAACATGATATAAATAAAAAAGAGCTCTTTCCCAGGCTACATTGGACATTGCAGCAACACTGTTGTCTTGCTGTGCATGCAGAAATCAGGATGTTTTCATTGTGCTGATTGATAGCCTGTTGGCACGAGGTGACAACAGCAGCACCCGTGCTCAAAACTGGTGTTAGCCGATATTGTTCTCAAGAAATTGCTCTGAAAACAATTTTCCTCGTTTCATGCGAATCTCTGTGTGTCTTTATATAGCTGTTAAAAAGCTGGCCTTTTAGTCAGCCACTTACAATCATGCAGCAGAGCTGCAATAGTGTGAAGACTTGGACCACTGCTATAACCATCTGTTAAATGTCTCTTAATTCTAGATATTTAAAGATAATTGCTGTCGGAGGGAGCTTCTTGCCCTTCAGATATTCTGCAGGAATGAAAATAAAGGTTGCAGAGAACAATTGACCTTGGGACAGTTGCTTGTAAGTAGTTGGAATATCTTGCAATTACTCCCCCCTCCCCCCCAGTTTACAGAATGGTGTGGTCTGTGTTCTGTGGTCAACTAACTAAAGTTCCCCTGCAGCTGCGTTCGCACATTTAGGTAAGCTAAGGTTTCTCAGTTATGCACTTTAATACCCACGAGCTGCCCAGGTGCTCCTGCATCACCCCTCCCCTGGTGCAAGTGGGAGAAATGAAAAAGGAAGTTGCATCTAAGAATGGCTTCCCATTACATCTCGTTTATTTCTCCTTAATAAGGCAGGGTTGCTACTCAACCTTAAGCCGTGGTTTGATATTGACTTAAGCCATGGTTAGTCAATAGGCTTAGCAGATCCTAGCCTGTTAGGGAGGAGCCAACCACAGTCCTGAGTTTGGATGCGATGGGAAGCTAGTTTTTAACTGCAGCTGCTTGTTTTGCTTCCTGGCTCATGCACAAGGAGGGAGTGATTGGGCAGCATGTGCAAGCGTGCCGTTCATCCAAGGCAAACTACGGCACGCCAGAAACCTTGGCTTATTGTGATGTGCAAACATGTCCACCCTATTAACCAAAACGAGGGAACGAATGTTGGAAAGCAGAGCGGTGAATGACCTCTAGACTACGAAACCTCGAATATCATTCCCTGTTGAAAACATTAAGGGTGGATTTTGAGACCTCAAAAAAACAGACCAAGCATCTTTCTCTTGCTTTTCCCAACACTTACTCCCCCTCCTTTTTCTCTCCTGGTCCAGCCCTCAGTCAGGTCACACTCCAGTCACTGTTTGTGACCTGTCAGATCAAAACCAAAGCACCAGAATAAAGTGACTATCTGGCAGGGGGTGTTGTAAACCAGCTCCTAATGCAATGTGAGAAAAGGCACTGGTTATCCAAGCATCGTTGGCAGAACCTACATTTTCATCTGCATCTATTGGAATTGCTTTTTCGACTTTTTGATTGTTTTATTGCTTGTATGATTACCATCCTGAGCTCCCTTGGGAGGAAAGATGGGGCATTTAATTCATTAAATGTGTGTGAAAAGGAAGCGTTTGGAACGGTGGGTAGAGGAGGCAAGGTGTTTGGAACTGTGCCGTTAGGATTTGTGTGGTCACGAAAGATGTCAGGTACCAATATTTTGCTTTTTTGAACAAAGCTGGGAAACATCCTTACCTTTTCTAGGTGCTACTTTGGTAAGATTTAGGAGTTCGCCTCAAAGGTACCAACCACCACTTCTTCAAAAGTCATATTTAAAGCTTTTCTGGGTGGCAACCGCAGGTGTGTAGGTAGCCAGGTGTCTTGAGATTTTTCCAGCTTTGTGCTGGTTAGTTACCGTATTTTTCGCTCTATAAGATGCACTTTTTCCCTCCTAAAAAGTAAGGGGTTATGCGTCTTATGGAGCGAATGCAGGCTGCGCGGCTATCCCAGAAGCCAGAAAAGCAAGAGGCTATCCCAGAAGCCAGATCCCTCTTGCTGTTCTGGCTTCTGGGATTCAGAATATTTTTTTTCTTGTTTTCCTCCTCCAAAAACTAGGTGCGTCTTATCGTCTGGTGCATCTTATAGAGCGAAAAATACACTATATTTGCACTTAATCTGAAACGAGGGAAAGGGTTGATTTTGAGAAAGAGTGGTGCTATCTCTCTTTAAGTTAACTTGGTAAGATTCACCTGTTAATGGCTAAAGTGAGAAAATGTGAAACCCAAAAGTGTACATGACCGCCTGGTACATGTTTGCTTCAGACCCACCTGAGAAATGACTGTCTGTTTGAAGAGCTTCCATGCCCTCGGGCTGATTGTAAGGAGAAAATACTGCGAAGAGACTTGCCAGACCACGTAGAGAAGACCTGTAAATATCGGGAAACAACGTGTAAATACTGTAAAAACCAAGTCCCAATGATTATGATACAGGTGAGTGTTGCTTTTCACTAAAATAGTTCATTGCTAAAAGTTGCCATTGCTTTTTCAACTTCTGTATAGCAGGAACTTTAAAAAGGGTTCTTGTTTTTTTAACGGTAGGGAGGCATTTGGACCCACAAATGGTGCTGTAGTATAGAAGCTGTGATCTCTGCTTAGAATCTAATCTGATCCACAGTGAATGGGACACTGTGCCCAGTGCAGGAAGCCACCTCTTCTCTTTACTGAAGAAACATTTTAAGCTGATCAAAAGGAGACCTGCTCTTAATTAACAGCTGATCCTTGGAGGCGCCTCTTGTTTTGGTCACAAGATAAACCCATCCATGTTTTATCATATCAGGCAGCCTTCCAGTGACATTCTGAAAATGAAAGAAAGCAAACAATTCTCTCTGCCCTTTCGGAAGGGGTTTTTTTTTTGGTGGGGAGGGAAGGGAATCAAAGTTATGCAAACAAGATCTTTAAATATCTTTTGTTCTGCTAGCTAGAACTCAAGGATTCATAGACTGCATGCATCGCAGAGTTGGAAATCCCCTTTGTAGCTCAAGAACTAACAAACCGATTTTCCATAGCTTTCCAGAGCCTGGCGACTTTTGCACTGGTTCCTAATTTTTCCGTTTTGTCAACTTGTTTTATTGTCTCTTATATTTCAAATGCTTTGCTTTATGCTTCATGCCCTGGTATCTGCACTGATGACCAGTGTAATAGAAGCCTGTTAATTAATCAGTTAGTTTAACTTCATTATACACCTTTAGGCACCAGGCAAAATACATTTCCTCTTTAACCAGGTGTTTGGTTGTTTGACATCCAGTGCCCTTTTAAAATGTGTTAGGGATTATAGGGTTGTTGTTGTTGTTCTTGTTTTCATTATGTATTTTGTGTTTTTATATTGTTATTTTATATTGTGAACTCCCCTGAGACCTGAGGGTATAGGGTAGAATAAATAATAATAATAATAATAATAATAATAATAATAATAATAATAATAATAAATAAAATAAAATAAACTTAACAACACAGAGAATTGTGAATTCACGGTGTCAGCCCCCACCCCCATGTGCATGTCTGATATTTATTTATTTATTTATTTATTTATTTATTTATTTATAGATTTCATATATCACCTAATCACAACTGTGTCTAAGGAATGCAATACAATGAAAATTAAAATGGTTTAAAACTATAACATTGGAATTGCAGCTGTATAGTCTGAAATCCATGCAGTTAATATTTTATGGAGTTGGGGGGGGGGAGAGAGAAGTTGTAGGGAAGAAATCTAATAGTGGTGATGATGATGATAGCATTTGGGGACCCGAGGTTGAAGAGTGTGCTACAGCTGGAAGCAAGGGTTTTTAGTTTATTTACGTTAATAATTCGTTTTAAAATAATGTGCACCCTTGTGAATTATATCAGAAAGGAAATAAGTGTGTTGATGCTCTAAGTGTGACTTTAGTAACGAGGGTTGCATGACTTCATAAACACCGCTATATGTCTCCGAAGATCAGAGTCTTGAGATGTAAATTACGAAGGAGAGACGTGCTGGTTCTTTAATGTCCTCCTGCGAAAATTATTAATGGACTTTCAAGTGTGTGATTTTCCCTTTCTTCCGCTTAGAAACATGAAGATGCAGACTGCCCTTGCGTCATGGTCACGTGTCCTCATAAATGTAGCGTTTCAGCGCTCCTGAGAAAAGAGGTAAGAGATCATATTGCACAGCCATTCATGAAAATGAAAGAATGAAGAATAGCCTGTCATATTACTCTGCTTAGAATGTTGTTCTTAGTAATAATGTGCGAGAAGCAGCTCTAGTGTGCTTTTGCATATTTTTTTTGGTAAAAAGGAAACAAACCTTTGTAATGTTATAAAGAAATCTCTATAGACTTCTCTGATTTTGTAATGCAAATTCCGCTTCCCCCTCTCCTAAATTTTTGGCGTTGATCCCATCTATTTTCTCATCGCTTCAGTCATAGTTAGAGCTAAATTCAAAATGCTTACTGCAGGTATCAAAGAGGAATTTCTCGGCACCGTGTAACCTTTGCATCATCTAGGTGGTGTTCGTATTCTGAATTTAAGTTGTAGTTTTAAATGCTTTAAAAGTTGTTTTTTTTAAAAAAAAAACACCCTAAAATAATTTGAATAAGAGTTCATAATATGTAGTCTTGCAGTCTGCTTCTCCAACGTTGAGGCTGGATTTTGTTTTGTTTTTTACAAAAGACCCAGTTTTTAAAAATGTTTTGTGTAGTACCCAACAAAGCAGTTCCGTTAGCACAAGGATTTCTGTGAGTACAAATCCCTGCTCTCTACGCTCTCTGTGCACCTCTGCGCTCTCCCCATATATCTGTTCTGGATGGTTGGGAGAAGCCCTGAAATGGATTTAGGGGGTTGGGGATGGGAAGTTCCTTTATGCAACCAGAAGTCTTTGCACCAGTAGGACTGTTGGCGTATGGCATGTACCAAACGTGTGCAGCTCCCCAGTTTGTGCTGGAAGAAATTCAGTCGGACTCCCAGCTTTTCAGTCAGTTCAGTCCTTTACTGACCAGGTCCAAAGCTTTAAGGCAGTTTCAATACTCTATATGCTTCCACTAGATCCGTAGTAGAAGGTGCAGGCTTCAAATGCAAAGCAAGCATAACTCACAACATACATCCAGCACAGAGTTCAGTATCAATCTGGCAGATCTTTCTTGCAGCAAAGCAAGAAGGCAATGCATGGCCCCCTCTTAATATACCCAAGAACGACCACACTTTTGCCAGGTCACTTTGACCTTCAAACACTAATTACAAGACCTGCAGGTGCAAGATAAGGGAAACATGGACACCAGATTTTCAACAGCAATTGAAAGAACCCCAACAAGAACTACCTCATTGTAGCGCATCCAGACGCTTATCACCAATTAATAATGTGGCGGACTCACCCCGCTAACTGCCCCCTATTAAATATAGCGTGCACACCTCACCGTACATCAATTAATACAGAGTTTTGCAAATTTATCACGGGGTCGGGAGGGCGGGGTGGACTTGTGTGAGGGAAAACTTAATGATTTAGAGTCCCAGTCAGGAGTTGATCAAACAAACAAGGAAAGTGTATTCAACAAAGAGAAGTTAACTTATTACTAGAAGTGGGCAGAAAAGATGTCACGGGCTTAAATACACTAGTATAGGCACAGCTCTTCTTAAACCTTAGCTGCTATTAATCAGCTGGTAAGATGCTTAAATCACTTTCTGCTACTTAGCTATGGCAGGCGGTTCCATTAAATACTTTTATTGCAACATCTTCCTTCACAGATTTATTACCCTGGTTCATGAGCGAGGGGCACTGTCCCCCACTTACCCACTCACTTAATCTCACTCCTGAGGTATTTCATAATAGCATAACAGACCCAGGGAATCACCTCACCCCTTGTTACTGGGTTGGGAGTTTTGGACCTAGAAGAAGTCTCCCTTCCTGGCTAGAAAGAGATGCCGCTAGCCTGAATTCCCACAGGTTCTCCCTCTCCCAGTTCAGTCACAACCCTCCCAGGACACTCCTGTCTGTATTCCTTTCCCAGACCCTCTAAGCAGTGAGTCTCTGTCCTCTCGCTATGGATAGTCTCCTCAGTGTGGATGTTTAACTGAACTCAGGACCAGTTCTCCCTCAGTCTCATTCCCATCTCAAAACAAGCCCTGTCCATCTTCTCAAATCCGGCCCTATCTCTCCTCTTAAATCAAGCCCTATCTCTCAACCTAAACCCTGTCTAACATCTCAAATCAAGCCCTGTCACATAACCTGAACCTTAGCCCTCTCTAACTCTCTCCCTCTGAAACCGCTCCTTTTATTCTCTCTCTCAAAGTGCTGCTCCTCCCCCTTGTGTGACTAGCCGACTCTGTAGCCAATCAGAGAGAGGCTCTGGTACTCTGGTGGAGTTTCAGGGGAACTGCACCACCAGATTGGTCTGGCTCGGCCGGCCGTCACAACCACCCTTTGCATTTGATATTGTGTACGCACAGACATCTCCCGCTACACTTAATTTGACCTGTGGATTTTTTTTTGTCACTGGGAACAAAACTTATGCACTGGCAATTTAACTTTAAAGAGGTGATCCAGCTCCTGTAACCATCATTTTCAAGTATAGCGTTAAGAGTGACTTCATTACACAGTCTTTAGGATAAACATCTAGCTGCAGAAAGTAAGAATGAACATCCTATGGGATTGCAGGGTAAAACTGGAAGATGTGGAAGAGGTAGAGCAGCTATTGCCTGTTGTCCGTTGCTTCTCCCCTGCAACACTGTCCAGCCATTTTTTCCTTGCCCGTGCCCTACCATGTCCAAAACTGAAAACAAACTGCGGGGAAGGAAGGCCCTAGCAGAAAATCTCTGGGAGCAACCCATATTCTGCCCTTCAGTTCTCATTTGACATTTTCGTACGAACACATAAATGCACCTCACATCATCCACATTTATGGAAATACATCGACCAGCGTCATGTGTTGTTCCACATTAGTTTATTGGTATTAAATAGGGGGGGGGGATAGTATTTGTGATGGTCTGGTAAGGCATACTATTTAGCTGTCTGTATGGATCAATGATGTTAACTTTCTTATGAGATAACATCCTTAAGCCTGTTGACTAATGGTCCACTGACATGGAAGTTGAGACCCTAGAAGATGCTAACTTAGCGTCATGCTAAGCTGATTGTTCCGTCAACACAAGAATTTCACTTGCCAGATGGAACCATCTCCCCTGTTTCTCCCCTGCATGCTGTTCTGAGGTTCTCCTGAGCTGATTTGGGGGGAGTTCAAATGAGAGGGAAGTCTTGTTGTGCCAGATTCTGTTGAATCTGACCCTAGAGTCAAGAGCACCCCAAGAATGCTCAGTATTGATATCGGGACATACTAATAGACATCAATATTTTAGCACAACAACACGACCGACAGAGGTGATTTTGTCAAACTGGGGGAGCAGGCCTGTCATAAGTCAAAGTGTGTGTGCTGAGCAGAGGTCGGGAGCAGAGAGAGAGAGAAAGAGAGCATATACCATATTTTTTGCTCTATAAGACTCACTTTTTCCCTCCTAAAAAGTAAGGGGAAATGTGTGTGCGTCTTATGGAGCGAATGCAGGCTGCGCAGCTATCCCAGAAGCCAGAACAGCAAGAGGGATTGCTGCTTTTGCTGCGCAGCGATCCCTCTTGCTGTTCTGGCTTCTGAGATTCAGAATATTTTTTTTCTTGTTTTCCTCCTCCAAAAACTAGGTGCGTCTTGTGGTCTGGTGCGTCTTATAGAGCGAAAAATACGGTAATTAATGCCTGCTCTCTCATGAGTAATATACTACGAAACGACAGGTTTCAGTCCCGCCCCCCAAAATGGTGGGGAACAGTCCCACAGGAATCTCTGAACGTGAGGAGCATGGTCATTATTATTGATGTGCTGTGGAGCCACCTTTTCCATCCACAGGCGAGTCTGGTGCAAAGATTATATGAGCTGATTGAACTTCCTGCGAGCTGTCCTGGTTTGGGCTGTATAGACTGTGCACAGACAATGTAGTGAACTTGGAAAGGTAAATTGCAGTTTAATAAAGCAACCTGAGGTAATGCCCCAGATCAGGTGATCTGAACTTTTGAGGCCACACAATATTTGTGGTCAGCACCAACTCCCAAGGGATGTTTTGGAGGCAAAACGAACCAAAGCTAACCAGCTCTGGATGTGGTCAGTGGCCTGTTGGGAATAATATTTGTGATGCCTTGGTTTCCATGACGGAAGAAAGGTGGGGTATAAATGTAAGAGGAATGAATCCATCAGTTCCATCTCCTAAAGAGTTTTCAGGATTAGACCTTCAGTAAATTCCTAGATTATTTTTGTGATAATAGGGACACATCATCTGCTGTTTCTCCTGCTTTTCTCTCACACCATGTGCTACAAACCTCAAACAAAAAGCTGGCTATTTAGGCCTTCTTATTAGCTGCAAGGATGGGCCGAGGAGTGAGGCGGTTTGGAGATTGTACATGATAGGTCAGACTTGGGTCTCCAGCTGTTTTTGGACTCCAGTTCCCATCATCCCTGACACCTGGTCCTGCTAGCTAGGGATGATGGGAGTTGTAGTCCAAAACCAGCTGGAGACCCAAGTTTGGTATACCCTGCCCTAGGCTCTGGAATAGGCAATATTAGGACCACGAAAGGTCCTAAAGCAGATGTAGGGAACAGGAAACATGGTTCTCCAGAAGTTCTTGGACTCCAGCTCCCACCATCCCCAGGCAGCATGGCCAGTGGTTGGGGATTATGGAAGTGGTAGTCTAGCAACGCATGTCCAAAAACATTTCATGGAAACTTACGGACCTTTGCTTCCTTTATTATTTATCCATTTCCTTGCTGTCTTCTGTTTTGATCTTAGCTGCTGACCTCTCAGCCAAAACTAGCTGAAATCCCAGGGTGCTTATATATGCTGAGTGTGAAAGATCCTTTCTCTACTTTAAGTAACTCTTATTTCTGCCTGCTGCTTCTGTAAATATAAAACCCATGTTTCTTTATTGAAAATGTATATGTCCGTTTCATGCAATATTTGTTCTAAGTCTCTGTCATTCTGTTCTTTATTCTTATCACTGGAATTTTGCATGACACGTTTCGGGAAGAGGAAAAAACCCGTTCCGAATTAAAAACAGTTTCGGAGAGGGCAGGAGGGAGGGTGTGTGTGCTTTATTAATACAGTGAAACTGCTGTCGAGAGTGGCTGCTCCGCGGACCATGATAACTTTGAGAAATTAGTCTCTCATCAGAATCAAAATTACGCGGGAAGCGTGCAGAGGTCCTTGTCGAATCAGGTTGCAGTAGCCACCCGAAGAGGTTTCACTGTAAATGTGTCACTTTTGTATATCTTACTGGAATGTTCTTGTGATTACATGTGTATATGTATACCCCTAAAGTACAACTGGAGGTAATATATGAGCACATGCTTTTAAAGCAAGCAAGAAAACAAAAACAAAACCAAGCCACACAATGCACAAACCTGCATTATGTGCCCAATATACTTATGAACCGTATTGTGCATACATTTTTTTCCGTTCAAAAAAGAAAGAAAGAAAGAAAGAAAGAAAGAAAAAAACTCACATTTTTTTCCCGTTACAGTTGAATGCACATTTGTCAGAATGTATTAATGCCCCAAGCACCTGTAGTTTTAAGCGTTATGGCTGCATTTTTCAGGTCAGTATATAATGATTTATATACTTGATTGAAAGTCTACAATAAGAAAACTTAATATTTATTGATAGCTCTCTCGACTGGGCTTGATGTCTCTCGTTATCCGCTAAGAGAAAGGCACCCAGTGGCTTGAGTGATTTTGAAGTTATGTATTGGGTGATGATCAGTTTACCTGCCATAGAAATTTAAATGTGTAAACGTGTTTCTAGGAACCACAGTGTGTCAGGGTTCCAGTACTCTGTTGCTTAACATAATAGATACATTGCATTTGGAATTCGAAAGGCACAGTTTGCCCCTCAAGAAAGCAGACTGCAATTACTTAAGTTGTTTCCACAAAACTTACTACTTTTCTGCAATGAAACTTTTAGCTCTTAATACTGCTTGTGCCCAATAAAATCTACGGAAGGCTTAACCTGCTATAAGCTGCTGTCCTGCAATTTCTGCCTTGGTGCGTTTAAACAGGGTATATGTGGAGGTTTAGTGAGTGTCCTTTAAGGAGTTAAAAATGTGTCAGCCTAGGCCGGGGTACCCAGTGTGGCCAGTGGCCCCCAAACATCTGCTGGATTCTGGGCTGGGGGAAGTTGAGCCTGGTTCTTCATACCTACAACGAGTAGGTTTATTGTCCAACCCTTGGCATGCGCAAAAGAAGCCATCAAGAATGAGTGTGGAAGACGGTGAACTTCAAAATGAGACTTTTTGCCAGGTAGATCAATTCTTCCTTTCCTGCCATGCCTCTTGTCTTAGCTCTCCAGTGAAACCCATCGACGGTTGGACATTAGTGGGAAGTGCTCAGTCTAATATAAATTGCCCGTTTCTTGTTCCTTTGGAGGAAATGTGTCGGGACAAGGATATAAAGAGACATTCTGCAGACCTGCAGTTTATTGCTTTTTTAGTTTAAAATTTTAAACCCTCTTTAGCCCAAATGTGAGCCCCAAAACTCACAGGTATCCCAAAATTAGTGAGATTTGCAGGTGGTTTTTGGGTGGTGAGTAGCTGTGTCCTAATCCCCTATAGAGCTACAGTTCTCAATATTCTTTTAAACTGGGTTATATATCTGTAGTAGGGACGCGGGTGGCACTGTGGGTTAAACCACAGAGCCTAGGACTTGCCGATCAGAAGGTCGGCGGTTCAAATCCCCGCGACGGGGTGAGCTCCCGTTGCTTGGTCCCTGCTGCTGCCAACCTAGCAGTTCGAAAGCACGTCAAAGTGTAAGTAGATAAATAGGTACCGCTCCAGCGGGAAGGTAAACGGTGTTTCTGTGCGCTGCTCTGCTTCGCCAGAAGCGGCTTAGTCATGCTGGCCACATGACCCGGAAGCTGTACACCAGCTCCCTCGGTCAATAAAGCGAGGTGAGTGCCGCAACCCCAGAGTCGGTCACAACTGGACCTAATGGTCAGGGGTCCCTTTACCTTTTCCTTTATATATCTGTAGCACAGACAGGCCATAAGAGCAGTGAGGAGCAACAGGGCTGGGACCGTGATCTTTTCTTTACTTACCTGGGAGCAAGCTCCATTGAATTTAATACGACTTACTCCTGAGTAGGCTTGATTAGGATTACACTGTGAAGAAACCTCCAAGGGGTTCTTAACACCTGGGAAACAAAGCATTCAACAGTTTGCACACAAACACAATTGCTCTCAGCGGTAGAAATAGTTTGTCTTGTTGGCACTGCTTTCTGTTCCCTTATCACCAATCACTATTTTTATGTTCCGTGTTTCTGTGCGTATGTAGATATATATTTTACTGGAATACCTATTACAGTATACAGAACATGTACATTGGAAATCGCAGAAATATTAAACTTGCATCTTAATTTACGCACGTTTAAAAGGTTAATTTACACAAACCTTTTTTGCACGGTGTCTCATCCCCTAAAGGGGCTGAAACAAGCAGATGTACATACTCCACATATTACTTGTTTTCTGTGTAATTGTATGTAGTAGTTATTCATACTGATGTGTGTGTTTGTAAGGATCACATATTTTCTGATCACCTAAAAGCGTTAAGCAGAGCATTTTGGAAACTGTCTAAAATGGGAAATTTCACTCTGTTGAAGCAGTACTGCCATTTCTAGGGTTGATGAATTAAATTTTAATCTTTCAATCTGCTCCCCACCCCCACCCCACAAACATCTTGTTCTCTTTTTACTCAGTGGACTGGCTTGGGCGTCATGCTAAATCATAGCTAAGCATTATGAGAATAAGCCTCAGTGAACCCGGAGCTCCTGTGTCTGTTTTCTATTTTACTATAGTTTAGTGTGCCATTTGAACCTTGACAACCTGCAGTTAATCTTAACTGTGGTTAGTGGAAACAAACCAACTTCAAACCATAGTTTATTATTTTAACTATGGTTTAATCATAGTTAAAATTAAACCAAAGTTTAGAGTTGAAAAAACACTAAACTACAACACACATTTTTCTTTTTTTTTTTAAAGTGGTCTAGATAAGTTTTTCTTTTAAAAGCTGCTGTTAATATAGAACTATAGAACAGAAGTGGTAGCTTCCAGACTCCTTGCACCTGCATTAGAGGAGGGAAAGGGGAAGGGCAGGACTCACTGAAGCTTGTCCTTGCGACACTAAACTATGGTTTAGCATTATATCCAAATGCAGCCAATGAGCATTTCCATCTATAAAAGCATCAAATCCTGTTGGTTTACTTTCTCTAGTTTCCTGGGTAGACAATCCACCAAGTTCTGCTCCTGTGGAATTAACCCTTTAGGCCAATGAGTGAAGACGTACCGGGGCTTCAGAACAGGTTGTGAGCAATGGTTTGCAGCAGCAGAACTAGACCTGTGTCCCGCTGGCAACAGGAGAGAGCAGAAGGCATATTTCTTTTCACAGTTTTTCCACCATTCTCCCTCTCTCTGCCTCACACTTCCTTCCTTTCCCTGGGAACGTGATAACCATAGAGTAGAAAAGGCAAGTAAAATAAAATAAAATAGAGCATGTAGATTCGAAAGGTAATTGTTGGCTAATTCGTTGCTTAAAAAATGGGCATTGTGCTAAACTGCTGCTTGGGAAGGCAGGTTGCAAATTGCCACTTGCTGGGGAGCAAATAAAAACTGCCCCCTGGCAAGCTTGCGTTGTTGTGCGCCCCCCCCCCCCCAGACACAGTGAAGCCAGACTGTGTGGACATCTGTGATTCGCTTCCAATCTTAAAGGTTTGAGGAGAGAACAGACCAAAGGCCTATCAGTTCAGCATCCTGTTTTTTATGGTGGCTAGCTAGACACATCTGGGAAGTAGGACATGAAGGGAGCAGCCTTTTCCCTAGGGCTGCCATACAGAAACATGCTGTTTCTGATCCAGGATGTATCACACAGCCTTTGACAGCCTCATCTTCTGTGAACTGGTCTAATCCTCCTTGTAAAAGCAGCATCGTAAGCATCTCGCAGCAGCAAATCCCAAGGATGCTGTTCGAGAAGAAACTGTTTTGACCTGGATCTCCTGCCAATCACCCGCACTGGATGACCTTGGGTTCCAGTGTTAGAAGCACTCTCTCCAGACCACACCATGCTTAACGGTGGAAGAGAGAGCCCAGCAACCCAGGGTCTGTGCCCCTTAGAGAATGGCCCCCACAGCTCCAGGGTTCTGAGTCTTCAGGAAAGATTTAGGTTTTACAAGTGCTTCTTTAGCTGTGGGTCCTCAGATGTCATTGTACCACATTTCCCATTATCTCCACTCAACTTAGCCCAGCGTTCAGGGATGGTGTGAATTGTAGGTCCCTTCCAGGCTCGCTGTTTTGCAGGAGGAGTTCAGTTGAATTTGCATGCTACCAAATTTAGGTGTGCATTGTTAAATGGGTTAAAGCAGTCTTGCACAGCAAAAAATAAATAAAAAAATTTTGATAAGTGAGAAGGGATGGGGAAACATGATATAGGTCAGGGGTGTCCAACCAGTAGATCATGATCTACCGGTAGATCCCTGGCTGATCCTGGTAGATCGTGTACAACTTTCATGGAAAAAGCTAAAAAAAACTCTGTGCAATCCTCCCCCCAAAAAACTCAACAACTCTGGGCAATCCACCCACCTCACGCATGCTCTTCCTCCCTACAATAACAATGGGTAGATCACTGCCAGTTTTTTTTATACTGGGAGTAGATCACAGTCTCTTGGGAGTTGGACATGCTTGCTTTAGCTATTGTGGGACGAGTGTTGTCTCCTGCTCTGGAGGGTAGGACTCCAACCAACGGCTTCAAGTTACAGTGGTACCTCGCAAGACGAAATTAATTCATTCTGCGAGTTTTTTCGCCTTGCGAATTTTTCGTCTTGCGAAGCACGGATTCCCTGGGTATTAACGGTTTTAAGAAAAAGGAAACAAACTTGCAAGACGTTTTTGTGTTGTGAAGCAAGCCCATAGGGAAATTCGTCTTCTGAAGCAACTCAAAAAACGAAAAACTCTTTCGTCTTGCGAGTTTTTCGTCTTACGAGGCATTCGTCTCGCGAGGTACCACTGTACAAGAAATTGGATTCTAACTAAACATCAGGAAAAACCTTCTGACAGTAAGAGCTGTTACGCAGTGGAATGGTCTCTCTCTAGAGGTTGTGGACTCTCCTTCCTTGTAGGTTTTTAAGCAGAGGTTGGATGGCTGTCTGTCAGGCATGCTTTAGTTGAGCTCCAGGGGGCTGGACTAGGTGACTTTTGGGGTCCCTTCCAACTCTACGATTCTACGAGAAAAATCAATTGATGGGTAGTTGTACAACCTCCGTGCAAATCTAATTGGGCTGGAGGCTTCCTAATTGGCAGATGCCGTAACAGCCACTGGGCAAGCTGGTTGAATGCTTAATTAGCAGATTGTGTGGAGGCACCTCTACCTCTGGGGACCCTTGGTGGAAGAACTCTTGCTTATATGGCCAGCAATTAAGGACAGGTTAGTAGAGGAAGCAGTTGAGTGATTCAGGTCTCACCTTAACAAAACACTATAGAAAAATAGGGTTCCTGCCCCTTTGTTCGTCCCCTCAACGTACTGTTTAAATGAAATAAATAGGGATCTTTTTTCCCACGAGCAAGGTTTGGTGGATTGAGCCTTTACCTTTTGAAGACTGCTGTGTGTGTGTGTGTGTGTGTGTGTGTGTGTGTGTGTGTGTTGGTGGTTACACAAATGGTTCTGAAATGCATTTTAAACAAAAACCTCTTTTTGCATGGTAGTTTTAAAGCCACACAGGAAGGGGGTTTTTTTGGGGGGGGGCGGGCTCCAGCATCCCTGAATGGAAGGTGAATTCAGGCTGTGTTTGCACATCATGCTAAGCCACAGATTACCGTGAAGCGCATGAGCTGCAGCAAGGCTTGGGCTCATGCGCTCCCCATGCCTCTTACGCAGCCAGGAGGAGTTCAGAAGCTTTTGCTTCTGCAGTTACTTAACCACAGTTGGCCATGGCAGGCGAACTGCAAAATACCATTAACCGTGGCCAAGAGGCTGATACTGATGAATTAGAAGAATGGAGATACAATTCCCCTTAATCAATGATTGACAACGTGAGATTGGCAACATATGAACAGGCAGCTTATAGACGCAGACTTTCTTTGGATAGATACAGCGACATTTGGAATGCGTTTGCCCAGAATATATTAGGTTATTGACAGTTATATGTGTATTAGGATAAGGATATTCTCATCTGTATATTAATGTGTGGCAGTGTAACAGTATTTGTCTTTATTTTTTCATTCTCACTTTTTTCCTTACCCTGTTTTTTTTTTTTTTTTAAAAAAAGAAATTCTCTCCATAAAATATTAATTTAAAAAAAACACCCTATGGTTAGGTTAAAGTAGCTGCCCCTCATGGCCGTGGTACTCTCCAGACGTTGATGGACTACAAAACCCATCAGCCCTGGCAGTATGACCAATGGGCAAGGATGATGGGAGTTGTAGTCCAGGAGCATCCAGAGGGCATCAGATTGGGGAAGGCTGCCTTACAACAATCTAGCTTCAACACCTGGGCCATGAAACTCCTCCTCCCAGCTGCACAGGTCGAGGAAACGGAAGACTGGAGCACACAAGGTCAAGGCTCCCTGGTGCACATTGTTTGCTTGTGCACCTTGCACCAACCAATGGTTTAGCAGGATGTGCAAATGCGGTCTCTGTGTTGTGTATCTTTATTATTATTAAAGCAGGTTTGTTGCAATAATATGCCTGAGAAATGTATCATGGGTCAAACCTATGGTGGGTGGGTTGGTGCTACATTGAATGCAGGGTTGGCTAAGAAATGAAGTTGGCTAAATCATGTTCTTTGTCACAGGGAACAAACCAGCAAGTTAAAGCACATGAAGCCACCTCAGCAGTGCAGCATGTAGACTTATTGAAAGAGTGGAGTAATTGTCTAGAAAACAAGGTACATCTCCTCCTCGCCTTATCTGCATTACTTTTTATGTTTTATGCGTCTAGCAGGGATAGCATTGTGGGAGTTTGGAACGGCCGCTGAAATACTTCTCAGTTTCCAAAAGCAATGAATTGTGTAGCTGCAGGATTTTTGTTTTTATGGTTTGAAAAACAAGAAGTCTTCTAAAGAGGTTTTCATTAACTGGTAGAATGTGCATAATATAGATAGGTAAACTTGTCTTTCACTCCCAACTGGTTAATTATAATTCCCCCCCCCCCCCCACTGGGCTGCCTTACAAAGACAGGCAAGTAAGAAAAACCTACGCTATTAAAACCTGCATTGCTGCTTGATATTAAGGATGTTTTTAATGTGGGCCTTTCCAACAGCTCAGCATAGAGCGAGAGGCCATGACTCAGTACTTGTCCCCTCATAGTTTACAGGCACAAGGTGTCAACTTCCATTCTCTGGCATCTCAGTTTTAAAGGGTCTTGCTTGGGTAGACTTGGCAGGCATATCCAATGTGGTGCCTTCAAGATGGTATTGAACTATGACTCCTATCATCCCTAGCCAGCATGCTCAATCTTCAAGGATGATGGGAGTTGTAGTCTCACAACATCTGGAGAGTGCCACGAAGGGCTACACTTGAATCAGTGCACCCGTGTCTCTCTTTCGTTGTAGAAAAGGTCCCCCCCTTGGCATAAGAACAACTTCTTCTTCTTCTTCTTCTTCTTCTTCTTCTTCTTCTTCTTCTTCTTCTTCTTCGTCTATACCACCCTTCATCTGTAGATCTCTGGGCGATTCACAGCATAAAAAGACAAGATAAAAACACAAAATACATAATAAGAACAAGAATAAGAACAAAACAGGGGATGCGGGTGGCGCTGTGGGTTAAATCACAGAGCCTAGGACTTGCCGATCAGAAGGTCGGCGGTTCAAATCCCCGCAACAGGGTGAGCTCCCGTTCCTCAGTCCCTGCTCATGCCAACCTAGCAGTTCGAAAGCACGTCAAAGTGCAAGTAGATAAATAGGTACCACTTCGGTGGGAAGGTAATTTGGTTAAATAATAAAATGGAGAATTCCCTGGATGCCTAGATCTAGGTTTGAAATAGCCATGGGTGTTGCTCTAAGTTGATTCATTTTTCTACTTAGGGACTGATATGTAGTTATAGTTCACATTTATTGCTGCCACCTCCAAAGCCCCCAAGAGCAAAAGGGAAAAAAAACACCAACCTGATTGGCCTGTTCCCTTTTTGCATGTTCCTGTGTTCATGGTGCAAACAAAGCTCTGGAGTGGAGTTGGGTGGGGAAATGGACTCCTGACCTAATTCAATGCAAACTGATCAGGTATTCAGAAAACGGAAGTCCCATATGTGGTTTAAGATGTGAGAGGTTTGGTTGGCGGGACTAACCAAAGTTAAAATTTAAAACTTATTTTTTTCTTCCAAATCAGCATAAAGTAAGTTGAACAATTATAAATCCTTAGCAATCAAAGGAGAAAACGCACACTTACTGGAATAAAATTACGAACGATTGTTCTGTAGGGTTGTTTCATGTCTCGTTTGTTTATTTGTGAGATTTCTATCCTCCCTACATAAAAGGCAGGTTTGACAGATTAAAAAAACAAAAAACAGCCATCCTCAGCAGTCCCCTTATCAAAGAATCTTTTCTTTTTGCTCTTATTTTTGCTCTACTGAGCTGTAATCTGTGCAGCAGACTTCAGAAGCCATCTCCTTTCCCTGGAGAACCATGGGAACTGTAGTTCTGTGAGCATGGCTAAAGATCTTTTAAATAGGTCTCAATGTCCTTGTTGTTGTTTAGTTGTTTAGTCCGACTCTTCGTGACCCCATGGACCAGAGCACGCCAGGCACTCCTGTCTTCCACTGCCTCCTGCAGTTTGGTCAAACTCATGCTGGTAGCTTCGAGAACACTGTCCAACCATCTCGCCCTCTGCCGTCCCCTTCTCCTTGTGCCCTCCATCTTTCCCAACATGAGGGTCTTTTCCCGGGAGTCTTCTCTTCTCATGAGGTGGCCAAAGTATTGGAGCCTCAGCTTCAGGATCTGTCCTTCCAGTGAGCACTCAATGCTGATTTCCTTAAGAATGGATAGGTTTGATCTTCTTGCAGACTCTCCAGAGTCTCCTCCAGCACCATAATTCAAAAGCATCAACTCTTCGGCGATCAGCCTTCTTTATGGTCCAGCTCTCCTTACTAAACTACAATTCCCATGATTTTTCGGAGGAAGCCACAATTGTTAAACTGATACCAAACTGCCATCTTACATAGCTATACCCTGAGTAGCATAGTAGACACAACCATTTTCACTCAAAAAGGCTCTCTCAAAAGACCCAGCAGTACCTCTGAGTAGTATCTATAATCTGCAGATGCAGTTATACAGTTGGTACTTCAGATTGGCACTGATTTTACCATTTTGTTTGGTTGAAGTTGTCTTCGCACAGCTGGAGAAGAGTTGCCAGATTAATCTTCACTTAGAAAATTTTCCAAAGTAGGATGGCAACCCCTCCCCAGTTTTACAAGATGGAAACTTCTTTCAAAAAGGATCTCGCAACCAGCAATCCAAATTCAAATTTTGAACCCCTCGCCCCCTCTCTAATAAAACCTATTAGCTGATGAAAGAGATTTTATTCTTTTAGCCCGAGGCAATAGCGATAAGCATTTTATCAAATCTGGTACAAGCTGAGAAGTTTGCTCATTTGTGGTTGGGTTTCTAAAAATAGCCTTCTGAAATAATCAGGGAATTTAGTGCGCTAATGTATTAGACAGCTTGTCCAGTGCGAAATAGCTGGAATATAACTGGCAAATGCCACAAGATTTTTGGGTTTGGGTTTTTGTTTTGTTTTGGTGCAGAAGAGGAACCTGAAAAATGATGTTTTTCTTCAGATGTTTACCAAGAAAACCCCCTTGTCAGCCCTTTGAGCAGGGCTCAGCAAACTTTTTCAGTAGGGGGCCGGTCCTCTGTCCCTCAGACCTTGTGGGGGGCCAGACTATTTTTTGGGGGGGGGATGAACGAATTCCTATGACCCACAAATTACCTCAGGGGTGCATTTTGAATAAAAGGACACATTCTACTTATGTAAAAACACGCTGATTCCCGGACCATCAGATTTAGAAGGCAATTGGGCCAGATCCGGCTCCCGGGCCTTGGTTTGCCTACCCATGCCTTTGAGGATGGCAACGGTCTGTTCCCTTCTCAGATGTCAAAAGAAAACCAGCATGTATTATGCCCTCATCTCTCCCACTACTTTTAATCTGGCTCTAGTTTTTATTTTGTTTTTTTAACCCCTAGGCTTGGGTATATGTGTTGGCATGGTGAGTGCGCTTAACTGCGATGTCTCAGAGGAATCTGGGCTGAATGCTCAAATTACTCATAGATCCAGGAACCAACAGGAAAGCCAAGAGCAGATTGAGGACTGAAATCCTAGGGTTGACAAACTATCCTTGAGTTATGCCATCTCAGTGGGCCGACTAATCTGCCTGTCAAATTCCCCACCCCTTTAGTATTTCTGCATCTTAAAAGCACCTGCTTCCTGCTCATACACAATTTCATTTTGGGGTCAGGGAGAAAGAAGCAAATTTTTTTTGTTTTGGCAAGGAAGTGTGGCTTTATTGCAAAATGAAGGGCAACCAGTTTTATAAAGTTTCTTGTGGTAGAAAACCGGATGTTTTCATCCTTATCAATACTGGCACAGGTGTGCTTTTACTGTTATTGATAAGGCAGCATTGTGTCGGAAACATTTGAGAAACCTTCCCTACTTTTTTTAAGATGGGTCACAAGTGGTGGTCCTAGGCAGTCTGTGGTGGTATTTCAGGTACATAAATACCCTCTCTAGCTGTTTCCTTTTTTGGCTGTTTTGCTGATGAATGCTGAATGCAATTTTCACGTTTTGCCAGGATGAGAGGGCAGGTGTGAGATGGTTGAAGGGAAGAAAAGCACTGATGAATAGAGCAAAGATCCTCACAGTGACTGAAAAATGATAGTCAGCTGTTCTTTGTGGTTCCAGCACAGTCCAGTAGGTGCGCTAAGTATTTTCCAACAACAAAGCACAAGCTGATTTCTTTTAGATGATATCATCAGCGCACACCCCTGTTCTTTCATATTGCTCCCTAAGTATGTATCTTTCATTCATGGAAATCCTTACAGGCTGGTTTTGACTTGTGTCCTTTACTGAAGAACTATTCAAATATGATTCTTAAAGCAGCCACAGCCTATTTCTTTTTAGACACCAAGTGGGGTGAAGCAATTTTAATCATCCTCTTCTTTTCTGTTTTTCTTTTCGGTCATCGTTTTCTTCTGTAAGTCTTTCTACTGGCCTGTCTATTGTAAAGGACTTGGGTGCCCAGTATGAATTGCCCTCAAATAATGCAGTTTCCTTATCTCCAGAAATCAAAGCCTTGGGAACGACCAACTAAATAAGTGAAACTTGCTTAGAAGTTAAGAGCTATGACCAGTGTTGTACTCCTCCTTTTAATCCAGGAGGAAGAAGAAGAAATCTGCTTTCAGGAAGGGCTAGAAAATACACGAAACACAGTGAAGATATATTTTATTTGGAACGCTCCTCCTTGTTTGTGAGAGATGGCTGGTTCTTTTTGCATACGTCTGGTGGGAGTAATTGTAGATTATTCTCTCCCCCCCCCTCCCAGGTGGCCATGCTCCAGAATGAAAGTTTGGAAAAGAACAAGAGTATACAAACTTTACATAATCAGATTTGTAGCTTTGAAATAGAAATTGAGAGACAGAAGGAAATGTTGCGGAGTAATGAGTCCAAAATACATCACTTACAGGTAAGTTATTGATTTCCTCCCGTGCTTGAGCAGAGCATGGTGAACATTTTTCTCCTCTTTGCCTTCCTGTTTGCAGAGCAAAGTATGACAATTCAGGCCGTAGTCCTATATACACTTTCCTAGGAATAAAGTCCAGTCGAACACGTCTGTTGCCATTTACTTTGCTGCTACGAAGGCTTATTGGGGTGGGTTGTACTAGCGTTCAATACAATCCGTGCACGTTTATTTACTTTAAATGCTTGCATTGTAGCAGTTCCCGCATCCTCCTTCAGTAATAGCGAGTCTTCCTGTATTCCCTCATCTGTTGTTTCCCTTGGAGGTTTCCTTTTAAATATTTATTTTTTTAAAAAAAAGATTTATTCTTTTCTCAAAGCGAGTGATAGACAGCCAAGCTGAGAAGCTGAAAGAACTGGACAAAGAGATCCGTCCCTTCCGACAGAACTGGGAGGAGGCAGACAGCATGAAGAGCAGCGTCGAGTCTCTCCAGAACAGAGTGACTGAGCTGGAAAGTGTCGATAAGAATGCCGGGCAAGGAAATAGGAATGCAGGTAAAAAATATTTTTTTAAAAAAAAAATCTGAGCACAAAGCCAGCAAGGAACGTGCCTGGCAGATCCTGTCAAAATAACTAATAAGGTGCATTCTGAAATGGAACTCCTGCTGGGGGTGTTTCCCCTCTGAAGACAAGCAATAACTGCAAACCTTGTAGTTTCTTGAGAGCTGTCTGCTTAATAGCCATCTCAGAAGTTCATCCCCATTGTGTCTGTGCTACAGCAGCAATTGAGGACATTAGCCTATGCGATTCCCTTGCCAAACCATGTGGCTGTCAGAGAAAACCAGGCTATGCAGTTTTGTTGTGTGGCCCAACCCCTTAATAACAAACATTATGAGTCCTCTTTATACCTTGCCTTTGACACCTGAAATTTTGTGTTTCCAGGGCCCACCTTATTCCTGTGGTGGTAACCCGCTTTAACTCTCTTTAATCTTGAATTTTAAGTTGTTGCGACCTGCCGGTGAAGGGTGGGTGATAAATTTGATGGAAATGACAACTTTTAGATGCTCCTCATAACAGACATTAGTACCTCCCAAACAAGTTGCTGGTATGCTTTTTCAGCCGCTGTGATGGAAAAAGCATAATCAGTATTCAAAAGCATAATCGGTTTTCAAAAATGTCATCGTCCCCCCCCCCCAATCCTTTATAGTCTCCCCATTTATAATCTGTGGCTGCTTTTACTGTAGGGCTTACAGTCTTTTATGTGTAGTTCAGAGGGGTGTTTTATTTGAGCATCACCATGATAAAATAAAGGAGACCGTTGCCTTATTCTGTGAACAAAGTAATAAAAACCACAAATATGATGCAGGCCTTTCTTATCGGATACGGTTTGGTTCAAACGTGAATCAGCAAGAAAAAAAAATAACTTTTATGAAGAATAAGCCATCTGTTAATGCACCTTGCTTGGACTGCAGTCCATTCATTGCTGAACAGTAGTATATAGATCTATAACTCAGTGCTCAGGTTAGGGTGTTGTGCCTGATGGCGACCGGTGGAATTTCACCAGCGCACAGGGCACTTTCCCCCTTGCCACCTGAAAAGGGGGGGGGGCACAGTGGGGCACAGACATTTGCCCCAAGTTGCTAGAGACCATGAATTTTGAAAATTGATTTTGGAGTCCCATAGAGCAGGTCTCTTATTCAGTTGAGATCACAGAGAATATATACAGGCATTAAGCATATAACTTCTCCTCCTCTGAGCTGATTGCTACAGTACCTCTGGTATGCCTTTGAACCACAGTTGTTGTATGTTGCGATCAAGGAAGTGCCTTTGTGCTCCTCTGCTGCTTGTGGGCTTCCCATGGGCATCTGGTTGGCTGCTGTTGGAGCAGGATGCTATGTAAGCCTTCGGTCTGAACCAGCAAGCCCCTTTTTATGTTCTTACGTTGTTAAAATACCAACAAGTCTACTAGCTGTCTACCAGCTCCACCTGGTACTCAGGCTAAGACCCTACCTGCACTCAGACTTGTCTCGCCAGAGTGGTACATGCTCTGGTTATCTCTCGCTTGGACTACTGCAATGCGCTCTACGTGGGGCTACCTTTGAAGGTGACTCAGAAACTGCAATTAATCCAGAATGCGGCAGCTAGACTGGTGATTGGGAGTGGCCGCCGGGACGACATAACACCAGTCCTGAGAGATCTGCATTGGCTCCCAGTACGTTTCCAAGCACAATTCAAAGTGTTGGTGCTGACCTTTAAAGCCCTAAATGGCCTCGGTCGAGTATACCTGAAGGAGCATCTCCACCCCCATCGTTTAGCCTGGACACTGAGATCCAGCGCCGAGGGCCTTCTGATGGTTCCTTCGTTGCGTGAGGTTACAGGGAACCAGACAGAGGGCCTTCTCGGTAGTGGCGCCCGCCCTGTGGAACGCCCTCCCACCAGATGTGAAGGAAATAAGCAGCTATCTTCTCTTTAAAAGACATCTGAAGGCAGCCCTGTTTAGGGAAGTTTTTAATATTTAATGCTGTATTGTTTTTAACACTCGACTGGGAGCCGCCCAGAGTGGCTGGGGAAACTCAGCCAGATGGGCAGGGTATAAATAATAAATTCTTATATTATTATTAACAAGTACTAGTAGTGGCAAGTGGGGTGGGATGTTGCTTACCTGGCTTCCTAATGCCCAGGTCGCTGCTAGTAACCAAGATGGGCAAGGCAGTGGAGAGGTAGGGGCAGGTGCAGCAGGGAAGGGGATCAGCCGTTCCTGCTGCTGTGTCCACACTTTGCTGACCTCTCCATTGCCTCGCCCCTCCTTCCTTGGTTCCCAGCAGCCACCACTGGGTTGGGAAGCCAGGTAAGACATCCCACCACACCCAGTTCTGCCTGCTGTGGATGCTATTGTGCACCTTTCTTTAACGGTTAGTCAAAATTGCAAGGTTTTCCTTCCTTTTTTGCAACTTTCACAGAGCAAAATGTCACAGTGAAAGCGCTGTGGACTAAGCATTAATTAGAAACTGGCAGTGAGGTGTGCCTTGTCTTAAGGCTGTGTTTTGGGTCATGTTGTCAAAGTATTGCTTTCTTTCCTTGCATTTTTGTTGCTGATAACATTTCATATCAAGCTCTTTACATCTTTTTTGCACTTGGAATACATCTGTCTGCACGAGCAGTAAAACACACACACACACACACACACACACACACACACACACAGTGGTACCTCGGGTTAAGTATTTAATTCGTTCCAGAGGTCTGTTTTTAACCTGAAACTGTTCTTAACCTGAAGCACCACTTTAGCTAATGGGGCCTCCTGCTGCCGCCGCGATGCCAAAGCACGATTTCTGTTCTCATCCTGAAGCAAAGTTCTTAACCTGAAGCACTATTTCTGGGTTAGCGGAGTATGTAACCTGAAGCGTATGTAACCTGAGGTGCCACTGTATATATAGGCTAACTGCTGACATCCATCGTATTACATTGTTCATGTTGTGTTTTCAGGTCCCAAGAAAAAAGAAGCCCAATACCGTTTTTAAAAACTGACCTGAAAACCCCCCAAATAAATGTTTTTCTTTGATAATGCTTGGGTTTCCTCTCTTTTCCTTCCAGGTCTGCTAGAATCACAATTATCTAGGCACGATCAGATGCTGAGCGTCCACGACATCCGATTGGCTGATATGGATCTCCGCTTTCAAGTTTTGGAAACAGCCAGCTACAATGGAATATTGATCTGGAAAATCCGAGATTATAAACGTCGGAAGCAAGAGGCAGTGATGGGGAAGACTTTGTCCTTATACAGTCAACCTTTTTATACGGGGTACTTCGGCTATAAGATGTGTGCCAGAGTTTATCTCAACGGAGATGGCATGGGGAAAGGGACGCACTTGTCTTTGTTCTTTGTCATCATGCGGGGAGAATACGACGCGTTGCTTCCGTGGCCCTTCAAGCAAAAAGTCACCCTTATGTTGATGGATCAAGGACCTTCCAGGCGCCATTTAGGGGATGCTTTCAAACCAGACCCCAACAGCAGTAGTTTCAAGAAGCCCACCGGAGAAATGAATATTGCTTCTGGCTGCCCAGTCTTCGTTGCACAGACTGTTCTAGAAAACGGAACATATATTAAAGATGATACTATTTTTATTAAAGTCATAGTGGATACCTCGGACCTACCAGACCCCTGACGTATAGCAGAGAGGCAGATTCAACAGAAGACAACTCCATTTGGGGCTCTTTTTTATATCTACCTGTCTTCAATAAGAGGTCCCTAAAGCTCAGAGGGGACCACCTTGTGTTATCAGAAGGAAGTGTTTGGAGGCATAAATTTGCATAGGGGTCCAATGGCAAACGTAGCAACCCATTAAGAAGTCATACCATGGTATATTTTCTAATTAAAACTAATAGGAACACTTCGAGTTCTGACAAGTCACTTAATCCTCACGAGGACAAACGATTACAGTCAGAAAACCTTTTCGTAATTTATTGGTAATCTCTAATCGGTTGGAAAGGGGGGGGGAGAGACAAAATATCCTGTGCTGGAAAAGACATGAAACTTTTATTCCTTTTTAACTAGAAAACAAAAGTAAAAGTTCACATGTGGGTTAGCTAGAAACTGTCAGCATGTTAAGTTAAAAAAAGAAGAAGAAGAAATTATGAAGTAACATTGCAGTTAAAAGATATTATTACTTTGAAAATCGATAAGTGCAATCCTGTCTGAAATACAGTATATTGTTTATTTTTAAGGCCTCTCCTGGTCTCTGTTTTAAAATAATTACTTTGCCAGAAGACCTCGACAGAATGTCCAGATCTTCTCGAAAGTGTCTAAATCAGAGTCATATTTTTGTTTAGAGTTCTATTAATTGCTACAGAAAAAAAGCATTTTATTTTAAAACTGTTGATAGACTGATATTTCTTGGAAGAAAAAAAAAGATCAAATGCAGGTTATCACTTGTGATATGAAAAGAAACTATTCAACTACAGCTGTTATTTCTCTTTAGAAATGTAAACCTAACAATATATGTCGTAGTTAATGACACTATTTCAAAATTAAGAAAAAAATAATCACTCATGGATGCTGTGCATCATTATCAGATTTATAATTTTCACCCTAAAATAGGGCATTTGTTGAACTTTGGAGTTCTAAACGGAATCCTGTATGTTTTTAAAGTTCTGCCTCATGCGCTCAGACCAAGCTCTATAAAAATATATCTATATATCTATATATAATCTATTTTTTTGCTAAAGCATAAATGTGCGACATATTTTTGGTGTTTGAGAAGGGGGCATAGTGCTGAGTAATACCTATATAGGAAACCTGCTAATTGATCCTCTGCTTGGGAATTAACCGCATCTTGCAGAGGACAATCCGTTAGGAGAAAGCAGTGTCTTAAATAGAGAAAAGGTGGCTTGCATGCAATTCATGTGCCTTAGCTGTAACGTGCTGCTTTATAGCTCATAGCTTTGTATTCAGATTTTAAGTTCAGATTCCTGAAATGGTCATTTTTTTAACTGGACTTTAGGCATAATGTGCTGACTGGTCTGTAAAAACCCACGCCAATATTTTTCGCAAGATACGGAAACAGAAGCCCAACAGCTGCGCTTCTGACTTAACCCGATATTCCATCCGTTCAGTGTTGTGGAATACTACTTCTTCAGGTGCTATATATATATATATTTGGTGCACGGTGCTCCTATGGAGCCAGGACTTCTGACAGCGCCCCTGTTTCCAAGGAGAGTGGCTGTTCAATGATGCCATGCTCCTAGGTAGCAGAGCTAACATCATTTCAAACTGGCTCGGTTTCAGAATTTGCAAGGGGGTGTATTCAGGGGGGTTGGTTTTCTGGCGGGTGCGACATGCATCCCTGCAGGGAAAACCCACAGGACCCTGCTCTTATAAACAACTACCTGAGCCTTTACTAGGAAGCATCTTTCCCAGCCTTCGAATCATGCTGATTGCAACCCACAGAACTTACCGACTTCTGTTTTTAATAGTCCCTTGTGCGACTAGTAAGTCTAATGGCATAGTTTGACCTGTACTACACCAACCATGTGGGTGCTGCTTTTTAATTGCATGGGTGGCTGTGTAACACTTAAGAGTGCTCCCCCTGGACAGAGCTGACGTGCACGTGGGCAGAGGGATCGTGGCCCCCGTTTTCCTAACCAGTCAATTGTTGTACCCACTCAACCTTTCCGCTTCGGTCGGGTGTTATAGCCAGAGTTCCATGTCTAGGGCTCAGTTGAAACCTCACGTCATTGTAGTTAAGTTCCTTGCTCTTGCCATTGTCTTTTATGGCTGTGCCTTTTCACTCAGTGCCTGCCAAAGGCTCCCCCCCCCCTTTTCGTTCTGTTGACAAATATATACGTACCGTGCATGCCGAGTGATCCTCGTGGGTTATTTTATTTTATTTTTATTTTTTCCCAGGCGCCTGCTTAAGTACTGCCAGCTGCCTGGCAGCCAAAGCATCCAGTAGCAACCTGTCTTCCTCTTCTTGCCTTCCATGGTTCAAAGTACTGTATTTTTCTCTTATGGTACTAACTTAGCTGTGTCCACTGGTGCAAGCTGCCGTGAGAAAGGCAAGCATTAAAATCCTAGCTCTGACACGAAAGGAAGACTTCTCCTGCCGAAGAGACAACCTGGCGCAGTTTTACGCAGGCCGGTGTAAACCCATAACCTTCTGCTTTAGAGGAAAGTGTTAAGTTGGCTTGTGGTACTCTTTTAATAGTCATGAATGTAGGCAGCTGAGCTTTTGTATATGCATTACAGAATTTTACTGAAAACAGGATTCCCTAGTGGAAATGTCCAAAGGGCTCACCCTCCTCATTGCTATTATGTCATGGGCATTTTACGAGCGCGGTCTTCGACGAACAGTTTATGTCCTGTTTGAATATGATACTGCTAGAGGACGACCCAGACCCCATGCAGTGCAGAATTCCTTTCAAAACATCTCTTTCTTTTTGAAACCCTAGAAAATGTGGAGTAGAAGTCAGTGCACTCCCTCTTTTTTCCCCTGAGTCCTCAGAAGCCTAATTTTCATCTTGTAAACTCAAGTCAACTCTCTGACGTGCTTACAGTTCTATGTTTTCGCTTTATGGTGTTCAAATTAAGTCAACAGCTTCCCGAAGCTTAAATCTCATTGGGCCGTATCCTGATTGGGACCTCGGCATTTAAATATTACTACATTTAAAGAAGGCCGAACATCAGAGTAAATACAGCACCAGGTACGACACGGGTTGCTATAATTATTTTCCCTCCACCGCGACGTGGATTTTTTTATTTCTTTCTGCCATCCTCATTATATCAAATGCTCCTCATATAACTCATAGTGCAGATTCTCTCCATTGTTAAAAAGCAATCCCTCCCGCAACCCGGCAGGAAAAGAGGTAGCTTGGACTACCAAAAGGGTTTTGGTGGGATTTTGACCTTCAAACATGGTGCTGTTTACAACAGACATGACTCTTGGGACTCCCTTTTCCACATCACAACTTTGTCACTCACTTCAAGCATCTTAGCAAAATCATGTTCAGCTCAGGATACTGGTCACTAATCTTAGGTGAAGTATGCAGTATGTTGTAAATAGGTTATATATCACAGTACAGTGGTACCTTGGTTTACGAACTTAATCCGTTCCGGAAGTCCGTTCTTAAACCAAAGCCTTCTTAAACCAAGGCGTGCTTTCCCATAGCAGCGGGTGACTCAATTTACAAATGGAACACACTCAACAGAACGCGGAACACATGTGGTGTAGTGGTTAAGAGCGGTAGACTCGTAATCTGGAGAACCGGGTTCGCTTCCCCGCTCCTCCACATGCAGCTGCTGGGTGACCTTGGGCTAGTCACACTTCTCTGAAGTCTCTCAGCCCCACTCACCTCACAGAGTGTTTGTTGTGAGGGAGGAAGGGAAAGGAGAATGTTAGCCGCTTTGAGACTCCTTTGGGTAGTGATAAAGCGGGATATCAAATCCAAACTCTTCTTCTTCTGCTTCCAAGGCAAAGTTCACAAACCAAAACACCTACTTCTGGGTGTGCGGCGTTCTTAATCCAAGTGGTTTATAAACTAAGCTGTTCTTCAAGGTACCACTGTACTCGATATTTAATAAGGATGCAAGCCCAAGTACTTGCTGGCTCATAGAATATACCTTGATTGGCTCACTTTTCTGATGAACAACTGCAGTAAATTTGGCTGGCCTGCCACACAGGACAATTGTTTGGGGAGGAAGCAGTTTCCTGAAATTAAGATAACCTTACTCTCTGAATATGCAGCCTTCAAATAAGATTAGGGTTTGCACTATTGGTTAATGTCTTTATTATCTTTCAGAATTATTTTATTTACATTTGTAGCCTATCTCAAATGCTCAGGTAGGTTAAAAAAAAAAGTGTCATAAAAAGACAAGTTAAATAAAAGGAATATAGCAAGCAATTACCCCACTCTGATTGCAAAAGCCAGCCCCAGTTTAAAAGTCTTAAAATGGCTCGAAAAGATGCTCAAATGTCAGGATCCTACAGTTTCGCGAGGGAGCACAACCCAAAATCACACTTCTCCCTTCATGGCCCTGTAGGGCCAATTTGGTGATGCATAGATCATTCATTAGTTGATTAGTCACCCTTCTGCACTCCTGTGATAACCCCACAGTTGCACTGGTGTTGCATAACAGTAGCTTTTTGTGTTGCAACACGAGGGTATATAAAACTCAGTGTTGAAAATACAGTTCTGGCCACTGATTGCTTAAGAAAGCACAGTCCCATTGCTGCTGTTCTTTATCTCCCCATTCTATGTTTCAAAGCAGCTTTTGTTTCCTACCTTCTACAAAGCACTTTAGACTGCCGCATCAAACAATTTCTGCACCACATGCGTCCGCCCTGTTTCCTATTTTCTTCTTTTTTTAAAGTCTCAGATCCAAACAGGAGTAAACTGTTCCGGTGCCTGAAGATCAATGTGTGATCTTCCTGCATGACTGTATTTGCATTGTTTCTCTGTTGATTTCGTTTCAGCTGCTGTCTACGACACAGTTATTGAGTAAGATGCGAGTGGCTAAAATGCAGCATTGACTTTCAGCCTTGTACTGTAACTTTCATTGTTCTTGAGAAGAATGTAGAATAGGAAGAAAAGAAGTGGAGATATGGCTCTACAAGCGATGGAATGTAATAGATCTCTTAAAACTCTCATGCACTCTCAGTTCCTTTATAAAAGCTGCGTTTCCTTACGCCTTGGGAGAAGGGAAACTCAAGATGTGGAATGTTTATGTTTTGCCATACTAATCTTTGTCAAAATTCAAATAGAGATTTGGTATAATGATTGGGATTGTATTGCTCAAAGTACAGTGGTACCTCTGGTTGCGAACGCGACCCGTTCCGGAGGCCCGTTCGCAACATGATAAGAGCGCAACTCGCAGCAGCGCGTCTGCGCACGCGCAGGTTGCGATTCGGCGCTTCTGCGCATGCACGTGACGTCATGTTGCGCTTCTGCGCATGCGCGAGCGGCAAAACCCTTTCTGGTAGTTCCGGGTCACCGTGGGACGTAACCTGAAAGGACATAACCTGAAGCAAACGTAACATGAGGTATGACTGTACTACCAATTTCTCCTGCTTATAAAACTTTGAGTGGGCTTTTTCTCTCTCTAAAACCTCACCTGTTTATATCTCTTTTTCATCGTGCTGAACAGGCATTTCACTGACAAACCAGCCTCTTTAGAAATACTGATTGGTGCATGCAAAGGCTGGCATAGAGCAGTCACTACAGGAGATGTTTCCTGCACCTCGATGACACAAGTTCCAATCTCCTGTAGTCTTGATGCCTTCATTTATGCAAACTATGCAAATGTATAAAGAGGTGGACAGGTTTTAAGAAGAAAAACAACAACAACTTGGTAATTTTTTTTCCAGGTCTGGACCTAAAGGCATGTAGCACATGCCGGAATTCTTCTAAGCACATACTCCCAATAGCTGCTCCCAACTGTTCTCTAAAGTCCCTTACTAGGGAGAGAAGCAGTAGCTGGGAGGTAGAGCACATGTTTTACGTGAAAAAGGTCCTGGATAAAATCCCTGGCATCTCCACCTCAAAGGACCAGGTATCTGATGATTTAAAAGGCCTCTCCTGGAGACCCAGGGGGGCTCATGCAAATCACAATAGCCAGGTGGACAGAAACAAAATAGTCTGACCTGGTTATAAAGAAGTTCCTTCCTTTTGTCCCTTGTACACACAAAAAAGGGGGTGATAGGGAGAATTAGCTCCTGTGCACAGCCAGGGCTGTCCTCTTGAAATGTTTTTGTGCCAAATCCAAGAAGAGTGAGGGAACTGTGGTTCTGTGAAATAAGCCCACGAAAGAAACCTTAAGATTGGTGCCGCACAAACCCTAATATAATAGATCATAGCCTTGGTTTGCTACAAATCTTGTGTTCTGTTTGGGTTTTTCCAAGGCAAAAGACAGAAGCTTTAATCTCACAAAAATTTGTCCTTTCCTAGTAGCTCAATTACCTTCCACCTCCTCCCTTTGCTGCGAATGTCAGGGGCTCATGGATGTAAGTAATAGTTTTGGGCAACGAAAGCCCAAAACATAAAAGATCAGCTTTGGCTGATGTGAAGTAGCAGCCTGCTTGCTTCTTGGAAACATCCATATCTGAGAGCCTCTGGAGGGGCCATAGGGTCAAGCTAGAAACTGACCATAGAACTCAGCAGACCGAAATGGGATATGGGGACAGGAGGCACAAAACAAGAAGTAAATTGGCAGTGTGAGAATGTCTACCAGCTTCCACAGTTAACTGTTTAGTACTCTTCACTGTTATAAATCCAAAAACAATTACAAGCCAATGAACCTGGGATTTCAAGTCTGTTTAAAATAACAGCTCTTGGTGCTTGGTGCATCTTTCATCTGTGCACTGCTTTACAAAATGTCAGTCAAGCCTCAAAAAATGAATAAATATAGAATTGCTTATTTATGTAGAAATTGAATGTTGCACAGAGGGAAAGCTGGTGTTGGTGCTATATGGTAAACACCAGCTCTTACTTCCTTGTGCTGCTTTCAGGCCACTGAAACATCCTTTTTGATCTCTAACCCATAAAGAAGGGTTATTTTTTTGGGGGGGGGAGGATGGGGGACAAGGAACCTGTTTTACGGATTGCAAAGTCCATAACTGACATATCGGCTGTCATGCTTTGGGAATGTATTTGTGATGTGCTGACTCAGCTGTCCATGTTCCAGTGTCCCTTTTTACTCTTCAGAGCTCATGAGATTAACGAGAAGCTTAGCATAACATATTCCCACTTGTGCCCAATAATAAACGATAACCTGTGTCTTGGTTTTATAAAAAAAGATATCTTCTGATACAGCAATTTATGTTCTTTGTTTTAGAGGATTCAGTTTTTAAGGGCTTTATTGGACAAGGAAAACTAAAAATATTTTTAAGTGCATGACTTAATTCTGGTTCTGTCACCTTTTCCACTGTGAATACTTTAATTATGTACTTTAAACAAAAATAAAATACTGAGGGCTTTACTATTACTTCCTGCCTTTTAGTCCAATGTAACATTCTTGCATCTGCAGCATGGCTACTGAAATGTATTCCCAAGGAATGTGTATACTCTATCCACACACTTATTGGTTATAGCCAATGAACTTGCTCATAACTTACATGTGTGTACTGAGGAGTTTGATGTTCCATTCTCCGCTTGTAGAATTACTGGCCCGTTCTGACAGTGTTTTCCAAGTATGCACCCATGAGAATGATTAATTCAGGAGCCATCCTTCAGATGCAAAATATTACGTTGGAACTGATCCCTAGACTTTATTGAGATCTGTGCCAGATGTAGGAATAAGTACGTTAATGGGTGCCGATGAGGGGGCATCCTTCATTGTTTCGAAGCAATGATACACCACAAAAGGGATCTGTTTCGTCCTAAATTACCTTCTGACATATTGGCAAGACTATGTAGCTTTTTTGTCTTCCACTTCACAGTTTTAAGCCCTGATCCTAAACATTTGTTTGCACTTCTGGCATTATGCTGAGCGTAACTTGCGGGACCAGCTATCAGGAGACCATATTCCAAGCGAGGATCGGCAAGGTTTATCGAAGCTTAGGATCAGGCAGTGAGAGTCAATATTCAATAATTTTCATTATTATTAATGGGGAATTCATGCTAACACTTTTAATATTTGTAAGCATGCAGCTTTGAACTGGAATCCCATAATGCTTTTGGAGTTAAGATTGGGATTCCCTTCCTAACTCTGCTGATTAGATTTCATCCATCCCACCCGCCATGTAAGGGACTCAAAGGTCGTCCTTAAAAACAAAACTATTAACTGCAGTGGCTAGTTCTGCAAGGACTTTAAACTTCTTACAAAAGGCAGTGCTGCCTGCAGATTGCTTGGTAAACTGGTTTATATATAGAGAGAGAGATTAAACCATTTATTGGCATACTTTAAGGGATCTCGTTCCCTGCAGAGAGAATACTCTTAGAGCTATGAACTGGGCTGGCGCTTGCGAGCAAATCATTTCCCTGCTTCTGCTCGCGGAGTTTTTGGTACTTGTAGAATTGGGGGTGGGGGGGTGGGAATAATGCTTTTGCTAGTGCTGAGGCACCAAATCATTCACATAGTATTGTTTTCCATGTAGCTATCTAGGATATATATATCTTCTGCATTTTGTATGACTATAAGAAAATACATAATTTCCCCGCCCAGCTGTGATCCAAAAGCTCTCATGATTTAGGGATAAAAAGGGGGTGTTGGGAGACACCCCCGTGCTGAAGAGATGGGCAATGAATCCATTCTCCTTTAGGACAAGTAGGATAACCTTTTAACATCCATAAAATGCCATTTATTGAATGAGCTGGAAAAAAAAATATGGGCATCCTTTTCCAAGAAGAAATATCTGTTGAAAACACACCAGTAATCATGAACTGTGTACAAAATCAGTCTGTATAAAACTTGTGTGACTTCTTTTTATTTCATATTTGGTAAAAAGGTACATTGGTTGTGTTCGGTTTTCTGATCCAGAAACAAAGACCAAAGAAGGCCAACCTCATTTGACTGTGTATATTCTGCCTGTCTTAATTATTGATAGCTATAAAGGATACAGTGCAAGTAAGTGAATCTGGTAATCAATGGTTTTTGTATGTTTATTTTTTAAAGGAAAAGAACTTTTGAAGTGTATAATTTATTGCTCAGCAATACCCAGGTTGTTAATAATGATTAGCAACAAGCCCTGATTTCCCAATAGCATTATTATATGTTGTCCTTCGGTTTGTTGTATTGTTATTTGGTATTTATTTGTGTTTGAAGGTCTTGCTATGTCTTGTGTTTTGATGCTAATAAATGAGAACAGTGTGTAGAATGCAAAACTTTGAAATGCTGAACTGTATTAAAGGGGGGAGGGGAAATAAACCTAAATAGGAAGTGATATTTTTTAAATAAACAGAATTGTGTTTTTATTTTGTCGTATGGTGTCGAGCCATTTCCAGTTCACTTTCATGGCTCCTAAAACATGTTCTTTCACAAATGGGGAATCTTCTTCGAATTTATATACCACCCTATACCCAGAGGTCTCACTGCGGTTCACAGAACAAAATAAAAATACAAAATCACAAAATACATAATCAAAACAACAACAACCCAATAACTCCCCCCCAAAAAATTCATCTGTGGTCCCTGAGATGTTCCTGGACTCCGAAATCCCATTATCTCTATAGCCGATAGTTAGGAATTACAAGAGTTCCAGTCCCCCAACATCTGGAGAACCACAACTTAACTCATGGTGTATAGATCAGTGTTTCCCAAACTTGGGGTCTCCAGCTGTTTTTGGACTACAGCTCCCATCATTCCTAGCCAGCAGTACCAGTGGTCAGGGATGATGGGAATTGTAGTTCAAAAACAGCTGGAGATCTGATTTTGGGAAACACTGGGATAAATGCAATCCTGTGTAGATTTGTTTCCACAAAGGATTTGAATTTTCTTTCACTGAGATACATGTTGGATCAATTTTTGCATGCAGGCTATCTCTTGGCTTAACATAGACATCCTTTTAATAACTTGAAGGAACTATCAAGGTCTGACAAATGGCGGAGTTCAACATTTCATTTATAGTGCAATCTTATGCACGCCTATTCAAAAGTAAGCACATTGAGTTTAGCATTGCTTACTCCCAGGAAAATGGGCATACAATTTCAGTCTTGGTGTATTATTGAGTGGAGAGTGACAGTAAGCAAGAACTATTAAGTCTGGCTTCTCAATCAATTCCTATCAGGTATAGTTCACTACATTAGTTTAATACCTTGGACAAAGAAATGGATAGCATCTTACTTAATTGACAGCAATACAGTAGTGGGAAGATTTCAATATTTTGTAGAGCTGGTCTTACAACAATATGAAATCCAATCCAATCAGTTTTCACAGCTTTTTCATATACCGTATTTTTCCCTCTATAACACGCAGATTTTTTCTCCTAAAAAGGAAGGGGAAATGTCTGTGCGTGTTATAGAGCGAATGTGTGGTCCCTGGAGCCGAAAAAGCAGGCAAAAATCAAATCGCGCGTCTCCTAGAAGGGAAACCTGAAAAGAGGAAGTGGCTGCTTTCCTGCATTCTGCCTCAGGGTCTTACTGCCCACCCTCCTTTGTTTCATTGCTGTCTTTGCTCAAACGGAACAAAGAGCAGGGAAAGCCCCTCCCCTCCAGGCAAGCAGAGGGGAATTCCTCTCTGTGCTCCGGTGCTGCTGGGGGAGAGAGAGGAGGGGGAGGGAGAGAGAGAGGGGGAGGGAGAGAGAGAGAGAGAGATATGGCTGGCATGGGTGGCGGGAAACTTTTGCCTTTCTTTCCTCCCTCCGTTAAATCCCTCTCCTGCATTCTTAGCCAGCTGCTTCTCTGCACACCCCTCTCATGTCGCTTCTTTGTTTTTCCTTCGCTCCCCACTTAAAATGTGGTTACAAAGCATAGATCCACATGGATCCTCAGGATCTTTGCATTGGGTCACCCCAAATTCACCATCAGATCACATAGCATGTCCATGGCTACAGCCTGCACCAAAAAAAGCACGCACCCACTGTTGCCTGGGGCTGCAATGGTGCAAAAACGTGGTTACAAAGCATGGATCCACAGGAATTCTCAGGATTTTTGCATTGGGTCACCCCAAATTCACCATCAGATCACATGTCTGTGGCCACAGCATGAAGCCCCAAAATGATACATCCACTGTTTCATTCAGAATGTTTTCCCCCTTGTTTTCCTCCTCTAAAAACGATGTGCGTGTTATGGTCAGGTGCGTGTTATAGAGCGAAAAATACGGTACTCAGCAACAAAACAGGCAAAGCATGAAAATCTGAAAAGGATGAAATGAAACAATGAAAGTTGTGATATACTAAGAGCTGGGACTTTCTTATGTGAAGCAGCAAAGAAGTATTAGAAAAACCAAAATATTTAACACATTTTAAACCAGATTCTTTTACATAGTGAAACTCTTCATTGGCTAGGTTAAAACAAAGTGCAGGAGCTCAGTTGGATGATGATGATGATGATGATGATGATGATGATGATAATATATATTTTTATTTATACCCCACCCTCCCCAGCCAAGACCAGGCTCAGGGCGGCTAACACCAGGCATAAAAACAATTGATTAAAATACAACTTAAAAACAAGATTAAAACACAACATTAAAATGCAGCCTCATTTCAGTAGAAACTCAACTCAAAAACTTTTTGGGGATGAAAACGTCAAATCTTTGCCAAGGCCAACTATCCAGACTGGTCCTACGTGGACCAGAAAAAAAGCCAGGGAAGTCCCCAAATAGGGGTTCCATCACAGAAGGAGAAACGAAAGAGGGGAAGGGGATCAAGTTGATTCCAAACCAAAGGCCAGGCGGAACAACTCTGTCTTACAGGCCCTGCGGAAAGAAATCAGATCCTGCAGGGCCCTGGTCTCATGGGACAGAGTGTTCCACCAGGCCGGAGCCAGTGTTGAAAAGGCCCTGGCTCTGGTTGAGGCTAATCTGACTTCCTTAGGGCCTGGGACCTCCAGGGTGTTGCTATTTACGGACCTTAAGGCCCAATGATGTCATTGATGAGAAATAAAATGGTGGTATTTTCTGTGCTGTAGGTTGCTGTGATGTCCCTTTTCCCCAGGACACTTGAGTATGGAAGTAATGTACTGCTATGAACTTGATTGGGGTACAGTATTCAGGTTTCGGCATCACAGTTTCTTGGGAGCAGATGGTTTATAAGCAGAATGGGATCGCACCAAATAAGGTTCTGGCATCCTTTGCCCTGAACATGCTTTGGGAGTTGGACAAATTCATAGAGGCTGTGGCTATCAGTCGTCATGGCGATATGCTCCTTCCACTCTCGGAAGTTGCTGAGCAAAAACAAAAAGCTATTGCCATCATATCCTTCTTTAAGGCTTCCCAGAGGCATTTTGTTAGCCACTGTGGTAAACAAGTTGCTGGGCCTTTGTTCTGATCCAGCACAGATGCTCTGGAGTTCTTAAGGATCAGGCGTTGGAGCCATACATGCCTCTGGATCAGAGGGACAGCTTCCAGCTCTGTGACTTCACGCTGTTTTCTCAGTCTTTTCCATAATTTTGTTTGTCTGGTATATTTATCAATTTCATGCAGCGAAGGGCTCTAGGCGGTGAATGATGAAAGCATCAAAATGCAAACATGATAACAAAGCCAACAAAATGGAAAAAAATAGAAATGCTCATATTAACGTTTAAAAAATTTAAAAGACCCGCATCCGAGCTAAAACCAGCTAATCATCATCCACTAAACAGAGGCTAACAATGAATTGCATTAAAATAACATTAAATTGTTAAGAAATGTAGAAAGCCCTGCGGCACAAAAAATATATTAAAGTTAGGCACCAGACAGACCTATTTAGAGGAGAGTTTTCCACAAATGTAGGGCCACCACTGGAATGACCTGTTCTCTCATTCAACTATCCGTGCTCCAGAATGAGGAGACATTCTGAGGAGATGTTTCAATTGGACATTGTACACACAGCTTCCCGTGGTTTAACAGTCTGAGTTTGCTCAATATTAACATACCAGTTCACCACATTGAACAGAATCCTACGGCATAGCAAGGCACGCACAAAGGATCATCTTCAAATCTTACAGATACCTCCTGAATCAAATTCAAGGCTGCACTCTTGAAGCTGACACACAACTGTAGTATCATCATTAGGATACTTCATCTCAAACCTGAAGCCTGCTTTGTGTCTCAGCCTCTGCATGATTAATCCTAATGCCCTTTGCAGATGAAGTTGAAATAATTAAGATGATTTCTCATGTGTGTGATGTTAGCTCTCTGCATGAGCAGGAGATGGAAAGAAATGATAACTGCAGCCTGAATTTCTTGAAAAGGAAGTTAAGAGTCATTTCTCTCCCCGCCTCCCAGTGTTTCAAACTTGAAACAAAAACAAAATCTTCAGGGATTTACTGCGCACTTAATGATGTAGACTCTACGAAGGCTTTTTTACTTGTTCATTCACACATGGGACTTTTTATTATCACATGCAGGAACTGGAATGTTTTTTGTTATTCTTACTGCTTCTAGTTTAGAAGTGACAGATAGTTTTGTCAAACACTATTTTGCCTCAGAGTCGTCTTCTTTTTATTTCTTCCATTCTCACAATTTACCACAATCTGTCACCGGCCCATTTCCTTTCATTTACTTCCTATATAGGTGGATATTATTTCCCTTTTATCTGTAAAGGGAAGAAAAACAGACTTCCTGACAATACAAAAATGCCATTGACTTCGACATTCTTCCAGGTCCAAATCTGAGAGCTATGGATGGCTTACAAATTAAAGACATGGAGAAGGACAAAATGGAGGAAGAGGGTGACTGGGTTTGATTATTTTAATAAATCAATACATTTGAGCCGCCCCTCACCACCACCTGCTCTGCTGGATCAGACCAAAGTCCTACCTAATCTAGTATTCTAAGTGCAGAGGGGTCTGCTGGATCAAGCCAATGGTCCATCTGTTCCACCATCCTGTTCTTACAGTGGCCAGCCAGATGCCCATTTGAAACCTGGGCACAAGATGAGGAGGCATCAGAAGCTGAAGAGGGAACAGGGTTTAGTGAGCGGGAAGAGGCTGTGCCAGAGAGCTGGCCAGAATCAGAGGCAGAAGCGGAGGCTGGAGAGGAGGGGAGGCTAAGAGGCAGAGATAAGGCAGGCTGCTGAAGGAGCCAGGGAGTCTTCCCCTTTTACAGTGGTACCTCGGGTTACATACGCTTCAGGTTTCATATGCTTCAGGTTACACACTCCGCTAACCCAGAAATAGTGCTTCAGGTTAAGAACTTGCTTCAGGATAAGAACAGAAATCGGGCTCCGGCGGCACAGCAGCAGCAGGAGGCCCCATTAGCTAAAGTGGTGCTTCAGGTTAAGAAGAGTTTCAGGTTAAGAACAGACCTCCGGAACGAATTAAGTACTTAACCTGAGGTACCACTGTACTGAGACCAGCTCCCCTCTCCCATGGTCTCCCAGAAGAGGTATGAAGAGGGCAGAGCAAAGGAACACCAGGCGAAGAAGTCTCAGGTCGCTTGGGAAGGACCCCGGGGAGGAGGAGACTTAGAGAGTGGTGGGAAAGACAAGTCCTTGCAACTGCTTCATTGGGGCAAGGCCCACTGGGAAGAACTGCTTGAGCTGTTCTTTGAAACGGACATCTTGGGAGCTCTTGCTGACTGACTCCGGGCTGCTGCCTTGGCAGGTGTCCCATCTAGTTCAGCTGCACCAAATGCCTGTGGGAATCCTATAAGCTCTTGATCTGGGTCCTGCTAGGCCTACATAGCCATCACAACCAGCAGTTATGGTATATTCCATGTGCACAGTACAGCAGCTATGGTGGCTCTAAATGGATGGCACTATGCCATCTGTGTATGTCTGCTGCAGAAGCTGCTTGGACGATGATTAGAGTAACAGGGAAAGCAACTAACACAAGCAGGACACAGGCACAACAGTAAGATTTATATATTTATATTTATATTTATATTTATATTTATATTTATATTTATATTTATATTTATATTTATATTTATATTCACTGCCCTCGAAGCAGTTTACAAAAACAATACCCTAGCTACAGGGAAACCTGGGCACAACCTCAAGACTGGGAGTGATGGGTGAGGAAGGTACATCTCTCTCTCCCCCCCCCCCACCAAAAACTGCTATTTGCATTTCAAGGAAAACTCCCTCTTGGAAAAGGAAGATGGCTGCTGAATGCTTGAACCAGGGTTCTGAGCTCTAAGGCCAACTCTAAGGCAAGTTTCTGCTCTATAACCAACCCTTAGCACTTGTTTTTATCCTCTCTTCCATTTTACTTCTTAACTCCTTTTAGTGCTTCGTTTTGTTGTTTTAATTTATTGTTTTATCTCATTGTTTTATTGTTCTAACTCCCCTAAACAGGGAGGCTGCATGAAGCTGGGCTGGGCTGAGCACTTTGCTAGGCAGCGCCCAATGCAAGGTCGAGCCAAAGTTTACAAGACACTAGTTATAAATTAAGGAAGAGAAACATCTTGATTATCAGCACTGTTGACGAGCAAGCCTCTTGTGCTGATAGAGCAAATAGCAACTTCTGAGAGACAGTATTTTGTTAGGACCTTGGAGGCAGAGAAAGAACTTCCCCTCTCGACTGTGCCCCCTGTCCTGAGGCTGTTCATGTTTCCATAAGGCTATTATTTACATTAAAAAAAGCATGCATGCAAACTGCATTTGGAAAAGTGGCATTTTATTTAGTTTGGCCTTCTAACTCCTCCGTGCCCCTAAGCGTCTCCATACTGGAAACTAAAAAGCAGAAGGATTTTCTTTTAAACTAGCCTCTGGCTATTACCAGCTGAAGCTAACAAGTAGCTAGAGAATAAACAAAATAACATCTAAGAAAACATATTGAGCAGAAATGTGTGGCAACTCACAATCCTGCTGTGCTGTCCAAATAATGCAGCACCTAATGACACGATGGGGAGCAGGAGGAGGGCAAAAGTTACTTCCCAAATGTTTGCCTACATCCGATTTTAAATACTTTTGGACAGAGCAGTCACAGACTACCTGGTGACATGGGAAAAGAAGAATGGAAAGGGAATAAGATACAGGAGATAAATCAAGGAAGGGCCATAGCACAGTGGCAGAGTGTCTGCTTTGTGTGCAGAAGTTCCCAGGTTCAATTCCTGGCCGGTATCTCCAGATAGGACTGGGAAAGACCTCTGTGTGAAATCCTGGAGACTGTTGGGATGTGTCCGGGGAGAGAGGGGCATTTGGCAGGTCCTAGCTGGCTCCACCCACCGGCCGGCAGCCGGGCAAACTCCGGAACAGCATCAATCAGTGACACAGGCTTCAGACATGTTCAGAAGCTGAGCATGCTGTAATCAGCAGAGTGAATAACTTCTCACAACGGAAGTGGGGAACAGAGACATGTGTAAGCGTTATTTACAGGCGTTTATTCAGCGGGTGGCACCATGGGTTAAACCACAGAGCCTAGGACTTGCCGATCAGAAGGTCGGCGGTTCAAATCCCTGCAATGGGGTGAGCTCCTGTTGCTCGGTCCCTGCTCCTGCCAACCTAGCAGTTCGAAAGCACATCAAAGTGCAAGGAGATAAATAGGTACCACTCCGGCGGGAAGGTAAACGGCGTTTCCATGCGCTGCTGTGGTTCGCCAGAAGCGGCTTAGTCATGCTGGCCACATGACCCGGAAGCTGTACGCCGGCTCCCTCGGCCAACAAAGCGAGATGAGCACTGCAACCCCAGAGTCGGCCATGACTGGACCTAATGGTCAGGGGTCCCTTTACCTTTATTCAGCATAGTTCAGGAACAAAGGAAAAACATGTCTGCTTCCCTTCGTGTCCAGCAAACAGCAATAGCAAAAGCAAGATACAAATGGAAGTTGCCAGCAGACTTTGCTGGAAGTAAACAGGCATGTGACACACAACAATCATGCCTGTTCCTTTTAAGGTGGAACAGAACTATATCCTAACAGAGACATGCTGCCAGGCAGCCACAGTGCTGCTTTGTGCCGATGATTGAGGGGGCCTGACATTGCACGTGCAACATGCACTCGTGATGTCATGCGCATGGCGTCCAACGTGCACTTGTGAAGACGCTCACACAACATTGCATGGTTGGGAGAAGGCCAGGCGCTGTGCCAAGCCCCCTGCACCTTGCGCCAGAGCACCCTATGGTTGGAAGAAGGTTGGGTGCTGCACTGACCCCTGTGCTGAGCACCCCACACCCTCTTGGCTCTTAGAAGTTGGTTCCTATGTACCTGAGTATCGATTGGGATACACAGTGTTCAGCTGATGGGCTCAGAGTTAAGGACCTCAAAAGCACATGACTGCCTCCCAAGAATCCTGGGAACTGTAGATTTGTGCTGGGAACTGTAATGCTTTGGAAGGTAAACCCAGAAACTCCAGCAGGTGCAGAATGCCATGGCGAGACTCCTTACGGGGTCCTCACTGCGGGATCACATTCACCCGGTGCTATACCAGCTGCACTGGCTCCCGGTGGAGTACAGGATCAGGTTCAAGGTGCTGGTTTTAACCTTTAAAGCCCTATACGGCCTAGGACCCCCGTACCTACAGGACTGCCTCTCCTGGTATACCCCACAGAGGACCTTAAGGTCTTCAAACAAAAACATCTTGAAGATCCCGGGCCACAGGGAGGTTAGGCTGGCCTCAACCAGAGCCAGGGCTTTTTCGGACGTGGCCCCAATCTGGTGGAATGTTCTGTCACAAGAGACAATGGCCCTGCAGGACTTGACATCTTTCCGCAGGGCCTGCAAGACACAGCTGTTCCACCAGGCCTTTGGCCAAGGCACAGTCTGACCCCCTCCTTTGGTAATCCTCATAGAACTCTATCCCAATGGTTGCCATTAATTTGATTTTGAATTGATTTTAGAATGAATTGATTTTGGAATGCATTTCAATTAATTTGATTGTGATTTTATGTAAACTGTGTTACTTTTATTGTTGTTAGCCGCTCTGAGCCTGGCTTCAGCTGGGGAAGGTGGGATATAAATTTTATTATATATTATATAAACTGCAGCTCCAAAGATTCCTTTTTTGGGGGGGGAAGCCACATGTCTTAAAGGCATGGTGTAGATTTGACCTTAATTTGCCAACGGAAACTATTTCTGCTTTTTGTTCAGCCTCGTATAGCTGGGTGGAAGGGTTGGCATTCAGTGTAAACATCTCCCTCCCCGTGGCTTTAATTAGCTTAACAAAAACAAGAGACCTTAGATACACACTATGCATTACGTATAAAACACAGTTTGACCCTCAAATTCTCTCCTTTTTTTTACCTCAGCCATCGCTGAACTCTTGCCAGTTTATCAATTTGGAGCCCTTTCACCAGAGCCATGGAGAGATTTGGGTTTTATTCAAAATGCTTGTTATTTGAGGAAAGGAGAATTGCTGGCTTTAGTTGCCTCCTGCGTACCTCCTCCCTCCTGCCTTTTTAAAATCTCAAGCAACTGTGGTGCCAAGAAAATGTGTGGCCCCCTGCCTAACCTAGTTTACAGGGATCTAGTGCCTAAGATTGGTGGAGAAATTTGATTCAGTTTGCATTTTAAAAGCAAACCTACCAAATCTGCCCTTTCCAAAACACTACGCTAACTGAAGCACAAGACATCTTGTCAAATTCACACAGTTTGCGAGTGGATAGAAGTTTTTATTGCCTATTTATTTCCCCCCCCCAAAAAAAAAAACACTTTGTATAGCTATTTATTTATTTATTTATTTATTTATTACAATCAACAAAATAAATAAACCCAACCCTAAAACCTCTAAGCAGCTTACCAAAGGAACAAAATAAGAAGATTATCAGTGAATGAAAAAGTAGTTAAAAAAACCTTTTTGAAACATTTTTTTTGGAAAATAAATCAATCAACGATAAGCTAAAAAACCCCAAATTAAAACACCTGTTAATACACAACTGGATAGAAAAATGTTTTTAGTAGGCACTGAAAATATTAGAATGCAGTGCCTTCCAATGAAACTGAATGCTGAAAGGTTCAGGACAAAGAACTTCTTCACAAGGCACACAGTCAAACTATGAAATTCACTCTGACAACTTGAATGGCTTTAAAAGAGGGAAAGACAAATTCATACTGTAGAGTATATAGCTGCTAGCTATAGTACCTAGCGTCTACCTCTAAAGTCAGAGGAAAAATGCCTCTCTCTGTATGCCAGTTCTGAGGGAGAGACTGCTATTGAGCTTCTCAGTTGGCCACTGTGGGAATAGGATGCTGGACTAGATGGGCCTTTGCCCTGATCTAGCCACAAGGCCAGCATCTTAAAAAGCAGAGACATCACCTTGCCAACAAAGGTCCGTATAGTTAGAGCTATGGTTTTCCCAGTAGTGATGTATGGAAGTGAGAGCTGAACCATAAAGAAGGCTGATCGCTGAAGAATTGGTGCTTTTGAATTATGGTGTTGGAGGAGACTCTTGAGAGTCCCATGGACTGCAAGAAGATCAAACCTATCCATTCTTAAGGAAATCAGCCCCGAGTGCTCACTGGAAGGACAGATCCTGAAGCTGAGGCTCCAATACTTTGGCCACCTCATGAGAAGAGAAGACTCCCTGGAAAAGACCCTGATGTTGGGAAAGATGGAGGGCACAAGGAGAAGGGGACGACAGAGGACGAGATGGTTGGACAGTGTTCTCAAAGCTACCAGCATGAGTTTGACCAAATTGCGGGAGGCAGTGGAAGACAGGAGTGCCTGGCTGCTCTGGTCCATGGGGTCATGAAGAGTCGGACACGACTAAACGACTAAAAAACAACAACAAAGCAGCAAGGCTCTTCTTCTGTTCCGAAATTTAAGTTATTGCATCTGACAGCAGAGAGCATAATATATACTTCAGTCTCTCTTGTTCACAGGCTACATATTGGAACCCAACAGGTTTGCCAAGGAGAGGTACCAGCCGTGATCATCACAAACTGTACTGGGAGTGGATGGCTGGGCGAGAGAGAGAGTAACTGAAATGAATGCATTTGGCCTCCAGTGGTTCCAGCTGGAAATCATCTCAGGGGTGTGATAAAGTCATCTCTGCTTCCTTCAGCTGCCGCTGTCACACAAACCATGTCATTAATTCTACCTGCAAAGATAAAAGGAGTCGGAGAGGACGCTTTTCAGAGTCCGCTATTGATGAACTGCGACGGAAAGCCAAATCTGCGAAATAGCAAAAATAATGCTGGTTTTTTATTGGACCAACTTCTGCTGGCAAAGGAACATGCCGGCTTTTGAACTGCTGTCCAGCTGCCAGGCATAAAAGGCTGGGACGTCTTCTAGATCCTGCATAAGATCAGCAGGAGTTTTAATTTTTTTCATTGTCAGCTACCAGTTGCCACTCTCTTTGTCTATGGCAGAGGGGGAGGGTTCACTCCACCAGCTCTGCAAAAAGAACAGCTCCATTTCCCACCTAGCCCCAGCATTTGTTATTCTAAAGCAGCAATGCTGCAGCAAGCAAAGGCTCTAGCAGCTCAGTCTGCTGCTTGTGGCTGGAAAGCCAAACAGGAAGTATGTGACTGTTGCCATGAAAACGAAGGGGCAGTCCATTCTCCTTATTGAGCACAGGATGTGAGCTCAGGATGTGTCATATGACCTGTACAGGATGTACATGGGTGGAGTTCTGAGTTTCTCTCTGTTTGTTGAAGAGAGCAGACATCTTTTACTGTATGGCTGCTAAAGACAGGAATAAAAGCATGTAGTTACATTTCTGTCTGTGTCTGATTCCCCTCCCTGGGGATATGCAGGGAGCAGGGAGGAGGAGAAGCAGTTGGTGTGTTTTTCTCACAGCCTGAGGAAAATCGCCGGAACGGACCTCGTATGTTTTTTCCTGCCGGGAGTCGCCGGAGGGAGGTCAAAGGAATTCAGCCGGTGCCTGAACAGATAGGCACATACCTCTGACCGGGCTAGAATTCCAACAGTGGTATCAGAGCTGATGGTTTCTACGATCCATGGAAGTCTGCAGAAAGAGTGGCGGAGCTGCTGTATTCATTGCTCCATGGAGGCCTGAGGAGAGAAAGCTGATTCTCTGCAGCCAGAAGCTGACCAGAAGAAGCTGAAAGCCAAGCAACGGAGCCCAGGTATGAGATTTTCGGGCTTGGAAGTGTGAATGCAGGTTGATTCATTCTCTGCTTCAAGGGAGCAAGGTTTGGGAAAAACAGCTCCGAGAGAGAAGAGCTCTGCATTCCAAACATTCCTGTGGTTAATCCTGTCCAAGGAAAGGAATGCTGTTGCTTAGCAACGAAGGCCAGTTTCACGAGAGGGCTGGAAGTCAGGCTTTGCCTCAGAGAGGCAAAAACAGCCTATGTTTTGACTTAGGCCCAAAGGAACTGTTGGAAAGGGACTTTCCAAAACGGCCAGTGTTATAGCTGCCAGGTGCACAGAGTGTAAACAAGCCAGCTATTGGATTTTAGAGGCTTGTGTTTGAGAGTCAATGCAAGGACTCAAAATGGATGCCAAGAAGGGGGGAGGCCTGCCTTCTCCAAGCCTCCTGACCAGTGACAATTATGCATCTTGGTCTATTAAGATGAAGGCCTTGCTGCAGAATCAGAGACTGTTTGGGGTGATTGAGAACCCCATCCCTGCAGCACCAACACGTGCTTGGGAGTCACAGGATGTGAAGGCCAGAACAGCTATAATTCTGTGCGTGTCAGACTCTCAGCTTATTCACATACAAGATTTACAGCACGCGAAAGATGTTTGGGACACGCTGAGAAGGACACATCAGAGAGATGCAGGTTCTTCAGCGTTGCTGTATTTTGAGAAGCTGACCAACCTGAGGCTTGCGCCTGATGGAGATGTTCAAGCGCACCTGACGGAAATGAAATTTCTGCGTCAGCAGATGGTGGAACGCAATTTCCGTCTGGATGAGGAAGTGTTTTGCTTCATGGTGATCAACAGTCTGAATCGGACTTACAAAACAGTTGCCAGTCAGCTGGGGTCTCTCCCAGCGAATGAATTGACTTCGGACAGGGTCTTTGCCGTCGTTCTGAATGAACATGACAGACTTGCCGCCCTGGAAGTCAAGGACAGGGGGAGACAAGAACGGAGTTCTGACACCCCCACTGCTGTAGCTACTGAAGGAAACGCTGTAGCTTTGAACGTTGTCCGATGCTACAATTGTGACCAAACTGGGCATCTTCAGCGGTACTGTAAGAAGCCCCGTCAGCAGAAAGGAGCCAAGGGAAGCTCCACAAAGTCTGAGGCGTCAGACAAAGGTCACACCAAGCCAAAGGCAAAGGCTGCAAAGGCTTTGATGTCCCTAAAAGCCACACCAGAAGTGGGGAATTCTTTCGTTTTGGACACGGGAGCGACAGTTCACATGACAGGACACAGAGGACTATTTTTTACATTTAAGAAGCAAAGCTTCGCGGTACAACAGGCCAACGGTCAAGAGCTGGAAGCCACCGGAATTGGGACTGTGTATCTTGAAAGTCTGAACTTGACTATAAACAATGTATATTTGGTTCCAGAGTTGAAGTACAATCTGCTCAGCGTTTCGCAGATTGCCAAGAAGGGACTAAAACTGTCCTATGATGATCAACACTGCGAGATCTACAAAGATGGAGAGTTGTATCTTTCTGCCAAAGAGAAAGATGGACTGTATTTGTTGACTTTTGATCAAAGTGATTACATGGAATGTAATTCTTGTGATTCTAACATGATTTCTTTTTCAGGTGTAGCCAAGGAGAACACCAAGAAGGTGACCTCGAGGGTCGACAAGGCATTTCAGCGGGTGTATGCTGATATGATTGGTCCTTTAGCACCATCTAGAGGCAATGCAAAATATTACCTAATATGTGTTGATTCTTTTACAGGTTTTGTCTGGATTTATCTTTTGGAGAGACCGCAAGAAGCCTTAGAAAGGTTTAAAGAGTTTTGTGACAAGGTTAAAAATATGCATGATGCTGACATAAATTGTCTTTGCACAGATGAGAAGCCAATTTTTCTCTTACAGGAGTTCCAGAGGTTCCTGAAGAAGAAAGGGATAAGACACAAAATTGCTAGTTCCGAAGAAGCTTGGAACAGATGTGTCTGTGTTAGGGTGAACAAAGAATTGCAAAAGGGAATGGAAGCGCAATTGCTTAGTTCACATCTGCCACATGAGTACTGGGCTGAGTCGCTGATGTCATTTTGTTATACGTGGTTGAGAAAGTTTTCAAAAGAGTTGGGAAGTTCTCCTTTTGAGAAACTGTTCCACAGAAAACCTTCTGTTGCCCATTTCAAGGTTTTTGGGTCTCATGTGAGGACAGAAGCTCCAGGTGGAGTAAAGAATGCCAGAGGCATTTTTGTGGGTTATGAAAAGGGTCTCTACAGAGTAATTTTGTCTGAATCTGGTAAGGTGATTCTCACAAGATTTCTAGAGAGTGCTCCTGAACAGGAGAGAGTGATTGTTCACACATTTCCCACAGGAAGTGATGATGATTCTGATGATGATGATGATGTTGATTTTATTGAGTTCAGTAGTACTGATGATGACAGCGATAGCTCAGACAGCTCAGTTGTCACAGTCATTGAGAGGAAATCTCACGTAATGACTAGACCCTCAGAAGAGGAGGATGAACCACTGTTTACAATTGGTACTGGTTCTCCAAAGAGTCCAAAGGTTGAACCAGAAAGCAAAGAAGAGCAGCACCTCTTACGTAGGTCTGAGAGAGCAACGAAGGGTGTACCACCCAAGAGGTATTCACAAGAGTTTGCTAACTTAGCTGTTGCTGTTGTAAACGACCAAGGTCAGATTGAAGCTGTGTCTGAGTCAGAGACAAAGGCACAACAGAGAGTTGTTAACCAAGGTAATGCAGAAGCACTCATTCCTTGGAAGTCACACAACCAGAGAGGTACATTGGTAAAACCAGTGGCGGGTAGTTCCAAGGGTGGAACTGAAACAACAGGGGAATGTTATAAGTATAACAACTGTTTGTTTTCTTCTCTGGATGACGCTTTGCTCGCAGCACGCATTGATACTTTAGGGGGAGTATGTTATTCTAAAGCAGCAATGCTGCAGCAAGCAAAGGCTCTAGCAGCTCAGTCTGCTGCTTGTGGCTGGAAAGCCAAACAGGAAGTATGTGACTGTTGCCATGAAAACGAAGGGGCAGTCCATTCTCCTTATTGAGCACAGGATGTGAGCTCAGGATGTGTCATATGACCTGTACAGGATGTACATGGGTGGAGTTCTGAGTTTCTCTCTGTTTGTTGAAGAGAGCAGACATCTTTTACTGTATGGCTGCTAAAGACAGGAATAAAAGCATGTAGTTACATTTCTGTCTGTGTCTGATTCCCCTCCCTGGGGATATGCAGGGAGCAGGGAGGAGGAGAAGCAGTTGGTGTGTTTTTCTCACAGCCTGAGGAAAATCGCCGGAACGGACCTCGTATGTTTTTTCCTGCCAGGAGTCGCCGGAGGGAGGTCAAAGGAATTCAGCCGGTGCCTGAACAGATAGGCACATACCTCTGACCGGGCTAGAATTCCAACAGCATTAAACCCCCCCCAGCCTGTCAGGGACCCTCTGTTCCACACCCAATCCCTGCTTGGTATCAGTTGAATCCATCAGCTGATATGTGGGGAGTACAATCCGACTTGCTATCTCATTACAGTGGTACCTTGGGTTAAGTACTTAATTCGTTCCGGAGGTCCGTTCTTAACCTGAAACTGTTCTTAACCTGAAGCACCACTTTAGCTAATGGGGCCTCCCGCTGCTGCCGCGCGATTTCTGTTCTCATCCTAAAGTTCTTAACCCGAGGTACTATTTCTGGGTTAGCGGAGTCTGTAACCTGAAGTGTCCATAACCTGAAGCATCTGTAACCTGAAGCATCTGTAACCCGAAGTACCACTGTATTACATAAGATGATTATGAGTGGTCCTGCCCACATGGTAAAGGTAAAGGTAAAAGACCCCTGGATGGTTAAGCCCAGTCAAAGGTGACTATGGGGTGCAGCGTTCATCTTGCTTTCAGGCTGAGGGAGCTGGTGTTTGTCCACAGACAGCTTTCCGGGTCATGTGGCCAGCAGGACTAAATCACTTCTGCCGCAGTGGAACACCATGACAAAAACCAGAGTATATAGAAACGCCGTTCACCTTCCCATCGCACCAGTACTTATTTATCTACTTGCGCTGGTATGCTTTTGAGCTGCTAGGTTGGCAGGAGCTGGGGCAGAGCAACGGGAGCTCACCCTGTCACGGGGGTTCGAACCGCCAACCTTCCAATCAGCAAGCCCAAGAGGCTCAGTGGTTTAGACCACAGCACCAGATGAGGGAGAGATCAAGGGTGGTATCAAACTAATGCATCCCGTCAGTGCAAAGATTTCCATTTGTTTATTGGAAATGCCTGCCCTCACCTCTCCCTGCGTACACCACAAATCTGCTCTAGGTTCTCTGGATCAGATTTTTTTGAGGGTGGGTGGGCATGAGACACATGCAGGGGGAGCCTGTAGTACAGTGGTACCTCAGGTTACAGACACTTCAGGTTACAGACTCCACTAACCCAGAAATAGTACCTTGGGTTAAGAACTTTGCCCCAGGATGAGAACAGAAATCACGTGGCAGCGGGAGGCCCCATTAGCTAAAGTGGTACCTCAGGTTAAGAACAGTTTCAGGTTAAGAACGGACCTCCAGAACAAATGAAGTTCTTAACCCGAGGTACCACTGTAGTTGGAATCCGCTTAAAGATCTGGCCTGCCTAGGCCAAACGATTCCCCACCACTTAGCTAAACCAATGAAAGACGTATTTCCCCTCTTCATTTATCCTGAAGTATAATGTGATGAGGGGACACAGGTGGCGCTGTGGGTTAAAGCCTCAGCACCTAGGACTTGCCGATCGAAAGGTCGGCGGTTCGAATCCCTGCGGCGGGGTGCGCTCCCGCTGCTCGGTCCCAGCGCCTGCCAACCTAGCAGTTCGAAAGCACCTCCGGGTGCAAGTAGATAAATAGGGACCGCTTACCAGCGGGAAGGTAAACGGCGTTTCCGTGTGCGGCTCTGGCTCGCCAGATGCAGCTTTGTCACGCTGGCCACGTGACCCGGAAGTGTCTCCGGACAGCGCTGGCCCCTGGCCTCTTAAGTGAGATGGGCGCACAACCCCAGAGTCTGTCAAGACTGGCCCGTACGGGCAGGGGTACCTTTACCTTTACCTTTTTATAATGTGATGACTGCCATATGTCAGGGCCATTTCCCTCTGTTTGTGAAGCTACAATCTTTTGCATTAGCTCCTGAACCATACATTATGTCGGGGGGTAGTCCTTGGAATGGGTTCACCTAGCTGACCTGAAATGCAGCCTTAACTGAGCAGGATCCATTTGTGAGGTCACCAGCGTAATGTCCCTGCCTCCTTTCATCTGGCAAAGGCATCACTACAAAGACTTGCATGGTTATAATAGCTGGTCTGTGCGTTTTTGCAAAGTGCTTTTAATTCAGCTCAGTTACATTCTCATGCATGCATTTTGCCCTCCCTCCCCAGCAACATCCGAGCAGCAATTGGCATATGGCTGGCAAAAGTTGCTCTGGGAAAGCGATTAAGGGAGCAGGAGCAGCCTGTGATGAAAGGCTGCAATGACAGGGGTTGTTTCCCTTTGAGAGAAGACGAGACAGAGAGCAGGAAGTGTTACATGCAGAAGGGTGAAGAAGGCACGTACTGCAATGACTGGTGCGGTAAAGGAAGCAGAAAAGGAAGCCTTTCTCATCAATATGCAAGGGCGAGCAGAACACTAAAAAGGAAAGGAACTGCCCAGGTTGCATTTTGGAATGCCCATCAACTTGGGGGCGGCTGCCATTGCAAATGTTTCAATTGGGGGGGGGGGCAAAGACCCCTTGTCCATGGCGTTTTCTTGGCAGGGATACTGGAGTGGCTTGCCGGTTCTCCCCCCTTTTATTAAGGGTGAAAGAGGAGAGTGCAAAACATGGTCTGAAGCTCAACATAAAAAAACTAAGATCATGGCCACTGGTCCCATCACCTCCTGGCAAATAGAAGGGGAAGAAATGGAGGCAGTGAGAGATTTTTCTTTCTTGGGCTCCATGATCACTGCAGATGGTGACAGCAGCCATGAAATTAAAAGACGCCTGCTTCTTGGGAGAAAAGCAATGACAAACCTAGACAGCATCTTAAAAAGCCGAGACATCACCTTGCCAACAAAGGTCCGTATAGTAAAAGCTATGGTTTTCCCAGTAGTGATGTATGGAAGTGAAAGCTGGACCATAAAGAAGGCTGATCGCCGAAGAATTGATGCTTTTGAATTATGGTGCTGGAGGAGACTCTTGAGAGTCCCATGGACTGCAAGAAGATCAAACGTATCCATTCTGAAGGAAATCAGCCCTGATTGCTGACTGGAAGGACAGATCCTGAAGCTGAGGCTCCAATACTTTGGCCACCTCATGAGAAGAGAAGACTCCCTGGAAAAGACCCTGATGTTGGGAAAGATGGAGGGCACAAGGAGAAGGGGACGACAGAGGACGAGATGGTTGGACAGTGTTCTCGAAGCTACCAGCATGAGTTTGACCAAACTGCGGGAGGTAGTGGAAGACAGGAGTGCCTGGCGTGCTCTGGTCCATGGGGTCACGAAGAGTTGGCCACGACTAAACGACTAAACAACAACAAAAGACCCCTCGGCCCCTAGGAGTTGGCTGCTATGATTTCAGCTCAGTGGTATAGCACCTGCTTTGCATGCAGAAAGTTCAATCCAAGTAGGGCTGAGAATGGCCACTACCATCCTCTAGGCCACGGTTCTCAACCTGTGGGTGCCCAGATGTTGTTGGACTACATCTCCCATCATCCCTGAGCTCTGGCCTTGCTAGAGGGGGGCCCACGGGTTGAGAAAGGCTGCATCAGGGTCTGTCAGCATAGGTGATACTCAGAAAGTTCCACCAAGGGTCTGACTCAGAATAAGCTTCCTATGTTCCAGATGCACAACTGCTCAGTCCTGCCTTGTGGTTCTTTAAACTGGTCTTGGACTGGACAGCCCTTTTGGGTAGAGGGCACCAGGGCTGGCTCACCCATGAGGCACGGTTGTTAGTGCCGCTTTCCAGTCCTTTGGGGTTCCCCGTTTCAGTCACCAGCGTCACCCAGAAAGTCTTCCAGAATCTCCTTTCTCAGTTCCGCTCATCGGTTGGTGAACTCCCATGTGGGAATAAACACCTCGCCCATTTCAGTTCTTCTTAAAGTATTTGTTGCAGAATTAACACTACAACCTATATAACTACTGGTCTAGAGGAAAGCGAAATAGAACTTGTTAAGTTGTGAGTGAACATATCAGACGACACAGTGATTCTTCAAACAGATCTTGTTTATTCACAGGCCAGAAGAGAACTGAACTGAAGGGTTCAGTCAGCCTGCTTATATAGAGCTCCAGTACAACGTAACTGTAACAATTTTTTAAAACTATCCAATCACTGAACGTCACTTTCGATCCCTTATTTGCATAACTATCTACAGTATCCCCCTGCTGGCCCAGGGTGAGAACTTCAGTACATAACAGAACTATATGCAGAGAATCGTTCTGTCTCACTGCTCTTCAGCCATCTTGGCCAGAGTTAACAGCCTTCACACCACAGACGCCTTCTCTCCCCCAGACCCTGCCTTATAAAGAAGCCTTTTTTCTTTTCTTTTTTGCTAAGGGCAACCCTGTTGCTGGGGAAGACCTGTTGCCAGGGTCAAACTTGTTGCTATGGGCAAACGTTTTTGAGGATCAATTCGAGTCACTAACAAAAGTGAGGCAGCTGCCTCAGGCGACAGGATCTACAGGGGCAGCAGATCCAGCCTCCAAGGAATGCATTGCCCACTACTGCTGCCATTGCTGTGGCACCAAAATATTACTCATCCTTGGCAGTGCCCCCAATGCTGCCTCTACAGAGGCCTCTTGGTGGGCAAGAGGTGCTGCTGCTCCTCCCCCACCCTTCCTCCCAATGTAAATTATTATTATTATTATTATTATTATTATTATTATTATTATTATTATCCCGCCCTCCCCAGCCAAAGCCGGGCTCAGAGTGGCTAACAACAGTAAAATAATACAGCATTCTAAAATCAATTCATTATAAAATCAGTTCATACCAAATTGATGGCAACCATTGGGCTAGAGTTCTGTGAAGAATTACCAAAGGAAGGGGGTCAGGCTGTGCCTTGGCCAAAGGCCTAGTGGAACAGCTCTGTCTTGCAGGCCCTGAGGAAAGATGTCAAGTCCCGCAGGGCCCTAGTCTCTTGTGAAAGAGCGTTCCACCAGATCAGAGCCACGGCTGAAAAAGCCCTGGCTCTGGTTGAGGCCAGCCTAACCTCCCAGTGGACTGGACCTCCAAGATGTTTTTGTTTGAAGACCGTATGGTCCTTCGTGGGACATACCAGGAGAGGCAGTCCCATAGGTATGAGGGTCCTAGTCCGTATACGGCTTTAAAGGTTAAAACCAGCACCTTAAACCTGATCCTGTACTCCACCAGGAGCCAGTGCAGCTGGTATAGCACCGGGTGAATGTGATCTCGCAGCGAGGACCCAGTAAGGAGTGACCGTTGTGTGGATCACAGTGGCTAGGTCAGTGGCAATTTTATTATTATTATTATTATTATTATTATTATTATTATTATTATTATTTAATTAATTTTGACCACACAGTTTGAATCTGTTTTAAGTGCTATAACAAGGGCATCTCTGGACCTTAAATTGAGGCTCATACAACAAAACATTAATATTTGGACTATACTGGACCCCATTATGTTTGCTTAAAAAAGGGCTATTTAAGGTATCTAACTGTTGGAGATGCAATAGGGATAAAGCTTCTCTAAAACATATGTCCTATATTGAAAGAGTTTTGACAGAAGTTAACTGAAACTATCAACAGAACAGTACGGAACAGGCTTACATTTACAGAGTAAAATATCCTTTTGGATTACTGTATATACCCAGCACATGGAACCTTAGGTAAAGGTAAAGGTACCCCTGCCCGTACGGGCCAGTCTTGACAGACTCTGGCGTTGTGCGCCCATCTCACTTAAGAGGCCAGGGGCCAGCGCTGTCCGGAGACACTTCCGGGTCACGTGGCCAGTGTGACATCGCTGCTCTGGCGAGCCAGAGCTGCACACGGAAACGCCGTTTACCTTCCTGCTAGTAAGCGGTCCCTATTTATCTACTTGCACCCGGGGGTGCTTTCGAACTGCTAGGTTGGCAGGCGCTGGGACCGAGCAACGGGAGCGCACCCCGCCGCGGGGATTCGAACCACCGACCTTTCGATCGGCAAGCCCTAGGCGCTGAGGCTTTTACCCACAGCACCACCCGCGTCCCTATGGAACATGGAACCTTACAAAAGGACAATACGAGTGGACTCTCTGTGCCATTACTACAGCAAAAAGACTGATACTGATGAATTTGAAAAATAAAAATGCGGCTCCTTTCTACGATTGGATTGAAGACTTATACAAACTCACAACATATGAACAACTTGCATATAAATGCTGACTTGCCATGGACAAATTAAATGATGTTTGGAATCCATTCTTACAAATACTGTAATAGGTTAAGATTATTATTATTATTATTATTATTATTATTATTATTATTATTATCTGGTGAAGTACAATAACAACTTTGTAAAGTATACAGTTTTGTGTGTTCCCCTCCCGCCCTTTACTTTCCCTTCTACACTGACACTGTTTCTCTTTTTCTCTCTCTCTCTTTTATTTACGTATAATTATGTACTTTTTAACTTTTAATAAAGATGTCGGGGGGGGGGGAATTAAAAACAACAACAAGCAAACAAATACATATATTGAATGTGTGCCATGAAATGGCTGACATTCTATCCGTGGAGAAAACGGTTTGAGAAGCTGGTTTGTGCTGTCCTTCTCGGTGGGTGGCTGTCAATCCTGGGAAATAATAGTAGTTTTAAACAATTCATGTCCATTTGTGTCTCCATGCTGTATCATTATCTCAAATCTTTTTTGCCTTGCTTTTGTTTTTATAGACAGGAAAGGTAAAATAAAGTGAGGTGAAGTGATTCACCTCGTGTCAAGAACAGCAGCGCTGAGCTGTCGCTGCCTCACACCTCTCTGTCAGGGAACGACATTTCCATGTTCAGAAAAAAAGGAAAACAGTTGCGGTGGCTGCGGATGCTTGCGGCTCTCAAAGAAATGGTCATGGTGTTCTCCAAGCAAGTCATCTCTCTTTCATCTGTTGCCAGGGCCTTGGAGTCTCTGCTGGGAGGTCACTCTGGGCTGATTCTGCACTGGGGGTGGAGGGTGCGTGTGTGCCAGGATGCAACCTGGGTTTGCAGAAAACATCCAGGCACAGGGAGCAGCTACAGAGATTACTGTTGCGTGAATCGCAATCTCTGAGCGGTTTGTTTTCCTTGAAAGGAAGGTCAGTGGAAACTATGGTGCCTGTAGGGTATATGGTTCTGTTTACCCATATACACAACCAGGGCCGTCTTTAGCATATGCACAAATAGCAAGGACTGGGCCTGTTACATCTACCTCCCTGAAGCTCAGCACTGGCACTCCCCAGGGATGCGTGCTAAGTCCATACCTGTATTCGGTGTATACATATGATTGCATTTTATCTGACCCATCTACTGCAATTACAGTGGTACCTCAGGTTACATACGCTTCAGGTTACATACGCTTCAGGTTACAGACTCCGCTAACCCAGAAATAGTACCTCAGGATGAGAACAGAAATTGTGCTCCAGCGGCATGGCAGCAGCAGCAGCAGGAGGCCCCATTAGCTAAAGTGGTACTTCAGGTTAAGAAAAGTTTCAGGTTAAGAACGGACCTCCGGAACGAATTAAGTACATAACCAGAGGTACCACTGTATTAAGTTTGCTGATGACACCACCATAATGGGTTTAATTACAGGCAGAGACGAATCTGCGTACAGGGGGAGATTCAAAAGGTATCCACATGGTGCTCAGAGAATAATCTGCACCTAAACATTGGCAAGACAAAGGAGATAGTGTTGGACTTTCGGAGGAAGAGAGGGGAGCTAGCCCCGTTGTATATCAGGGACGGCTGTGTGGAGAGAGTCTCTTCCTTTAAATTCCTGGGAGGCCATCTTAGTGAAGACCTTACTTGGAAGGTCAACAAAGCCCAGGTGGTTAGGAAGGCCCAACAGAGACGTCATTTCCTTAGGGTCTTGCGAAAGAACAATGTTAGACAGCAACTGATGATTTCCTTCTATCGGTCCACGATAGAAAGCGTTCTCTCATGCTGTATTACGGTGTGATACGCTGGTTCGACAGCCATGGACAGAAAGTCCCTGCAGAGGGTGGTGAAGACAGCACACGATATCATGGGCTGTCCCCTGAGTCCGCTAGATGTTATCGCAGGAGACCGTTGCCTCAGAAGAGCGAGGAACATTTTCAGGGATGACTCACACCCTGGCCAGCACCTTTTTAATCTCCTGCCCTCAGGCAGGAGATATAGAGCATGATAAGTCACACCAACAGGTTAAAGAACAGTTTCTACCCGTGGGCCATGAGGCTGCTGAATGGAAGACAGCAACATTGCAGCTGAAGTTCGGGGTTGGTGGTCGTACGACAGCACACAGAGTGTAACAAGGACTGAGAAATTGGGGGGGGGAGGGGGCTCGTTTAATCTCACTGTAAACAACTGGTACAGTGACAATACAGTATTTCTATTCTATTTCTATTTGCCAAGGTGCAAAGATCCGCCCAGCGCCCCCAAATTTTGTTTAGCCACCCCCAGATTTTTTTAGGGGAGACGAACTCAAAGTTGTTGTGCTTTTGTTTGGGAGGGGGGAAGCCAAAGTTGTTCTGGGGGAGGAAAATCACTCACCTGTAACAACGACGCAGCAGAAATAACTGGCGATCACACAGGGTCCCCGGACGTTTCACCGTCTATTGATTCCTGTGCCACCACTTTATTTCTTGCTGCCACCACCCAGGCCCTACCAGGTACAATACTGAGTCCAGTCAGGGTTAAATTGGAACACAAATTTCTGTTTATTTATTGCAGTTTAACAAGCGTGTGGTTTCATAAACGGTTTCGGTCAATTACAATCATCCAGACCTATAACTTCCGCTACCTGCTCTCACTCACTAAACCACCTCTCAGATATTTACTTGTCTTCCTAGCCCCTAACTGTTCCTGACTCAGCTTATTTCGCTACACTAACTCAACCTACCCACTGACTCTATCCCAATTCACTCCCACTCCAACCAACCACCCAACTCCCAACTAGCTCCCCCCTTGGCCCCTACCAGAGCTGGTTTTATAGTCCCTCTGACTCCACCCCCCTGGGTTCTGATTGGGTAACTTGTTTAACTATTTCACCTCCAGCACTCTCATATGTTAACGTCACAATAACTGCTTTTGTTTCGTGACTCGTCAGGAATATTTGACGCTACGGAGTAACAGAGCGGCGGTGGAGGGGGCTTTCGCTCCATTGCTTTTCACTGCGGCCGATTGAGAGTAGGTATACAGTAGGTATACATTTGGCGCCCCCCAGAATTCAGCACCCGGATGCACCGCACCCCTTGCACCCCCGGGTAAAGACGGCCCTGTACACAACCTGAGCATAGGATGGAGAGGCTCACAGCATTAACACTCCTGCAAATCTTGCTTCCCCATTACGTTTCCAGGGAAGCCCTAGGTCACAGCTATGGATCTAGCACAGAGCTGGACAAGACAAGCTTCTGTGTCTCCAGCTTCCAGCCAAAACTCTATTGCACATATAAAAACTCATTGGCTTATTGTCCCCCACCCTGGGATGGCGTGGCATTCAGCCAGGTGAGGGGCAGTGGAGAAAAGCTCTCCCATCTGCCTCTACGGCAATTGCTTAGGGTATGCAAATGACAGCACATAACTGGTCAGCCAATATCATTACTACCCTAAACAAAGGGACTGGGTTGGCTGGTTTCCTATTATTATTGGGAGTGGCTGCTGAGACCATATAACACTGGTCCTGAAAGACCTACATTGGCTCCCAGTACGTTTCCAAGCACAATTCAAAATGTTGGTGCTGACTTTTAAAACCCTAAATGGCCTCAACCCAGTATACCTGAAGTATACTGGTATACCCCTCCACCCCCATTGTTCAGCCCGGACACCGAGGTCCGGCTCCGAGGGCCTTCTGGCGGTTTCCTCACTGCGAGAAGTGAGGTTACAGGGAACCAGGCAGAGGGCCTGCTCGGTAGTGGCACCCACCCTGTGGAACGCCCTCCCATCAGATGTCAAGGAAATAAAGAACTCTCTGACTTTTAGAAGACATCCGAAGGCAGCCCTGTTCAGGGAAGTTTTTAATGTTCAGTGTTTTATTGTGTTCTTAATATTCTGTTGGGAGCTGCCCAGAGTGGCTGGGGAAATCCGGCCAGATGGGCAGGGTATATATGTATTTATTTATGTATGTATGTATGTATACATAAATAAATATTTTCAGTTTATATGCCGCCCCTTATCAGACGATCCCATTAAATGCACATTCCAGAACATCAATGATAAAAGCATAATAAAAAGCATGCTGAAAGACAGCCTAATAATAAAGTAGTCATTATAAGAACAGCCCTCTCCCCCACACTTTCACAGGCTGTAGATTATTTAATAGCCACAGGCCCTGGGTAAAGAGGAATGTTTTTGCCTGGCATCTAAAGACAGGTAATGATGGTGCCAGGTGAGCCTCTCTGGGGAAAGCATTCCACAACCAGGGAGCCACCACAGAAAAGGCCCATTCTCTTGTTTTCTTATACATTGTACCCTCTCAGATACAGGATCGCAGGTTAGGAACTCACCAACATCATCCAGGCTGACCTCCTTGAATCTGCAATATTATGTAGCATATATGATTGCTCTGTCTATTAGGGTTGCCATATTTCAAACAGGGAAAACCCAGACAGAAAAGCTGTTGAGCTTTTTTGGCAAATTCACAAAGAAAATGGAAGTTTTTGAGCTTCTGACTCCTGTGTTCCGGATATGTCTGGGAAATCCTGGACGTATGGCAGCCCTGCAGTCTATACCAATGTTTCCTACAGCACTGACACATAAATGAATGCATTTCTTTAAATATCCATACAGATGGTTTGGAGAAAACCCTGGTTTCTGCCTTCCTCTGCATTTGATTCATAAAGTCACTTGCCTTAATGTCAGGCCACCCAAGTGGTGGGACAGACAACCCCTTTCCTCTCTTAAGGCAGATAAAAAAATGAGCTGGCGTCACCTTGGGTGTGAATTTGTGTGTTCCATCTTGTGTGGGAGCCTGAAGTTTTGCTGTTACTTGTTAGAAGCAGCAAGTGTTATATATAGTATTTGTGGAGTGAGGATGGAGCTCAGCCACATGAATGTGAATTGAGTCCTGCCAGTGAAAGACCTGCATCATCATCATCATCATCATCATCATCATCATCATCATCATCATTTATTTATACCCCACCCATCTGGCTGGGTTTCCCTAGCCACTCTGGGCGACTTCCAACAGAATACAGTGCTACCCCGGGTTACATACACTTCAGGTTACATACGCTTCAGGTTACAGACTCTGCTAACCCAGAAATATTACCTCGGGTTAAGAACTTTGCTTCAGGATGAGAACAGAAATCGTGCTCCGGCAGTGTGGCGGCAGTGGGAGGCCCCATTAGCTAAAGTGGTACCTCAGGTTAAGAACAGTTTCAGGTTAAGAATGGACCTCCGGAATGAATTAAGTACTTAACCCGAGGTACCACTGTATTAAAATACAATAATCTATTAAACGTTAAAAGCTTCCCTAAACAGGGCTGCCTTCTTGTGCAACAGGGACCCCCCCCCCAACCATTGCCTCCCCAATGCTCCACTTCTCAAGTTAAGCAGAAAATAATCTGCTCTCTTGATTCTGCCTTTCCAAATGGTTATTCTTCACCTGGAGACTTTTAGGAGACTGAACCTTCAGCACTGGAAGCTTTAATGCCAAAGAGCTCCATGAGGAGTGGCCGTGAGACAGTGGAAACGCAGCTTGGTGTTTTTTTTTTATCAAGCTCCTTTATCCTGGTTTCATTAAAAGCAGCCGACTTGACACCAGTGGTTTGATTGCAGCATCCCTTGAGAAGATCTGTGGCCAAAGACAGCGGGGTACTAATAGCCTAGACAAGATATCCCAGCAATCTTCCATCTCAAATGTTCAGTTTGGCTTGCGTCGCGTAGAAATAATAACAGCCTGTGTGTTCGTTAACAGGATGAAAGCAGTCAAAGCAAAAGAGAAAAGAAATCGGTTATGTCTCTCAGTTCTCATATTAAAGGGCCACTTAGGTTGATACACTTACTAATAAGAACAGAGAAATAGTAAATAGGTGGTAGAAGAGATGGGTGGATCTGTCAATTTCAGGTCTCTCGATTTCTCCTTTTTCCAATCTTGCATTCCAATCTCTACATTTCTGCAGCAAGTGGTGAATTTTCTTTTTTCTTTTTAAATCCTCACAAAAATTTATTCAGCATTTTGGTATGAGTTTCTCCTGATATAACACATTTGTGTTTGCAGTTTTGACCTATATACACATTTTTTGCATAATACATTTTTGTTATTTTCACCAATTCATTCATTTCAATGCACTCTTTTACCTGATATATGCATTTTTGTAAACACTGGTTGAACGCTTGCAAAATTCCGATAAGTGGGGATTTCGAAGGATGAGCGTGCTTGGATTCCCATATTGTTTTGGAAAGTACAAATTTGATAAATTTGACTTTAAAAGTGAACTGGATTGCTTTCTTTCTCCTCCCATCCCTAATGGGTGGCAATGATTTCTCATGCCTATTTTTTTTTGGGGGGGGGGCATTGCCTGAGTGTGGTAGAGTGAGGACCCTGGCCCAGGTGACTGACTGTGGTCATAATTTAAAAGAAGAGCAAGTGGCCAGCTATTTCATCATTTCATTTCTTCACCGGGTATGTCATTTATTAATTTATTATTAGATTGTTGGTGAGTGCAGTTTCCTCAAGCGGTGTTGTTGATGAGGAAGAGCAAGCTGCTAGATTTGGCTTCTGCAAGCCTTGTGCTCGACTCTGGAGGGTGTTGCTTTTGAAAACACTGCCATTTGCTTCTCAGGTTTTTTTTTTTTTTAACAGCACAAGTTTCATAGCAGAAACTTCCCTTTTGGTTCGTGTTTGATTTGCACTCACAACCCGTCAGTGGATGCAGGGACTTGGCGTTTGCTTTTATATGTGGATATTTGCTAAGATTTAAGGGTTTTCTGGAGAAGGCCTAGCTGCACACCAGATGCATTGCAGAATGGTAAAACTGGCCATTGTCTCACACTCCAGGCTATGCTGTTGTGATTGCCTCTGAATTAAGCCATTCCTCTTTCCTGAAGCTTTTATGAGCTAGCCTTCCTTTCCAGTGCAACTCACCAATTTCTATGGGCTTATGATAAGGCATACAATTTTACTGCAACCTAGCTCTGCCTTGCACACACAAGAGAGCCTGTCTTTTCACTGTTCATGAAAAGTGGAGCTTGTCCCCTGTTATATCCACCACCCTGAGTCCATGCATGGGAAATATGTTCAAGGAATTATTCACTATACACTGTGTCCAGGCTAGCCTCCCCCACTGCACTATTGCTAGCTATCAGTCAGTGGACTGAAGCTCAAGCCAGACAAGATGGAGATACTATTGGTGTGGTTTGGTCAATCAGGTGAGCGTTCTTCAACCTGATGTGGACTCCCCTGGAAAGATCAGGTTTGTAGCTCAGAGTGAGTAGGTGGAGGCTCTTAAAACTGACCCTTCTTGGATTCCCATCTCAAACCACTGAACTAAGCAAACTTTTACTGCCTAAGCATTGTGTAACAGCTGTGGCCTCTCATTTACAGTGATAGACTTGTTTATGGATATAAAATTTACAGCATGTTATGGTTTAAGAGAAAGTCATATGAAAATGATATATAGTTGGTATCTAACACCGAGTAAACTGGCAAAAATGTATAAATCTAAAACAAGAGTTGGAAATGTTAAGAGAAAGGAGGTTCTTTTTATCATAAGTGTTGGTCTTGTAGTAAGGTTAAAGCTTACTGGGAAATGATATACAATGAATTGAAAAGGGTGTTCAAATCAACTTTTATTTAAAAAAAACCCAGAAGCTTTTCTTTTGGGAATTATAGGGACAGAACTACCTAAATTGTATAGAAATTTGTTTATGTATACTTCTACAGCAACAAGAATGCTACTTGCCCCAAAGTGGAAAGAAGAAGAAGTCCCAGCAAAAGAAGAATGGATACAAAAACTTATAGAATATGCAGAAATGGCAAAACTTACCAGAAGAATAAGAAAGCAAGATAAACAAACTTTTTATAAAAGAATGGAAATGGTTTATTGAATATTTACAGATAAATTGCAAATAGATAAAAACATCAGCAGGATTATTGTAATAACCTGCAGTTTCATAAGAGTATATATTTAAAGTAGATAATTAAATGAGCAAATTAAATGAATTTGGATATACAGAAGATATTGAAAATAATAATTAAGGAACTGCAGAAAGAGGAGGAAGGAAGTCAAATTTGGAAATGTTAAATTGATTGTAAAATTAATGAAATGTATAAACTTGAAAAAACTTTTTTAAAAAACAAAACAAAACATAGTGATAGACTTGCTGCTGTTGTCCTTTCAGGCTAGACTATTGCTCACTTGCGATTCCCAGCAACTGATATTCAGATACAAACTGCCTTTGAAAGTGAAGCTACATGGCGATTGTAGCATGTCCTCCCTGGGTTTGTCTAATCCGTTTTTAAAGCCATCCAAGTTTGGCCACCACTCCACTTCTGTGGGGAGTGTGGCTCCTCCCTGGGGAGAGCATTCCACAAACAGGAGACCACTGCGGAAAAGGCCCATTCACAAAAGAGCATATGTTAGGGGAATAGGCGCAAATATATATATATGAATATATTGGTGAAAATAACATACAAGTGCATAGTATTAGAGGAAGTTTCTTGCAAAAAAATTTGTACATTAGTCAAAACTCTTTATTAGGAGAAATTCACATTAACAGGCTGAAGAATTTTCTTGAGGGTTTTGGGTTTGTTTGTTTGTTTTAATTAAAGAAAATGTAAATTGCTGCAGAAATGTGGAGGACCTCATTTAAGACTGGACAAATAAGAACTGAAATTGGCAGATCTGCCCATCCCTATTCTCAGAACACCACTTTGGCTGTATTTATGCATCCTTTTCACAGTCAACAAGAAAAAGGGATCAGCACGACTGCAGAAATAGACGCAGGCTGCTCTCCAGCTATAGACACACTCTGTAGCTGTGGCTTCAAATGTGAAACCCTCTTTGGGAATCAGTAGTCATGCTGGGAGGAGTAATTATTCTTCTGTACCCTTGTACCCCTTCCAAAGAACTGGTATGTGTGGCTACTTATTTTTAAAAGATGTCTCCATGTGCACAGCGCTGGCAGAAGGAACAGAGAGAAGCACTGCTCATTAAGCCAACATTTGTGCCTGTGGTTTCTTAGGGAGACATATGTGGAAGCCTGATTCCTCGTGAATTTAGCCCCTAGCTAGATGGCAAACTGGTGCAACCTCAATAAGAAACTGCTGTGATCTGGAATAGTGATGATTATTCTTAATACTCCCTCTGTATAATCTAGCTTTTTAGAAATAGAAGCAGATGCACTTGTCCTGGTCTCCCCCAGCTGGGCTCCAACTTGCATCCAGAAAACAGGTTATGTTTGTGGTACCTCTTAGCAGAGGGGTATCGGATGCTTTGAGCCATGCTCAGGTGAGGCAAAGTGCCATTCAGGCAAGGGGAGGCAAGGCAAGACCTTTCAGGACCCTGGACAGAGGAATGCAAAAGACCATTGCCTTGTTCTGCCACCACTGACTCCTATGGTGTGGGGGTGATGGAAGCTGTTCTGGGAAAGTGCATTCCAGCAAAGCTATGCCTGGAAGGACTGGGGTGATGTTATGAATATTCTTCATTTTGAAGAATGGCTGTGCCCCGTACCAGCCCCTCCTCCAACCTGGGGAATTGTAGTTGACCTATCAGCCAGCTCTCTGGTCTGCGGCGGCTGTTGCTGAATTCCAGGTCGACTCTGAGTAAGACCTCTCTCATCTAGGAGGAGGAGGCTGTGTTGGGATACTGCCAGGGAGACAAAGGCCATCGGGCAGCCTCATCAGGCAGGCCTCCATCGTTGTCTCTGGACGATCTCCAGACTCCCATCGGAACAGCATCAGTCAATTAGCGACACATTCCAGGCACATTCCAGGACTCATGCATGCCCTTGCAGCAGACTCCACAACAGAAGATGCACCCAGAAGAGCATATTTACAACTTTATTCAGCGTTGGTCAGAACAAAGGAAAAACATGCCTGCCTGCCTTCGTGTCAAGGCATCAGATCAAGAAAACAAAAGCCAGATACAAAACAGAAACTTCCTGTGAGCAGGAGGTACGCAGGCTTGTGACACACAACAGCCTGCTCCCTTAAGGAGGAACGGAAATATCCTAACAGGCTGATCTGGAGGCTGAGTAGGCTGATCTGGTGGTCTGTATCACTGAGACCTGGGTGGGTGAGCAGGGTGGAGTTGGTCTTACCCAGATGTGCCCCTGAGTACTCGGTGCATTATCAGGGCAGACTTTAGGGTTGGGAAGGAAGAGTTGCTGTGATCTATAGATCTCTCTCTCTCTCTCTCTCTCTCTCTCTCTCTCTCTCTCTCTCTCTTTCTCTCTTTCTTTCTAGGCTCTCTCTGCAGTCAAACACTGCTGAGGGCACATCATGGAACCTAACTAGTGGCAGCGAAGGCCGCAAAGAAGGCATACTTTGCTGACTCCATTGCATCCGCATTGTGCCATCTGGTAGAGTTCAACAGGACCTCTTGCAATCTGGCCCAGAGGAGGTGGCAGAGCTGACTGTTTGCAAAGCATTTCGAGGATAAAATAACTTGCACCCACCGGGATCTTGATTCCATTGTTACAGCAGATGAATCTCAAGAGGTGTCCAGAGCACCGTCTAGTCCTGTTGTGTTGGACGAGTTTCAATTCATACGGCTTGAGGATGTGGACAAGGTGCTTGGATTGGTCAAGGCAACCACTTGTGCTCGGGACTTTCGCCCCTCTGGTGGCTCCCTGTTTGCTGAATGCGCTCTCCAAGGAGGCTCACCTGATGCCTTCATTACAAATCTTTAGCGCCAGGTGAAAACGTTTCTCTATGACCAGTCCTTTGGCTGAATGACATTCTTTTTTAAAAAAAGTTTTTATTAACAATTTCAACATAACAAATTATCAAAACATATCATATTCATTATTTTTCCCCTTCCCCCTTCAAACCCTCCCCACCAAGACTCCTCTCAGCTCCTCTCTCTGATTTCTCAGCACATATTATACTCTGCATGTTATAAAATTATACATATCCTTACATTATCTATTTACCATGTTATCAACCAATAAATTAGTGTATGTTTATTCAAAACCTGCCAAGGAGTCCAATTCATTTTGTTGTCTTTTTAGTATATTGTAAAAAGCTTTCATTCTTCCTTAAAGTCACAGTTGTCCTTGTCCCGCAATTTGTATGTCAATTTAGCCAGCTCTGCGTAGCTCATCAATTTTTATTGCCACTGTTCTTTCGTTGGGATTTCCTCGTTCTTCCATCCTTGTGCTATCAAGACTCTTGCCGCTGTTGTAGCATACAGTGGTACCTCTCAAGACGAATGCCTCGGAAGACGAAAAACTCGCAAGATGAAAGAGTTTTTCATTTTTTGAGTTGCTTCGCAAGACGAATTTCCCTATAGGCTTGCTTCGCAAGACGAAAACGTCTTGCGAGTTTGTTTCCTTTTTCTTAAAACCGCTTGAAGAGGTGCAGTTGCGACTGACCGTGCTTTGCAAGACGAAAAACCTCGCAAGACGAAAAGCTTCGCGGAACGAATTAATTTCATCTTGCGAGGTACCACTGTACATAAATAAGTTCTTTGTTTTCTTGGCAGGTCTTGTCCTAACAGAAATGCTTCTGGTTTTTTTTTTTTTTTTACAAATGTCATTTAAAACATTTTTTTCAATTCATTATATATCATTTCCCAATTTTTTTTAACTTCTCTATATTCCCACCACATATGATAAAAAGTTCCTTCTTTTTCTTTACATTTCCAACATGTGTTTGACCCGGTTTTGTACATTTTTGCTATCTGTACTGGTGTAATATACCATCTATACATCATTTTCATATAATTTTCTTTCAGAAGAGAACAATCTGTAAATTTCAGATTTACTTTCCAGAATTTCCCCTCAAATTGTATATTATGTCCTATATCCTCTGTCCATTTGATCATGACCGATTTGACCTCCTGGCTGAATAACATTCTTTGGTCTTTTAAATGTGTTTGAGGGAGGGGAGTTATTGGTTTGTTCTTGATTTATTATATATTTTGTGTTCTCATTTTGTATTTTTATGTTGTGAACTGCCCTGTGATATAATAATAATAATAATAATAATAATAATAATAATAATAATATAGTTGTACTTTGGAGCCTGAACCCCTTGTGAGTTGAACTTTTTGGCTCCCAAACACCGCAAACCCGGAAGTGAATGTTCCAGTTTGTGAACATTCTTTGGAACCTGAACATCCAAAGTGACTTCCGCAGCTCCCGATTGGCTGCAGGGACTTCCTGCAGGTACCACTGAAATGGTTTATCGAAGTAATAAAGATTTATGTTATGAAATCTCTATTTTATATAACCAGGAGATGCAGAGGGTAAGCACTCTTGCAGAAAATTGGTGGTATCAGTAAAGCATTGCTATTTCTCACATGTTGAGAGATCAGGGAAAGTGTTACAAATTTTGCTTCTGAGACTCTGTCCTAATTTTGCCTCCAGGGAGAGAGGGGGGCAAAAACTACAAACAGACATGGTCCTCTTCCTTCTCCATTCGCTCATCTTTTGACCCATCCCTGCCTTGACGTCTCATATGTGGGGTTAGAAAAGGAGCCACAACTGAGTTTATCAGATAAGAATGAAAAACCACCCACTGTCCAAAGGACAATGTGAAGCCATTTCTGCTAGTTGCTTTCTTTCAAGAGCATTAATTAGGAAAGAGAGAGAGTGCCATTTGGCACTATTATTAGTAATTATGAGATAACAAGCATTTCAGGGAAGGAATGAGCAGAAATGGATAAAGCGCGGCAGTTATATAGAATGCTACCATTGTGCAAGCAGGGAATAAAATCCAATTAATTAAGGCTCAAAGATATCTTCCAAATCGTTTTCAGAACTGGGCTCTCATAGTCCTAACCTACAACCCCATTTCCTGAGGAGCAGTTCCATTAATGTTAATAATGCTACTTCGGAATAAGTGAATTTTGGATTGCAGTCTAACATCAAGATCCTGGGACCAGCCGTGAAGTCAAATATGTGCTGAAAAGGGTACTAACCGTTGCATTTTTTGCTATTTATTTCCTTGCATCTCTTTTAAAGTTTTCTCCCCTTTCATATTTTTACCCAAGGGTGTATGCTAGCAATGTCACGTCTTCCCTGACATTTTAGAGACTCAAGGGGGAGGTCTTGCTAACTGAATGTTTATCATTCATTCATCACAGACACAAGCAGCACATGAAGATCTGATGCACGTTAGATGTGCTTGGGAGGGGGGGGTATGGGGTAATACCTCTGGTGGGGGGGGGACACATGGTGCTCCTTCTGGGTTTGTTTGTCCCCAGCCTGCACTCGGTTCTCATTTGTGGCTCCAAAAACTGCCAGCATGCGACAGGAGCCACACTGCTGCATGTATTCATGAAAATGCATGTATTGGTGAAAAATAGCATGCCAGAAATGCATTGTAGCAGGGGAGATTGCTTTGCAAAAATGTGTCTAGCAGGTAGAAGGCAGCCCTGTTCAGGGAAGTTTTTAATATTTAATGCTGTACTGTTTTTAACATTTGATTGGGAGCCACTCAGAGTGGCTGGGGAAACTCAGCCAGATGGGTGGGGTATAAATAATAAATTATTATTATTATTATTAAATTGCATACAAAAATGTGTGGATATGAGGATAAATGTGTGAAAATTAGGATAAATTCACACTAACATACTGGTGAATTTTCATGAAGACTTAAAAAAATAAGTCACCAACTGGTGTGGAAATGTGGAAAAATGAGTAACCAATTGACATATTTGCTAACCCCTAGTTCCAAGGGTTAAAGGTAAAAAGCACCACCTTCCCCCCCCCCATTTAGGGGTTCACATGTTGTACAGGCTTGCAATCGTACTCGGGTTCCTTTTCTTGAGGTGCAGGTGTGATTTTCTGAATTGTGTTTTGGATGCCACTCTTTTGGTGCAATGAAACCGTGATCCTGATCGTACTATTCATACGCAGCCTATTCTGACGCAAAGAGAAAACTCTGTGTCTTCCTCTCAGCTCCCTGAGACAGGAGCCTCTTCAGTCTCACAAAGTCCCCTTCAAGTTCCCAGGTGTCACGTGATGCTGGAACGCTCCAAAGTTCACTGGGAGTCCAAGAGGAGATAAAGTGCACAGGCTGCAGAATGAAGCGTCTGCTTTTCTTCTACATTTTCTTACATCTCCTTGGTAAGTAATAGATGGCGAGAGAAGCACCTGAGACTGAAGGATGAGGGAGAAACCAGTCCACCCACACGCCCAACTTTTGTGATGAGCAATGGAACTATGAATCTGGCAGTTTTGTGAGTTATTTAAATTTCAAGCAGGGGGGAAAATCATTTCCAGATGGACAAAGAGATAGCATTGGAGTGGCAATCTACATATCCAGAGCAGTGCAATTATGAAAGTTGGGTATTTTCTGAGTTTTTTGTTCTGTCTTCTATCCCTGAATTCCCAACACCCCACCCCCACCCCATGTAAGGCCTAAAGCGATGCACTGTAAAATGACTTCTGTTGAATATGCATGGCTATTTAGCATTCAAAGACCACAATTCCTTACTGCGGGGACCGAGTAAAGCAGAAGACAGAATATTTATAGAAATGGAAAACTGGAATCAAAACTGGACAGCAGCAGTCCATGCAAAATCAGCAGCAGTAGTAAATACTAGTACAAATAATAATGTAAACAGAAAACTTGATTAAAATCTAGCTCCTGGGGAAGAGGTTTTTAGAATATTTCTTTGAGCATCATTTTCCTTGTGAAAATTGCTTCCCCCTCCCCAGACTATTTTCCAAAACAATACACAAACTGTAACACAGCTATCATTTGAAATTCAGAGTTCTCAAATTCTGTTTTTCAGATCTCTAATGCAAACATGTGTCTGCTAGATAATTCACATATTTTTGAGCATAGCACTACAAAAACACACTCTGTTAGGGGAAATTGCATAGAAGAGATTGCTTATGATGCCCTAAAACGCTGATGAGTTTACACTGTTGTTGTTCAGTCATTTAGTCGTGTCCGACTCTTTGTGACCCCATGGACCAGAGCACGCCAGGCACTCCTGTCTTCCACTGCCTCCCGCAGTTTGGTCAGACTCATGTTGGTAGCTTCATGAACACTGTCCAACCATCTCGTCCTCTGTCGTCCCCTTCTCCTTGTGCCCTCCATCTTTCCCAACACCAGGGTCTTTTCCAGGGAGTCTTCTCTTCTCATGAGGTGGCCAAAGTATTGGAGCCTCAGCTTCAGGATCTGTCCTTCCAGTGAGCACTCAGGGCTGATTTCCTTCAGAATGGAGAGGTTTGATCTTCTCGTGGACCATGGGACTCTCGAGAGTCTCCTCCAGCACCATAATTCAAAAGCATCATTAGGACTTTAAAAAACAACAACAACACACTCACAAACTGATGTGGAAATGTAGCAATCTGAGAGAAACCAAAAGTGACAGATTTTGTCCTTCGCTGCCTCCAACAAATATGCTCATCAAATAAATATCAAAGGCCCTGAGAGTATGGAACGGCCATTGTTTGGAATCTACTCTGTTCTCTTAATCTCGAGCTGATTGTGAACCATAAAGACATCCCTTCTTACTCACGGCTGCCTCATTAGCCAAAAAGCACACAATTTCTGTTGCTTCCTTGCCTCGGACAGGTGAGGAATTAAATAGAAGTAGCAGGATAATAAATTGTTCTAAGCTTTTATAGAATGTTCGCTCCAGTCAGATCTTTCATATTGGACGCATCTAAAACAAACCCAGTAACCTTCCTAGAGCCTCGGAGCTTGGAATCCAACTAATTAAACTTGCACCATCGTTGGCCCACAGGGCACCATTTCTTCAGAAAAAGGGTTTATTATCGTGAGCCGTGCTGCCGCCCCCTTATTCAGCCAGCAGCCTTCAGCTTGGTGTGACTTGGCCACTCACAACGCTTGCTAACTAACTCACAATCAATGGACCAAAGGCGCTTAAGCGCTGGGGGGTTGGGGGGGGGCCTTCTCTGTTCAGCTTCAAGCAGGACTTGGAAGTCATTTGCTCATTTTAGGCTCAGAGCAAGGTTGGGGCAAGAGAAGGATTATTCAAAGGAATTGGAGTCCCCCCCCCCCGTGTTTTGTTTTGCTTGTTTCTGGCTAGAGCTTCTTGGCTGTTAATAAGCGATTTCTGGAGAGAGGCAGGTATATAGGGGATGCGAGGAACAGACTCTCTGTTCATGCGTTCCTTTGCCACGTGTCTGTTCCCTACATACGGCCATTTGCCCCTACCCAGCCACCCCCAGCTTCTGCCCCCCAAGCTGGCTTCTTTGCTAGTTCTGAGGAAGGGAGGATGGGAACGGAAAATAATTGATGGTTGCTTAGCAACCACCAGGCATGGCCTACAACTTGCGAGTATATCTGGAGATGGGCAGGCAACACTTGCTCCCTCTAAAAAGGCACCCCCCAACGACCAAAGATACACACACGCCTGCAAGAGAAACTGGCCTTGGCAGAGAAACTGGTAAAGCAGACTTTCCCAAACTTGGGATGGTTGAGGGAACAGGCAGAGAAGGATGCAGGAGAACCGTGACAGGGCTTCCTGATGTGGGCAGTTCAGACATGCACACATGCCCTCCTGAGTTTGGTGAGTGGGATATTAAGGTGTGCTATTTTAGGAGGGTGATACTTAATTTTTTGCTATTTTCTTAATGGGGGGGTTGTAAAAATATGTTTTGGGGTGTGAAGAATTCAAATCTGCTCTTATTTTTGTGATTGCACAACATCTCGTTGAGTAAGAAGCACATAAACTGCTTTCGGAAAGCTAAAGAATTTTAATGTTACCTTCTGAAAATGCCAGGTGACGGTAAACAAATAAACAAGCAAAATGAATATATAATATAACTGCAAGTACTCTGTAATCATTTTTCATGGTTTCTGAGCCATTTTACACGCATTTTACTCACCAAGCAAAACTAAATCATATTAATTTAATAAAAATAGCATTGGAATTACCAAGTCAGGCTACAACTTCTTCTTCTTCTTCTTCTTCTTCTTCTTCTTCTTCTTCTTCTTCTGTCATTTAGTCGTGTCCGACTCTTTGTGACCCCATGGACCAGAGCACGCCAGGCACTCCTGTCTTCCACTGCCTCCCGCAGTTTGGTCAAACTCATGCTTCGAGAACCCTGTCCAACCATCTCATCCTCTGTCGTCCCCTTCTCCTTAGCACCCCTCATTTTTGGTAGTTGAAAAATTCAACACGCCCTAGTGGGATATTGCCACTGCCAGCCATGCCCCCAGGCCCTGGAGAGGCCTCCTGGAAGTTGTACATGATTCAGCATGTATGAAAGGTGGCCTAAGTGTTTATTGGTACATGTGAGTACAGGTCCTTGATAGAATGGGAACCCTGATAAGGTGTTTTAACATGCTTCACCCCTCCTCCTTTCATACTTAAGACAAACATATGACTGCATGGGCATGCTAGAAGGTATTGATGATGGATGCATTATTATTATTATTATTATTATTATTATTATTATTATTATTATATCTCACCTTCCCCCCTTATGGGACTCAAGGTATAAATGACCACTCCTAATGGCTCTGCACCTGGGAAAATACAGATACTGTGTAGGCTATCTTCCCCCTCCACCTTTTGTGGTGAATCAAAGCTTATGGGGCTTATGGCCTTCAAATGAATGGATCAGGGCCCAATGGTGACCTATAGTGGTCTCCAGCAGTAAGACCATCACCATATAAAAATATGGTGAAAAATTCAAAAGTGGGCTTTGAATCCGTGTCTGGGCTAAATATGGGTCCCTGTTTGTGGGCAGTTGATTTAGATGAGGAGACTGGTGTGCAGAAGATTTAAGCAGCCTCTCCTCCAACGCCACTACTTAAATGGAAGTGAAACTATTGAGGCAACTGTAATTTAAAGAACACATTACAGTTTTGGTTGTTTTTAAAGCAACATATCAGGAGATCTGATCATGGTTGTACCATGTGGTTTTGCTCCCCCCCCCACCCCCGTGACTTAAGAGAAATTCAGTACTCAGACTTACTTTTATAGACTCAAAAAGAAAATTTAAAAAGTAAGTGTGAAACTTGACGTGACATTCATGTGCCCAGGTTTCCCCTTCTAAAATAACAGCCGTTGGAGGGGGGGGAAACCCCCTTGGAGGAGACCATTTAGAAGAAGAAAAAATTTACACGTCTTGAAATGTGTAACGCCTTTAACATTATATCTAGTAATTTAGTTTTAAGAGGAGCTCGCCCCATTTTTGTTTAATCACAAGTATTACTATGAGTATTACTAGGGATGGGCGAATTGGTCAGTTTCATTTTCTCTCAGTTGCTCATTTTCCCAATCTTAAATTCAGTTCTCCACATTTCCACAGCACGGTTTACAGTATAAAGCCAGAAAAATACATAACACCATAACAAGCAAAACTATGCCGCCACCACCCAACTTAAAAGGCCATAGATTGTTTAATTAATGCAATAATAATATAATAATAAATTTTTATTTATACCCCGCCCTTCCCGGTTCAGAAAACCAGGCTGAGGGCAGCTAACAACAAATTTAAAACACTTAATTGATACAACAAAAAACAGCATAAAATACAGTATAAAACGTGAATAACAATAAATTCAGAATTCAAAAATCAATTTAGGGGGGAAATCCATCCAATAACCATTAGATGATCACCAGGGCTAGCTGGCTAAATTAGTCCTATTTGGACCAGCGAGGAGACCAGGGGAGAATTAGCTGTGGGATCCCAGAGCGGGTAATCTTCATAAAAAGGGGAGGGGGAGGGAAGGAAGGGGAATAAAAGATCAGGCTAAGTTCAAATTGAAAGCCAGGAGGAATAACCATTAGATGATCACCAGGGCTAGCTGGCTAAATTAGTCCTATTTGGACCAGCGAGGAGACCAGGGGAGAATTAGCTGTGGGATCCCAGAGCGGGTAATCTTCATAAAAAGGGGAGGGGGAGGGAAGGAAGGGGAATAAAAGATCAGGCTAAGTTCAAATTGAAAGCCAGGAGGAATAGCTCTGTCTTACAGGCCCTGCAGAAGGAAGTTAAATCCCAAGGCCTGGGAGAAGAGGAATGCTTTTGTGTGGCACCTAGATATATGTACTGAAGGAGCCAGGCGAGTCTCCCTGAGGCGAGTGTCCCACCGGGGGGGAGGCACCACAGAAAAGGCCAATTCTCATGTTATTTATTACATTTATATACCACCTTTTCTCCCAAGAAGGTCACGGTCCTCCTCCTCCCCATTTCATTCACGCAACAACCCTGTGAGGTAGGTTAGGCTGAGAGATGACGGCTGGCCCAAGGAGACTGGCCCATAGCCCACCACTCTAGCCATCACACCGCACTGCCTCTGTGTATCATTGGCTCTCACGCCACCTACTGTCTAGGCTCCCTACCTTCTGTTCAACCACTCCCCATGGGCGCCAGCCATCACTGCAAGCAGTAATATATATATTTGGTTTGTTTCGAGGGGTTGCTGGTGGGGAAAGGCATGGAGTGGATGACTCTGGCTCGCCATGTTTATCGTCGTGTCCAATGAGGGCAGGTTGGGCAGAAGCAGACACAGGGATCAGAAGGGAGTTTTTGAAGCTGCAGGCTGGAGGGGGCAGGAGGGAGTTCCACCAGAGCAAGGAGCTTAATTGTTGTTTTTTAGTCGTTTAGTCATGTCCGACTCTTCGTGACCCCATGGACCAGAGAACGCCAGGCACTCCTGTCTTCCGCTGCCTCCCGCAGTTTGGTCAAACTCATGTTATTAGCTTTGAGAACACTATCCAACCATCTCATCCTCTGTCATCCCCTTCTCCTTGTGCCCTCCATCTTTCCCAACATCAGGGTCTTTTCCAGGGAGTTTTCTCTTCTCATCAGGTGGCCAAAGTATTGGAGCCTCAGCTTCAGGATCTGTCCTGCCAGTGAGCACTCGGGGCTGATTTCCTTAAGAATGGAGAGGTTTGATCTTCTTGCAGTCCATGGGACTCTCAAGAGTCTCCTCCAGCACCATAATTCAAAAGCATCAATTTTTTGGCGATCAGCCTTCTTTATGGTCCAGCTCTCACTTCCATACATCACTACTGGGAAAACCCTAGTTTTAACTATACGGACCTTTGTTGGCAAGGTGATGTCTCTGCTTTTTAAGATGCTCCTCAAAGCAAGCAACACATTATTTGAGCATCAGCCACACAGACAAAAAAAGAAAGATCACATCGTTTGCAAAATTCACCCTACTGGCCCTTAGCGTCACTCACCAATGCAAGTAGGAAGGCAAAGAAGATTCTCAGGCCACGGAGATGACTTAGCCCTCCTAACAAGACATAGCAAGCTCTCTATGAAGAAGCAAAATACCCTTGGAGGTTTAGAGTAAAGCTCGTGGTGCTCCAATCAGGAGCACTCAGCGTTGTTGCTGGGAAACTGATCGAAATGCATGTTAATACCACAGTCTAAAAGAGAAGTCTGTATGTGGCTGTACTTAAGCTACAGGTGTGATTTTTGGGTTTTGTTTGTCCACCCTAGACTCGCAGAGAACATGCCTAAAATCTGGAAGGGGCAGAAGTCCTGCCAGCATATGTTATCTGTCATGTGTGCACACATACACACACTGCTTCAGGGGGAGGTAAATCCAGCAGAGACGGACATCTTGCCCAAATATGCTGGATTTTGCCTGTTCAGCAACTCCCCCACCCTCCAAGATGCTGCACCAACTGCCCTTCTGACAGTGATCACTGTAAACATCCTTTTTTGGTTTGGGATTTAAGCAACAGGACTCAGGATGCTTCATCAAGCGTGGCTCTTCTGTGGCCACATTTTGCTTTGTAGATTTTCTTCAACATTTCTAAATAATGGCAGTTGACGATCCTTCGCCATGATGATCACAAAGCACTTTCTTGGCTGCCCTCTTTCTCAGTAGATTGGGAATGGCTTCAGGTGTGAAAGAGGGCTGGGCGGGGGCGGGGGCGGTGAGCAATTGCCAGGCACCCCCTGTTTCTGCAGTTAACAGCTTGTTGCTGTTACCCCTCTGCCATTTCTGCTTTGGATGCTGCAGCGAAAGCAGGAACTGCCTGTCAATCTACGTGCTGTAGTGCTTGCTGGAGTTTGCCAAAATATATGAAGCCATTCTCTGCCTAGGAATCGCCTGCAGACTCGGCTCTAGTCTTTTGTGAGCTGAACAGTAGAACATTGTGGGAACAGCAGGGCAATCTCTCTCTGGCAAACAGCCATAGTTCTGTGGTACAGTATAGCTCCTGGTTCCAATTCCCTGCATTTTCACTCAGGGCTAGGAATTCACCTAAGCTTCCTGGTGTATATGAGGCTTATTTTGATCAGAATCGAGTATATACTTCTAGAGTTAACACTAAATTTGTTTTTTCTGGTAAATGAGCCACCGTAGTAGCTAGAGGGCCATGAAAATTTGTGTCCTGGGCTTTTTAGACTAGTCTACCCATGTGCTATCTGAAACCAAAGGGGCACATTTCAGATGTGAAATATATTGGTATTATTTTCATTTCTCCTATCCCACTACCCACTACCACTGTTAGCTTCTCCAGTGGTCTTGCTCCACAACAGTTCAACAGACCTTTACAGCATCTGTGCTTTGTTGTTGTTGTTTAGTCATTTAGTCGTGTCCGACTCTTCGTGACCCCCTGGACCAGAGCACGCCAGGCACTTCTGTCTTCCACTGCCTCCCGCAGTTTGGTCAAACTCATGCTGGTAGCTTCGAGAACACTGTCCAACCATCTCGTCCTCTGTTGTCCCCTTCTCCTTGTGCCCTCCATCTTTCCCAACTTCAGGGTCTTTTCCAGGGAGTCTTCTCTTCTCATGAGGTGGCCAAAGTACTGGAGCCTCAGCTTCAGGATCTGTCCTTTCAGTGAGCACTCAGGGCTGATTTCCTTCAGAATGGATAGGTTTGATCTTCTTGCAGTCCATGGGGCTCTCAAGAGTCTCCTCCAGTACCATAATTCAAAAGCATCAATTCTTCACCGACTCTCAAACTTTGGGGTTGTTGAAATATATACAAGAAAATAAATAAATCAATTTGACTCAAATCAATGTGACTCAGATTGGGTCTCTTAGATCCATTGGGTTTTTTTTAAAAAAAGCAACGTGGAGTAAAGTTGCTTCTGGGCCCTGTCTGGGTTTAGCTGAAGTTTCATTAGATTCATGGTAGATCTGCCTCTGGCTGAGAGAGACCCAGGCCTGAAGACCTGGAGAATTGCTGCCAGCCAACAACATGTCTGCCTAACCAAGAAGCCATTTCTGCAACACTTCTGTCCACACAGGCACAGTAATCCAGTCAAAGTTTATTGTTATTGGTGTTATGTACTGAAGTTCTCACCCTGGGCCAGCAGGGGGATATTGTAGATAGTTCAGGTCCACATATGCAAATAAGGGATCGAAAGTGACGTTCAGTGATTGGATAGTTACAGAAAATGGTTACTGTTGCGTTCTAGTGAAGCTCTATATAAGCAGGCTGGCTGAACCCTTCAGTTCAGTTCTGTTCTGGCCTGTGAATAAACAAGAGCCATCTGAAGAATCGCTGGGTCCTCTGATATGTTCACCCGCAACCTAACAATTGCCTTCTGTGTTTTTTTTTTGTCATTCTCAGGGACTTCAAGCGCAGTGTACAAACAATGGATTCCAGACACCAATTTTGAAAATGCTTCCAACTGGGATAAGGGCCAAACCCCATGCGGCAACGATGTCGTCCTTTTTCGGAGCAGTGAGGTACCTGGTTTTGTTTTTTTAAAAAATACACATACACATAAAATTTACTGTGGCGAGTTTTTCTGGCAGTTTGTGAAACCGTGTCCCTGCTTCTTCTTCCAGGTTGTGTCAGTCTATGTCCAGTCATCCCACTCTTTGACAGACATGGTAAGTGCACCTGAAATCATGGCATGTAGAATCGAACGCAGGGCAGGTGGGGCTTCTCTGCCTGGGAAAGGAGCCTTTCTAGGAGAAGGAAAACCCTGGTTCAAAACTCCGCTGCCTTGCAGGACATCTTTGGGAGAAGAGAAGGCCATGGCGTAAACCCTACACAAATGTAGAGTGGAGTCCCTAAGACGCTTGGGTGGCTCAGTGTATGCCTCCTTTTGGGAACTGCTGCAGCCATGCTGGTGCCAAATGTAAATAATAATAATAATAATAATAATAATAATAATAATAATAATAATAATAATAATAATTTCCCGGTTCAGGGCAGCTAACAAATTTTAAACAGTTAATTGATGCAAAAAAAAAAACAATATAAAACAATATTTTATACAAGCATAAAATACAATATAAAACGTGAATAACAATAAATTCAGAATTCAAAAATCAATTTGGGGGGAAATCCATCCAATAAACTCTAGATGATCACCAGGGCTAGCTGGCTAAATTAGTCCTATTTGGGCCAGCGAGGAGACCAGGAGAGTATTAGCTGTGGGATCCCAGAGCGGGTAATCTTCATAAAAAGGAGAGGGGGAGGGAAGGAAGGGGAATAAAAGATCAGGCTAAGTTCAAGTTGAAAGCCAGGCAGAATAGCTCTGTCTTACAGGCCCTGCAGAAGGAAGTTAAATCCTGCAGGGCCCTGGTCTTATAGGACAGAGCATTTCACCAGGACAGAGACATCACTGAGAAGGCCCTGGCCCTGGTGGAGGATAATCTAACTTCCTTAGGGCCTGGGACCTCAAAACTATGATTATTCATGGACCTTAAGGTCCTCTGCGGGGCAGACCAGGAGAGGCGGTCCTGTAAATACGAGGGCCCTAAGCCCTGCTTTCCTTTGGACCACATCAGAGAGGCCAAGAGGGGATGTCTTGTCAACTGGGCATGCACACTGCCAGGGAGGTCACTTCAGTGCTGCTAACACCGAGGTTTTGACTTCACCCCCAGAGGCACACTCCATTGTTTGTTGAGCCAGATGGATGAAATCAAATCTCAAACACACTAAGAAACAGGGTAAAGAGTGGGATGCAGGGATTATCTGAGGGAGGGGTGCATTAGGAGCCGAGGGGTCAGCAGGGGTCACTAAAAGGGAAGTGGGTGTTGGAGGTAGGGCCTTTGGAGCACACCGACAGCTTATTTACAATTGACCAGGCTAGAGCTCAGAGTGAAACACCTTCCTCATTTCATATTTAAAGTTTTGCTGCTTGTATGTATTTACCGTTCTGGGTCATCACCAGTCACAGGGGAAAGCAATTATTGGCGATAGCTACTAATTTTCTTATAAGTAAGTTACCTGCGAGAGGTGAAGTTTTGTGCATGTGCGGTAAGTAGTTCTATATAAATATTTTATGCTATAAATTTCCTTCAGCCTCATGTTTTTGTTTCTAAGAACGCATAAACATATTTTTCATGCAACATTCTTTGCTGAATTTTATTGCGTTATTATCTTCCATGGTGGGTTGTGCAAGCCGCTATCCTGAATAATGTTTTTTATAGGGTGGGGAGCCCTGGGGATGAGCTTATGGAACCAAGGGGACGGTGAACTGAAAAAAATTGAGAACTACTGGGTTAGATGAACTAGCTTGTTGACTATGTTGGAGTAGGACTAGGGGTCCATTTTTCTGTAAGTTCTTATTTTGTTGTATTAGCTGCAAGTTTTGCCATGTTGGGGGTATTGAAACAACAACAAAATCAACTTTACAGCCGTTTGTTGGATGACATTGATATCTGGTTTTATTAGAAAGGCATTTTAAAAAAGTAATTCACATTCACCCTTTAAAAACCACCTTGTTGTTGCTGTTTAGTCATTTAGTCGTGTCCGACTCTTCGTGACCCCATGGACCAGAGCACACCAGGCACTCCTGTCTTCCACTGCCTCCCGCAGTTTGGTCAAACTCATGCTGGTAGCTTCGAGAACACTGTCCAACCATCTCGTCCTCTGTCGTCCCCTTCTCCTTGTGCTCTCAATCTTTCCCAACATCAGGGTCTTTTCCAGGGAGTCTTCTCTTCTCATGAGGTGGCCAAAGTCTTGGAGCCTCAGCTTCAGGATCTGTCCTTTCAGTGAGCACTCGGGGCTGATTTCCTTAACAATGGATAGGTTTGATCTTCTTGCAGTCCATGGGACTCTCAAGAGTCTCCTCCAGCATCATAATTCAAAAGCATCAATTATTTGGTGATCAGCCTTCTTTATGGTCCAGCTCTCACTTCCATACATCACTACTGGGAAAACCATAGCTTTAACTATACGGAGCTGCCATCAAATAAATTTAATTCTGGTCCGCCAGTGATGTTTTTATAGCATTCATGCACGAATGTCACTTTTTATAATGTAACATGAAATCAGGCTAAATACTAAAGCAGCGGCTTTGAAACTTTCTACACTCACATTAATTTGTTTGCTAATGGACCCCTTTGTCTCTGATGCCGGGCTTTGTGGCTCACAGTTTGCACTGTGCTTTAATGTTGAGCCATCTACAAAGATATATAATAACTGAATTGTGGAAAGTTGGGAAAGGCTGTGACTGAGTGACATGCTTTGCATGTGAAAGGTCTCAGGTTTGATCCCCAACATCTCCAGGTATTTGTATATAGAATATTTGTATTTTTTAAATTTCTATCCTGCTGTTCTGTCAGTGCGGAACGCAAGGCAGCAAACAGCAAAAAAGAAAACAGATACAACAACAACAACAACAAACCACAGTATAGAAAACCTCACGATTAAATAAATAACCCTGCTGGAATCGGCACTGGAAACACTCACTATTTAAAAGCAAGCACACACACATACACCCTCAGAAGACCCTGCTGCTACGACAGCCAGTTCATAACCAAAGGCCTATAAGAGTAACTATTTTGCCTGCCTGTGAAAAGAAAGTGGGGAGCGGGGGGGGGGGAGAGGAGCCTACCCTCTTGTGGAAGGGAGTTCCAAAATCTAGGTGCAGCCACCAAGAAGGCCCCTTCTGGTGTCCTCACCAAACTCACCGGTGAAGGTGGCGGAACTGAGAGAAAGGCCTCTCCACAAGATCTCAAAGCCCAGGCAGGTTCATTCAAGGAGACACAGTCCTTTGTTTCTCCTAAACTGCCAACTCTTTCTCAGACACTCAAACCTTAGCTGGAGAAAGCCACCACCCTTTCCAAGCTCTGATGGGCCTCTTCTTCAAAACACAAGAGAGATTCCCTGCTACCAGGAGACCATTGCCTAACTATGAGCTCCCACTGATAAACAACAACAAACCTCCCAGACTGCTAGCCAGCAGTCCAGCCAAGAAAGAAAGAAGGCCATAACATTATAGCTGTCCTCCCTTGTCTTTCTTTGCAGTCTGTGCTATCTCCGCAGGAGCCCAAAGCATCCAATTGCAATGATGCAGTTAGGGTTGTCATATCTGAAATACTGCAGTCGGCAGCAGTGTCCAGGCAGAAATTGGGACAATGTCCAGGAAAATACAGGCGTATGGCAGCCCATGGCAGCAGTGCTGTTTTTGCTGCTTTTCTATAAAAAATAGCTCAAAAACAGCATTTGTCCAAAAAGCTCAACAACTTTGGCCAAAAAAGCTCACCTGCTTTTCTGTCCAGATTTTCACTGTTTGAAATATGGCAACCCTGGATGCCACTGACTGAGCGGAGCCTGTTTTCGGGCATGTTCTGGAGGGAACAATTCCACGTTTGTGAATCGCTACGTGACTGAGTAGTTTTCTCCTCCTCCCTTCTGTATTTTGTTGCTTCATCCGGTGCCCGAGCAAGAGAGCCCCCTATACTCTGAGATGTCATTTCCCATCCAAGAATATCATTTTTGACTCCCATGCTCGGCCGTTCTCAAAGCACTTAAATAGCCAAGTGAGCACACAGAGGCGAAGCAGAACTACTTTGCAGCAAGTAGCCCTTTGTTGCTGCTGTAAACAACAATTGTGTCAAAATATACACCTTTTAATTCTCCCCGCCCTTCTGCTTCCAACAGCGCTTGTTCTGGGAAGTGGCAACTGAGGTTGCTACGGTGATTTGATTTTTCTCAGCCACTGACTTACCAGCCATTATCCAGCTGCATTCGGGAGAGTTTGTATTCTGCAGTGGCACAGGACAAAATGAAAGGGCTGTCTTGCCCACGCAGGATTCTTCCCACCCGCCCTGGATGTCGGCCCAGCTCTAGGTCCTACCTCCATTGCAAGAGCAGTTGGTTGGGGACACATGACAGGGTCTTGTCAGCTGCTGCAGCCACGCTGTCGTCCTTTCCACCCTGGGAGACCCAGTTGACGGTGGAAGCTGGTCTATTGCATACCCTCCAAGTGTCCCAATTTTCCAAGGACAGTCCCAGAAATTATGAAAGCCATCCCAGCTTCTGATTTGATCCCAGGATTTTCCTATTTTCCCCGTCAGTGCTACCGCTGCTGAGCTCAGGGGGAGGATGTTTATCCTGAGTGGCAGCTGCAAGGGAGCATCGTGTTGTCTCTCCACAACTGCTGCTTCCAGCCTCCTCCTCTGGGCATCTCATAGCGGCTACTGGAGAGTAGGCAAGGAGGAGGAGATGCTGTACCTGCTGAGAACCAGTCTTGAGTGAGGTGCCGGCTCTGAGGTGCAGGCAGAGGGCTGCCCTGGGCAGGAAGAAAAGGGGAATGGAGAAGAGCACAAGGGGCCTTATTTTTTTTTTTAATGCTTTGTGCATCCACGTCTAATCTTACCCCTTTCTCAAATTTATTTATTGGTGTGTGGCTTTGTCAGAGACTGGTCTGAGGGGGACTGGACTGAGGAGGGATGGTGGAGACCGGCCCACCCTCCTCTTGAACCTTCCAGAGAAGAGGAAGACAATATTGATTTACAGCAGTGGTTAGAGGAAGGTCACAGCCCAGAGACAGGTGAACAGAAGAGTTGGGAGGGGATGGGAGAAGAGGAGGGGGAGACAGAGACAGAGAGCAGCCAGCTGACACGTTGTCACTGGCAAGCATTCCCAATCCCCCTTCACCCAGAACCCGGTGTGCATTGAAAGTGCAAGAGCAAAGAACTCAGAGACAAATAGCCCCTGGTGGCCACCGTAGGGGGGGAAGTGTTGTTGCTAGGAAGGGAGGGGGGAGGAGTTCAGTAGGTCCAACGCCATTATCCGATCGGATGCCTTTCTGTCTCTCTCTGTGAATCTTGAATAAATACATTGGCAAGAACGTCTTGTTTTCCCAATTTCTGGCATCCAGCCATGAGGGAGGGGGAACGGATTCCCTTGAAGTCTGACAGTATTGTAAGTCAACCAAAGAATAAAATAAAATAAAAAAATAAAATCAGGCTTAAGAGGATTTCTCAGGACAGTGGAGGGCATGTGTGCCGTGTCCCATTGGTGTTGTGGTAGTGACAAACATATTCTGATTGGAAATGCTCTGCTGAGGGAGGGATAGACAAAAATTGGAGGGCCGAGGAGGGTCAGTCGGTGGGGAGTGAATAATGTCCCTTCCGCCTGCCCTCAGCCAGTCTCCCCCGCACTTGCTTGTCTATCGATGGCTACAAGCCTTGTGGAGCCAGTGTGGTGTAGTGGTTAAGAATGGTAGTCTTGTAATCTGGTGAACCGGGTTCGCTTCCCCGCTCCTCCTCATGCAGCTGCTGGGTGACCTTGGACTAGTCACACTTCTCTGAAGTCTCTCAGCCTTACTCACCTCACAGAGTGTTTGTTGTGGGGGAGGAAGGGAAGGAAGATTGTTAGCCGCTTGGAGACTGCTTAGAGTAGTGATAAAGCGGGATATCAAATCCAAACTCTTCTTCTTGGCTATGCCTGGCCTCTGTAGCTGGAGGCAGCCTTGCTTCTGAATATTTACTTGTGGGTTACCTGCTGGCATCTGCTTGGTCGCTGTGAGAACAGGAGACTGCACTGGATGGGCCATCGGTCTCTTCCAGCAGGATCGGTTGTCGATGTGTTTCGAAGTTCTAAGGATCCGTTGTGTGGTATATGATGAGCTCCTTCCTAGTGTCTGCCACAAATCTGCTCCAAAATACCTCTTTGCATCTTCCAGCAGAGCCTTGCGCAAGTTGAAAATGATTTCTCTTTCTGGGGAGGCAGGCTGCTCAATCTCTTTCTTGGAAGTCTGGGTCACACCTAAATCACCCCTTCCCTAATTTATTGCATATACCTTTTCTCCAAGGTGTTCAGTGTACTAAACTTAGTCCCTTTCATGCCATCGGCTGGATAGCTCAGCTGGTTAGGGCGTGGTGCTGGTAACGCCAAGGCCGCAGGTTCGATCCTCGGAAGGGATCAGTTGATCCTCAGGGTCCCTTCCAACTCTATGATCCACACTTTTTCCTCGCAACAACCCTGTAGGCTAGGCTGACGCCCAGGTTCACCTAGTGTGCTTAACGGCTGAGTGAGGCTCAGAATCCTGCTCCCCCCTAGTCCATCAAATACTCTAACCATTAGTGCACGCTCCCCTTTGTTATTCTCCCCTTTCCAAATGTCCACTTACAGGAAGCAGGCAGAACTGAGCCAAAATAATACAGGAAAATTGCGTGGGGGAAGAGGGTCACTTGGCTTTTAGTCATTATGGTGTGTGTGTGTGTGTGTGTGTGTGTGTGTGTGTGTGTGTGTGGTTTTGCCTCTTGCACTGTTTGGAGTGGGTGGGTTGTAAGAAGGTTTGTGTGCAAGTGCCTCTGTTCAAATAGCCACTATAATTTTATGTGCCATAATTTATCCAAGCTGCTTAAACTGCTAATTACTTGGATGTTTTAATAAGACAGCATGCTGTGTTTAACTGGTCTATAAACACCCACATGAGGAATTTTGTATCTCCCTGTGTATGCACTTAAAAAAAAAAAAAGCATGTGGAATGTTAGCAGACAGGAAATGGACAGGTGGAATGTTTGGAAATATGGGCCTTATTATAACGTTAAAGCTGAACAGTTCCAATTCCCGCAGAAGGTTGACGGCTTAATGGTTTGTGGTTATTTCTGGCAAAGCACTTCCCATTCAAAAAGAACTGCAAAGTATCCGATTAGGATGCTGATACAAAGTGTTGGGAATATAGAGAGCTGCCTTATGCAGAATCAGACCACTGCTCTGTTTAGCTCAGTACAGTGAACCCTCGGGTTACATTACCCTGCAAGTGGGTTTGCCGCTCATGCATGCGCAGAAGCGCTCTGCGGCTGTGCGCACGTGCGCAGAAGCGGTCCTCCAGTTACAAAATCTTCGGAATACGGCCGGGCCTCTGGAATGGATATCTTGGAAATGTACATCCAGTTTTTTCCCTTTAATATTTTTTGGGGCCCCCAAGAGAGTGGGGCCCTAAGTGTAATGGTTCTAGGGGTTGCTCGTGCGTAAGATGTCGCCACACCTGGCTGGGTTACCTGGGTGAACCCTTTCTGTCCGGACAGCCACCCATCCGTGGCTGTCTCAATCGCTGGCAGAATCCGTCAGTGGGCGTTTCTTGAACTTCTTCCAGCAAAGAAGTTCTTCGACGCCGAGTCTCCTCCTACTCTCCCTGCGCGGAAGTCTTCTGTGCAGGGAGGGTGTGGGCAGCGGAGGACCCGTGCTCTCCCCGCTGGTCTCCGGTGAAGAGTCCTGGAGCCCCCTCGCTGATTCCCCCATCTGCCCCCCTTCTCCACTGGTGCTGCACTGATTTCCTTCCCCAGCAGATGGGCTGCCTCTCTCCCTACTGGGACCCTCTCCGGCAACCCTCTGGAGCCTTCCCTCCGCCTCTGGCTCCGATGGCAGTTCCCTGACACTAAGCTATAGCTTGTTTAGTTTATACGTAAATCCGGCACTGACTCAAATGCTCACAAGAGTTCCAAAAGGGTTCTTTCTCCCTGATGGAATCAGTGAGCTTGTTCGGACAACCTGTTCAGACAACCTGATTATTCAACGTTCATACTGAATCGCTTGCGCAACACTTACGTAGAGATTAGACAACCTCCAGCCTTTATTGGACATCTGTTCTAATCTGCTTGCTGGAGGGTTATACGACAATGAGCATTCACCCCGATTGCATCCTGATTTGCTTTCACAGTGGCTGTACATTTTCCTCTTAACTAGTCGCTTATCCCACACGTTGTAGTGCAATTCCCCACGATTTCCATAAACTCAGAAAGTCCTTTAAAAGAAAAGAAAAAAGATGATTTGTTGTGCCAGAATGCACAAACCTAAATTTCCAGCATCAGTTCTCAACCTGGGATTCTGGCACTTATAGTTCCATTTCTAGAAGGGAAAGATGATCTTGTGGGACGTAGGCAGTGCCTACTGCCAGCACCCTGCTCCAAGTTAAGCTTTTAGGCCTTGGTATGGCGACAACAGGACACAGGTGGCGCTGTGGATTAAACCACAGAGCCTAGGGCTTGCCGATCAGAAGGTCGGCGGCTCAAATCCCTGCAACGGGGTGAGCTCCCATTGCTCAGTCCCTGTTCCTGCCAACCTAGCAGTTCAAAAGCACGTCAAAGTGCAAGTAGATAAATAGGTACCACTCCGGTGGGAAGGTAAACTGTGTTTCCATGCACTGCTCTGGTTCACCAGAAGTGGCTTAGTCATGCTGGCCACATGACCCGGAAGCTGTACGCCGGCTCCCTCGGCCAGTAAAGCGAGATGAGCGCCGCAACCCCAGAGTCGGTCACGACTGGACCTAATGGTCAGGAGTCCCTTTACCTTACTATGGCGACAGCAGAGGGTGCTTGCCCTTTGAGCTTTCTGTGAGCATTTGAATCAGATGCACATTCATGCCTTTGTGAGCATTTGATTGGAATTCTTGCTAGTACTCTGCAACTATGGAGCAAGCAGCAAAATGCTTATTCACCCCCATGTCTGGGTAAGTGTGGCTTGGATTGCAGCCTTAATCATTATTTTATTTTATTAAAAATAATAATAATACTATTTTGAATTATAAGTGCTTTGTATTTTATCTTTAAACCATGCTGAGAGCAAGCGCCATCTGAAAATATTCCCCCTTCCCTTTCCCACTGCAGAGACTGCCTCTCCTAAGGTGATCCTAACTGCAGCTCATGCAAACCTTGTCTAAAAGCAAATAATCCTTTTTTACCTTCCGGACTACTGTTTTTATGCTCGCATGCAAATTGATGCAGACATAATAGATAGAATAATTGGCTAAGGCTCATTCAATTAAAGACTTCTTTAACTGAGTGCTTTTATCAGACTTAGGAGAAGGAAACATGGACCATGATAATGGGAGTGTTTCGTGTTTTGGCATAGAAGTCTCTATTTAGGGATCATTAACTGGTCTCAGCTCCCCCTGCCTTCACCTCTGCTTACACTGGCTGCAAAAGCAGATGTCATAAAGCTTGATGCTATGAGAAGCGCAGCCGTAAGGGCACACCTCTGGGGCAGATGTGAGACTGGAGCCCTATCTGGAGATGCCAGAAGAAGAGGCTAGTGACCAGGAGTCAGCAAACTTTTTCAGCAGGGGGCTGGTTCACTGTCCCTCAGACCTTGTGGGGGACCGGACTATATTTTGAAAAATAAATAAATGAACGAATTCCTATGCCCCACAAAGAACCCAGAGATGCATTTTAAATAAAAGCACACATTTTACTCATGTAAAAACACGCTGATTTCCGGACCGTCCGTGGGCCGGATTTAGAAGGCGATTGGGCCAGATCCGACCGCCAGGTTTGCCTACCCATAAGGGCAAATATAGGTGAAACTCGGAAAATTATTTCAGTAATTCAACTTAAAAGGTGAAACTAATATATGAGACAGACTCCTGACATGTAAAGCGAGGTATGTCAAGCCTTTATTTGTTACAATTGTGATGATCATGGCGTACAGCTGATGAAACCCCCAAATAAACAATCTCAGAAAATGAGAATATTAAATGAAATCAGCAAAACAAGGATTGCAAACAGAGCAATATTGGACCTCTGAGAAGTAGAAGCATGCATATGTACTCAGTACTTGGTTTGGGCCCCCTTTGCATCAATTACTGCCTCAATGCGGTGTGGCATGGATGCTATCAGCCTGCGGCACTGCTGAGGTGTTATGGAAGACCAGGAAGCTTCAATAGCAGCCTTCAGCTCTTCTGCATTGCTTGGTCTCATGTCTCTCATCTCATCTTGGCAATGCCCCATAGATTCTCTATGGGGTTCAGGTCAGGTGAGTTTGCCGGCCAATCAAGCACAGTAATCCCATGGGCATTGAACCAGGTTTTGGTATTTTTGGCAGTTTGGGCAGGTGCCAAAGTCCTGCTGGAAAATGAAGTCAGCATCTCCACAAAGCTCGTCTGCGGAAGGAAGCATGAAGTGCTCCAAAATCTCCTAGTAGACAGCTGCGTTGACCCTGGACTTAATGAAGCAGAGTGGACCAACACCAGCTGATGACATGGCTCCCCAAATCTCTTTTCTGATGACAGCAGCTTTTGTATCTCATTTGGAAACCAAGGCCACAGAGTCTGGAGGCAGAATGGGGAGGCACACAATGCCAGATGCTTGAAGTCCAGTGTGAGGTTTCTACAGTCTGTGTTGATTTGGAGCACTTCATGCTGCTATTGAAGCATCCTGAGTACATATGCATGCTTTTGCTTCTCAGAGGTCCAACATTGCTCTATTTGCAATCCTTGTTTTGCTGGTTTCATTTAATATTCTAATTTTCTGAGATTCTTAATTTGGGTGCTGTATGGTGCTGTTCCCATCAGCCTCTGTTTACTCTCAGGTAGCCCCCACCTGCCTACCTTCTTACCTGAACGCAGTCCAGAGGGCGGCACCACCTGTCTGCTTCCTTTTCCGTAGCCTCGGTGTTCTCCTTGTTTAACTCAGCAGAGAAGAGACTGGGGATGAAACGAGAATTAGCCAGCTTTGCTCCAACTGCTTCCACCCCTTCCCACTCCAATAGAAAGAAACTGGCCAGTTCTGCATTAAATTTGGGAGCTTCTGCATGGAAAACTCTGCCACTGAGCTGCAAAGTCGAGGGCCTTTGCCAAAGTCGAGGGCCACTCTGCAGAACGAACAGGAGTGCCCCCAAATTGAGCAGGGGTAGCTAACAAACCTTGTAAAATAACCCATGCGGGTTGTCTAAACAGTCTCCTCACCCCATCCCCAAAAGCTGGTTAAATCCGGAGTCTAAAACTACCTCAATGCACTGTTGCTGCCATGGGGCACTAGGTTTAAACTAACCATTGATTCAATTTAAGATTGATATTATAAGCTAGAAGATGATCTGGAAACCAAATCTTATGAGGTGCAATTGAGGGAGCTGGAGTAGGTTTAGCCTGGAGAAGAAAAGACTGAGAGAAGATATATCCAAAGACAGTGCCAGATTTACATATAAGCTCTCTTGGGGGGGGGGGCGCGCAAAAAAATTTAAAGGAAAAGAAAAACTGGATGTACATTTCCAAAATATAAGATAAAAAAAATAAAATAAAACCTACATACAGCAACAGTGTTTTGTGTTGTGTAGGCTCCTATTTATTATGTGCAAATGGCTTTAGATACCTATTAGGTCCATAAATTACCATATAGCATATATTCAACACAATAAAACAGTGACAATTGGTTGTTGACAAAGGACAGCTGGACATATAAAGGGCTCCATTACCTTCAGTAGCTTAGGGCCTCATCAAACCTAGAGCCAGTGTGGTGTAGTGGTTAAGAGCGGTAGACTCGTAATCTGGAGAACCGGGTTTGCGTCTCTGCTCCTCCACATGCAGCTGCTGGGTGACCTTGGGCTAGTCACACTTCTCTAAAGTCTCTCAGCCTCACTCACCTCACAGAGTGTTGTTGTGTGGGAGGAAGGGAAAGGAGATTGTTAGCCGCTTTGAGACTCCTTTGGGTAGTGATAAAGCGGGATATCAAATCCAGACTCCTCTTCTTCTTCCTCTTCTAAATCCAGCCCTGTCCTAAGGGCTGTCACATTAAGATGGAGCAAGCTTGTTTTCTGCTGCTAAAGGGGTAGGACCTGAACCGATGGATTCAAATTGCAAGAAAAGAGATTCTAAACATTGGGAGAAACTTTCTTATGGTAAGCGCTGTTCAGCAGTGGAATGAGCTCCTTCAGAAGGTGGTGGACTGTCCTTCATGGGAGGTTTTTAAACGGAATTTGGGTGGTCATCTGTCAGAGGTTCCTTAGTTGTTATTCCTCAATGGCCGGGGGTTGGACTAGATGGCTCTTGTGGCCCCTCCCAACCCTACAAGTCTTTGTTTCTATGATTCAAAAATCCTGGTCCCCTATGTGGCCAGGGGCAGCTCCTGATATCATAGACTCATAGAATAGAATTGTAGACTTGGAAGTGACTCCAAAGGTCAAAAATACAATTAAAAAAAAAAAATCAAATGTGGACATTTGTATTCCAATGCCTCCATGCATATGATTTTGTTAAAAGGTGGTTTGGATGAAGCCCACAAGAATGTGTGTTGGGTGACTTTTCTTGTGCTATTTGCCCCCTCTCATTTGCTCATCTGTCATAGGTGCTTTAGCTGAGATTCCAGCATTGCAGGGCGTTGGGACTAGATCGCTGTTTCGTACCCTTGGGGTCTCCAGCTGTTTTTTGACTACAACTCCCATCATCCCTAGCTAGCAAGACCAGTGGTGGTTGGGGATGATGGGAATTGTAGTCAAAAAACAGCTGAAGACCCAAGGTTGGGAAACAGTAGACGAGATTACCCTTGGTACTAGACCCAGAGGCCGCCCCAGCCTCTCCTGACCCAACTGGTAGTGGAGCAGCTGTAAGTGATTGCCCAGCTGGAGGCAACGAGGTAATCCATGCATCTGGAGCCAGGGCAGGCTCAGGTCCCTGACTCGGCCCAGCACACGAAGGGAACAGAGACCTGCATTTATCGCACTAGAATCCTCCGAACTGGAAATCTTTCAAGGTTAAAGTCAGATTTTGGGAGGAGGGGAGAGAATCAGGGCTCTGTTTTGAAGTCTCCTCAGTGCCGAGGCTCCTTTTAAAAATCTCGGCATGTTCGCGCAACGCACATAATTCCGTACGCCTGCCACGCTTTCCTGTATTAATCTCGCTCCCGTTTTAACAGTGGCCCATAAACCAGCTGCAAGTGGAAATCTAATAGGAACCGTGATGGAGGAACAGGCTGCCAGAACTTGCTTCCCAGCTGACTGGTTCACCCCTCACATTTCCAAGGAGGAGGCCTGGCATTAAACATTTAAACGGCCCTGGTAATTCTGTCCTCTCCTGCAGGGCTTCCTTTTAGAGCTTAAATCCTGCGAGGATTCCAAGTACCTACAGCTCCCCAATCGAACCTAATTTCTGAAACAGGCACAGAGGAGACAATGAGAGCAGCATTAGCCACCCCCAACCCATTTATTTTTTTTAAGCGTTAAAGGGATAGGGCAGGCCAGGAGCAGGGGAGAGCGAAAGAAGCCATTCTTGAAAACCCACACTTCTCTGAATTTTGCAATGCAAGTTCTCCTGCTCAAGTAATACGTACAGAAATGCACATGTTAGTATAAGGTCTGCATATAAGGTATATATTCTTGAAAATAGCATACAAACACTGCATTATATTAGAGAGCATTGCTTTGCAAAAAAAAGAGGGGAAAGGTGTATATTAAGCCAAATTGCATACAAAAACGTGTATACGTATGAGCAGAAATCTGGAAAGAAATGCAAATGTAGGGGTTCCAAACCATAGTCCGTGAGCTTCATCCAGGTCGTTTGCAGCATGTCTGTAAGAATAAGCTTAAAAATTGTCCGGCATCCAGCACATTACAATTGCTATGAAAGGCAGCAAAATTATGAAATGGGTTGCCAAGATCCTCAACAAATTATTTCAAGGGGCAGGGGGGCAGGGGAGTTTGGGAACGACTGTGCAAACGAATTTTCATGAGGATTTCTTTAAAAATAAAATAAAAAAATCACAACCTGCTGTGGAAATGTGGGTAATTGAATTTAAGACTGGAAAAACGAGAACCCGAGGGAAACCATGACTGACAGATTCAACTACCCTAAGATAGGCTCAGCATATATATTTGTTAGCAGATTACAAAGCAAAGCTAGAGTCTGACTTTTGTTTTTTTAGAGCCACAATAGGCAAACTTCAGGCTGGTGGGATCTTTTGGGTTGTTTTTTTTTAACCATCTCCTTGTGATCTGTTAGCTGGAGTGAGATGAAAGAACTCATGAGAGATGGTTGGACAGTGTTCTCGAAGCTACCAGCATGAGTTTGACCAAACTGTGGGAGGCAGTGGAAGACAGGAGTGCTCTGGTCCATGGGGTCACAAAGAGTCGGACACAACTAAACAACAACAATAACATTCTGCATGTGCAAATGGCTTTAGATACCTATTAGGTCCATAAATTACCATATAGCATATATTCAACACAAAAAATGGCGACAATTTGTTGTTGACAAAGGACAGCTGGACATATAAAGGGCCCCATGACCTTCAGCAGCTTAGCGCCTCATCAAACCTAAATCTGGCCCTGGTTGACAACACTCAGTGGTCTGACTCAGTGTAAGGAGGCTTCCTAATAGTGATGCAGAGCATAAGGCATCTGAATGCTGCCCTCAGATTCCCATCGATGAACCTACTGATGTCTTACACTCCTCAACAAGTTCGTTACGTTCACAGTTTCTGGTGCACAGCCTTAAGTGCAGCACACCAAGGGAAGATGGTGTGCGAATCAGCCGCACACGAAACCCAGTGGACTTAGACTGCATGTGTGAAGCTGCCTCAGCCGACCTATGACAAACGAGAGGTCGCAGCCTGGTGCCACAGGGCTTGGCAGCCTTCGTGGATCTAAGCCCTGCCCCGAGGCTGTGATTTCAAAGAGGCTCTTTGGGTGCCCACAACGGCTTTGTTTCACTCTCGCGCAGAAGTCGCTTAAGCAGGGGCAAAAGCCAATTCCATAGAACAAGCACCATATGGCTGCTGAATGGGGGCGTTATGGAAGAGAAAGCTCTGCAGATGTAAGGACAAGGAGGGGGGCCCCTTTTATAAGCTTGGGCAGTGACTGCCAATATCTGGAGTTGCTTCCGCCTTTGTGCGGCAGATGGGGAGGTGAGAGGCGGTCGTGGCGAGCAACACACAATTCCCTTCTCTTGTTCCAAATTCTCGGGACTTTGCTTTTGTAGATCACGAACGCCGCATTGACAAATCACGTCCCCCTCTTCCATTATAAATAAAGGGCAAGCGTATGTGTAGCTCCAGCTCATACCTCTGAAGAAAGAGTTGCTGACAGCTGCTCGTCTGGCATTTCTTCGTCTAACCCTCAGGATCAAGATATGGCCAGAGAAGGAAAACAAAGGAGCAAATAAAGAGGGCTGAATTGTTGACACCTGACCAAAAACATAGTCTCTCTCCGGCAACTCTTTCAACCATTCCACCGCAAACCAGAGACCCAAGGCCTCTGAGTAGCATCTTCAGGGAATGGTCCATTGCATACTTCATCCTTGCTATTTAGGCAGGCAAGGAGGAGGAAAGCAAAGGGAAGAGATGGCTGCCGGGGAAGAGGCAGAAGGTGACAACGTCTAACAAGAGTTTGGGGTCCCGGCGGTTTATTCTTAGCCTCCTAATTGGTATGGGAAGAATGTACCAAACTTCGCGTCAGCATCCTTCAGCTAGCAGGAAGGTTGATCTTGAAATGCCAACTGCTCTCCAGAGAGGCAGCTCCTACCCAGCTGAAATGTTCTGCTGAAGTCTTAAGGGCCTCAAATGTTTTCAGCCTTCCCCTTTCCTCTAAAATAGCGGGGATACTGGTTAAAAAGAAGCAGAGATCTGAAAGGGATTATGACAATTCACATTAAGCTGATGAATCCAAACTCGGGCAGAGGCTATTTACCAGTGGGGTGCGGTGGAGGGTCAGGCATGGGGAAGGAATTTGATGCCGTTTCCCTTTGAAAGCAAACCTGACTATCTCTCATTTTCTGAAACCTGAAGCGAATTGAAACACAGGTATGCCTCAAAATTCACACTTTTGCATTCCCATTTCTCGAGGCAAGTAACGTGTACAAAACAATCATTTCTTTCAATTAACAAGTTGTATTGATTGCAATAAATCCTATTCACGGTGTATAAAAATACATATACGAGGGTAAAATGCACATTCGAAATATACATATTAGTGAAAACAGCATAAAAATGCTTTGTATAAGGAGAAATTGCTTTCAAAAATGTGTTTTAGGGAACACTGCATGTAGAGATGTGTACTGGGTGGAGTCTGCACTGAAATGCTGCTGGGTTTTCGTGAGGACTATTTTTTTATTAAAAAAAAATCCCTCACAAACTGATGCAGAAATGTGGAGCCCTGAACTGACAGTCACCCATCCTTACCTGGAAGTGAAACTTTAATCAGTGACTCCGCCAGAGAGCTGGTGAAATCTGCCTTGACTTTTCCCATGACATGTCCTAGGAAATAATCTAGGTTGTGAATATACCCTGTCAAACATCCCCTCTCTTAGCTTCTACCTCTGGAGACATGTACAGACCCACTCTTATCACAAAGGGTGAATCGACACTACAAATTTCCATTAGTTTCATATGACTTGAACTGATGCAGTTTCTGTCCAAGGGACCTGGGCATCTAGTTTGTTGTTGTTGCTGTTGCTGGCATCTGTCCGCCTCGAGAGACAACACAGTGCACCTCTGGGGGAGAAATCAAACTGAAGTGTGCAAGCCTGGGCAGTGTGTGTGGAGGTCCTGGGCTGCCCAGCTGACAAGACCCCCCTCTCTGAGGCTTGCTGATGTGGTACAAAGGAAAGCAAAGCAATACAAGAGCTTGGCTGCAGGAGTTGCTGGAAGGAGGTCTAAACCACTGAGCCTCTTGGGCTTGCCGATTGGAAGGTTAGCGGTTCTTGGCAGATGAAGGTGATGGACTATATGGAACTGGCGGAAATGACTGGCAGAATCCGAGACCAGGGAGAAGAGTCGGTGGAGGAAGATTGGAAGAAATTTAAAGACTATTTACAGAAACATTGCAAAATTAATGAATGTTAGAATGATATTGGAATGAATTTATGTGATTTTAGCAGAAATGTTATAAAGATTTGGGAAAAAACAGACTGCTAATTGATGAAAGGAGGGAAAGTAAAGTTATATTAATATCAAGATAAATTACAGGACAAAAATTTGAAAAGAGGGAAAGGACTTGCTGAAGTGGATAATTGACCTAGAATACAAAAGAGGGAGGTTCTTTCTTTTTTATTCTTCTTTTTTCCTTTTTGTATTTTATCTTATTTTTTGTTTAAAATGATGTTTTTTGTTTTCTCTTTTTGTACCTCTAAAATTTTTAATAAATATCTTATTAAAAATAAGAAGGTTAGCGGTTCGAATCCCTGCAAAGGAGTGAGCTCCCATTGCTGTGTCCTAGCTCCTGCCAACCTAGCAGTTTGAAAGCAGGCCAGTGCAAGTAGATAAATGGGTACCGCTGCAGTGGGAAAGTAAACAGCATTTATATGCCCTCTGGCTTCCGTCATGGTGTCCTCTTGTACCAGAAGTCATGCTGGCCACATGACCCAGAAAGCTGTCTGTGGACAAATGCTGGCTCCCTTGATCTGAAAGTGGAGATGATCCCATAGTTGCCTTTGACTGGACTTAACCGTCCAGGGGTCCTTTGCCTTTTACCTACCTACAAGGTGCCATCCAACCATCTTAGAAACTCCACTCTGGATTTGTGTAGGGTTTTTACTCCTTAGCCTTTTCTTCTCCCACAGATATCCCACAAGGTGGTAGTGGTTTAGGATCAGAGTTTTCCTTCTCTTAGATGGGCTAACTTCCAAGGTTGACAAGCCCCACCTGCCCCTCACTTCCCTCTACAGCATGTGCAGAAAATTAATAATAATAATAATAATAATAATAATAATAATAATATATTATTTATACCCCGCCCATCTGGCTGGGTTTCCCCAGCTACCCTGGGAGGCTTCCAACAGAATATTAAAATACAATAATCTATTAAACATTCAAAGCTTCCCTAAACAGGGCTGCCTTCAGATGTCTTCTAAAAGTCTGGTAGTTGTTTTTCTCTTTGACATCTGGTGGGAGGGCGTTCCACAGGGTGGGTGCCACCACCAAGAAGGCCCTCTGCCTGGTTCCCTGTAACTCGACTTCTTGCAGCGAGGGAACCGCCAGAACTGAGGTGCTGGACCTCAGTGCCGGGCAGAACAATGGGGTGGAGACGCTCCTTCAGGTATAGTGGGCCGAGGCCAGTATAACTGCCTTCTAAACTGTTGGGCCTGCTGTTGGTCTCATCTGCTCAATCCTCAGAAGTCTGTCTTCACATGCAGGGGAAGTCACTGAGGGTTTGAGACCCATCAGCTACCCTCACCTGGTTTAGCCAGCCAGTCAAACTGGTCCCAGGGTGTGGCCGCTGTCACATGCTGACAGCTTCTAGGAGCCACAGGTGATAGCTGGATGCATGCTGAGGACCAAAGATGGAGAAGCTACCCCAGAAGGAGCACAATATGTCCCCCTAACGGAGGCCCTACCTCCCCTAACACCCCATACACCCCAAATTTTATTTTCTGATATTTAATGCCCCGCTGCGCCACTTGGAAGGACCCTCTCCGTGTTTTACAAATGCAATGAGATATGTAAAAGCCCTGTTAAACAGCTATAGTTCACAAGGTCCTCTTGGAAGAAGGAGATATTATTCAAGGAATCCAAATGCAGATGTTTTAGGCCACGACTCCCATCAGTTCCACTCCCATACAATAGAAATGCAGCACATTTTGGCACAGTGGAAAAGGCGATGACCAGGTGGTCCGTCACCTGCCCTGGTGCTAATGGCTAGTGGGTCACTTCAAGGCCCATCTGCTCTTAAGGGTTCTCGAACCTTTCAAGAGGTCTTGGGCCAGGCAGCCCATCAACTAGAGAATGGTCCTCTGCAAAGTAGGACACATCCCTCCCCCAGCAGTTCATCTGCCTATGTTGTCTCACCCTCCCATCATGTGCAGCGACACCAGAGATCACATCAGAGATAAACAGTGGTGCTTTTGTTGCTTTGTAAAGGACGATTTAAAAAACCATACCGCCAGCTGCTTAGCAAAGGCAGTGGTGTGCTGGTGTGCATGAAAGGAGGAGGGTATATGGTTTTCCCCCCCTTTTTTTATTTGCTTCTGAGCAGCAGAAAATTTGGGCATATAAATATAGGGTATTTCTGCTCCAAACCCTTCCTTCCTGAGTTTGATCAATACATCATTTAGCAGCAGTGCTCCCAGCAAAATGAACATCAATTCCACGATTGGCAGCGGCCCAGTGTCGAGAAGATTGCTCCATCAGGTTGCGTAAGAGTAAATGACAGCCAAAAACTGGCTTGGGCTGCCTAATGGTCTACATTTTCAGATGTGCTTTTTTTTTGTGGCACTGCAAAGAAGAAGAAAAATTTAGAGGCTTTCAAAGAGAGGCTAAGCCAGGCCAAGCCAAATGAAGAGATTTTCAAAAGAAAGGGGGGATTTCCTTTCAGAGATGAGAGTGGAGCCAGAGTCCCCCTCCACAAGACCCCAACTGTCACCATAGCAAAGCACAACTGGTACACACAAGGCCTTCAGGTTTTGTTGGATAAATTTAATGAAATGTAACAGCGTAAGATGAATCGAGCCCAACATCCTGTTCTCAAAGTGGCCTACCAAATGCATCAGTGAGAAGCCCACAAGCAGGTTTGTTGTTTAGAATTTAAACAATTCTAAAAATTGAGATTTAATATTGGAAAATTATATTATATGAATTGAAACAAGTTAATAATTTGCTAGCAAAATTTATGAGTTCAGAAGGCAGGAACAAGAGATGTGAGGAAGTCCAAAGATGAGATTGAAAGGTAGATGTTGGAAAAGACTATGTTATTATGTATGTTTCTTTTTTCTATTGTTTAAATTTTTTTTTAATAAATATTATAAAAAAAGCAGGTTTGTTGTTTAGTCGTTTAGTCATGTCCGACTCTTCGTGACCCCATGGACCAGAGCACGCCAGGCACTCCTGTCTTCCACTGTCTCCCGCAGTTTGGTCAAACTCATGCTGGTACTGTCCAACCATCTCGTCCTCTGTCGTCCCCTTCTCCTTGTGCCCTCCATCTTTCCCAACATCAGGGTCTTTTCCAGGGAGTCTTCTCTTCTCATGAGGTGGCCAAAGTATTGGAGCCTCAGCTTCAGGATCTGTCCTTCCAGTGAGCACTCAGGGATGATTTCCTTCAGAATGGAGAGGTTTCATCTTCTTGCAGTCCATGGGACTCTCAAGAGCACCATAACTCAAAAGCATCCATTCTTCAGATCATAAGCAGGAGCTGAGTGCAAAAGCATTCTCCTCACTTGTGATTCCCAGCAACTGTTCCTGAGTTGGCTCAATTGGCAGAGCAAGAGACTTTTCATCTCAGGGTTGTGGGTTTGAGCCCCATGTTGGGCAACAGATTCGTGCACTGCTGGGGGTTGGACTAGATGACCCTCGTTGTCCCTTCCAACTCCACAATTCTATGATTCTATGAAACTGGTATATTCAGCTGCCTCTGGCACTGGAGGTAGAATTTAGATACACTAAGCTTCATTCATAGTACTTCCACTGAAATTAACGAGCACAACGACCTTAGGCCCATTAATTTCAATGGGTCTCCTCTGCCTAGGACCCACGTACCTATGGGACCGCCTCTCCTGATATGCCCCGTGGAGGACCTTAAGGTCCACAAATGACAACACTTTGGAGATCCCAAGCCTCAAGGAGGTTAGATTGGTCTCAACTAGGGCCAGGGCCTTTTCAGTACTAGCTCCAACTTGGTGGAATGCTCTGTCACAAGAGACTAGGGCCCTGTGGGATTTGACATCTTTCTGCAGGGCCTGCAAGACGGAGCTGTTCCGCCTGGCCTTTGGTTTGGACTCAGTCTGACCCTTCTGTTTCCCTCCCCTTATGGTTCTGATCTATGGGCTACTTTTAAAATGAGGCTGCATTTTAAATTGCATTTTAACCTGTATTTTAAATTGGTGGTTGTTTCCCCCCCCCCATTGTGTTTTTATTGTAATTTTATTGGTGTTAGTCACCTTGAACCCGGCTCTGGCCAGGGAGGGTGGTGTATAAATAAAATTATTATTTATTATTATATTATATTATATTATATTATATTATATTATATTATATTATATTATATTATATTATATTAATTTAAAACTCAACTGAATACCACCCCACTGAATTAGCCAAAGACCCATTCAGTCCAGCATCCTGTTCTCACAGTGGCCAACCAGTTGCCTATGGCAAGACTGTAAGCTGGGCATGAGGGCAGCAGCCCTCTGCCCTGTAGCAGTTCCTGCCAACTGGTATCCTAAGGCAAATTGCAGTGGTTTTCAACCCTGGGGTGCCTTGAATGATGGCCAGGGGTACCACAAGCAACACTGGCCTCTGTCCCTCTTTCCTTCCCTCCCTCCTCTGATGCCCTCTCGTATCTCTGCCTCCCAAAGGCTTTTCACAGCTGTTTGCTGCAGCAGCCCTGGCTACAAGCTCCGCAGGCGAATGGTGCCTCTGGGGCTGACCAGGGGGTGCCTCCCAGGTCCCTGTGGGGCAGTGTGAGGAGGCACCTTTCTTTGGGGAGGGGGCCCAGAGGACTCCCAAGGAGAGGGGAGAGGAGGCTGAGGGAACACTCCACAAGGGAGGGTGCCCTAAAAAGGGCAAGAGGCTGCCAGCTCTGCAGGCAAGGGGTGACATAGCATGGCTCCTGAGCCCCACAGGGTGCTGCAGAAAGAATGTAGTTGGTCAAGGGAGCCGTGGACTCAAAAACGGTTGAAATCCTCTGGCATATTGAGTACAGATGCATGTTGAATGCAAAGTCAAACAGCACCAGGAGGGGGTCTGGTTGGCGAAGACTGCTGCAGAGCATGAATAAATGAATGAAATATATGGATACAGTGGTACCTCGGGTTAAGTACTTAATTTGTTCCGGAGGTCTGTTCTTAACCTGAAACTGTTCTTAACCTGAAGCACCACTTTAGCTAATGGGGCCTCCTGCTGCCACCGTGCCGCCGGAGCACGATTTCTGATCTTATCCTGAAGCAAAGTTCTTAACCTGAAGCACTATTTCTGGCTTAGCGGAGTGTGTAACCTGAAGCGTATGTAACCTGAAGCGTATGTAACCCGAGGTACCACTGTATATACATGCATAACTATGATACTGATTTCAATCCTGACCTACGTTCCTCATAAGCAGTGCTGTTTCTTTCCTGCTGCAGTCCAGCTTCTGACAAAAACTACATTATTTGCCTTGCAGTCCACTCTGGTGGCATTCAACATAATTATTCATGTAGTTATCGTTACGCTATTCGACACCATCCATTTCAGCGCAAAGGAAACACAATGCAAATTGGATGGGCGACGGGGCAGTGAGTAAGCAATTACGTATCCTCTGTGGACTGAAAACAGCAACAGCAATTATTGATCGTAGTTGCTGGATTGATTTCTGTTCTGGACATGGGAGGAGTAAGTGAACACCAGCAGTTTCCACTCCTGTTTCCGCTGAAATTCTACAACATCTCTTCCTGGAAGGGTCCGTTTCTCAAGTGACCGTTCACACTCAGGCACAGACACAGAGTTGCAGAATCCAAACACCTCGTTTCTGTTAATGGCATGGAATATAAAGTATGTAGCTAGAAGCAGACACTTCTCAGCAGCCAGCTCTTGGCTGGCAATAAATTAACCACAGTTGTCTTTTCTGGCAGTCAGTCCTGGTGGCTCAAAGGGCAGCAAATTGCCACCTGCTCCTCTGGGTCCAGGCACTTCGCTCCTGACGCCGAACACGTGGCTTCTGTGGAATCCCATGACTGACACACCCCGTCAAAGAATTCTGAGCTCTCAGAGAAGGCAGGAGTGTTTCTAGGAAGAAGGCCATCTCATCGCTTCCAGATCTCAAGTGACACCAGAATTTCCTCAGCCTGGCCCTGCTGGTTCTTCGGTCATTGATTGCGCCACCACATTGCCTGGTCATTTTTTTTTTTATGGAATCTGGCAGGTTGTGCCTGTTTTGCTCATTCAGTAAAAGCCATTAAGCTTCATCATTACTGGGATTTTTTTTATCTGTTTATTAATGCCTTTCAGTGCGCCCGGCCTCAGCCATGTTTTGGGGGGGTGGCTGGCTGGCTGGCGGCACATAGCTGTGCTACTGGGATTCTAACGGGAATGCGATTAGAGCCATCAGCCACATTCCTGCTAGTGGAAGATTAAAACCTGCCCAAGCACATTTGCAGAGGTGTACATATCACAGCAGGGACGCAGGTGGCGCTGTGGGTTAAAGCCTCAGCGCCTAGGACTTGTCGATCAAAAGGTCGGCGGTTCAAATCCCTGCGGCAGGGTGCGCTCCCGCTGCTCGGTCCCAGCGCCTGCCAACCTAGCAGTTCGAAAGCACCTCCGGGTGCAAGTAGATAAATAGGGACCGCTTACCAGCGGGAAGGTAAACAGCGTTTCCGTGTGCGGCTCTGGCTCGCCAGAGCAGCGATGTCACGCTGGCCACCTGACCCGGAAGTGTCTCCGGACAGCGCTGGCCCCTGGCCTCTTGAGTGAGATGGGCGCACAACCCCAGAGTCTGTCAAGACTGGCCCGTACGGGCAGGGGTACCTTTACCTTTACCTTTACATATCACAGCTCCTGTTTACATATCTGAATTCTCTCTTTCTCCTCCAGCCTGCATTGACCTGCAACAATAAGCCAGGCTTTCCGCCATACAGTGGTTTACTGTGAATGAGCGCATTGCTGGTGCTCTTGCTTTGTTCCTTCAATGTTGTTGTTGTTGATTGAATTTATATACCGCCCTATACCCAGAGGCCTCAGGGCGGTTCACATGTTGTGAGCAGGGAAAGCAAGCCAGATCCACACAGCCAGAAGCAAGCCAGGTAGATGCAGGTCAGCGCGAAGAAGCAGAGGAAACGAACGTGCAACCCAGCAACCCTTCCCAGTAGCCCCTATGGGGGACTTGCCAGTTGCCTTCCACCCTTTCTAAGACCCCTCCTCTCCTGGATGTTTCCCAAGCAGTCTCAAACTGTGTCTGCGCACTTCTGGTCTCTGTTCTGCTCTCCTCATTATCCTGTGTGTTCTTGGAGACCCTGGGAAAGAGGGAGCTTGTCACAACAGGAGAGGCTGATGTCCTGGGATTCTGTTTCAGCCTTGAAGTCTGAACAGTGATAGCTGTGGTGCGTTGGGCTCCTTGGAAACGTGATCTGCCTCTTGGCGAATAGGAGGTGCTGCTGGTCTCCTCCCAGGAAGAAGGAGGAGGAGGAGGAGGAGGAGGAGGAGGAGGAGGAGTTTGGATTTGATATCCCGCTTTATCACTACCCGAAGGAGTCTCAAAGCAGCTAACAACCTCTTTTCCCTTCCTCCCCCACAACAAACACTCTGTGAGGTGAGTGGGGCTGAGAGACTTCAGAGAAGTGTGACTGGCCCAAGGTCACCCAGCAGCTGCATGTGGAGGAGCAGGGAATCGAACCCAGTTCACCAGATTACGAGTCCACCGCTCTTAACCACTACACCATAGGAAATGGCTGGGGCTGCCCTCTGGCGTCTCCTAGGCTCTGCACCCACGTGGCATGATTCAGAGTAACAGCCTTTGATTCCCACTCCAATCCCCAGGTGAGGTTGATTTGATTCCCCCTGTGTTCCCAATGTACATCTTCACTTCCTCCTCCTTTCCGATGTATTTATTCTCCTCTTCCTCCTGATGTAGACCTTCACTCGCTCCATCTTCTCTGGCCAAAGGAGGCACCATTTTGTGGGGTGCCTCAGGTGCCAAAATGTCTTGGGCCAGCCTTGGAGGCAGAGCATAGCCACCATCGCTAGTGGCAGAAGGGCTTTGCATTTACTGCCAAAGGGAGAATTGAGAGAATTCTGTCATTCTTTAAAAAATATGGAGATCCCTAAAAATAGCACATTCATCCTGGGTAGAACATTCAGAGTGTGCAATAAAACTATCTATATGTTTAAAGTAAACACGCTGAATATTTATATGCCGCAATTATGACTATTCATATCTGCTGCATTGCAATTAACTCCAATTAATAATATTCATTAGTGTTCTTCCAAGGCTGTAATTCATGATTTTAAAATAGAGATGCATCTGCAGAATCTTGCAGTGGAATAGAGCGTTTTCCTTGGCTATCCACTTCTACTTGCACAGTGTAAATTCAGAATGCTTGTGAATTTTATGGGTCTACTCTTGGGAGACCAGTGAGGAAAGGAACTGGTCACAGCAAGAAGGGGGAAGCTCCCTGGCTTCTTCAGCAGCCTGGCTCATCTCTGTCTCCTGGCCCCTCTCCTCTTCTGCCTCTGAGTCCGGACTGTCGTCTACCCCAGCTTCTCCCTGCTCACTAAACCCTGTTGCCTCTTCAGCTTTCATCACCTCTTCCTCCCAGTCCGCTCCCTCTTCTCCTTCATGACCACTCATCGTTGTCCCACCACCAGTTCCCTGGCTCTGAGCCTTCTTCCCTTGCTGGTTCCCCAGCTGGCTCCTACCACCACTCCTCTGCGTCCAGCCAGTCCATGACAGTCATCTGTGTAGGGATCTTTTGCCCAATGTGAGATTAAGAGCCCCATGCTCTACTAGACAAACCTAGACAGCATCTTAAAAAGCAGAGACATCACCTTGCCAACAAAGGTCCGTGTGATGGCCTGGGATTCGGATTCAGATGCTGAACCTGAGGAATCCCAGCCTGCACAGGACCCCCTGCCTCCAGAACCAGCTGAGCCAGGGTTGGGGCTTGAGCCTGAAGGGTCCTCACCTGTGCTGGATCCTCAGGTGCAGGCACCAGCTGAGTCTGCTCTGGCTCCTGAGGCAATGGAGGACCGATTGCCTGCAGGTGCTCCACTCACAGCCCCGTCAGAGGAAGCTGAGGTTGCCTCTGGGTCCCGTAACCCTCCAGTCTCTCCTGAGCTGCAGAGGCTCAGGGCAGAGAGGCGGAGGGAACTAAGTTCCCACAGGAGGAGTGTTTGCCTCCAGGCCAGGAGAGGCAAGTCACCTGAGGATCGGGGCCACCCTATGCCTCAGGGCAGATAAAAGCCAGCCAGACCCAGTCTTGGAGCAACGTCGGTGGTTTTCAGCCCCTGCCTGAACCCTGCCCAGCACCCAGCTTCGACTTTTATGGACTGCCTTCATATTGCTTCATCGACCACGGACTGGACTTGGCCCTTGCCTCTTGATTAACTCCCAGGACCAACACAGTCCGTATAGTTAAAGCTATGGTTTTCCCAGTAGTGATGTATGGAAGTGAGAGCTGGACCATAAAGAAGGCTGATCACTGAAGAATTGATGCTTTTGAATTATGGTGTTGGAGGAGACTCTTGAGAGTCCCATGGACTGCAAGAAGATCATACGCATCCATTCTTAAGGAAATCAGCCCTGAGTGCTCACTGGAAGGACAGATCCTGAAGCTGAGGCTCCAATACTTTGGCCACCTCATGAGAAGAGAAGACTCCCTGGAAAAGACCCTGATGTTGGGAAAGATGGAGGGCACAAGGAGAAGGGGACAACAGAGGACAAGATGGTTGGACAGTGTTCTCAGAGCTACCAGCATGAGTTTGACCAAACTGCAGGAGGCAGTGGAAGACAGGAGTGCCTGGCGTGCTCTGGTCCATGGGGTCACAGAGAGTCGGACATGACTGAACGACTAAACAACAACATGCTCTACTATATATGAAACGGCTGTACAAATATGTATTCATGGTTGATGTTCTTATTGTTCAATTCCTGTGAGGTGTTTCGTAGGAAGCAATTCGTAAATGAAATAAATTAAGATGTTGCAGTATGAAGAGTAGCTGCAAGAAATGTTCTCAGGGTACACAGATCCCCCCGATGGACAAAGGCACTACAGCCTTTGAACCTTTCTCCCTATCTTGCTCCACTCCCATCGTTTCCCACCTCCCTGCAGAAATCCAAAATGGCGCCCCTGGGTCACTTTATGTCTTGCTTGCTTCGGAACCTGCTATCTCCTTATTTCTCTCCAGGCAGTTCTGTTCTCTGCAAGAACAGGCTCCCTGCAGCCTGTGGGGTGAGCCCCCTTTCTGGAGCTGTAAAGAACCCAGCAAAGTCTCTCCTTGCCTCTGATCCCTGAAGCTCCTGCTATAAATCACGGAAAGGCAGATTTTTCCTGAAATGCTGGGTCAGTGTTACGGTGTCCTGCGCAGAGATTTATGAGCGCTGCCACGGTCACAGCTATGGACAGCCAACAGAAGGCTGCTGACAGCTCAGGGTATCTTAAGACTTCTCAGGAGGACAGAGTAGAATGCATTGCTGCGGTGATTCAAGTCAGTCAGCAGGATGGCGTGAAAAACGGCTTAGATAAATTGGATAAAGTTAAGGCTTGGGTCCAGCACTTGATTTTGGGCTCTGTCATGCTCAGCCAGGTTCTAAGTGCTATGGCAAGCAGCTGGGTCTGGGAGCTACAGTTTTATTCAATTTTAATATAATAAAATAAAATAAAATAAAATAAAATAAAATAAAATAAAATAAAATAAAATAAAATAAAATAAAATAAATTTTCCATACTGTCTTGGAGTAAAAGATGGGAAGCGGGAGCTGGCTGGCAGGTCAAATCCTTACCTCCACCCTCCAGGGGCCATCTTTGGCAAGTGGGAGGAGCCTCTCACCTGCCAGTCACCTGATGTCATTATGACTCCAGATGTCAACTTCCACATTTAAGTCCATTTGGAGATGCTGTTTGCAATCAATGCTACTTGGTAAGGAAGTAAAATTAAGCATGAAAATCGCATAGGGAGTCCTCTGGACTTGAAGAGGATGTTACCAGCAATGTCTCGCCTGTGGAAGTCCACACGCTTGTGTCAGAAAGGGGCAAGAGGCAATGAAGGGAGATGAACAATTTCAGTTTGTTATGCTGTATGCATTTGGGATAGTTACAGTAGCAGAAGAGCAATAGACCTAAGTTTTTATTTTATTTAAGAAAGCTATTGTGCAGTTTATGGACAGTTAAGTTGTGCAGTTTATGGACAGAAAAAAGATTGTCACTCCACGTGCTTTGAGGAAAGAGGTTTTATAAGGACACACAAAATGTTGTGAACTGGCCAAACAGACTGTGTGGTGTATCAGTAAAGGCGTAAATCATAAAGAACTGATCTCAATGCCTTTGCTGGAAGAACCTCTTAAGAGGTTTGCAGTTAATATTTGAGAATATAATGGACGTTTCCTGGTTGTGGTTGGGTACTTCTCTTACTGTCAGAAAGTTCTTCCTGATGTTGAGTCAGAATCTCCTTTCTTGTAACGTGAAGCCATTGGTTCGAGTCTTGCCCTCCAGAGCAGGAGAAAACAAGCTTGCTCCCTCTTCCATGCGACAGCCCTTGAGATTTTGGCTACCCTTTCTCCTCTCAGTCCTCCTATTGCCCATGCGAAGCAAACCCAGCTCATTCAGTCCTTTCTCAGAAGGCTTGGTTTCCAGGCCCTTGAGCATCTTGGTCACCCTCCTCTGTGCACGTTCCAGTGTGAATATCAGGATGGGGTACCTACTTAGGGCGCTCTGGATATTGGTGAACTCTAACTCCCACCATGAAAAGCAATGACAAACCTAGAGAGCATCTTAAAAAGCAGAGACATCACCTTGCCGACAAAGGTCCGTATAGTTAAAGCTATGGTTTTCCCAGTAGTGATGTATGGAAGTGAGAGCTGGACCATAAATAAGTCTGATCGCCAAAGAATTGAGGCTTTTGAATTATGGTGCTGGAGGAGACTCTTGAGAGTCCCATGGACTGCAAGAAGATCAAACACACCTATTCTGAAGGAAATCAGCCCTGAGTGCTCACTGGAAGGACAGATCGTGAAGCCGAGGCTCCAATACTTTGGCCACCTCGTGAGAAGAGAAGACTCCCTGGAAAAGACCCTGATGTTGGGAAAGATGGAGGGCACAAGGAGAAGGGGACAACAGAGGACGAGATGGTTGGACAGTGTTCTCGAAGCTACCAGCATGAGTTTGACCAAACTGCGGGATGCAGTGGAAGACAGGAGTGCTCTGGTCCATGGGGTCACGAAGAGTTGGACACGACTAAACGACTAAACAACAACAGCAACTCCCACCATCCCAGACCATTGGCCAACGCTGGCTCAGGCTGATGGGAGTTGTCATCCAACGATTTCTGTCGGGCTACAAGTTCTCCATCTCTGACATTCATCACACAGCAAGGATTAAATGTAACTAGAGGAAAGGAGGGGGGGGACGCGGGTGGCGCTGTGGGTAAAACCTCAGTGCCTAGGACTTGCCGATCGTATGGTCGGCGGTTCGAATCCCCGTGGTGGGGTGAGCTCCCATCCTTCGGTCCCAGCTCCTGCCCACCTAGCAGTTCGAAAGCACCCCTAAGTGCAAGTAGATAAATAGGTACTGCTTTATAGCGGGAAGGTAAACGGCGTTTCCGTGTGCTGCGCTGGTGCTGGCTCACCAGAGCAGCTTTGTCACGCTGGCCACGTGACCCGGAAGTGTCTCCGGACAGCGCTGACCCCCGGCCTCTTAAGTGAGATGGGCGCACAACCCTAGAGTCGGACACGACTGGCCCGTACGGGCAGGGGTACCTTTAACTTTACCTTTAGAGGAAAGGAGATGCAACAGGGAGCTCAACTGCTTTGCTGCTTTCCCAGCTGCAGGCTGCTGTGTCCGCTATGCTGCTGTTCTAGACGGTTCTTAGCAACACACCGTTTCCACTAGCGCAATTGTTGCGTTGGATTTCTCTGTTGCACAACATTAAAACACACGTGCCGACTAGTTCAGGAGCCCACGAGTGCAGCTTATGGCCTCAGCACCCCTTTCCTTTCTTCCCTTTGATCATGCCCAATTTCCCCTATGTACGAAAAAGGTGTACGGTTTTTCTGAATTGGTAGCCAGAAGACACAGGCCCAGCCTCTTTATCCTTGAATTACCTCTTTTCCTCCCCCAGCTGGAAAGGGAAATTGCGCCTCATTCTAAGACAGTACAGATAGCTCTGACCAACTGCTGCCACCTGCAGGTGAACGCTGGCAAGGACAGGCGAAGGCAGCTGGAAACAGACCGAAAGTAATTAACTGGGTAACAGCGGAATCTACATTTCTTCTTCTTTTCCTTCCCCAGTTTTAATCCCAGAGATGTGGTCCAGGGCAAAGAGACATGCTGGAAGCTTCTATATTAAGAGTCCCAATTCCCCAAGAGGCACCTTAATCAGCGCCAGGCTAGCTAAATGGCTCTTGCTCTCGCTTTATGGCGGGAGAAGGGAACTCGGGGCCCAATCAGCGCCGTCACAGAGGCTTGATTGCAAATGAGCTCTTTGCAGCACTCCCAAGTGCTTCCAGCATTGCAGAACAGCATGCTCTGATGATGCAGTCTGTGACAGGAGAGCAGGACAGCTCTGGCACGACTGCAGGCGGAGCGAAGCAGAGAGAGCTCTTGGCTCGGAGGAACCAAATTAAAACGACTGCATAGCAGGAGGTATCTGATGGAAAGGCCTCAGCTTTAAGAACTTAATTCTTCCCTGCCCTTTTCCCATCAGCTTTTTTCTGGTGTGGTGTCCTGGATACTTTTGAAACTGGGAAGACTTGGGCTTGAACCCTCCAGGACCTGTGGGTCAACCTCTCTCTCTCTCTCTGATTAGCCTGTTGCCACATTGGGTTGTTATGCAAGGACAAAGTGGGCTCCCTCCGCTCCCCAATTTATGCTGCCCTGCCAAATGTGCTCAATATACAAGCCAACTTTCACCATTCAGATGTTTGGGACTCCAGTTTCCATGGTCAGTAGGCAGCCATGATGGGAGTCATCATCCAGAGACGAGAGCCAGTGTGGTGTAGTGGTTAAGAGCGGTAGACTCGTAATCTGGTGAACTGGGTTCGCGTCTCCGCTCCTCCACATGCAGCTGCTGGGTGACCTTGGGCTAGTCATACTTCTCTGAAGTCTCTCAGCCCCACTCACCTCACAGAGTGCTTGTTGTGGGGGAGGAAGGGAAAGGAGAATGTTAGCCGCTTTGAGACTCCTGCGGGTAATGATAAAGCGGGATATCAAATCCAAACTCCTCATCCAATGACATCTGACACAAACTATTGCAAACTTTATGGTAAAAGTAGCCGCCTCGGCCCCTGAGGAGAATTCGAAAATCCATATTAGGTTATTAGGTCAACTAAAACAGTGTTTTTCAACCACTGTTCCGCGGCACACTAGTGTGCCGTGAGATGTTGCCTGGTGTGCCGTGGGAAAAATTGAAAAATTCGAAAGATTTTTTTTAAAAAAATAAATGTCAAATTTTCGCCCCCTAGGCAGGTGCCGGACCACGCACTTGTTGCCTCCAGCGTGGCGGGCGAGGTGCCCATGTCTCTGCCGGTGGTGCTGCTGGGCTCGTGCTGCCCGCTGGCCTGGCCCTCGGCGGCACCCGAGGCACTCAGACCCACCGCCTCTGGCCCGGCGCCGCTGCTGCCCGGCCGCCATGGTCCCGCTCTGGGTGGTCTGGGCCGTGCTCAGCCGTGCTCTCCCCCAGCGGGGCCTGCCGCTGGGCGGGGAGGCCACCGCCGCCGTCTCGGCCGGGGCTGCTGTCGGCGTGCCCTCTGCTGTCTCTGGGGCTGCTGCAGCTGATCCTTGGCTGCTGCCTGGTGGCGCTCAGCTTCGGGGCGCTGTCCCTCAGCAGCTCCCCGCAAGTGAAGAACTGCTGCCCCTTCTGGGCCGGCTCCTCAGTAAGTGTGCCTGGCCCAGCGCCTCCGGGGCCGCCCAGAGTCGGGCAGTCTGTGGCCGGGAAAAGGCCTGCTCTTGACATTCCCCTCAGAGGCGAGCTTCCTTTGTTGACCCCGATTGTTTCCTTTCGGTTCTCCGCCAGTGAGTGTTCGCCCTCCGATGGCAGGAGCGCCTGGCCCTTAGCGAGAGGCTAAGGGTTTCTTGTCCACCACTAGACCAGAAGAGGTAGAAAATGAAAGTTTTTTGGAAAATTTTGATATTATGTCTCATCATACAGCTCAGGACCAGGGTAGTCTCTTATACACCCAGGAGATTACTGCGGTCTGTAAAGTAATTATTACTTTATATATAGTCAATATAGGCACAGAGTTAAATATTTTAACATTTTCTTTTTTAAAAAATTTTTATTCAAGGTTTTCTCAATACAACAAAAAAACAAACAAAATAACATATAATTTTTCAATATCCACATTTTCTTCACTTCTTTGGACTTCCTCACATCTCTCGTTCCTGCATTCTAAGTTTTCGAACTTTACCCAGCAATTTATCACCTTGTTTCAATTCTTATATTATAATTTCCAATATTGTGTCCCTAATTTTAGATAGTTTTACCCAAACCTTAAAAGCTTAATTTTAGCATAATATTTATCCAAAATTTGTCTTTTCTTATATTTTCATTTATCTTCATACTCCTTTTAACTATCTTAATGGTGCCATATTATTAATAATCTTACATCTTTCTTAACACTCATACAATTTACAGTATTTTTGTAAATAGTCCTTAAATTTCTTCCAGTCCTCCTCCACAGCCTCTTCTCCCAGGTCTCGGATTCTGCCAGTCATTTCTGCTAATTCCATATAGTCTATCAGTTGCATCTGCCATTCTTCCAGTGTGGGCAAATCTTGGATTTTCCAGTGCTTGGCGATAAGTATCCTTGCTGCTGTTGTTGCATACATAAAAAATGTCCGATCCTTCTTTAACACCCTCTGGCCAACTGTTATGTATTGAAGTTCTCACCCAGGCCACCAGGAGTATTGTGTATGTAGTTTTCACTCAGGTCCACGTCAGTTATTTTAGGCGGGAAACCCTGGGTTGTTCTTGCTACAATGTTGACAGCCAGCTGCCTATAAAAGCAGGCCGGCTGAGCTGTTTGCTGTTCAGTTTTCTGTTCCAGCTTACAAAATAAAGAGCTGCTTGGAGAAATCGCTGTGTCGTCTGCCATGTCTACCCACTATTCAACACCGACATTTTCTAATGGTGCCCTCCAAGAATGGATAGGTTTGATCCTCTTGCAGTCCATGGGACTCTCCAGAGTCTCCTCCAGCACCATAATTCAAAAGCATCAATTCTTTGGCAATCGGCCTTAGAGAGCGCAATCAGTTGCCTAATAGTTTTCTGCTAGCGCAGCGGCTGTGTTGGATTCCTTCACTGTGCAATAAGCAAATTCTCCCGTCCACTAACCCAATAGCCCTTGGGCTAGCGGACAGAGGATTCTAGGTACAGCCCTATATTATTCAAGCTCAACGTGTGTGGAAAGGATTTATGGAGAGGAGCCGTGTAAGAATGTTGTTAACGTCGCTCATTTATGAGGCTGGCTCAGACAGAACAGAGCCCCAAGATGCAACATTTCTTCCTTTTGTTTTTTTTTCCAGTACATCCCACTGGATGGAGAATTCATCCTGGCCCCCGGTGCTGGGTTTGCAGCCTTCGACGGCAGTTTTGATCCAGGATGTGAGACAGGTATTGTGCTCGACCTACCGTTCATTAGTCATGCAAATTAAGCGCAGAGAGAATATGCCTCCGTTACGCTGCTGCTCACGAGTCATTCTCCCAGTCATAATTAACTTTCCCCTGGAGCCCCCTCCCCCAAAGTTTCGAAACTAGTCAGAGCTTTCCTTTTCATAATTGGGGGTGGGGGGTAAGAGAGAGAGAGAGAGAGGAGGAGGAGGAGGAGGAGGTGGAGGAAAGTGTAAGCATTGGTTGCAGGTGTTCCTCCAGGACTGTCTCCGTAGAGGTTCCCATTGAAATGAGTTGTTTTGCTCTTGCCAGAGAGCTGCATTCATTTCGATGCGGCTTACATGGGGGAATATTCCCAGTGGGATCGCGCTCATTGTTTGCCTTTCCATTGCGTCTAGTACAAGCATAGTGAGACTGAAATCCACGTTCCCTGGATTCAAGGCCTATAACAAAAAGGATGCATTGGACTTAACTTAATCTGGAGCCAAGTCTTGGAACCTAGGGGTGGTACCCAACTAAATAACCGAGCAAACAAAATGACTTCCGCTTGTGCAATGGGACTTCCCCCGCCTCTCTTCCCTCTGCTCATCTCCCGCACTGTCCAAAGGACCAGCACAACCTAACACTATTTTGGATGCGGTTCATTTTTTTGTGGATACCCCATTTCCGCGGGGGTTACGTTCCGAGGCACAGCGTGTTGTTTACGTGAAATTGCATATATTGGGAACACCATTGGAAAAGCCTGGAAACAATTGGAAAACCCTTTAAAAAACCAGCAGCACTTACCAGATGCCAAGCTAGGCCTCAACGGTCAGGGCAAGGTATTGCACTTGCAAAGACTTGTGGGGTTGCCAGGTGCTGCTTTTGTGCTCTTTTTCATCCTTTTTGGTCTCTTCAAGGGCCACTTTTGCTATTTTTATTTTATTTTTTAAGTTTTCCAGTTTTCCATTCTTATACAGTAGTTCTGTTTGACTCCCCACCCAAGCATTCCATGACAGTTCTTTTCAGATCATGATTGGCTGCATATACACCAGTTCATTCACCTTATTTTCCACACTCTCGTATCTTTAATATTGTCAACTGTTGGTCACAAAGTTCCCCTTACCTGGAATTTATATTTTAGGTCGAATTTTTGTAAATATTCCCCCAAGTGTTCCCACTCACTCCTCGTCTGTTTATCATCTTGATTTCTTATTTAAGATGTCATACTGGCTAGTTCTGCATATTCACTTAGTTTATATGGCCATTGTTCTTTCCCTGGGATCTCTCTTTGTTTCCAGCATCTTGCATATACTATCCTTGCTGCTGTCGTTCCATATAGAAACAAGTTGTAGGCTTTCTTTGGTAATTCGTTCCCCAATTACACCTACTAGAAATGGTTCCAGTTTCTTGGGGAATTTCCACCATAAATGAATAAGCGAACCAGACTTTTTCAGCATGATTTTGAACCTCTTTTGTATATTTTGGCCAATTATTTTGACCGGTGTCAAGCATCATCCATATTGCATTTTGTTGCTGTTGCATATTTTCTCTTATTTGGCAACATGCCGAGAAGTTCCTTGTTGAGTTCCATAATTTCCCCCGTTCAGCAATTCCCAATATTATGCCCAATATCCATAGCCCACTTTTGCAGTTTTTAAATGTGCTTCCGAGTGCGGCGCAATGCGCCAGTTCATGATCACACGTCCACTGGATGCACATAAATGTGGAGTTGCCTGTACTAGAATGTCAGTGCTTATGTTGATGTCTCCCTCCTGCTAGGTATGTTTAAACTTATGTCAGCAGATGCCTCACGGCCAATGCCATATTTATGTATAAGCTAAACAAGTTATAGCTTAAGTCCCCACTCTCTTGTGGGTCCCCCCAAAAATTAAAGGGTGAAAAGCTGGATGTACATTTCCAAAATATAAGATAAAAAACAAGCAAAACCTACATACGGCAACAGTGTTTTGTGTTGTGTAGGCTCCTATGATGTAAGTAAAGGGACCCGCCTTGCTAGCCTGCTCCCTAAAATATCACTGCTTTGCTCATTTCTATATATAGGGTGCCTGCATTCTGCATGGACTGGCTGCATGGCAACATATGCAAATGGTTTTAGATACCTATTAGGTCCATAAATTACCATATAGCATATTTTCAACACAAAAAAACCTTGACAATTTGTTGTTGACAAAGGACAGCTGGACATATAAACGGCCCCATTACCTTCAGTAGCTTAGGGCAGCCTTTCTCAACCTGTGGGTCCCCAGATGTTGTTGAACTACAACTCCCATCACCTCTAGCTAGCAATGCCAGAGCTCAGGGATGATGAGAGTTGTAGTCCAACAACATCTGGGGACCCACAGGTTGAGAACTGCTGGCTTAGGGCCTCATCAAACCTAAATCTGGCCTTGCTCATGGTGCACGGAATGGGATGGCCCATGAACAGCAGCCCTCCGCTTAAGTATGGAATCCCCTTCACGCGCATCTCCTTGTCATATCCAGATGGAACTGCATGGTGCAGAGGGAGCTCCACACAGGGAGATGTGCATGTATGGAGCTCTGTTGTATGGAGAGAGAGGCTGAGGCTTTATCTGTAGATGAGTGGGCAGGATGTCTACGGCCCCATGCCATCTAAGCAGACCAGAAGTCAGACCTACATTCTACACCAAGGCCCTTGACGTCCTTCGTCCTTACGGGCGTGCTGCGTTATGTGCAAATCTGTGACAGCTTCGTTAATATTGAACGGGAAGAAAGTTGTTAATGAATTAAATATGAGCCTCGGCAAATAGACTGTGTACAGCTGCCCCTGTGTATTGTTTATTTTCATATTAAATTCCCCAGCAGAGGAACTATGGGATATAGTTCGTGCATGGCATGTTTACAATTGCACTTGCAGAGAGCTGGGTCTGGGGTGGGGGCGGCGGCAGGGGAACCAGTGGCTGATACATTGCTAATAAAGTTGTTCCGGTTATCGTCATCCACGGCTTTCCCCAGGATTACTCACACTTGATGTTTGTGGAAGATCCTCTCCAGCGACTTCCATAAGATCTGTGCAGCGTTCCAGTAATATGCCTGGGATAATAAACCAGAGGATAGCCGCGTGGAATCATAGAACTGTAGAGTTGGAAGGGAATTGTGAGGGTCATCTAGTCCAACCACTGCAATGCAGGAATCTTTTGCCCAAGGTGGGGCTCAAACCCCCAACCCCCAACCCTGAGACTGAGAGTCTCATGCTCTACCGACTGAGAGCTAAACTACTGGATCACACCACACCAATCCGGGGAGCATACACACCATGCATTCAATGCACATCACTTTCTTCAAAGAACCCTGGGAAGTGTCTATCCCACCCTGAGAGCTATAATTCCCAGGGCCCTTAACAAACTACAGTTCCCAGAATTCTTTGGGGGAGTAGTCTTGTGTTTTAGATGGGTGATATGTATGAAGCTGCAGTAATCAGCTGTGGGCTATCACCTAGAAGCTCAGCATCAAATAAACGAAGATCATGGCCACTGGGCTCATCACCTCCTGGCAAATTAAAGGGGAAGAAATGGAGGCAGTGAGAGATTTTACTTTCTTGGGCTCCATGATCACTGCAGATGGTGACAGCAGTCACGAAATTAAAAGACGCCTGCTTCTTGGGAGAAAAGCGATGACAAACCTAAACAGAATCTTAAAAAGCAGAGATATCACCTAGCCGACAAAGGTGATTTGATGCTTTTGAATTATGGTGCTGGCTCTTGAGGATCCCATGGACTACAAGAAGATCAAACCTATCCATTCTGAAGGAAATCAGCCCTGAGTGCTCACTGGAAGGACAGATCCTGAAGCTGAGGCTCCAATACTTTGGCCACCTCATGAGAAGAGAAGGCTCCCTGGAAAAGACCCTGATGTTGGGAAAGATGGAGGGCACAAGGAGAAGGGGACAACAGAGGACGAGATGGTTGGACAGTGTTCTCGAAGCTACCAGCATGAGTTTGACCAAACTGCGGGAGGCAGTGGAAGACAGGAGTACCTGGCGTGCTCTGGTCCATGGGGTCATGAAGAGCCGGACACGACTAAACGACTAAACAACAACAACATCACCTAGATCAGTGGTTCTCAACCTGTGGGTCCCCAGATGTTGTTGGACTACAACTCCCATCATTCCTGAGCTCTGGCCATGCTAGCTAGAGGTGATGGGAGTTGTAGTTCAACAACATTTGGGGACCCACAGGTTGAGAAAAGCTGACCTAGATCAAAGGTGCAGTTAATGCACCTTGCTTCCACTTAAGAGTGGCTGGAGGGGAAGCAAGGCTGAACTTTCTTGGGAACAAGACAGGGATGGACCTCAGCCCCCACTGTGTGCATTCTCACAAGGAAGGGAGAGAGGGAAGATGGAGGAAGTGTGTGAGAAGGAGGCATCTGGAGTGACATCTCCACCTTTGCACAGATAATCATAACATTATAAAGCTGGAAGGGACCTTCAGGGTCACCTAGTCCAGGTATCTTCAACCTCTTCTGACCCATGACTCACCTTTAAACCAAACATGCGTTTAGGGACCCACCATATATTTGCATGGTGGCAGTGCTCCTGTTGCAACCCATCTTGGATCAAGCTGTGACCCACTAGAGGGTCCTGACCCACCAATTCAAGACCAGTGATCTAGTCCAAGCCCTTGTACAGTGGGGGATCTTCAACTGCAGCATCCCTGGCAGATGGCTGTCCGGGAACTTCTTCAATACCACCAGGAGAGGCCGCTGTCTTCCATGACAGCCTGTTCCACAGCTCTTAACATCAGGGCATTTCTCCTGATGTCCAGGCAAAGTCCGGTTCCTTGCAGTTTCCCTTCTTTGGAACACAGAAAGCTGTCAGACCATTGGCCCATCCACTGGTCTATACTGGTTGACTGAAGCTCTCTGAGGTTTCAGGTAGTGGGCATTCCCAGCCCTGCCTTTAGATACTGGGGATTGAGCCTGGACCTCCTGCATAAGAGCAGATGTTCTACCACTGAGCCATGACCTTTCCCTTATTGTTCTAGGGCTGTTCATTGGCGCCACAGAGCTCCATATTCTTCAGATAATTTGAAAACTGCTTTTATGTCTCCCCTTCGTCTTCTTGTCTCCAGGCAAGACATAGCTTGCTCATTCAACCTGCTTAGCGACTTGATTTCCACAACCCTCAAAATCCTGGTTACTGTCCTCTTGGAATACTCCAGTTTGTCAATGTCCCCCTTAAAGTGTGGCTCCCATGATTGTAGACTTCCCTCCATATTATGTAAGGCCAAGCAACACAAATACAAACATACATACATACATACATACATACATACATACATACGTGTGTGTGTGTGTGTGTGTGTGTGTGTGTAATTCAATGGAGAACAAAAAAGAATACTGGAATATTTGAAATTAGTTAGAAATATGCTATATTTGTAATGAAAGCTCAGATGATCGGAATTTCAGTGGATTTATGAGCTTCAGTGTTAGAGGTTCTGTTCTGCACTTTACAATGTCAATATGGCATGGGTGATTCCTAGGGTCCTTGTTCTCATTTATTTTTAATTATGAAAATCAGAAGTCGCCCATATGCAGTGGCTGGCCATGCAGATTGGTGAGTTTCCCTCATGCACTTGCCATGCTTTAAAAAAGAAATCTTAGCGTTAATTATAAACAAATAAAAAGAATAAATATCAGTGAAGCAGAACAGACTCCACAAGTTTCTCCCTCCCTCCCTCCTATTAGCTTCAGAAGTCACCTTTGCCAGCGCAGACAGGTTCCAGTGGTATGACCCCACTCTGTGGCGTGCTGCAACCTCATTGGACAACCTCGATCAAGGCAAACACACCTTCTCGGTGGATGAAGAAAGAGTCCCGTGCCAGTACGATGACGTTATCTTTCCACCCGAAACCTCCTTCCATGTGAACATCGAGTCGTCTGAGCAGGCCATACGGCTCAGGAGCATTTCAGTCATGGGGCAGGTAAAACAGGGCGTTTGTGAGATGAAACCGTGGCTGCTTCACCATTCTTTGTTTTGCGATTCCAAAAATAAAATAAAGGATTGCGAGTGGAGATGGGCAACTTCCTCCAGATTCACTGTGAATCGGCTGGGGAGGGGAACAGGTATAGCCCTACTGCTAGATTAAAGCAGCAGCCCACCTCCCCACACCAGCTAAGCGAGGATGCTCTGGGGGAGGGCATGATCCAGTCTTCACTATTGAAGGGTCCACTATTGAAGAGAGCCAGTGTGGTGTGGTGGTTAAGAGCAGTAGTCTTGTAATCTGGTGAACCGGGTTCGCTTCCCTGCTCCTCCACATGCAGCTGCTGGGTGACCTTGGGCCAGTCACACTTCTTTGAAGTCTCTCAGCCCCACTCACCTCACAGAGTGCTTGTTGTGGGGGAGGAAGGGAAAGGAGAATGTTAGCCACTTTGAGACTCCTTTGGGTAGTGATAAAGCGGGATATCAAATCCAAACTCTTTTAAAGCTCTCCCTTCTCTTTCCCAGGTAACCACTTGCCCGGTTTGGGGAAAGGAGGCAGGAAGACTCTAGGACCTTGACAGAGTCCTCATGCCTCCTTGCTGAAGCCTGGCAAGTGCTTACCAGATTTGAAAAGAACATACTTCAGCTGTGGACCCAGTGCCCCCGCACCCCTCGCGCTGCCCTAAATCCACTTCTGTTCTTGCATACACACATGCAAGCAGACACACATATATGCACACACAGAGATACACATCCTCCAGTGCGGTCTTGGAAGGTCAGGAAAAAATTGATTGTGATCAAGACCTCAAACTGCCAGTTAGCCACCTCTGTATTAAGCGCATTGATGGTCTGAAACATCATTTTCTCTGGCACTGTGATAAAGCGATATCACCATGTCAAGCAGCCTTCACACATGAAAAGCCTCCCTGTGTTCATGCACACTCTCGATTTCAAGTGGCCTGATTTGCATGAATCAAGCCTTATCCCTCACTGTTTTTTCGATGCTTATCCAAGGTCACAGGGTCTTCTTCCAATAGCAGCTAGTTGCTATTTCAGAATCACAGCAGTTTACAATGCTTAGACATAAAAACAGCTGTACTTTTTATCTGATCATGTTGTTGGTGAGACATAAAAACAACATTACTTTTTATCTGATCAGGTTGATTTTTCTTGAGGGAACTGTTGATTTCTGAGTTTTGTTTTCCCCCTGCCTCCCCATCGCCGCTACTTTCTCCTGAACGGGAATTAGAAGTTCACCAGTGACAACACCCTGGCAGAGTATATGCAGAGCTCCTCTGCAAAGCTACAGTTCCATGGACAAGGGGTATTCCAGCTGTCGAACACCAGGTGCCCAGACAAATCGGGCTGCGAATGTGGAAATGCTGTGGTAAGTTCTTGGCCACTGGCATTCTCTGAGGCACTAGGTTCCGTTATCAAGAGACTTCAAGATAGGAGTCAAGATAGGAGTTTGAAGGAGTCTGGCCTATTGAAAACCCACATGATACCGCTAGATTATTGAAGCTGATTCACTGAGAATACTTTGCAGAGATATAAGGATCAGTGCAACCAGTGAAGTCTTCTGGGGCTCTTTTTCTGCATAACCCGTAATAATAAATAATAATAATATTTTTTTATTTATATCCTGCCCTTCCCGGTTCAAAAAATTGGGCTCAGGGTGGCTAACAAGAAATTTAAAACAATTGGTGCAACAAAAAACAGCATAAAATACAGTATAAAACGTGAATAACAATAAATTCAGTAAAGAAAGGAGTAGGGATATTGAAGAATTCTGGCAGAAACGGGAGGCATTAGGTGGACAAACATGTACATGAGGGCGCAAGAGGGTGCTAGCCGAACACATGGATTGCCAACATGGCACCTGTGGGGACAGGTGGGCCTGCTGGAATTAGACAACAACAACAACAGCTTTTGCCCTGCCCATCTGAATGGGTTGCCCCAGCCCCTCTGGGCGGCTTTCAACAGAATATACAAAAACAGTACATCAGACAAAGAAATTGAAAGAAAGGCTCCCCCTTCCCTTGGCCTAACTGCTCTGTAGGGGGTGATTTCAGGACAGTTGCAGTTGAGGAGAGGAGCGTGGCAATGATAATGGCTATGTTCTGCCTCCACCGTTTGGGGCAGCAACACTTCTGAATACCAGTTGCTGGAAACCACAGGAGCTATTGCGCTCAAATCTTGCTTGTGGGCTTCACACAGGCATCTGGTTGGCCACTGTGAGAACAGGATGCTGGACTAGATGGGCCCTTGGCCGGATCCAGCAGGCTCTTCTTATATTCTTCTTACAAGCAGGCAGGCAATAGGTATAGTCAGTGCTCCCCCCCCCTAAAAAAAATGATTAGGAGTGCTCTCATTTGAGAGCCAGTGTGGTGTAGTGGTTAAGAGCGGTGGACTCGTAATCTGGTGAACCAGGTTCGCTTCCCCACTCCTCCACATGCAGCTGCTTGGGCTAGTCACACTTCTTTGAAGTCACTCAGCCCCACTCACCTCACAGAGTGTTTGTTGTGGGGGAGGAAGGGAAAGGAGAATGTCAGCCGCTTTGAGACTCCTTCGGGTACTGATAAAGCGGGATATCAAATTCAAACTCCTCCTCTTATCATTTTCCTACTCATATTGAAATCCTGCCCCTCAATAAGACCGAATTTAGATTAAATGTTATGGGGGGGTGCATACTCCTGCGTACCCCCCCCCCCCGAAAAAAAGCACTGGGTATAGTAGTCTTTGTCTGAGCACCTAGGTATCTGCATTGGAGATCTCTGGAAACCAGTTCATTTGTGCAGGCGGAAACATTTTTCTTCCCTGAGTAATCTACCTGCTCTTGTTGAAGGACCATGACAGAATCTGCGCTGCCTTGCTCCAGAAGTCCGGGAATCAATGTCCACAGGTGATGTGCAAGGACCCCCTAAAGCCCATTGGCCATTGCTGTGAAATGTGCGGTAAGTGAAGACCAGCTTTGTTATAGCTGTTTGCAGGACAGAGGAGCGAATCAGTTCGCCTGCAATTCACTCTGCCAACAGGTGCAGTTGCAAGGATTTGGGAAATATAGCATATATTGTATTTTGAATGTAAAAGGCCCTGGGTTCAATCCTTGACATCTCCTGCCTGAGACTCCGAGAGAGTCACTGCCAGTCAATAACTCTAAGCTAGACGAGCCAGTGGTCTGACTCAATACTGAGGTCAGCCTGGATAGCTCAGTTGGTTAGAGCATGGTGGTGATAATGCCAAGGTTGCAGGTTCGAACCTCATATGCATATTCCTGCATATCCAACTCCCAAGAGACTGCGATCTACCGTATTTTTCACTCCATAAGACACACTTTTCTCCTCCTAAAAAGTAAGGGGAAATGTGAGTGTGACTTATGGAGTGAAAGGCGCTGTGCAGAGAGGTAGAGCTGCGCAGTGCCCCTTCAGCGAAACGGGAGGAGGAACGGAGACCCTTCTGTTCCTCCTCCCACTTCGCTGAAGGGGCGCTGCGCAGCTCTCCCTCTCTGTGCAGAGCCTATCCTGGAAGCCGGAGGAGGAACAGAAGGGACTCCTTCTGTTCCTTCTCCAGGAAGGGGTGCAGCACAGTTCTCCCACTCAGAGAGGGAGAACTGCACAGCGCCCCTTCAGCAACGCTCCTGTCCTGGCTTCTGCCTTAGCCGTGCGCAGCCTCTTCGGGCAGGGGGAGCCTTCATCCCGCTGCCCTGAAGAAGCTTGTCGCAGTTATCCCAGAAGCCAGAACAGCCACACGGTATCCCAGAAGCCAGATCCCTCTTGCTGTTCTGGCTTCTGGGATTCAGAATAATTTTTTCTTGTTTTCCTCCTCCCCAAACTAGGTGCGCCTTATGGTCTGGTGTGTCTTATGGAGCGAAAAATACGGTACTCCCAATATTAAAAAAACTGGCGTTGATTTACCCGTTGGAGGGAGGAGGAGCGTGTGTGGGGTGGGTGGGTGGAAGGTGGCAGTTAACTGGAAGCGGGGGGAGGATTGCCTAGAGTTGTTAAGCTTCTTTTGGGGTGGCAACATTCCTAGCCCTCTTCATTTAATACCGTGATCGACCAAGATCACCCACGATTGACCAGGATCACACCGGGGATTTACCTGTTGATCACGGTCGACTGCTTGAGCATGTCTGGACTAGATATTCAGGGTGCCTTCCAATTCTATGATTCTATGATATAAGGCAGATTCCTATCTTAGGGCTTATCTACATTACCTAAAGCTTTCCCCATGCAAACCCGCTCTTCTAAGCAGAATCGGAGCAAACGCTAGTTGGGGTTTTCTGCAGATTGACATTTGCTCCAATTGATGTTTAAAGAGCGGATTTGGGCAGAGAAAGCTTTGGAGCAAAAGGGCAGGGGAGGTGTTTGGACACAGAGCTTTAAACCTCAGACTGTGCTTGGAAAGAGGCGAGGGAAGCTAAGTGTGGATTAGCCCTTCATGGCAATATGTGTACTGCATCAAAAGTAAAGCTGGAACAGTGGTATGTGTTGAAATTCAGCATAAGTTCAAACTTTTCGCATTTTGAACAGTTCCAGATCTTGCTTTTGAAAATTGACTCGAGGTGAGTTTGTGGGTTTTTTTTTAAGAAAGAACGGAGCAGGGCTAAGGGACCTTTGACAATGGGAGTCAATAATAATAATAATAATAATAATAATAATAATAATAATAATAATAATAATAATTTTTTATTTATACCCCACCCTCCCCAGCCAAGGCTGGGCTCAGAGCGGCTTACAAGCAATAATAAAAACAAGTGTAATGATTACAACTTAAAAACAAAATTAAAATACATTAAAATATTGAAATATTAAAATATTAAAATTTAGCCTCATCACAGGAGGAGAAGGAAAGGAAAAAAGAAAGAGAGGGAGGGAATCAAATTGGCTCCAACCAAAGGCCAGGCGGAACAACTCTGTCTTAGGGGCCCTGCGGAAAGAAATCAGATCCTGCAGGGCCCTGGTCTCATGAGGCAGAGCGTTCCACCAGGCCGGAGCCAGTGCTGAAAAGGCCCTGGCTCTGGTTGAAGCCAATTTAACTTCCTTAGGGCCCGGGACCACTAGGGTGTTGCTATTTATGGACCTTAAGGTCCTCCGTGGGGCATACCAGGAGAGGCGGTCCCTGGAAAGAACAGGGCAAAATTTAAGTGTGGATAAGCCCTTAGATTTTTTTTTTAAAAAAGGAGATGTTCCTGCCTCTCTCATGGCGCTCAACCCTTCTGGGCTGCCCTCGGAATGTAGAATAATAATAATAATAATAATAATAATAATAATAATAATAATTCAATTTATATACTGCCCTTTATCAGGAGATCCCAGCAGCGGCGTAGCGTGGGTTATCAGCACCCGGGGCAAGGCAAGTAATTTGCGCCCCCTAACCCGGGGCAAGGCAAGTCATTTGCGCCCCCTAACCCGGGGCAAGGCAAGTCATTTGCGCCCCCTAACCCGGGGCAAGGCAAGTCATTTGCGCCCCCTAACCTGGGGCAAGGCAAGTAATTTGCGCCCCCTAACCTGGGGCAAGGCAAGTACAGTAATTTACTCTCCCAAGCAGCAGCAGCGAGGCTTCTCTTTCCCCGCGCTCTCCCGGAGCTGCCTCTTTTCTTTCCTTTTTTCTCTTTCTCCAAGGCTTTTCGCTTTCTCTCCTTAATTGATTCCCTGCCCTGCCTGAGGGCGCCCTGAGGAGACTCCGCTCTCCCTTTTGACCAGGCGAGGTGGAAAAAAGGGGGGAAAGTCTCTTCCTGCCCCCTCGCCAGACTCCCGGCTCCGCTCGGCTTGGCTCACTACCCAGGCGGCCAGTGGAGAGAGAGCCGCATAAAGCTCCTCTCCCTCCGCTTCGCCAAACTGTCAAAGCCCGGCAGCAGCGGCAACGGCAGCAGCAGGCGCAGCCAGACCCCCGCCAGCCAGCCAGCAAGCCCGGCTTCCTCTCCTTTTTTTGCCCGCGGCAGAAGGCTTTGCTCTCCCCCTTCTGCGACCTCCTCACCAAGCCGAGCGAGCGCGGGCTCCCTAACCCGTGGATTTTAGTAGGGGCAGAGAGCTGCTAGTGCGAGTGCGCCCCCCGCCCAAGTTGCGCCCGGTGCGGCCGGCACCCCTGGCACCCCCCACGCTACGCCACTGGATCCCAGGGTGGTGTAAACATTAAAAACACATTACAGAACATTGATGAGAAAAACAAAATAAAAAGTTGAAGTTGTAGTCCAGCAACATCTGGCAGTCTACAGGTTCTCCATCTCCGCTTCAGAATATGATCTCTCTTGGTCTGTGTGCAGGCGCATTTCATCAATGGCTACTCTAGTTGGTACCCTCCCTCCTCTCTCTTTTCAGCATCTTTCCTGGGTCCCCATCTATGCACATACCTGGGGTCTCATCAACCTGAGTTAACTCAGGAGGACTTATAAGTGAAAATATTGAGGGGGGGGGGATTAGTTAATAATGCAATCCTATCCATGTTTACTCATAAGTAAGACCCACTGTATGCAGTGGGTGGGGCTTACACCCAACTAAGTGTGGATGAATAGCATTGCATCCTGAATTTCAAATTTCAGGAAACATCTTGCAATTAAAAATGGTTAAGTAGCTTTGCATCTTACCCACCCTCCCAAGATGTCATGACAGAATGGCAGATTTTAAACACACACAAGTTGATTCTCCTGGCAGCCCGTAACACTGTGAATTTATCAGCTTTTAATGGAGATGTGATCCTAGATTTCCCCCATTCTGATACTCAATCCACTCTGCTCTTTTCACATTAGACAACCATCCATCATATGGTAGCTTCTTTAAATTTCTCCAATGGGAGCTCAGACTGCATGGGGAGTCAGTTTATTTGCTGGATAAATTCCTATCTTATCCTTCTTCTTAAAAGCCCCAGCCTGACATTCACAGGATTATCTCATTTTTCCTAAGGAACAATTTTGTGATCTAGGCGAGGGTGAGAGATAAAGGCTATTTCTCCACATTTATCAATATCCTACTCTTTCTCCAAAGAATTCTGGGCATCACACATGGTTCTTTCCCTCTTTTCCTTTCAGCAACAAGTCTGTGGGGTACATTCGGTTGAGATATGATGACTTACCCCAAATCACCCAGTCAGTCAGCTCTGTAGCTGAGTGAGGTTTCAAACTCAATTCTCTCCAGTACTCCTCAAGTGAGTTTAATGTAGAGAAATCTGGAAAAGACCCCTTAAGTCCAGGAAACGAGGAAACAGTGACTTTGCCCCATGTCTATGATAAAATCCTCAACCTGGTTTTAGACTACAACTCCCATCACTCCTGATTGATGGGGCTGATGGGAGTTGTAGTCCAAAACCAGGTTGAGGATTTTATCATAGATCTGCCTGTCCTCTCTCCTGCTGAGGCAGTGGTAGTCCAAGGCTGGATCTAGATACATGAAAGAAGTGTTTCAGTTAAACGTGTTGCAAACTTTGTATGAGAAATCGGGTAAGCAAAAACAGGACTCTGCAGCGCCATCTGGTGTCACAGTGTTAGAATGTATAAACAATGCATATAAAGCGTTTTTTCTTGGCTAATGTAGCAGAGTCCCAAGTCTGGTAGGCTGGGTCACGACAGACAGAGCTTCATCTTAAACCTAGAGTTGCTAAGTGGCCAGGGGGGGACCGAACTTTGGGCTGCTTTTGCGCTATCAGCAACAGCCTGAAATCAGCAGGTGGAAGTTTATCACAGCGTGGAGAACAGACAAGGTCCTGGTGCGTTGCCTATATCTCATTGTCTATACCGTAATTATCTCAGTCCTGAACACAAAAGCAGAAGGTCGCGAATTACCAAATTATTTCAGCCCCTGTTTATTGCTAGGAACACATTCCAGCCTATAGCTGGAAATGAGGCCAACTAAAGACAACTGTGCTGGACCTAAATGTAAATGCAATTTAAAAATGAGATATATATATATCCAACAGGTTAGTTCCATTTCTTGTTCTTCTTCCTCGTGGTTTTCGTCTGTTAGTTTACCTGGGAGGCAGACGTGGAGGTTTTCTGTACAGTGTTCCTAATTACCATATGAAAACTGAATGCTTTAGGGGGCCACCATATGCTGCTTAGGCGAGTCTTTTAAAGCAATTAAAATAACTTTTTTTTCCAGAAGCCGCTTTTTTCTTCACCAGGGAAAAACCAATAAACTAATACAGAGCCTTGGAGAACATGTAGTTCATTGGCCTGCCATTGTAGTTCATCCTGGGTAAAGACAGGATTGGCTGCACCTCTTGAAACACCCACAACCACCAGTTATACGCCAGGAAAATCCAGATTTACTCAAACCTATAACTGGCTGGCAAGCAGGCTTTTTTGTGCTAAGTTTGCACCATGTTTTTAATAATAATACATTTTTATTTGTACCCCACCCTCCCCAGCTAAAGCCGGGCTCAGAGCGGCTAAAATCATAAAAAGAGGTGATTTTACATGACTATAAGCAGTGCTTTTTTTTCAAGAAAAAAACCACGGCATGCTGTCTCTTTAGCTGGTTTGGGGGGGGGGGTTCCACCCCTGGTTCTGATGGAGGTCAAATAAAGGCAACTCTGTCACCTCCGAGATTCAGGAGGATGGCTAGAGCAGCTCAGAAGGCCCCTTGCAGAAACCTGTTTGTATGTGCGACAATAGAGGCCTTGCTGCAAAGCTTAAAGCCTGTCGCCGCTACATGAGATATGGATTGAAGAAAAGGCAATATGAATTGACTCCACCTCACAGCTTGACCAACCAGGGCTAGGAGCGGTTAGGAGCTAGAAGAAGAAGAAGGGTTTGAATTTGATATCCCGCCTTTCACTCCCCTTTAGGAGTCTCAAAGCGGCTAACAGTCTCCTTTCCCTTCATCCCTCACAACAAACACTCTGTGAGGTGAGTGGGGCTGAGAGACTTCAGAGAAGTGTGACTGGCCCAAGGTCACCCAGCAGCTGCATGTGGAGGAGCGGAGACGCGAACCCGGTTCCCCAGATTACGAGACTACCGATCTTAACCACTACACCACACTGGCTCTCACAGCTAGGCGGACTCACAGATCTAAAACAGCAACAAGTGTAGACTCGCACAAGCTGACCAGCTTCTGTTTTGACTTGAAATGTTTGTTTGGGGCTTGTCAGAAGTACTTAAAAGCAAGACGCAGGCGGGGGGAGCATCGGCCCGCAATGGCACCCAGTTGAGAGGCGCCAGAACTGCACTCTGCCGTGCTTCAGCTGAAAAAAGAAGCACTGACTCTAAGCCATAGATGGGGAATCTTTTTCAGGCAGAGAGCCATATGTAACATTTGGTGGCCACGTTCAAGTGATGGATGGGGCCAGAAGCAAAATGGAGTAATGAATATACAGTGGTACCTTGGTTCTCAAACGTAATCCATTCCAGGAGTCCGTTCAACTCCCGAGACGGTTCCAAAACCAAGGCACAGCTTCCGATTGGCTGCAGGAGCTTCCTGCACTCAATCGGAAGCTGCATCAGTCATTCAGCTTCCGAAAAACGTTGGGAAACCGGAACACTCACTTCCAGGTTTGTGGCATTTGGGAACCGATTTGTTCGTGAACCAAACCGTTTGAGTACCAAGGTAGCACTGTACATAGTACAGCAGGCTAGTTTCTGCAACACACCCTTCTCTATCCTTTGTGCAGGCAAGAAGGAGGCATTATCAGAGTTCAAGGATACATTGCACCCAGGGAAAAACATTGAAGGAAGGTGCAAAGTCGGGTTTGTGAGAGCCAAAGCATGGAGAGAAGGGTTGTGGTTTGGAGTCCCAATGGTCTTGGAGGGGCACATTTGGCCCCCCGAGTTTGAGTTTCTGCACCCTTGGTTTAAGCGAACTAAGCATGGAGGTTCAGTCTGGGCAGAATTTAGCATTTGGGAGCGGGAGCAACGATGTGGTAGGAAGACAGGTCTAATCTGAGAAGTAGTAGTCTGGAGATGTGAAGGGGAAAGAATAAGCCGATGCAAGTTGCTTCAGCTGTCTGTAAAACGGTGCCCCTTGCAGAGAGGAAGTCAAGTCCCATTAGCATTGATAGAGCAGCAAATTAAATGGATCAGAGTCCCTGTAGAATGGACGCAGCAGCATTGATTCTTTCCATGAAAGTGGCACATTATAGCTGTCTCGCACATTGCATTGGGTGGGGGCAGAAGACATTGAGACATAGTGTTGTAAACAAAATCTCCCCTTATTCCCTTATGGTGTACACAAGAGCCCTTAGGGTCCTTTGTAGGTTCTCTATCAGTAGCAGAAAATAACAGAGGCCAACCAGAGAATATTGAGAAGCAAAGCAGCTAGTAAGCCTGATCTTTATTAAAGCTGTTGCAACAGGGTGCTCCCCTCACACACAGCGGAGGAGCAGAGGAGGACCCAGAACAAAGGTGTGCCCTGCCCTTATATAGACATTTTAAATTCCCTGCCCTGGAGCTCAAGACCACCCCTCCATACATAATAAATTCATCAAAGAAGGGGTGTAACCCAAGACCACCCCCCCCCACAAACATCATACCTACATCACAGAAAAGGTGGTCTACAACAGAAATCTGAGTGCGCTGTTTATCTCCTGTCTGGCAAGTTACCTGATTGCCTTTTCTGATTGCCTTTTCTGGTAGTCTGGCCATTCCTTTGAGATGGTAATCACTTAATTCCTGAGACAATGGGAAGGTTCGCTTACCCCCTCCCTCCTGGCAGAGAAACATTTGGTCAGACTGGGAGTCAAAACGGTTTCAGGACTGTCTTCCTGTGCTGCTTCAGACATGAGGTTTATATATTTATGTACGTTTGCTTGGTACATTTATGAACATTTATTATATATATATAAGACCTTAAAATTTTTATTATAATAGGAAGGTGGCTGATACAGAGTCCATCTAGCTCAGAATTGTTTGCCCTGATTGGCTGTGGCTTTCCAGGTTTCAAGCAGGGCTCTCTCCCTCCTGGCTTCAGCTGAAGATGCCAGGGGTTGATCTTTTGCCTGCCAGGTGTGCATGCACATTAATTCACCTCACATGAAGATGCCTGAAGCTTGGGCTGTCCCTTCCTTCTTTTCCACCCTGTGCCCTGTGTCTTGGGCACAGGACTTTGCCAATACCTCCCACCTGATCCATTTACCTGCAGATGCAGTGGAAGCACACCTGGGACCTTCAAAGCATGTTCATCACATATGAACTGTGGAGGCCTCGGCTTCTGCATAGCTTCTAAGATGGTGGCCTTGTAGGCAATTCATTTGGATGGTTTTGCAGAAATAGCTTGTATAAGAAGGGCCACCTCTACAAATGTGGGGTACGTGTGCATGGATCTCAAATGCACACAGCCAATACGTTTCCAAGCACAATTCAAAGTGTTGGTGCTGACCTTTAAAGCCCTAAATAGCCTCGGTCCAGTATACCTGAAGGAGCGTCTCCACCCCCATTGTTCTGGCTGGACACTGAGGTCCAGCGCCAAGGGCCTTCTAGTGGTTTTCTGACTGCGAGAAGTGAGGCTACAGGGAACCAGGCAGAGGGCCTTCTTGGTAGTGGCACCCGCCCTGTGGAACATCCTCCTACCAGATGTCAAAGAGAGGAACAACTACCAGACTTTTAGAAGACATCTGAAGGCAGCCCTGTTTAGGGAAGCTTTTCATGTTTAATAGACTATTGTATTTTAATATTTTGTTGGAAGCCGCCCAGAGTGGCTGGGGAAACCCAGCCAGATGGGTGGGGTGTAAATAATAAATTATTATTATTATATTATAATTAGGTGGAGAGCTCTGGAGAGAGCAAAAGGGTATCTAGTGAACCACCTGGCATGATGTAGAGTGATTTATCCAGCCACTCCTCACAGCTACAGCTCATAATGTGTCACCTGCAAGAGATCAGGTAGAAGAAGAAGAAGAGTTTGGATTTGATATCCTGCTTTATCACTACTCTAAGGAGTCTCAAAGCGGCCAACATTCTCCTTTCCCTTCCTCCCCCACAACAAACACTCTGTGAGGTGAGCGGGGCTGAGAGACTTCAGAGAAGTGTGACTGGCCCAAGGTCACCCAGCAGCTGCATGTGGAGGAGCGGGGAAGCGAACCCAGTTCACCAGATTATGAGTCCACTGCTCTTAACCACTACACCACACTGGCTCACTGGTAAACTATAGAGAATTGCAGAAGAGTTAAGAACTGCAGCAAGTGAGATATGCTACCTGCTACAGGGCCAAGGGTGCTCCAGGCCCCAGGAAGTCTACCTTGGGTTTTAAAAAGAAAATTGGTGTATATAGCAGAGTTAAAAGCTGGAGAGGTGGAGCTAGCAGTCCCACCAGCCCCCATTCTGCCACATTCACACATCAAACACACAGAAGTCCCATTGGTAACGAAGAAAAGGTTCTTGCAGTTTCTTCAACATTACGAGGATGGAATTGGATTCTAAGTCTACAAGGTGGGAGTTGGTTAATCATGGCTGCATCGTGAGAAAGAGAGAGGGTAGGGAGAGGGGGAATTTGGCCAGAATGTGTATTTTCCCTGACTGTCTGTTAGCCTCAACGCTGCCCTCTCCTGGGCTTAAGCTTGCAGCTTACACATATTTAACTTGTGCACATTCAGTTTTATGCATTTGGGGGAAATATAATTAAAAATGGTGCTGAAAAGGGCACACATCTGGGGGGGAGGAAAGGCTTTGGCAATCCCACCTGCCACTGGACCCAATGTGTCTTGACTCCAGTGGAACCTTGTGTTATGTACCGTCCCCCTTGCAAACACTGCAGGTTACAAGCTCTGCTAACCCGGAAGTAGATGCTCCTGGTTGCGACTTTCGCCCCGGAATGCAAGCGGAAGTCGCGTGCCAGCAGCGCGGCAGCAGCGTGAGGCTCCATTACTGAAAGCACACCTCATGTTACGAGCAGTTTCGGGTTACAAATGGATTGAGTTCGTAACTGGAGGTACCACTGCGTACACAATTTGGGCTTTAGGTGCAATCCACGGAACGTAACCCCTGTGTAAGTTGCTGGCTTACTGTATCCAACGATCTAGAAGTTCCAATTAGGATTGTAGGATTGCTCTGGGATTCACAGGGTCATCTAAAAACATGCACCACCCTGTAGCAACCAACTCAGCTGCTAGAGCTATGAATGGCCACCTATAGGTAGGAGGTTCATAGCAATTGCTAAACCAATGGTTATGTTTTCTTGCCTTCTTTCTTTTTTATGTAAAAAACTGCAGGAGCCATCATTTCCTTGGACTATTCTGCTGGTTTTGAGATCGAGGTGTATCAGAACAGAATACTCCACACATTTCTCAGTTTGGTATGTTGCTCCTGTTCTTAGAGCTGCACATGGTTTAAGTGGGGCTGGAGGCCCTCAGTCCACCTGGGAGAAATCAGTATTGACACTACAGAACAACAACTTGAGAATGGGAAGAGACCGTTTGGAGGCCAGAGTCATATGCATCTGGATATATACATCCAGCTAACTGCCCCAGCTGACCCACAATTGTTGGTCCTGACTGACTTTGTATATTACCCGTCAACAGTACCCTCAGGACACAGAAATGACAAAACATACAACGGAAGTCACATTGTCATCCTATAACAGCTTCAAAATATAGCTAAAGATAAGCAATTAGCAAACATCGAGAATCCATCTCAGATATAATAATAGGGGATAATATTTCCAAGGCCACACCATCTCCTCTCAGGCCACACCTCTTTCCTAGGCCACATCCTCTCCCCTCAGGTCACGCCTCTTTCCCAGGCCACACCCTCTCCCCTCAGGCCACACCTCTTTCCCAGGCCACACCCTCACTAGTCACACCCTCTTTCCCAGGCCACACCCCTCACCAGCCTTGCATTGCATCCTTCCCAAGTGTTTTTGCCTGGCTGGAATGTGTCCTTGAGCTCTGATCAGGTCTTGCTTGTCTGGATGGAGGTTAGAGAAGGTTGTGTGAATGCATGTAGAAACTACTAGGCTACCTTAGAAAGATTAAAATTTATATTGGTTTCTCTGCCCACTTTCCCCCTGGCTCTTCCCACCTCTGACAAGTGGGCCCCAGAATGTTGTCCATGATGGAATGCAGCCCTTCAGCTGAAAAGGTTTCCCAGCTCCTGCTGCAGAGGCTGGGGAAGGAGAGCTGCTTTTGATATGAGGGCAACCAGCCATGTTTCTTGCTTTTCAGATGGAAGGCAAGAGGCAATGTAGTATTCTTCAACTGCAATTATTTGTTTTGCTGAAAGGCAATGGGTAAGGGTAGATCTTTAAATTCTGGGTACAGAAATGTTTCATCACGGCCTGCCAACATGCGGACGATATGATTATCAGCTTCAACGACACATTAAAGGGCTAAAAAGACTAGTGCATTTCTTGCAGTGTCCAGATTGCAAGAATCCATTCTGTATTTGGACCAGCCTCACCTGGAGTCCTGTGTGTCCAGTTCTGGGCAGCCCAGTTTAAGAAGGTGATATTGGAAGGTGTCTTAGAGGAGGAGGAAAGAGATGGCTAGGAAATCACAGCTGAAGGACCTGGGTATATTTAACCTGGCGAGGAGATGATTAAGAGGTGATGTGATGGCCATCTCCAAATATCTGAAGGGCTGTGACATAGAAGATGCAGGAATATATCATTTCTGCTCCTCTGAAGCACAAGACCCAAAACCACAAGTAAAGGGATGAGGATGTTCAATAGTGGAATAGACTATTTGAGAAGGTGGTGGAATTTCCTCCATTTTTAAGCAGATGCACAATGAACACATTTTCAGTAGTGGACTTCCTAGTCCAGCAGAGCTTTGATGCCTCTGCCAACTGTATGACTCTGTGGTGAAGGTTTAGGTATGGGACTTAATCTATCACCCATCATTCCTGAGATGAGGAGCAGCTGAGATGGGGTGATACTTCTAACCCTAGGGTGATACCCTAATCCTAACCCTAACCCTAACCCAATGATAATAAATCAGAGTTTTACGGGAGACTTGAAGAAAAGTTATCTGACTACGCAGACCAGAAAATTATATTGTTGGGAGACATGAACGGTGTGGTGTCGTTAGAGTCAGACAGACAAAGGAATACCAAAGGTAAAGAAGGGAAGTTACCCAGAACTTTCTTTTCCCTGGTCCAAAACTGTAACTTAGTGGATATTTGGAGATATAAATACCCCCTGGAAAAACAATACACCTTCCATTCAGAACCCAACGAGTCACTATCAAGACTGGATCAGATTTGGATTTCGAAAGAATTAGTTTTAAGATCGAAAAAGGTAGAGATCCAGGCCAGAACAATCTCAGACCACAACCCAGTAAAAATGGAATTGAAAGGGCAAGAAAGCAGATTAAATAGATGGAAGTTAAAGGACTATCTGTTGGATGACCAAGAGATAGTAGAAAAGGCCCAAAATAGACTAAAAGAATATTTTGAGGACAACTTAGGCAAAGGTACAAAGCCAAGGGTGGTCTGGGATGCAGGCAAGGCGGTGATGCGGGGTTTCTTTATCCAACAGAGCGTAATTAAAAATAAAAAGAGGGAAAAAGGAAAAAAAGAAATCGCACAACAAATAATGGAGAATGAACAGAAATTAAGTCAAAACCCAAAAAATAAGAAAATAAAAGAAAATATCAAGGTACTACAAGCCCAATACGCAATGCTGATAATTAGAGAGATAGAATGGAAGGTTAAAAGATTGAGACAGAGGAATTTTGAATATGCCAACAAACCAGGGAAGCTTTTAGCGTGGCAATTGAAAAAAAGGAAAGAACAGAGTATAATAAATAAGATAGTGGTGGAAGGAGTAGAGATAAACAAGCCAAAAGAAATAAGGAGAGCCTTTACGGACTTCTATGGAGGACTCTTTAAAAATACAGGAAAAAATATGACGAGAAAAATAGAGAGATATCTAAAATCCAAAAATATTAACAAAATTACTACAGCTGCAAAAGAAGAGTTAAACGCCCCAATCGAGACAGAAGAAATTAAAGCAATAATAACAGACCTAAAAAATGGGAAAGCCCCAGGCCCAGATGGGTTAACCAGTAGATACTATAAAGAGTTGGAATCGGTATTGGTGAATCCACTACAAGAAGTGATGAACAACATTCTTAAGGAAAGAGAAATACCAGAGACGTGGAAGGAGGCATTGATTACACTAATCCCCAAACAAGATCCAGACCTAGAACAAATTAAAAATTATAGACCGATCTCCCTGTTAAACATAGATTATAAGATTTTTACAGGAGTCCTGGCAAGGAGACTAAAAACTGTATTGGTAGAAAGTATTCATAAAGACCAAGCCGGCTTTCTGCCAAGAAGGCAAATGAAAGATAACATAAGGAATGTTATCAATATTATAGAATACTTAACAGAAAGATGCGACAAAGAAGGTTTATTGTTATTTGTGGACGCTGAAAAAGCGTTCGACAATGTAAACTGGGAATTCCTGCTGAAACAACTGGAATATATGGAAGTAGGTACTGAATTTTACAATGGGATAAAAGCAATTTATACCGAACAAAGAGCAAGATTAATAATAAATAATGTGGAGTCGACCGAAATAATAGTAACCAAAGGAACAAGACAAGGATGCCCGCTGTCCCCATTATTATTTATAATGATACTAGAGGTTCTACTTAATTCCATTAGAGATAATAAAGAAATCAAAGGAATCAGGGTCGGTCAACACGAATATAAGACTAAGGCTTTCGCAGACGACCTGGTTGTAACAATGGAAGATCCACTCGACTCAATAAAAGAGGTATTGGCAGAATTTGATCAATATGGGGAAGTAACGGGCTTTAAATTAAATAAAAGGAAAACAAAAATAATAACTAAAAATATGTCGGCAGATAAAATCGAGGAACTACAAAGAGAAACAGAAATAGAAGTAACCAAAAAAGTGAAATATCTGGGCATATGGGTAACGTCTAAGAACATAGATTTATTTAAAAACAACTATGAAACAACGTGGAAAAGAGTCAAAAAAGATATAGAAACGTGGGGCAGACTTAAACTGTCATTCTGGGGTAGAATAGCCACAATTAAAATGTCGGTACTTCCAAGAATACTATTTTATTTTCAAAACATCCCGGTGATCAAAGGCACAAAAATATTCAAAACCTGGCACAGGGAGATTTCCAAATTTATCTGGCAGGGAAGGAAGCCGAGAATAAAAATTAAACTATTAACGGATATTAAAGAAAGAGGAGGCTTCGCCCTGCCAGACTTGAAATTATATTTTGAGGCATCATGCCTGTGCTGGGTCAAAACATGGATAAAACTAGAAGAGGCGGAAGTGCTAGACTTAGAAGGCCACGATAATCGATTCGGGTGGCACGCATACTTGTGGCATGAGAGGAAGAAAGTGCACAAAGAATTTGGAAATCACATCTTCAGGGGCCCTCTAATGGAAGTGTGGGAAAGGTACAGAGATGTTTTGGAACCTAAAACGCCACAATGGCTGTCACCACTAGAAGCTATGGCGGTTAAAAAGAGCGATAGGAGAGCCAAATGGGTAACTTACGAACAACTATTAATGAAGGAGGAAGGAAAGTGGAAAATGAGGCCGTACGACCAGGTTAAGTCCCAAGTGTATGACTGGCTGCATTACCATCAGATAAACGGAATGTTTAGGAAAGATGTTAAAGATAAAGGTTATGCTGACAAGAGTTCTAGATTTCAAAACGAGATTTTGGAAAATAATACAAAAACTCTGTCCAAAATGTATAAACAATTATTGGATTGGAACCTAGTTGACGAGGAAGTTAAGGCAGTAATGATACATTGGGCTAGAGATCTGGGTCGCAATATCTATTTCGAAGAGTGGGAAAAACTCTGGAACCAACACCTTAAATTCACAGCCTGTGTGTTATTAAAAGAGAACCTAATGAAAATGTTCTATCGCTGGTATCTGACCCCTGCAAAACTAGCAAGAATGTACGGATCTAGCAATAAATGTTGGAAGTGCAGGGAAAAGGAGGGAACTTTCTACCATATGTGGTGGGAATGCCAAAAGGTTAAAGGGTTTTGGGAGAGTATATATAATGAAATGAAGAAAATGTTAAAATATACCATTGTTAAAAGACCGGAGGCGTTCCTGCTGGGTCTGGTGGGAAGGGAGATCAAGAAGAAAGATCATAAGCTATTCCAATATGCAACAACAGCAGCAAGGGTCTTAATAGCCAAAAATTGGAAATTAGAGGGTATACCGTCATTGGAGGATTGGAGATCGAAATTATTAGAATATGCGGAGATGGACAGGTTGACAGGAAAAATCAGATACATAAAGGATCAGAGGTTTGTCAAAGACTGGGAAAGTTTCACAAAATATCTGGAAAATCTAATTGATGATCAGATAACTCTGGTGGGTTTCAAAGATGCTCTGTAAGAGGTAAAGGGTAATGTCCAAAAGGAAATGTACAAATGGAAATGACTTATGGCATTACAAACAAAGAAACGCAGAAATAATGTTTATTAGTAGTATGGACGATTCGTGGTAAGACTGAAGGAAGTCATCTTCTTATAGAATATGTAGAGAATTGTTATGTTTGTTTGTATTTTGATTTTGTAAACCAATAAAAATTATGCACAAAAAAAAGAGATGGGGTGATACTTGCTTTCCGTGCCAAACAATTCCCGAGTTCATCTCTTGCCACCTCCAATTAAACTCGCTTGGACAAAGACTTTTGTCCAAGACTGTGGTGAATGAGGTGACTTCCGGAGGCGGCGCGAATGGCAATGGCGGTCCTCCTTGCGCTGTGAGGGGGAAGCTCCACGGAAACGGGTCGTCCGCTACGGCGAAGCGGAGACCCGCATCGGAAACCCCCAGGCAGCGAAAGCCTGTGGTCGTGGGACTCGGCGGGCGCCAGAAGCGCCCCCCGAAACGGAGAAGGGACCCCGTAAGGGGTCTCGGAACGTGGAAGGGCTGGCTGCGGTGCTGCGAGTCGATCGCTCTTTCTGTGGAGTGAAGCCGCATAGCCGCTGTCGGTGAGCGCTGACCTTTTTTCCTGGGAACATTCGATTTGAAAAGCAACAACCCGTGAGTAAAAAAAAAAGACAGAAAGAATTGGAGACTAAATTATTGTAAATTCGGCTAAAAGCGGGAGACGCAACCAGGAAGTCCGTCTTCCGCTTCTGCTTAAGATCTAAAGCAAAGGACTTTGATGTTTGGAGCCTTTGAAGAGGCGTTAAAAGTAATCAATCTGCGCATCTACTGGAGCTGTTTTCATGGAAATTTAGGATTTAATCTCTTAAGTGATTTATTTTTTAGTATGGACTGTGTTTTACCTCTTCTTTTGGAATTACAACTTTACTGAGAAACCCAGGCAGTCGGTCTGCCTGATTAACAGAACTGTCAGATTGCAGACTTTGACACTTTGTTACTTGGGTCTGTTACAAGCTGAGTGTTATTGGAACTGCTACATTGAAACACTTTTTCTGGCACTTGCTAGAAACATTGTTGTGCTTTTAAGACCAACTCTGCTAACTACAAGAAAACTGAAGGTTCTTTGGAAATTAATGGCTGTCTGGACATTGTTTTAGAAATTTTGGAACTTTGGATTAACTGGAGTTATAAACTATTGATTTTAACAACTTGGCTTTTCCCCTCAAGATATATTTGAACTCCCTCTAGAGGATTTTGGATTTACACTCGTATGTGACTTTGCTTTCTCTTTCCTTTCCTCCTATTTGGCTGTTTACCCTCTGGGCTGGTGGATTCCTATGGGAACATACTCAGTTTGACCTTGACTAGTAGACAGAACTGGAATGAGTGGCACTGGGAAAACAAGAGCGGCTAAAGCGAAAGCTAAACAAACAACTTTGACTTTAACTTCACAGCCGCGTAGATCATCTGTCCCTGCTGTTTTGCTGGCAGAGGAAGAAGGAATTAAGCAACCTTTGCTGGAAGATATGGCAGCAGGAGGATCCAACTCAGTACTAGATAAAATCTTTGAAAAATTGGAGGTTTTGGATAAAAAAGCGGATGAGCAAACGGCCAAGATTGACCAAAATACAGCCAGTGTTAATAAACTAACTGAACAAGTTGCTCTGAATGCACAATCAATTGGGAAACTATTTGAAGCCACAACAGAAAACCGCAAATTGGCCGAGGAGGCCAATCAAAAAGCTGAAGAATTAAAGCAGGAGGTAAAACCATTGCACAAGCAGATTGGTGAACAGCAGGCTTATCTGTCTATGATAGAATTACGGAGTCGGGAAAATAATCTGAGATTGAGGTCAATATTAGAACTTGAACAAGGGAATTTAATTGAGTTCCTGACAAAAGAATTTTCCAAGTTTTGGCCTTTGGAGGAAGAAAAGGACTTTAAAATTGTGACTGCTTTTAGACTTGGAAAATTAACAAGGAAAGACAGGCCCAGAGACTGCTTGATTACTTTGAGATCTAAGGAGGAAAGAGATAAAATACTAGGCCTACATTACGAAAAGTCACTTGAAATTTTGGACAGAAGAGCAGAAATTTATAAAGATATCCCAAAACAACTTTTGGACCTTAGATCCACCTACACTGAGTTAGTAAGATTGCTGAGGAGCAATTCAATTGTTTTTAGGTGGGAATTTCCCCAAGGATTATCTTTTACATTCAGAGGGAAGAAGGTGAAAATTAAAACAGCCGAGGATAAAGAAAAAATTTTGAGTGCCTACGGAGAGGACCTTCAGAAAGGGATTGAAAGACCTTCAGGGTCTGGGCCATCGCCTGCACCTACACCTTCGGGATCTGAAGATCAGGAGAAAAAGATACCACCATCAAAGGAATAACAGATTTGTCCAGGATGTCTCTGCAACTTCTGAGTTGGAATATTAACGGCTGCAATTCCCTGGAAAAAAGGAAAAGAATATTTCATGTATTGAAGAAAGAACAATTGGACATTATTTGCTTGCAAGAAACACATGTGACTAGGCTCCACAGAAAAGTGTTAATAAACAAAAGATTAGGCCAAGAATTTATCTCTTCGGACCGAGTCAAGAAAAGAGGAGTGGTGATATACGCAAAGGAGAGCCTGTCACCAAAATTTTTATTTAAAGATGAGCAAGGAAGAATTTTGGCAATTGAGATACAAAACCAAGGAGAAAAGTTTTTGATATTAGGAATCTACGCACCAAATGAGGGGAAATCGGAATTTTATAAGAAGCTGCATGAGATAATGCTGGACTATCTGGACTATGACAACATCATTATGATGGGAGATATGAATGGGGTGGCATCAACTAACATGGATAAGTCACATAGCCAAAATGTGACAAAAGATGGCAGACTACCTAAAACTTTTTTTGAACTGACTGACAATATGGACTTGATTGACATTTGGAGGACAAAGAACCCCCTGGGAAGAGAAGGAACATTCTTTTCTGAAGCCCAACTGACATGGACAAGAATCGATCAAATATGGATAACTAGAGGTCTGGCACCTAAGACAAGAAAAGTGGAAATCTGCCCAAAGACCTGCTCCGACCATAATGCTGTAAAGATGGATATGAGACTAATCCCAGACGGCTCCTTTAGATGGAAGATGAATGACAATTTGTTTAGAGATCAGGAGATTACCAAAAAGGCCCAAAAAGCTTTGAAGGACTATTTTGAGATAAATTTGAACACTACGGTGGAAAAAAGAATCATCTGGAATGCAAGTAAAGCGGTTATGAGGGGGTTTCTGATACAACAGAACACTATAAAGAAAAGAGCACAGAATGAGAAAAAAGACAAGATTTTGGAGAAAATTAAAGAATGTGAGAAGAAGCTAAGATCGAGACCGAAGTCACAGGTGATCTTGAGAGAAATTAAACTTTATCAAGCACAATACTCCAAATTGATAAATCAGGAAGTGGAGTGGAAAGTTAAGCTAATGAAACAAAGATCATTTGAATCGGCAAATAAATGTGGAAAACTGTTAGCATGGCAGTTGAAAAAGAGACAAAAATTAAATACGGTTACTAATCTAGAGATTGAAGGAAGAAATATCCAAAATCCAGTGGAGATCAGAAAGTGCTTCCAGAGATACTTCAAACAATTATATACTCAAGGGCCACAAAACAAGGTTGAGATAGAACAATTTTTGACAAAGAATGGATTACCAAAGTTGTCTCAAGAAAACAGATCAATCCTGAATTATAAAATAACACAACAAGAGATTGAAGATGCCATTCAGAATATGCAATTGGACAAATCTCCGGGGCCAGATGGGCTTACCTCCAAATATTATAAGATATTGAAAGACTATTTGATACATCCATTAACGGAGGCTTGCAATGAAATTATGGAGGGGAAGAAAGCACCGGAATCGTGGAAAGAAGCTTTCATCACATTGATACCTAAATCAGAAACTGAAAAGACACAACTTAAGAACTACCGTCCCATCTCCCTTCTAAATGTGGATTACAAAATTTTTGCAGACATTTTAGCAAGTAGATTTTAAAAAGTTTTAAACGAAGTGATCCATAAGGATCAGGCAGGCTTTCTCCCAGGTAGACATTTGTTTGCTAATACAAGGAACATTATTGATATTTTGGAACTTTTGCAAACAAATATTAATACAAGAGCAGTGTTAATATTTATAGATGCGGAGAAGGCCTTTGACAACATTTCATGGAAGTTCATGAAGAAAAACCTGGAAAGGATGGGAGTGGGACGGGGATTTGAAAATGGGATAGATGCAATCTATTCAGAACAAAAGGCTAAATTGATAGTTAACAATGTGGTGACGGAAGAGTTTAAAATTGAAAAAGGAACACGACAAGGTTGCCCTATTTCCCCTTTGTTATTCATTTCGATCCTGGAGGTGCTCCTGAATATGATTAGAGGGGACCGGTTGGTTGAAGGAATTCAGGTCGGAGCGAAACAGTATAAACTTAAAGCTTTTGCAGATGACCTAGTTTTGACCTTACAGGAGCCAGAATCTAGTACGAAAAGGGTATTACAATTGATTTATGAGTTTGGTCGGGTGGCGGGATTTAAACTAAACAAACAAAAAACTAAGGTATTGGAAAAAAACTTGACATCTTCAGAATCAGAAAGGTTTCAGAAAGAGACAGAGTTAATGTGGTTAAAAAAGTAAAATACCTAGGGGTAAACATAACAGCCAAGAATCTGAGTTTATTTAAGGATAATTATGAAAAGTGTTGGTCAGAAATTAGAAGGGATTTAGAAAGTTGGTCAAGATTGAAACTTTCCCTGTTGGGCCGAATTGCTGCTATAAAGATGAATGTATTGCCAAAGATGCTGTTTCTGTTCCAGACTTTACAGATTGTGGATAAAATGGAGTGTTTTGGGAGGTGGCAAAGAGATATCTCCAAATTTGTCTGGCAGGGCAAAAAGCCCAGAATTAAGTTTAAAATATTAACTGATGCTAAAGAAAGAGGGGGGTTTGCCCTGCCAGACAAATTTGGAGATATCTCTTTGCCATTTTTTATTATGAATCAGCAGCTTTCTGCTGGTTGAAAGATTGGCTGCTTCTTGAAAACACTGATGTTTTAGATTTGGAAGGATTTAACAACGCTTTTGGATGGCATGCATATCTGTGGTATGACAAGGTTAAAATTCATAAGACTTTCAAGAACCATATTGTTAGGAAAGCAGTGTTTAATGTCTGGACAAAATATAAAGACTTACTAGAAAACAAGACCCCAAGGTGGTTGTCACCTATGGAAGCTAAGGCTCTGAAAAGACCCAATATGGAGGCCAAATGGCCGAAGTATTGGGAAATACTAGAAAAAGATGGAGATAATTGGAGGCTGCAGAGTTTGGAGAAACTAAAAGATAAAGTGCGAGATTGGCTAGATTATGCTCAGATTAAAGAGGTTTTTAAACTGGATAAAAAGATAGGGTTCCAGGTGGAAAAATCGAAGTTGGAAACAGAACTGTTAGAACCTAAGACTAAGGTACTCTCAAGAATGTACAACTTGCTGTTAAAATGGAATACACAGGATGAAACGGTTAAATCAGCTATGATAAAATGGGCACAGGATATTGGGTATAATATCATGTTTGCCGACTGGGAAAGGTTATGGACCACCGGTATGAAGTTCACGGCATGTAATGCCTTGAAAGAAAATACTATGAAAATGATATATAGGTGGTACATGACCCCAGTCAAGCTTGCAAAAATATATCACCTGTCTGATAATAAGTGTTGGAAATGTAAGGAAACTGAAGGAACGTTCTTTCACCTCTGGTGGACTTGCCCCAGGGTTAAGGCTTTCTGGGAAATGATATATAATGAGCTGAAAAAGGTATTTAAGTATACCTTCCCTAAGAAACCAGAGGCCTTCCTTTTGGGCATTGTTGGCCAGAGGGTGCTAAAGAAGGACCGAACATTTTTTATGTATGCAACAACAGCAGCAAGGATACTTGTCGCCAAATACTGGAAAACCCAAGATTTGCCCACGCTGGAAGAATGGCAGATGCAACTGATGGACTATATGGAACTAGCAGAAATGACCGGCAGAATCCGAGACCTGGGAGAGGAAGCAATGGAAGAGGATTGGAAGAAATTTAAGGACTATTTACAAAAATATTGCAAATTGTATGAGTGCTAAGAAGGATGCGAGATTGAAAATAACATGGCACCACTAAGCTAGTTGAAAAGAATATGAGAATGAGTGAATTTTAAGAGAAAGATAAATTTTGAATAAATATCATGTCTAAATTAGGTATTTAAGACTTAGATAAAAGTATTCAAAGTTAGGGACACAATATTGGAAATTTACAAAATAAGAATTGAAACAAGGTGATAAATTGCCGGTTAAAGTTGTATAAATTTGGAACGCAGGAGCGAGAGATGTGAGGAAGTCCAAAAAGCGAAGAAAATATGGCCACTATAAGATGTTAATTCTATTTCTTTTTCTTTTCTTGCTTTGTTCTCTGTCTTCTCTGTTTTCTTTTTTATTGTACTAAGAAAACCTTTAATAATTTTTTTTAAAAAAAACAAGACTGTGGTGAATGTGGCCAGTCAGGGAAGAAGACAGAGGAGGGCCAAGTAGACCACTGCCCTCACTTAATCGCCTTCCTATTACAGTGGTACCTTGGTTCTCAAAGTTAATCCTTTCCGGAAGTCTGCTCCAAAACCAAAGCGTTCCAAAACCAAGGTGCGCTTTCCCATAGAAAGTAATACAAAACAGATTGCAGACTTTTAAAAACAACCCCTAAAACAGCAATTTAACATGAATTTTACTATCTAATAAGACCATTGATCCATAAAATGAAAGCAGTAATCAATTCACTGTACTATAAAATAAAACAGTATTGTAGATGATAAAAAATAATTGTTGTTTTTTTTTTACCTGCACTGATGATAGTCATTGTTTGGATGGGGGGCTTTTATCCATTTTCACAGTCACACAATCAATCAATCAATCAATCAATCAGTAGCTGAACTGGAATCCACACAGTCACAAAATCAAATTAACTGAAAAAGTCTCAAAAGAAAAAACACAAAATAAATAGCAAAAACAAAAGCACCAAATATAATCTCCAAATATCACCTCAAAACACTGTAATCGGAAATGGAAGGCTTGAATTACAATGGGGGGATGCAAATTATCAGCGCAACAGGAAACACAGGGGGACTCAAAACGGAGCACGTTCAGCTTCCGAAAAAGGGTTCGAAAACCGGAACACCTACTTCCAGTTTTGCAGTGTTCAGGTTCCAAGTTGTTCATGAACCAAGCTGCTTGAAAATTGAGGTCCCACTGTATAGAGATTCTACTGGGCACACCACAGCAGACATGGTGACTGTGTTCCGTGTGTTGTTTGTGTTTTGCAAAGCCCAAGAATGCAGGAATTCAGGCGGCCGTGTCAAAGGTGCGTGAGCGGCAGACTTACCTGGGAACGCGTAGCTCAGCCTCGTTCATCCAGATTGTACTGGTCGACAACAGGACCGGATCTGAGACGGGGACTCAAGCCGAGCAACTGGCCCAGGACATCGTGAAGGATATAGCAGAGCATGGTAAGGCTTGCCAGCCCCTTGCTGCTTCAGATCCTGGTTCCGTTGGTCTTGTGTGAAGCCTCCAACGCTAGGGTAAAGCATTTTGCCCTGGGCAGCAATCTGTGCCTTGACGGTGTGGCAGGAATGTGCGGATTTGTGACTTTCAGATTCTCTCAAGTTCAGTTTTTCACATTTCTGCATGACTTACAATAATAATTTTGTTATTTATATCCCACCATTCTGGCTGGGTTTCCTCAGCCACTCTGGCCGGCTTACAGTACATATCAAAACATAGTAAAATATAAGCATAAAAAACTTCCTGATACTGGACTGCCTTCAGATGTCTTCTAGAAGTTGTGTAGTTCTTTATCTCCTTGGCCTCTGCTGGGAGGGCATTCCACAGGGAGGGCGTCACTGCCGAGAAGGCCCTCTGCCTCGTTCCCTGTAACCTCACTTTTCACAGTGAGGGAACCACCAGAAGACCCTCTGAAGAGGACCTCAGTGTCCAGGCTGAGTGATGGTGGTGGAGACGCTCCTTCAAGTATACTGGGCCGAGGTATGAAATGAGCAAAACAGCAGTGACCCTTTAAAAGTATTACAAGCCAGGAGAGAGAACTCACTGCAAGAAAATGGTTCCATGCTATTATCATGTTTCTGTCCCTTCATGTACTGTATCTCTATAAAAACACAGGCCACACTTCACAAAAGAACCCTTGTTTGTTTCCTCATGAAAACCCACCAGGTGTGAATTTCTCCTTTGGAATATCATTTTGGTTGCCTAACCATTTCTGCAAGCAGTTTCCCCTAAAATAATGCATTGTGTGTGCAATTTTTTTAGCTAATCTATGTTTGGGGTTGGGGGGGGGGGTTGGCACACTGTCCCCTAATATACACATTTTAGTACACATTATTTGATCAGGGAACTGCATCGTGACATTCAATGATTTTTGAATCTTGAAGCATGGCTGTGTTTCGGTTCAGACATATTGTTACAGGAAGTGTGAATTAGGTAAAATGCTAACCAAATTGGGTTTAACCCCCATAGCTGTGGAGGGGCCACAGCAGGAGGCCTCAGGATCAATCCCTGGCATCTCCAGGTTAAAGCATCAGGTAACAGGTGATGGGAAAGTCCCTTTGCCAAAGATCGGGATGAGTGGCTGCCTTGTAGCAGGTCAAATCTAGCCCCGTGCTCTTTATCTGAGCAATACTAGGTGTGACGAACAAAATATTCTGGTTTGTTTTGAGGCAGCCTTCTGCACATCTCCTTCAAGGCCATACTCTGAGAGACCACCACAACAGCTGTGTGTGCATAGGAGCATTTCCTGGCTCTGGGGTTGCTCATGCAAAGCTGAGAATTCCAGAGGCAGCACATGAAACATTACTCGAGGCACTGCTTCAAATGCAGTCTTTAGCATCCTTCCACTGCGCGGATTGGTCAAGCATTGCTTCTCAGTTTTGCCCTGCCTCCATACACACAGCTGGGTTTTGGAACCTAAAAACACAGGGAGCAACTGCCTTAGACCATGGGTAGGCAAACTAAGGCCCGGGGGCCGGATGCGGCCCAATTGCCTTCTAAATCCGGCCCACGAACCGTCCAGGAATCAGCGTGTTTTTACATGAATAGAATGTGTGCTTTCCAAGGGAGAGAATGTGGTCCCTTCCAGTTCTATAATTCTATTATTCTACCATGCCCAGAAATCTTTAGGAGAGGCCATGACTGACAATGGTACCTTGGTTCTTAAACTTAATCCGTTCCGGAAGTCTGTTCCAAAACCAAAGCGTTCCAAAACCAAGGTGCGCTTTACCATAGAAAATAATGCAAAAGAGATTAATCCATTCCAGACTTTTAAAAACAACCCCTAAAACAGCAATTTAACATGAATCTTACTACCTTACAAGACCATTGATCCATAAACTGAAAGCAATAATCAATGTACTGTACTATAAAATAAACAAAACAGTATTGTAGATGATACAAATTAGAATTAAAAAAAACTTTCTTACCTGCACTGATGATAGTCATTGTTTGGATGGGGGGGGGGGCTTTTATTCATTTTGCAGTGACCCAATCAATCAATAAATTAATCAGTAGCTGAAGTGGGATCCACACAGTCACAAAAACAAATTAACTAAAAAAGCCTCAAAACAAAAAATGCAAAATAAATAGCAAAAACAAAAGCACCAAATATAATCTCCAAATATCACCTCAGAACACTGCAATGGGAAACGGAAGGCTTGAATTACAATGGGCGGACGCAAATTAGCAGCGCAACAGGAAACACAGGGGGACTCAAAAACGGAGCATATTCGGCTTTCAAAAAAAAGTTCGAAAACCAGAACACCTACTTCTGGTTTTGCAGCGTTCGGGTTCCAAGTTGTTTGTGAACTAAGCTGTTCAAAAACCAAGGTACTACTGTACAGTGTTAATGTGCCCTTGGAAATAACATTGCAGTGGCAGCACCAATTTTGTCTGGTATAAGCAAATCAGCAATAGAAGAATGATGGGGGCAGCAGGTAGAATAGAGTCCTTTGCTGTCTAGCAGGAAATGGATCATTTACTCCATGCAAACTAATTGGACACCTCATCAGGGCGGTAACATTTTGTTTGGCTTTTGCAGGAGTGTCGTTTGGTATTGTGGTGAGGACCCTGCATGCAGCCACTGGCAGTAACCGGAGTACTCATGAGGCTGGTGCTACAATTGCTGGGACAGTCGTTGTTCTGTTCCTTGTCTTGCTGCTCTTGGGAGCTGTTCTGCTACTCTACAGAAAAGGGACTTTAAGGTAACAGGATTGGGCCTCATATTCAGTATGTGGTATGGTATTTCGGGAACCGTATGTACCATGGGAGAGCACATATAAATACCCCCCTGCAATTTTTTATTTTTTTAAAAAATCCTTGCATGCAGAAAACAAGCATGTCGGGAAGAAGGCGAGGTTGGAATTTTGCCCCTTGGCATGCTAGGTTTTGATAGGTTCTCAGGCCCACCCAGACACACAAGGCAAAGTAGTGTCCAGCATTCTCCACCAGTCATCAGATCTGTTGCTCTCCCGTTTTGATACAAAAGTTCATCATTCAGTATGAAAACAAGAACTCCCATGGAGCTGGCCTTGTGTCAGGGGTGAGCCAGCAATAAATCACAAGGAGTAAGTGAAGTGAACTCACTATTAAAAGAAACGAGGTCTGCTCAGGAGTGTCAGGACTAATGAGCACAGCAACTCTTATTCATAAGTCTTGCCCATATGAGGCAGTTGTGGAGGCTGAAGATCCCTGCCTTCCCTGAGCTGCCGAAGTCTCTTCTTCCCCTGAGTCCTTCCCAAGTCATCTGAGACTATGCCAGCGTGCCTGTCTCTGCTTCTCCCTCTTCATGCTTCTTCTGGTCCTGGGAGACCAGTGGAGAGGGGAGCCTTCTAAACTAAAAATTCCCAAACGGTATAACATTCCTCATAGGGAAGTTGCTCCAACCCCAGAGTGGCTGGGGAAACCCAGTCAAATGGGTGGGGTACAAATAAGAAACGTTGTTGTTGTTTTGCTGCTGCTCTTTTGCGAACCTCTTCCAGCTCTGCAATATCCTCATTGAGTTGACCAGAACTATACACAGTATTCCAAGTGTGATCACACATGGATCTCTATAATGGTATTCTGGCATTGGCAGTTTTGCGCATAGATAATTAAATTTTCTAATTTACATTTCAAAATATTTATTTAAACAACCTTAAAGCAATGACTTCCCTTCTTCTCTTTCTGTGGTTCATTTTGCAAACCATGTTGTTGTTTAGTTGTTTAGTTGTGTCTGACTCTTTGTACTCCATGGACCAGAGCACACCAGGCACTCCTGTCTTCCACTGCCTCCTGCAGTTTGGTCAAACTCATGCTGGTAGCTTTGAGAACACTGTCCAACCATCTCGTCTTCTGTCGTCCCCTTCTCCTTTTGCCCTCAATCTTTCCCAACATCAGGGTCTTTTCCAGGGAGTCTTCTATTCTCATGAGGGGACCAATTTCCTTCAGAATGGATAGATTTGATCTTCTTGCAGTCCATGGGACTCTCAAGAGTCTCCTCCAGCACCATAATTCAAAAGCATCAATTCTTTGGCAACCAGCCTTCTTTATGGTCCAGCTCTCACTTCCATACATCACTACTGGGAAAACCATAGCTTTAACTATATGGACCTTTGTCTCTGCTTTTTAAGATGCTGTCTAGGTTTTCCATAACTTTTCTCCCAAAAAGCAGGCATCTTTTAATTTCGTGACTGCTGTCACCATCTGCAGTGATGATGAAGCCCAAGAAAGTAAAATCTCTCACTGCCTCCATTTCTTCCCCTTCTATTTGCCAGGAGGTGATGGGCCCAGTGCCCATGATCTTAGTTTTTTGATGTTGAGCTTCAGGCTATATTTTGCTCTCCTCTTTCACCCTCATTAAAAGGTTCTTTAATTCCTCCTCACTTTCTGCCATCAAAGTTGTGTCATCTGCATATCTCAGGTTGTTGATATTTCTTCCGGCGATCTTAATTCCGGCTTAATTGCATACCATACATCCCTGCATATTTTGCATGAATTAAACCATTCCATAATCCATTGTTACATCCACCAAAACTTATTTACACTGTTGAATTTGTCTTAATGCTGCCAGGATTTTTAAATGGAAGACAATTTTCACCCATATATTCAGTAAACATTTTCCAGTCTTCTTTGAACATACAGTGGTACCTCGGGTTAAGTACTTAATTTGTTCCGCAGGTCTATTCTTAACCTGAAACTGTTCTTAACATGAAGCACCACTTTAGCTAATGGGGCCTCCTGCTGCCGCCGTGCCGCTGGAGCCTGATTTCTGTTCTTATCCTGAAGCAAAGTTCTTAACCTGAAGCACTATTTCTGGGTTAGCGGAGTCTGTAACCTAAAGAGTATGTAACCTGAAGCGTATGTAACCCGAGGTACCACTGTACATTCTTCTTGTTCTCTTTGTTGTTGTTGTTTAGTCGTTTAGTCGTGTCCGAGTCTTTGTGACCCCATGGACCAGAACACGCCAGGCACTCCTGTCTTCCACTGCCTCCTGCAGTTTGGTCAGACTCATGTTTGTAGCTTCGAAAACACTGTCCAACCATCTCGTCCTCTGTCGTCCCCTTCTTCTTGTGCCCTCAATCTTTCCCAACATCAGGGTCTTTTCCAAGGAGTCTTCTCTTCTCATGAGGTGGCCAAAGTACTGGAGCCTCAGCTTCAGGATCTGTCCTTCCAGTGAGCACTCAGGGCTGATTTCCTTCAGAATGGAGAGGTTTGATCTTCTTGCAGTCCATGGGACTCTCAAGAGTCTCCTCCAGCACCATAATTCAAAAGCATCAATTCTTCAGCGATCAGCCTTCTTTCTGGTCCAGCTCTCACTTCCATACATCACTACTGGGAAAACCATGGCTTTAACTATACGGACCTTTGTTGGCAAGGTGATGTCTCTGCTTTTTAAGATGCTGTCTAGGTTTGCTATCGCCTTTCTCACAAGGAGCAGGCATCTTTTAATTTTGTGGCTGCTGTCACCAACTGCAGTGATCATGGAGCCCAAAAAGTAAAATCTCTCACTGCCTCCATTTCTTCCCCTTCTATTTGCCAGGAGGTGATGGGACCAGTGGCCATGATCTTTGTTTTTTTGATGTTGAGCTTCAGACCATATTTTGCGCTCTCCTCTTTCACCCTCATTAAAAGGTTCTTTAATTCCTCCTCACTTTTTGCCCTCAAGGTTGTGTTATCTGCATATCTGAGATTCTTGATATTCTTGTTCTCTTATTCCATGTTAAATCTGCAAGCTCTACATATTCCATCAGTTTATGTTGCCATTCTTCTTTGCTTGGGACCTCGCTCATTTTCCAGGGAGTTTTGCTTTCAGTCCTTTCCTAACCATCTCTAGCATGGAATTGGACCCCTTTTCGCAGCTTCTGCACATCTCAGTATTGTCTACATGGGCAGTGGCTCTCCAGGATCTCAGACAGGGATCTCTCCCTTCCCTAGAGATAACTCAGATTGAACCTGGGACCTCCTACATGAAGAGTAAACATGCTAACCATTGACAGACCCCAGATCTTCGTATGCCTATGCTATAGGCAGAAGGCGGGTGGGTAGAGAGAGCTTGCCAGGCAGCCCTTTCCTCTGCCCTAGACTGACCTGCTTGCTCATTGCCATTCTGCCATTTCAGTAGATTATATAAACACATGCTGCAAATATCCAGTGGGCGTAGTGGTTGGTCATGGTGCATGCGTGCCCTTGGCAAGCTTCCAGCTGAAGTCCCAAATGCTCCTTCTATGCGCTCTCAGGGGTAATCTCTGTTCTCGGTGTGTTCCACCAGCTGGCAAACCAATGCGCCATGCTCTGTGCGCTTGGGCTGTTCCTGTTCATTAGTGCTAGCCGTTGCCCCCCCCACACACACACACACCAGGCAGCAAAGCTCCTGGGCCTTGCTTGTTTTCCTTGCTAGTGTCAAGCTGATTAGCATTTCCCCGCAATAAAACAGGAGCTTCGTTTAATTTCTAAATAAAACTCCAAACTTCCGTTGCTGAGAATATAGCATGAATTTCCCTGTGGTGTGGATTTGGAAACTGGGTTTTCTATTGAGACAAAATGTCCTCTCTCTCTCCCCCTCTCCCTCCTTTTTTTTAAAGGCAGGAGGTGTTTGGAGGAAATCTTTTTGTAAATAGAGGATCAGAGCAACCAGGCAAGGAACCTTCCTGTTCTGTGCCTATTTGCATTATCGGTTGTCCTGGGAAAATGTTCTTTGAAGTCACTACAGCCTGTTGGTTTGTGACTATAATCAGGTGGTGAGTAAGAGGGTGGATTGAGTTTGAAATGGTCAAGAATTCGAGACAAGACAAGGGTCTCTTGACTCATTCCTCCTGATCCCAGGTTAAGCAATCATGTAAGTTATATGACTGTCGTCATCAATGGTGTTTCAGTTTCATGGTCACTTGTTCAAACATACACACTATATATACACCCAGTGCTTTTTGGGGGGAGAGGGTTGCGCAAGGGTACGCATACCCCTAAACATTTTGTGAATCTAACGGGAGAAGAATCTAAAAAAAATATTTTTTTTAGTTTCTTCTCTAGCACTGTGAATCGTCAGGTCTACAGAGCCTTGGGGAGGGAGCCAATCCTCCTTGGGGAGCAATAGCCAAGAAGCAACTTGACATGAGGGTGGCATGATCAGGTGCAGTAAAGGTGAAGCAGATGCAAGAGGCAGGGGTTAGGACAGGGCAAGCTTGCCAGGGAAGGAGTTCTTTTGTAGGGGAAGTGGAAGGGTCAAGACTTCTCACATGACCTCTGTTGGCCTACTGGTGATCAAGAGGTAAGGTAAAGGTAAAGGACCCCTAAACGGTTAAGTCCAGTCAGAGGTGACTATGGGGTTGTGGCATTCATCTCACTTTCAGGCTGAGGGAGTTTGTCCACAGACAGCTTTCTGGGTCATGTAGCCAGCAGGACTAAACCGCTTCTGGCACAACAGAACACCGTGACGGAAACCAGAGCACACGGAAATGCTGTTTACCTTCCTGCCACAGTGGTACCTATTCATCTACTTGCACTGGCATGCTTTCGAACTGCAAGGTTGGCAGGAGCTGGAACAGAGCAACAGGAACTCACTCTGTTGCAGAGATTCAAACCGCTGGCCTCAAGAAGCCTCCTTCGGCCAGTGTTCAGTGATGGTGCATAGCTTAAATCTTTGACCATTCCCTGAGTTCAGGGCCTCCAAATGAAACCTCTTATGAGATCAACACAGAATCATAGTATTTCATGGCTGTTGTTTGTGCTGATTTCCAGTCATTTCTCCTTCTACAGATCTCTCGCGTCCGTTCATTTTACCTCCTTGTGGAGCCGAAAAAGGGACCTGGATCTTTCAGGAGAAACAGCCGACAAGGGGTTTGATAATCCCATTTTCGACACACCATGTGACCCAGTGGTAATAATTCCACCTTTATGTAAATCATCATCTTGCAACAGTAGCTCCCTCTGCATCATCTTAGCACACAGAGAAGTCTGCTGTGCAAGTCAATGGATCCCAAAAATGAACGGCTATGAAGCTGCACGAATGCCCAGTTGCAGCTTATGTTCATAGCGTAGCCTGCAATAAAGCCAGGGGATTATTTTAAATGGCAGCGGGGCGGGGGATGGTTAGATAGTAGCCCTCCCCTCAGGGCAGGGGTCAGCCCCCTTGTATGGTGCAATGCACATTTCATGGCAATGTAGAAATAAATAATGAAATTGTTAAGGCAGGAGAAGAAAGGAGGATTTTTATCCCAAGTGCTCAACAAAGATCCTTCTGTGCACCTGGAGGATTCCCCCCAACCACCCCCTTTCTCCTGATTCAGAGACTCCAGAATCCTATAGACTCATTTCAGTCACTGGGCAAGATGCTAAAATATTTCCTGGTATTTTAGCTAATAGATTGGCAAATATATTACCATATTTTTTGCTCCATAAGACGCACTTTTCCCCTCCTAAAAAGTAAGGGGAAATGTGTGTGCGTCTTATGGAGCGAATGCAGGTGGGAGGCTCTGCTCAGCGTTCCCTTTCCCTCCTCCGGGAAAAGCCCCCAAGAGCCACACACACACTCCACACGGCTTGTGAAAGGGAGCGCTGAGCAGAGCCTGTATGCATCCCAGGCTCTGTTCAGCGCTCCCTTTCATGAGCTGTGTGGAGCATGTGTGCAGGTTTTTCCCCGAGGAGGGAGAAGGGCAGCCCGTCACAGCCAGGTACCTAGTATAATCCGTGCAGGTCAAGCAGGTTTCATTAAGCATAGGCATATAGCAGTTCCTGCATGTAAGATGCCGAATGCGGTTTATTACGGAAAACTGTCGAGAAATCCATGTGCGATCGCTTCATTAAATGCTCATAAAGCTTTTGATAAAATGCATGGGAATTATTTGTACCTAGTCCTCTCTCAAAAGAACTTTGATGATGGTTTTCTATTAGCGTCACAACCTTTATATACTAATAGCAAGGCAGTAGTTAGGGTTAATGTACACGACTCTTCCACTCTGTAGATGTACAGAGAGGCACAAAGCAAGGCTGCCCTCTGTCCCTGCTACCTTTCATGTTTGCAATGGAGCCACTCGCAAACGCTGTTCAAAATAATAATAAAATCAACGGCGTTATATGTAACGGTCAATGCTATCCACTCAATTTGCTTGCTGATGATATAGCACTGGTGGTCTCTGATCCAGAAGTGTCGCTAATGGAGGCCATTGGGGAAATTAAAGCATTTGGTACATTTGACAGGATTGAGAAATAATAGAACAAAATCAGAATGGTTGCATCTGAATGTACCAGTTGATATACAAGGTGAATTAAGAGAGAAGACAGGCTTTCAGATCTGTCCACAATATATTAAATATCTTGGAATTCACCACACTTCCACATTCTTCGTTCCAGCAGTCCAGGCTGGAATATCCCAAAACCCACCAAACTGTAGATTTAGGACTAAACCACATGTAACATTGAGCACATCAGCAGCACACCCCCATTTGTTAAAAAGCAGCAATCAGGAGGTATCTTTGATTTAACCATTTACATGCACCACAGTTGCTTCAGCATGCAGTTTGGTCCTTAGAATAAAGCAAAGATAGGGGAAAGGTTTTGTGCAGTATAAGCAACTTTGCATGCATATATATATATATATATATATATATATATATATATGTCCCCAGATATCCAGCTTTTCTAAGTGCAGAAGTGGGTTATCATGCGCACAGCAAACGAACAGCCTTGAGCATTGCTTTGTGAAACGTAAGTGCTGCGTTGACAATATGGATTCATCTCAACCCACAAGATCGACTTTCTCTTCAAAGGATTTAAGCTCCAGAGTTATATTTTGCACCAGCCGCATTAAACACTCTGGTCTCTCTCTCTCTCTCTTCTAGGCTTTAGCTGGTGCGTGCTCCGTGGAGGAGGAGGAGGAGGAGGCACCGAAGGAGATGGCGAGCAAAAATAGCGAGCTCTATTACATTAATCCTTTATATGATGAAACGGAACTTTGTGCTTAACATCAAAGCTGTCAGAGGAAGACTATCCTGTCATCCTGTACTTTGCTTGCCGTTTCAACAGCCTCAGCCACTGCGGAGACCAGCTCACCAATGCACAGATCCTGCTCACTTCAGTGGGGACAGTGCAGAAGCATTCCCTGGTGATCGGCCCCCAAAGCTATTTTGACGCCGCCTTGTCTTAAAAATACTGCTTAATTTTCAAATGGGAGAGCATATCAAATTGCTGGGTGGTCCTCATGAAAATCAGAAAGGGTCTGCAAATCTTTTTCTCATCAGTAGTGGAATATGTGTCGTCACTGAATTTCAATAAAGAATGCCTATCGCACTAAAGCAATTAGAGCCTATTTCGTATCATTTGTGCATTGCTATTTCCTCCCATCCTTAAGGGAGAGCAATGAGTGGGATGGCATCGCCCAAGAACCTCTCCACCTGCCTGGTGACTGTGGAACGCCCTCCCATCAGATGTCAATGAGACAAACAACTACCAGACTTTTAGACGACATCTGAAGGCAGCCCTGTTTAGGGAAGCTTTTAATGCATTTTTAATATTTTGCTGGAAGCCGCCCAGAGTGGCTGGGGAAGCCCAGCCAAATGGGTGGGGTATAAATACATTATTATTATTATTATTATTATTATTATTATTATTATTATTATTATTATTCCCCAACAGCTTAGGGTAGGCTTGGGAGTCAAGGGCAGGTGGCGCACCGAATGGCACCCCCCTCAGTGAGGACACCCGGGGTGGTCCGCCCCCCGACCCCCTTCCTACGCCCCTGCTTGCATGCAGAACGTCCCACATTCGAACGCTAATATCTCTGGCTAGGGCTGGGGAAGACTTTCTGGCTGAAAACGTGTCATGTTCTCTGCCACTCAGAATAGACACAGTACCGAGCTAGATGGAGCAATAGCCTGGGTCAATATATGGCAGCTTCCTGTATTGCTGGACTTCTAGCTGAACTCAATAGGTTGGAATCTACATCTGAATTCTCACAGAATTTTGGAACAGTCTCTCTCTTTTAATGATCCTCACCATCAAATTGCTGCCTTGTAGAAAGGCACCTTGAAAGGCGATGAATTCAGGAACACACACCCCGCCAATGAATTCTCAGTGAGAATTCGCATATTTTCTTCTTCTAGTGCTTCGCTCAGCATTGTAGGGGCTGCATATGCAATCAGGCAGTGATTTGTGTGAACAGGACTGGCACAGATAAGTTTCGATGTCACTTGCTTGTTCCTCTGGCTGCTTTTAGAGAGATTATCTAGAGATTTTCTCGGCAGAATTCTTAGCAAGTGCTCCCTTCCTCCCGTCTTTTGCTTATGCTCAGATTTTCTCGTTTCATTTTATCGGAGTCTGACATTTGGTCTCATAGCTTCTTTGGGATTCTCCAGATGGTTTTCTGATGCCAGAAGAGAAATACGTTGGCAGAATGAGAAAGGTAAAGAGAGGTGAGGTGCAAAGGACCCTGGGTAAGATCACAGACACATTCACACATGCAAACCCAGACCTTTAGAACAGGGGTGGGGAAGCCTTCTGAGCCCAAGGACCCAGCGATACAGCTGCAAATAAAACATGTTGTAAAGTGCAATATACAAATGTGACACCAGATGGCAACAGTGAGCTAGGTCAAATTCAATGTATTTTTCAAAACTTTTTTTTTTTTTTTAAGAATTTTTCTATGTGTGAAGATTCCACCTATGTCTTGCCTTCCATGGTGGGGAACATTTTGAGAGCTGTGGGTCAGGGACAGGAAGGGGCAGGGGAAAATGGGGGCAGAACAGTGTATGTGACTCTTACCTTCACACAATTCATTACTTTCCTGTCATGCAAAGGACACTCAAACTCCTTGACAGGAGCAAGCCAGCAGTAAATCACACTGAGCAAGTTGAAGCTGATTCTTTATTAGCAAAAACAGGATCTGCAGAGGAGTGTCAGGTCTAATGAGCACAGCAACTCATCTTCGGCAGGTCTCCCATGAAGCCATTGCTGAGATTGAATGCCCCAACCTTCCCACAGCTGCCCTCCTCTCCAGGGTTTTCCTCAAGCAACCTGAGACTGAGCTTGAGTGAAGCTAACTTCTCCTCCGTCCTCTTCATGCCTCTCCTGATTCTGGGAGACCAGGAGGGAGAGGGGAGCTTGTCACAACAGGAGGGGGAAACACCTGTGACTCTCCACCAGCCTGACTCATCTCTGCCTCTTGGGCTCCCTCCTCTCCTGCTTCAGCTTCTGCTCCTGATTCTGGACTGCTCTCTGCCACAGATCCCCCCTGCCCACTTGTTGTTGTTTAATTGTGTCCAACTCTTCGTGACCCCATGGACCAGAGCGGGCCAGGCACTCCTGTCTTCCACTGCCTCCCGCAGTTTGGTCAGACTCATGCTGGTAGCTTCAAGAACACTGTCCAACCATCTCATCCTCTGTCGTCCCCTTCTCCTTGTGCCCTCCATCTTTCCCAACATCAGGGTCTTTTCCAGGGAGTCTTCTCTTCTCATGAGGTGGCCAAAGTCTTGGAGCCTCAGCTTCATGATCTGTCCTTCCAGTGAGTACTCAGGGCTGATTTCCTTCAGAATGGAGAGGTTTGATCTTCTTGCAGTCCATGGGACTCTCAAGAGTCTCCTCCAGCACCATAATTCAAAAGCATCAATTCTTCGGCGATCAGCCTTCTTTATGGTCTAGCTCTCACTTTCATACATCACTACTGGGAAAACCATAGCTTCAACTATACGGACCTTTGTTGGCAAGGTGATGTCTCTGCTTTTTTGCATTTTTTTGCCCCAGCCCACTAATCTCTGTTATTTCTTCAGTTTATGACAACTCCTCCTCCTAGCCTTTCCCTCTTCTCCCTTCAACCACTCATTGTGGCAGGGCGGGGCCTGGCAACACCTACAATCATCCCATCTTATGGTGTTTTCCCAGCGTGACGGATTGGGTGGGAGAGAGAAAGAAAGAGAACATGCATCCAAAAGGGTATGCAATGTATTTGCCCCATTCCTGGAGTTGATTGTTCAGTAATGTTCCTTCACGAAAACGGGAAGGAGAGATTAAAAAGGATTTCCCCTCGGTTCTTCTTGGACAAGTTATAAGCATCACTTCATAGATTTGACAGAAAGCTTAGGGCTTTGCAGGAAAGCAAGGAGGAATCTCAGTCCTCCGACTCCTTATTCTCCCTCCCTGAGCATAGAACCCTGCCATATGAGGCAACTACCTTACTCTGCCAATTGATAGGGCCGGCTCTGAGCAGCAGCCAGCAAATACCTCCAGTTTCAAACCAAAGAGAACCAGTTCTTTCCTCACATTGGCATTGCATTGTAAGACTTCATTTTTAAAGCCCAACAACAGGATCTTCTGCAAATGGGAAAGTGACGAAAACACACACGCAACTGCGGTTTATTGATGGGAGCCTGCCGGCAGATGATCTGCACAGGAAGTTATGGCAACCTGATTCTCCCCCACCCGCCCTTATTCTTTTTTACTGTTATTATTTTAGTGGCTAGAATCCCTCTTCCTTCTCTCTCTCTCTCCCTTTGGAGAGGAGACCTTGGAACTCATTTTGATATATATCACGAGCACTGCCAAAATGTGACAGCTACTCTATAGCATTTAAAAGCATTGCGCACCTGTCTCCAGGATAATGGCTCGCTGGAGATGTGAGGATGAAAATTGAATTTGTCTTCCAATATGTTTCTTGCCCAGATCAGATGTACCTCCTATTCCAAACCTCGGCATGGGCTGGTTTACTGCCATAGACGGGAGCAGGAGGAAAGCATGCACACAAATGATGGGAAGGTCTTTCCAATGACCTTCGGGAAAGCTTAGGAAATGCAAGCTAAGCATCAGAAGCAGTGCTGGATGCGCCAGTGGGAGGGCAGAAGATCCTGTGGTCGCTTGCTCCCTCCTGATTTCAAACCACATGTGATTGGTTGGTGGGAGATGGGGCAGTTACAGCTCAGGGGGAAGAGCGTAGCACCCAAAGCAGGACATGTTGGGATGGCATCGGTAATTCCGGGGTGTTCTGGTCAAATTGGGATGGTTGATGAGTATGGGAAAGTGCAAAGCTAGGCTGATAAGGGGTGTAACCTGGGGAGAGTTCTAGGGGCCAGGCAGAAAGACTTGGAGGGCCACATTTGCTCCCTAGGCCTGAGGTCACCGATCCTAGACTTACAAGGTTGTTGTAATAACAAAATCGTACATATGACACATTTTGAACACTCGGAAAGTGCTCTACTACTAATACTACTACTACTAATAATTTATTTATTTATTTATCCCCTGCCCATCTGGCTGGGTTTCCCCAGACACTCTGGGTGGCTTCCAACAGAATATTAAAATACAGTAATACATCAAACATTAAAAGCTTCCCTAAACAGGGCTGCCTTCAGATGTCTTCTAAATGTCTGGTAGTTGTTCCTCTCTTTGACATCTGGTGGGAGGACGTTCCACAAGCCGGGTGCCACTACCGAGAAGGCCCTCTGCAAATGTTGTTTGTTTTATTTTCATACTAGGGAAAGCTTCTCTGGTGGCTAATGTTATAGGCAAAGAAGTAAGCCAAGCAAAAAAGAAAGAAAGAAAGAAAAAGGCTGCACATCCTATGGCAGAGTTGGGAAAACAATTGTGTGTGTGTGTACGTGTGTGTGTGTGTGTGTGTGTGTGTATTCCCTTTCGTGCAACCTACTGAGGGTCACATGCCTGTGGTGGGTGGAGCCAGAGGTAAAAGTGGGTGGGGCAACCCATGCAAATTTCCCTTTTGCAGTTTCTGCATTCCATTCTTCTATATCCTCCTTCCAGCCTGCCAAGAGGCAGCATCCTAGTTGAAGGACATATTCCCACCTGCCAAAAACACGGGGGGGGGGGGGCTAAGCAGGGCCAGTGAGGGATGTGGCTTGGGGAGGGTTATGAGGGCCACGTAGAGAGGCCTCAGGGGCCACTTTGCTCCCCAAGCCTGAAGCTCCCTCTAAAGTTCTGATCTACATTTCCGCCTGGAAACATTTCAGCGTTTCCTTCCGATCCCTTCTTTCCCGCATTTTCAGTCTGTTCCGGCTCTGTTTATCCTTGCAGCTACTCGTGTCAGTGCTTGGGAGAGAAAAGGGAAGAAAAGCTGTCTGATGAGCACAACCCTGACTAAGGGGCCAGGAAAAGAAAAAAGCAATAATTATAGGGACCGTTGCCCAGCTCAGCGGTGAAACGCAATTTCTCAGCCAAGAGGGTGCAGCGGGTGAGGGCATCTTGGTACAAATATACCAGTGTGAAAATCGAGTGAGTCACGCAGAGGGATGTTTTGATCTAAGGAGAGCATGTGCCAGGGATAACATGGCAAAATGCAGTGTATGTCAAGGAGGAGGAGGGCTTCAGCCGGCGTGAAATTTATGCCACCTATCAAGGCAGGTTAGCAGTTTGGTATTTGGGAGTCAGGATTCCCTCTGCAAGCGAGGATGATTTCGCAAGGCATTAGCATCAGCGGCGAGAGCTTAAGGTCACTTACTGAAAAGACTTTAATTAAAGCGGTGATCAATTCTGTCAGCGTGCTAACAAAGCACATTCTGTTCCCTTCCTGAGGGAAGACACGTCCCATCACCCACTCAGGGGCTTTTCAAAGAAGTTGGAGGCAGGGCCGGCTGCTGTGAACTTGCTGGAAATGGTGGGATGCTCTGATAAGCTGGCCTCACTCCTTTAGGTCTAAGCTGCATGCCTCTGCAGCCTCATCCTTCGAGGGGGCTGAGGGCCGGAGGGAAGGATGGGAAGGGGTGCAAGAGGCATTTCCTCCATCATGGGACTGATTTCTCTCGCAGAAAGACTTGGGCTGCAAAGCTCCCGGGCGATTCCTTTCCATTAAAAATTTTGTTTATGAATTTCCCAGAAATGCAATACAATCAATTCCAGTGTCCAGTGTCCCTTAGTGATTAACTTCCCTTCCATGGTTTCCTCAAATGATTATTCTATTCCTTCTTTCCTCCACCTTATTCTGAAAAGAACTTTTTCTGCTGAGCATACTCCAGACTGGCTAGCGTTTTAGCATGTTTATAATATATATATTTTTTAAAATCTATGGTTTTCAATCCTCCTTGAAGGTTGCCTCATCTCGTTCTCTTAATTTGACGAGTTAAACTTGCTGATTCAGCATATCCCATCCATTTCATCCGCCACTCCTCTTTCGTAGGTACTGCATCGTCTCGCCATTTGGGGGCATATAATAAGCTCACTGCACTCATCACCCACCCGCACAGGTTCCTTTGATTCTTCGGTAGACCACAGAGATTCCTGAACTGTGTGCTGTGAAAAGATTCGAAATGTGTTTTGGGGGGGAAAGCAAGCCATCACATTGGATATGTTGGGTGCTCTGTTACCATATATTTTGGGCCACTGGGTGCATTTAAGATTCTGATAAAGTGCTGTGGGTGCCAATCACAAAAAATAGGCAGTGCATCTAAAAAAAAGGTAGCGCCACAAAATGGTGCCAGAATAGCTTTATATCAGTGGGGAAAGAGCACCGATAACCATCCTTGCCACTCAATCACAGGAAGAAGCTCTTGGTTCCTCTTCTTTATTAATAATGGAAGGGAGGGTTTGTCTCCAATTCTGGCGCTCATCTCGCTTTCAGGCCGAGGGAGCCAGTGTTTGCCCACAGACAGCTTTCCAGCTCATGTGGCCAGCATGACTAAACCACTTCTGGTGCAACGGGACACTGTGACACAAACCAGAGTGCACAGAAACACTGTTTACCTTCCCGCCGCAGCGCTACCTATTTATTTACTTACACCAGTGTGCTTTCGAACTGCTAAGTTGGCAGGAGCTGGGGCAGAGCAACGGGAGCTCACCCCATCGTGGGGATTCGAACCGCTGACCTTCTGATCGGCAAGCCCAAGAGGCTCAGTGGTTTAGACCACAGCACCACCCACAATGTATTCAATGCAGGAGAGGTGGAGCCAGTGCAAACAGGAAGCGAGCAGGCAGAGTACACAGTCTCACCTGCACTGTGAATTTTTAAAGAGGATATTTGCTGAAACCTTTTGGGGGTGCCATAGCAGGTACCAGCGGTCACCCATGGGTGCCTGAGGTGCAGCATTGAAGACCCTTGCTTTATGCCCTCTGGGAGACCCAGTGTAGCCCTGGATATTCTCTCTCTCTCTCTCTCTCTCTCTCTCTCTCTCTCTCTCTCTCTGTGTGTGTGTGTGTGTGTTAGGGGCAGTAAAAATAAAATAGAGACACCAATACTCATAAATTGCTAAAAGTGCCACAGGTGCCGGCACAGGTAAAAGAGCTATCCAATTCCATTTAACCCATTTAATACTGCTTCAAAGTCAGTATACTTTTGTATAGAATGTAAAAGCACTACATTTGTAGCACAAATATGCCCGTAATTTTCATTGCCCATTCATTTTCATATGCCCATAATGTTGACCTTCTGTTTCACTTTTTTGGGCAGCGGGGAACAATATTTTTCAGCGTATGGATCATGTCATTTCAAACGGATGTTGACCCTTTCAGGCATTTGAAAAAAGGAAACCCAAATTAATCATAGCTTGTCAGTGGAGAAAGATAACCTTGGATGCCTTTGTCACACCTATGTACCAGCCTCACTCTCCCTGCCTCTGATCACTTCGCACTCCCAGCCAGAAAAGGCAGTGCCTGGTCATGTTATTATTGTTGGAAAGGACTGAGGTGCCAGAACTGCAAGGAGAGCAGCAGATTGGCTTATCTCATCCATTTTTATACTGTAGCTCTCTGGATCCAAACTGACCTCAGAATAGCTTCTTTGCTGGTTTACACAGCCGCCACGCCAAGTACGCAGGGTGTAGGGAACAAGCCTTCTGTGATTGATATTGTCCTGAGTGTGCTGACACAAGGAGGAAAATTGCTTTGCTAATCTGTTTTGCCTCTGGGTGATGTATAGGGAACCAGGAGATAGCAATGAGATGGGCTAGTGGGAGGTTTATTTTATTCTGTGGTCCCCCTTCTGGTTGAGCCTGTGGTTGGCACCCAGAAAGATTTTACTTAGAACAGACCCACTGAAATCACTATGACAAAGTTCAATCCATTAATTGGAGTTCGCTCTGAGCAAAATTTTGTTGTATACCACGCCTGTGAACTGCAGCTTATCAAAGTGTTGGTGCTGACCTTTAGAGCCCTAAACGGCCTCGATCCAGTATACCTGAAGGAGCGTCTCCACCCCCATCGTTCTACCTGGACACTGAGGTCCAGCGCGGAGGGCCTTCTGGCAGTTCCCTCACTGCAAGAAGCCAAGTTACAAGGAACCAGTCAGAGGGCCTTCTCAGTAGTGGTACCTGCCCTGTGGAATGCCCTCCCACCAGATGTCAAAGAGAACAACAACTACCAGACTTTTAGAAGACATCTGAAGGCAGCCCTCTTTAGGGAAGCTTTTAATGTCTAACAGACTACTGTATTTTAATACTTTTTTTGGAAGCCACCCAGGGTGGCTGGGGAAACCCAGCCAGATGGATGGGGTATGTATGTATGTATGAATTATTATTATTATTATTATTATTATTATTATTATTATTATTATTATTATCAATCACTTGTAACAAAAGCCCCAGGGACTACTTTCTGCGATCCTTCCGGTGGCCATTCCCCCTCTGGTCACTGCTGTGGTTGCATGACCTGTCTGTCTTCAGGCACTGCAGTTGCCTGCAAGAGATTCCCACATGGAAGGGTTAATGTTGCCAACCTTCAAGTCAAGGTTGCAGACATCTTTGTATTTCAGACTTGGCCTGAACAATGGGCCTGGTGCCTGAAGGTAGCTCCCTGCCATCTTCCATTCTGAGGAGGACACAACCTCTAAGGTTTTCCTCATAAACTAAAGGTTCAATTCAAGAGCTAACCAAAGGCAAATCAACAGCCCATTCAAATATTCTCTTTGGTGTTCTGTATATACACAGCTTGCCCTAGTTTCCAAATTGCACCATCAAGCATTGGGAAGGTCTTTCCCCTTGGAAAACCCTAATTTGAGGCCTAAGTTAACTCTCAGCTCTCTTGGGACTCTTACAAAGACTTTTAGATAAGAGGTCTATTAACCATCTTAGTTTATACTTCAACAGTAATAGCCAATCAAGCTTTTAACATACTGACTTTTGATGTTAATTCTTAAAGACCAGTTCAAATTGAGTAGCTGTATACTGTCTGCTTATACTTTCACCATGGCAAACTCAATTTATGCTCTCAAGAAGGAAAAAGCCTTTAATTATGACATGATCCTTCACTAGGATGTTGTACATATGACCATAAACCTCATGGACAATAGTAATGTCCCTTCCATTTTTCCAGTTGCGTTTTATTGTAAGACACATTTCCCAATCTACCTGCTTTATCTTAGGTTTTCCCCTGTGGGGACAACTATTCCTGGAAGTAGGTCTGGAATGCTGGGAGTGTGGCAAATTTTGCAATCTGTGCCTAAGATAAAAGGGCAGCAAGTTTTCAAAAGATTTGTTTCATCATTTAAATCCTCTATGCTAAAGTGCTCTTGTAAATAGGTACTTCTTTCGTTTACGGCATACTTAAGTTCTGCTCTGGCTATTCAGTCATTTTACAGCACGGCAAAGTTACTGAAAATGAATATACCATATTTTTGCTCTATAGGATGCACTTTTTCCCCTCCAAAAATTAAGGGGAAATGTGTGTGCGTCCTATGGAGCAAATGCAGGCTCCTTGGCTTCAGCGATAGCATTCAATAAATCTTACTCCCAGGAAAAATATATTTAGGAATGTAGCTTAAATGACTTTTAAAAGATCCTGGGTCTAAAATAAAGCAAAATTGTGCAGCCACATCAGTCTCAAATTACTCCAGCTTTGCCATTAGCATGAAAATATTTGGAGAAGCAAATATTTGGTGGCAGTGAGCTTGATCTGGCACTTGGTGTCCATGTTAAAGCTCCTGGCCTGTTTATGAAATTATGCCTTGGTTGTATCCAAGTGAAAATTCAGCAAAAGAGGTCAAAGTATACTAGCATTTATTTGCTAGGATACCTCATTTCAGTGATGCCTTTGCATTAGTAAACTGTGGTTCAGGTCCAGCCTGCAGCTCTCACCTGCTCCCTAAATGCTGCAAATAAGTTGACAGCTTTTCAGCTAAGCGCTGTCCCTAGATAGAAGAGGGCAGCTTAATTTAAAACTTCCTGCCTTTGCACATATTCTTCACTGTCACTCTCTGTGTCTAAGTAGTGGATTCATGTGGATTCTTCCACGATTGCTGTTATGTCTGCAGTGCAACCTGGAGTAAGTTGTGCATTATCAAATCTGCACTGTTAAATTACATCCTCTAGAGGGGCAGCCATTAGTCTGTTGCAGCAAAACCAATGAAGAATCTTGTGGCACTTTAAAGACCAAAAAGTTTATTGGCAGCACAAGCTTTTGTGGACTGGAATCCACTTCACTGATGTAGAACAGGGGTGGCCAACTCCGAAGAGACTGCAATCTACTCACAGAGTTAAAAACTGGCAGTGATCTACCCCCTTTTGGGGGGTTCAGGGTCCAAGTTGTTGAGTTTTTACAGGGAGGAGGTAAAACATTGAGCTTCTTTTAGGGGAGCCACAGTTGTTCAGCTTCTTTGGGGGGAGCCAATTGTTCTACCAGTGATCTACCGCATACGTCCAGTGATCTAATTTTAACAGGGAGAAATGTAAAGTATTGCATTTGGGCAAAAAAAATGAGAGGCACAAATACAAGATGGGTGACACCTGGCTTGAGAGCAGTACATGTGAAAAGGATCTAGGAGTCTTGGTTGACCACAAACTTGACATGAGCCAACAGTGTGACGTGGCAGCTAAAAAAGCCAATGCAATTCTGGGCTGCATCAATAGGAGTATAGCATCTAGATCAAGGGAAGTAATAGTGCCACTGTATTCTGCTCTGGTCAGACCTCACCTGGACTACTGTGTCCAGTTCTGGGCACCACAGTTCAAGAAGGACACTGACAAACTGGAACGTGTCCAGAGGAGGGCAACCAAAATGGTCAAAGGCCTGGAAACGATGCCTTATGAGGAACGGCTAAGGGAGCTGGGCATGTTTAGCCTGGAGAAGAGGAGGTTAAGGGGTGATATGATAGCCATGTTCAAATATATAAAAGGATGTCACATAGAGGAGGGAGAAAGGTTGTTTTCTGCTGCTCCAGAGAAGCGGACACGGAGCAATGGATCCAAACTACAAGAAAGAAGATTCCACCAACATTAGGTGGAATCATTAGGAAGAACTTCCTGACAGTAAGAGCTGTTCGACAGTGGAATTTGCTGCCAAGGAGTGTGGTGGAGTCTCCTTCTTTGGAGGTCTTTAAGCAGAGGCTTGACAACCATATGTCAGGAGTGCTCTGATGGTGTTTCCTGCTTGGCAGGGGGTTGGACTCCATGGCCCCTGTGGTCTCTTCCAACTCTATGATTCTATGATCTACCGGTAGATCACGATCTACCTGTTGGACATGCCTGATGTAGAATATTCAACACCAGAATTTAATTCCTAGTTCTCACCCCTCTCCCACCTTAATTTTTCTAAGCTACTTAAAATATATTGCAGCAAATTTGTCGGGGTGTGTGTGAGAGAGTCAACAGTCCTTAAAAGCTTCTGCATTTCTGGAACAAAATCCCACATGAATGTTTTTCCGGGGCCTGGTCAAAATGCTTGTGTGTAATACTGGCAATGCCCCATTATGTGCCCCCCACCCACCCAAAAAGAATAAGAAAAGTGCTTTCCATTTGCACTGAGGAAAACAAAAAGGTTAATCAAGACTATTAATACCACTCTCATCTAGCTATTATTTCCAAGACAAGCTGCCTGCTGTCTACTGCTCTGATCTGGCCTCAAGTCTACTGGATGACCCTTGGGCCAAAGGAAAAGAGCAACAGAACATCAGCAGCAATTACCACTCTTTCTGCAATCTCTAGTAAGGAACTGAAAGACTACGGCAAGCTGCAGGAAGCAACTTCAGGTGCTGGTACATTTCTCGTCCTCAGAAGACCACTTAAGAGTTGCTGTTTGTATCGAGGTTGTGTATTTGGTTGGTTGAAGGTGAAACACAGAACACAGGGTTGTTCTTCCCCTTTCAAATCATGTCCTGGTGACTTTCAAATGAACCAGACAGGTATAAGAGGCCAATGCATGCTTGTCCAGAGAAGGAAGACAGGAGCTCCAGGTACTTTTTAAAACCTTCCTCTTCTGCTTTATTGACAAGTAAATTGTTCAAAAATGTTCTCACAATTCAATAATTACAAAGACTTCAGACTTACATTTAAAAAAAAGGTGTAAAAACCAGAAAACCCCAAAAGCAGTAGTGTCCAGCTCAAATTGAGCTTCATTGATCAAGAATCTGAGAAAAGAGCAAGTATTGTCAAACACTTAATGTAACAGGATTAAATGTTGACTAGAGCCACTTGATTTAAAACTAGGGATAAGTGCATGTCCTATACAGTGTTTCAGGAAAGAGTATTAGCCATTGGTATAGCATTAGCCCATAGAAACCAGATTTTTTTTTAAACAATTGACATCCAACTGTCATCAAATTGGCACAGAAGGCACACTAATGTGACAATGACAAACTGGATATGCCAGCCACAGAATTAATTACACACGCATTTTTAAATGAAACATGATCACAATTCCCCCCGCCCCCCGAGAAGGGGGTGTGGAGAGGTGGAGGTGGGGAAGAGGGAAAATTACTAAATGTATAATACATGGAAGCATGAGATTAAATATACACGCAATATGTCACCGCTGCACATGGGCCGTAGCAAAATATACAGGAGTGTGCTGTGCATTTTTCCTTTTTTCTCTACATGATCAATACTTTTGATTAGCAATCATGGGGTCTTCATGCAGGCGAGGATACAATGAACTGGGGAAGGTGGTGTTGGGGAGAAGATGAGGCACCCACATATACACATCCTTCAACGTTTCCACTTTGGTTACCAATCAAGATAGACCGATGGTTTAAGTACTACTACACAATCCCTTCGCATAAGCAGCCTTCAAGGGAGCGATCCTAAGAGGACGCTCCCTAGCGTATTTTATTTTATCTTAATGTAGTGTATCTTTAACACTTGAACAAAAGCAAAACAAAAAGAGGAATTACAAGAATGTCCGCGAAGGTGGTAGCAGGAAAAGCAAAGTAAAACCTGTTTCACAGCAGTCTTTTTTTCTTTTCATCTTTTTTTTTTAAAGCCCTGCCCCGGCTAATGATGAACTGAAGAGGTCTAAAAAAGCAGGGTAAGGATAAAATGTTACCGGCAATAGTTTTATGTACATGACTAAAAAGTTGGGAGAAGGACATTTACAAAGCTGAGAATGTATGTAATGGCTAAATAAGTTAAAAGGCCACAAACTAGAACCTCGGTTTTCAACTTCCTGACATACTTCTACTGATGCTGGGAATGGCCCTACAGCTTCCTATCATTCTCCTAAAACTTGAAAAAACACACAACCAGAATATATTTAGAATATATTTAGCCAAGGATGCAACTAGCCTGCTTTTATAGCCTGCTTTTTACTTCACACTCAAAAGGACCATTTCCCCCCCTAAAAGGATTTCCTGTTAACGAGACATTACATCATCCTATAGAAAAATATTCCTGACACCGCACTGTAGTAAAAAAAAAACTACCAGCGACTCTTCTCTATTTTCTTTCCAACTTAAATATGAAGACTGTTTACCAAAAGCCTGTAGTGTATGTCACATTAATATCACATCTGTGCAGAAATTGATCCACCATAGGGTTAAGAACAAACAGTTTTGCATAAAAAACAGTAACAACTTGATCCGTGTCGTAATAAAGAACTCGCTCCTCCTTTTTTTTATTCTCCCAAATCTAGACCTCTAACTATAGAATTTACTTTTGTGCAACACTAGAAATTCAGTATCAAGTCTTGGCACAGTTGTTGCTGGAGACGGGCCTCCTGCTCTTGAATACTCCGTGGAGTAGCTGCTTCTGATGCCGATGGTCCCGAACAGGATTTGGGGAGGGAGGGGGGAGCCGTAGTGTTATGCATCACAGGTCGACTGGTCCAACCCGTCTAGCGTCAGCTGATTCCTATGTGGGGAGTTGGGACTTGGGGGCCCGCTTGGGTTCGAGCTGTTGGAAGGAGTCGAGTGTTTGGTAGAATCTGAGTCAGGCTGCAAAAAAAAAAGGGGGGGGGGAGGAAAAATACTGCATGTCAAGCGCCTGAAACCATTAGGATGCTTCTGATGGGAGACAGAGGCAGTGCAGCAAGAGCTCCCGAAAGAACTGGGCCCAAATTGCACCTATTAGTGTGGACAACTGGCTGACAGCGTGATAAGAGGGAAGGGAGAAACAGGAAGAGGAGGAAGGATGAAAAGAAAGCCTGTCTTCTCAGCATAGTCCTATTGCGGAAGGCCTGCCAAGTGTGGTGTTCTCAGGGGCTGTCCGAGAGCAAATCTTCTGAGCCATTTAGATGGTCTTGGGGGAAATTTCCCAGAGTTTCTGGATTTGAGGGCAGGGGACCCTCAACCCAACCTGAGGAGAGCTTTGAAAGACTAGCCCGTCTCTAGTTCAAGCAGCTGCCTTGTAGGTTTCTATGCATTAAACCAGTCAGAAGACAGAGCACATCATTTCCCAAGTCCTTGCACAGAGAGCATCCAGCCTGCTGTCTTGATAAACATGAAGCCAAAATGGGAGAAAAAGTGTCCTAGGAAGCGGCTGCAGAGGGAAAGAGAAACGGCGGGGTGAGGAGTGTTCAGCACAAACACCCTCCATAGATCCTTCTGTGCTTTATGCTGCAGCCTTCCTACTTTAGAAAGGTTTGAGGCAAAGTCAATTAAAGAGGCAGGCTTGGATCCTAAGACAAATCCTAAGCTCATGGAAGGAAAGTTTCCTGTCTCTTTCTCCCCCAGAACTCCATCCTACGTTGTTCAGGATGGTGCCCTGATGCTTCCAGAGAGGCTTCTCAAGGGTCACAGAGGAGAGGAGAGGATGAGAAGCCTTCCTTCCTTCCGTTGTTTGAACTTCTCTCGGGGTCCAAGCCATGAATGTGATAAGCAGCAAAGTAGTTTGGGTCTCAGCTTGTTATGGAACTGATTAGTGTCTCTCTCTCTCTCTCTCTCTCGGGGGGGTGGGGAGTGGGCATAGCAGCACCTCTTTCATCCACAGGGAGAAAACATAATGGGCATACATTCACCCCCACAGGTGGGAAAGGAGTGGGGCAGGATTGGACAGTATTGAAGGCAGTGTATCCACTCCCATCTCTCTTCCTGCTCCTGACAGCAGCCTTGGATGGCTGTTTTACATTAAAAGCAACAACAGCAACACCCCACCACCACAAACCCCAGATAGGGGAAAGAATCACTCAGTTGTGAGTAGTGAGTAGCTTGGAAAAGCAGGGGCAAAGACCGTTATGTAAAACAGCAGATGAATTTGTCCACCCGTTATTTATGTTATGTCCTTGACAGCAAAAAAAAAAACAAACACAAAAAAACAAAAAAACACACGAAGGTTTCTGACTGCAAATGGTGTCAGGGAAGACACAAATGGCAGCCCAAAATGAGGAATTCACTGGACAGTCAGTTGCGCCTATCCAGCCAGCGTTATTTTCTAGATTTGTTGCTGATGGCTCTGTGGTGTAGCCCTTCCCTTTTCACTTCAGCCATTTGCTTGGACATTTTCCCAGCATTTTGGAATGCAGTTGGCTCTTTGCAAAGTACAGCAGAACTGTTGCTGCGCCAGCCCATTTAATTGGGGGAAGAAGAATTTATATTTAGCCAACAGATTAAAAGGCGATATCACTGAGAGATACCATCAGGAAGGTTTTGCTGTGGGTGTAAACAGCAACCTCAGACAATCATTTAGGCAAGATCTGTTAAGGGAGAGCTGTGACAAGGCAAGGAGCCACCGAGGAGAATGACCCCGAGTTTCACAGCACACTGTTGATATACAGGCAATAGCTCACATGCTCTGATCTTAACTATTGTAAAGATAAACTGAAAATGCCACCTCAAAACCTGACACTTATGGCAACCTGCTTGGCAATTCTTAGGGCTGCAGCTGCAAGCTTTGCCTCTTATTTGGGTCGCCAGGATGGAGTCTGCAGCCATGTGGTTTCTGCAGTCCTCGTGGGGCAAAATCAACAGAATGCTGACCCAAGGTGCAGATGGCAGAAATTTAAAAAAACAACCACACACCAGTGACAGCCCACAGCCCAAAGGGTGCTGGATCTTTCCACAAATGTGGCTCTCTCTGGTGCAGTATTCAGTAGGAAAGTGGCAAGGGTCAACAGATATTTGGGGAGTTTTTAGTAGATGCTTTGAAGCTCACTTTCACCCTTTCATATGCACCTTCCCAACACATGCTTATTTCCCCCACGACACCCACCAGGCACTATTGTATATTTAAAGGTATTTTTTATTCCACCTCTCTCAAAACTGAAAGCGCCTCCATTAATGGAAGGAACAGGTGGGAAGGAATAGGAGGGTGAGGGAAGCAGATGACAAACATGACCCTCAGAGCCTGATGCAACTGGACTGCCTCATCCGCCATGGGCAAACTGGGACATAAGATGCCAGCTCCTGCTCCAGCCTGCCTGTTTTGCTTTGAGCATGTCATTTGTGGCGTACCCTGCATTTTATAAATACTATAAAGCACTTTCATGACTACAGTTGAAAACTGACATATAAATATACTACCTTAAATTTTGTTTATTATTGGCCGTTACTTTAGTCCCCAATGGCTCCTTCACTAACAAAGAGGCTACAATCACTACATACTGTTTTATAACAGCCCCATCACTGCCACTGCTAACAGCGCTAGAGGGTATCGGAGGAGGAGAACAGATTTAAAAGCTGCAGGCTTCTTTAAAAGGTCCGGCCATCCAGCGATGGCTGTATTAGCATTCTATGATACAACTATGATACAAAAATAATTTTGCAAGAGATGGAAGGAAAGCATTTGTGTGAACCCACAAATTAGGAAACCAGAGCATGGCTATGTTTGCTCCTGATTTCAGTCTCAGAGACATCCTCCACTAGGAAAATTGTTTTCTTTTGAATTGTTCAATCCCTGGCAACTCCAAGCAGGGCTTGGAAAAACTTGACTGAATCCTGGAGAGCTACTACCAATGAGTGCAGGTGATATAGAGCAGATTAGCCGATGGTCAGTACAAGGCAAGCTCTTATGTTCCTTGTACATGTAATTAAAATCAGCCGTGGCAGCTCCTGGGTTTTGATGAATTAAGAACCAATTTCAAAAATGCAGTTGGTACTGTTTGATAATCTCTCTAACACTCCAGGAACGTTGCTAAAAGCTTATGCAAGGTGGCAGACCAACTTGCTGGCAAGAGTGCTCGGATAAGGAATCCAGGCTGTGTTCTTCTAAAATAGGGCTTGCAAAACTTGGGTCTCCAGCTATTTTTGAACTACAGTTCCCATCCTCTGCTAGCTAGGGGTGATGGGAGTTGTATTCCAAAAACAGCTGGAGACCTAAGTTTGGGAAACACTGTTCTAAAGCTTATCACCTATTTTGGATCCTCAGTTATGAACTGTTGCTAAGACACTCACAAAGTGTTTGAGCATGTGTTTCTTGGGAATCAGAGCTTTCAAGAAGACATTTCTCCGTAGTATTTTGTAGTGAAGGAGTCTTCTAGAATCAAGATTCCTGAAGGTCTATGAAACCTGAGATCTGGCACTTGAGATATACACAAACAACCAAACAGCTGCTGTTTACGTAGAAGGCTCTTTCCAGACTGCATAGAGAGCTATGCACCAATATGAGGAAACCAAAGGGTGTCTACAGATAGATCTCACCTCTTTGTCAAACTCCTGGTCTGGATCAGACATACTCCTCAAGGGCATAGCTGCTCCTAGGTCACTGCCACCTGCAAAGCAAATATGTTTGAGACTCTCCACTCCGATAGGTTTACAAAACTGCAGGTTATAAATAGATCCATTTCTACTGTTACCTGAAGATGGCCACGAAATGTAGCTTTTGTTTCTCTGAGGTGCTTGGCGTGAAATGTTGGTCGTGGGAGGACAAGCCTTTTCATCTTGTGAAGGAGGTAAGACACTCTGCAGCAGAAATGTAGCCACAGACAATTAGACAAGACACTTTCAACGTTGTTTTCTTTTTCAGTGAAACATTTAGCAGAGTTTTTTTAAAACACCAAAGGAATACTGCTTTCAGAGCTATTGTATGGTGGTATTTTTTACAAACTAAGCTTCGCTTGCTAAAGAGGGCCATTTAACACAAAGGCACATCATTCAAATAACCGACAAGGGGGCAATTTATCCCTCCCCCCCCTCCCAAAAAGCAAGCGAAACAAAACTGAGTCATCAGTCTAAGTTCCTTCCAAGTGCTGGAGGCAGGATAACAGAACTCACCAGTAAACCAGACTGTGTAAAAGAAAAGAATGGAGTTTGACTGCAGATCATGCCTCAAGGTTTTTTCCAATTACAAACATATGAAAATTGTTTTTGAGCTATGGTATATTTGACACCTGGAACAGTAAATACTGCTTTCAAAGCATTCTCCAGTGAGCTTTCCCTTTGCCACCTGCTGTTGGAAGGACCATAATCTAGTCTGTGTAGGGGTTTAGCAGGACAACCTGCTAACTCGAGTGTAGGATTCAGAGCAGCAAGCATTAGTTTATATATATATATATAGGTTAGTAATTCCCTGCAAACTGCTAGTGCCCCCTCCCAACTTTTCTTTAATGTTGGCAGAGAGGCATAATGCCCACCGTCACCATCCAGTTCCTAAAGAGCTGCTCCTACCCTTGCTACAGAAGCAGAGGAGGGACAGGAAGAGGAGGAAAGCAGTGAGGAAGAATGGTCACTCTGGAGAAAGATTTCAGCAGAGATAGGGCTCATGTGATAGACGTGCTCAAAGCCTGTTGGAGGTGATATCAGAGCAGAATGTCGGGAGAGTGAAGGGGAAGGAAATTCGTTCTGTTATTTTAGACAAGACAAACAAGAAAAAGGAAGGAGGAGAGAATAGTTATTTAGAAAACACTATTGCACTCTTGGCAGTGATGCCTGCTTACTTTCAGTGCCGTGTGCGTGTGCTGGCATTCTCAAAGAGAGTTTTCACACAGCCTGCTCAGGCATCTGCCTCCCCTCCCCTCCCCCTCCTGGATAAGATTTGTCGCAGGGGTTGGGCTGGCATGCTTGCTCCTCTCACTACGGAAAGACCTGGGGGGTTCCTAGGAGATACAACCCCTTTTAAAAGGGAGTTTGATTTCCCAGGGTTAGAAGACATCCTACAACTGAATAACTATCCTGTCATTTGCATCATCCTACAGTGACGCGAGCTGAAGAAAGGTGGGGAGAGAGCAGGCATGGCCAAGGCCTCCTCCTGATCCCTTCCAAGAGGTATATTAGCCCTGATTAAACATTGCAGCTGCCCCTTAGAAAACGAACAGCCGTTCTGCTCCAGCTATAAAGTTCTTCTGCCAGCTTGTTCCCAAGATTTGCGGGTTGTGGCTGAGCATAGGTCTGCCTCTCTGCTTTCCCTAGGAACAAGAAGTTTTACCAGCGGGAGATCCATGAGCACTTGCATCCCATCTCCTGGTCCCATATGAGCCACGTGGTTGAAATTGGTCGGATTGGAAATCATTTTGGATCGGAGTTCAGGGTCTCGGAGCATCTCCCTAAACCAACAAAGACATTAAATGATGGGTTTGCATAAGTAGAGTCTCCTTTACCACCAATTGCGGTGTGTGTGTGTGTGTGTGTGAGTGTGTGTGTGTGTGTGTGTGTGTGAGAGAGAGAGAGAGAGAGAGAGAGAGAGAGAAGAGAAATAGTAAATCCACACCTTCTTTGTTGTATTCTTTCTTCTTCGGGGACTTTAAAGACAAATCTTCTCTTGCTTCTGGTGCGAAGCATTTGCTTCTTGCTGTTGTCGGATGTCTCTGGCACGCTAAGGGCGGCTCCTGCTGTAACAAGACATAATGCAGTTTATACGGGTTCTTCCCCTCTTTAGTATATCCTCACAACAGAACAGCCCTGAGGTAGGTTAAGCAGAAGGTCTGTACAAGCCCTGCTGCAGTGAAGGAGACTCATGCAGGAGACCTTTGTGGAATCCTTAAGCTCTTTTTGCAGAGGAACCTAGGAATTTACAAAGCATCAGGTGGACTCTTTGCTGAGTGAGGCAGGGTTACAGCCCTCTCTTATCTGATCTACAGAGTTGTGCCCTGCATGCACACATGTGGGGAGTGTGGGCTAACCACATCCACTACCTACATGCAGCCCCTAGAGGGCAGGCCGAGGCTGAATGTGGCCCTTGGGGCGAAGGAGGCTAGCCACCCATTTTTTACACATGGCTGTAATTTTACACAGACTCTACTTGCCATCCCTGCATCACCAACACAATACAACCACTCTTCTTTATCCCTTTTCCTTTGTATGTCCCCACCCCACCCCGACCGAACGCACTAACCTGAAAACTTGTTCTTGAAATAGATCAGTCGAGGAGGTTCACAGTTAAGGAGATTCAGTGTGCCCATCACATTTAGGGGTCTGATCTGTTATGGAGACAAAGTAAGGGAAGCTTAAAATTCATCCTCAACACACTGCCAAGAAGTTTGCAGTAAACGAATAAGGCACTGTGTTTTACAGTACGGGCAAGCTACTTACCTTTCTTAAGCCGATAGTCTGAACCCATTCCATGGTGCTGACATTAAATACATCAACACCGTATTCACTGTAGACCGTTAAATAGAATGGACTGCAGCCTAGAGAGAAAATACGAAAGCTGGTTATGGCTGCATACTTCTGAGATAAAACCGAACACCATCATTATTTCAACTGTTACTGTTTCTCAAGCCATCTCTCAGGTCTAGTTCTCGCTGATATAAGTAAATGAAAAGGCATTGATTCTGGCAGTCAGCATATTAAGAACTCTTCTTCCTGACATTTCTCTTTTCGTGCGGGAAAGATTTATTGTAAAGGGAGCATTCCATCATGAGAACACCCTCCCCCTCCCATCCTGCACTGGTACAGCCTAGACAGATTCCTATTTAGGTATTTGTCTATTTGAAACCCTTTTTATACCTCCCATCATTCTATATAGATTTTCAGCACAGTGTGCCATCAGTTATATTGCAACACAAATACAATGACAAAATAGATAAAACCATCAATGGCAATAATAAAAAATGCACAAAAAATGAGCAGGTGGACAATTTTTTTTTAAGGGGGCACAAAAAAAGATAGCAATGTGGCTATACTATATACCATAGTTGGGGGACCAGTGCTGCGAAAGGCCTTTCCTCTGTTGCCACAGACCATAGAGAAAAAAGGTTGTGAAGTAGGTTGTAGATCAGGCCTCCCTGGAGCAAGCAATTTTGTTGCAAGTATTTCATTATAGATCATCAGCAGTTTAAATCTGCAGGGTCCTTTCCAATAGCCCCTCTCCACCAGCCTGCAAGGCAGGTCATCCTTCCCATTTAAAGACAGAAAATGGAAGCTGGAAGATTTCTTCCAGCCTAACAAGCCACCCTGCTATCTACCAGCTATGCCTTCAAAGGATTAATTCTTTGAAGATGGGAGGAGAGTCTTGTTTTTCTGAGAGAGACTGGAAGGCTACAGGAAAGCCAAGATTGCTTCAGAAGGTGCTTTTAAAGGCACAGTACTAGATATGTCTAGCAACATATCTAGAATGAGAAAAATATGTAAAAAAAATCAGTTAGAGGTGTAGCTATGCTAGACGCCTTCATTTCTGCCTTTTTGGGAAAATACAGCCCTTTGCCCGAGTAGGTGTTTTGATTTATGGTTTCCAAACAGCAGCTGGCTACGACACACTTTCCGGGAGATGCATTTGACTTGCTTTCTGCTGTGTAAAAGACACCTGCAAAGAAGAACAAGACTGACAAGTCCTCTTACACGGTAGCAAGGCAGAAATACCTATTCCACTGGCAAGATTATCTGCGTAAACACAGAGGAAGAAGGAAAGACGTGGGCAGGGCTGTCCCTTCCAAGAGGCAAGCTAAGGGAAGGCAAAAGGGCACCCCCTGGGCTCTCCGCCTCAGCCCCTCTGCCATGCCTTGCTCTGAGGAAGGGTCAAGGGGAACCTTCCTCAGAGGAAGGCACTCTGGGTATGTTAGAAAGTTTAAACAGAATTTCCAAGCGAGGAGGAGGGGGAGTGTGGCATAATCTCTTCTGCTGCACCTGGTAGTGAGGGGAATAGAAAGGTCATTGCACTGAGTCGCTGAATGAGGATGAGGTGAACTCCAGAAGTTATGGGGTTTTCCCAAAGGGAAGCGTGGTGTGCTATGGTCATAGGAAGTTGCCTATACAAGAAAACCCCTTTCAGAAGTGATTCAGAGGAAACACAGCAGACCATTTCTCCCAACGCGTGGTTGGGTCCCTCGTGAAAAAGAGCCCTCCCCCATAGTTCTACTGTGCAATGGTCTTTCAAAATGGTCTTTCAAAATGGAGCGCCTGATAGCAACAGCTCTTCTATTCCCCCCCCCCCCCCCGCTGGAACCATCACAGCTAGCAGCTACTGCAGGGATGGCACTTTTGTTAAGGACAAGCTCCTGTGCCTTAAATCGTTGAATGAATGAGATGTGCACCAGCTGAAGTATTTCTCATTATTGGAAAAGGTATAGCTGGTGCAGCTATGTTTGCCATACAGCTGCTTAAAGCACAGAAGACTCAGGTGATGCTGTTTTTTTAAGGGAGAAAAAGGGAAAGATGTGGCAAGTCTAAGCCACTCTTTAGTTTTGTTGACTGCCTTACTCACATTTCTTAAACGTTTCAATGTTTCAAGTGTTTAATCCCCCCCCCCCCCCGGAATAACTTCCATGATGTTATGTGAGCCCGCTTTGTTGGAAGTGGTTGCTACAGATCGCAGTTGTGAGGGCAAGCAAACTGCAAGAGAACAAGCCCATACAAGACTAAGCATGCCATAAAAAAGGCCCACGGACAAGGCTGACAAAGGTTTGCAAAAATGTGGGAGGGCAGGGAGTACCCCCTCTGTGCACTAGCACTATCAACACAACAGGGTACACATTCACACAGTACAGTGGTACCTCTGGATGCGAACAGGATTCGTTCCGGAGCCCTGTTTGCATCCTAAAGCGAACGTAATGCGCTGCAAGTCACGTTTCACCGCTTCCGCGCATGCCATCATTTTGAGCGTCTGTGCATGCGCAAGCGGCGAAGTGCAACCCAAAAATGCTTAACCTGAAGCGTATTCATCCTAAGGTATGACTGTACAGTGATTAGGAGAAGATGGGTTAAAATCTGCCTTTTAGAACAAGACATTTGAAAAGGTCAGTCAGATGTTTTAGGGAGCACACATTTGCACACTATGCTTGAAGTTGACTGAACTAAACTATTGGTTATCAACATGAGAAGTACATGTTTTAGGGGGTGGCTCATATCTTACAATTGAGCCTTTACTACAAAATCAGTGTTCTCCAAGAGCACCTGGATTTGGTCTGTGAACACCTGTTCAAGAACCTTGCCCAAGAAGAGGAGATTGGGAACTGGCCGGTAATGAAGGTATCCTCTCACCCAGCCACCTAGCAGCTGGTATGTAGAGCAATACAGCCTTCACTTAGCTGTCATAATTAGTAGGCACTGAAAGCCCTATTCAACATGTATAGATCCATCAAAAACAATGGTGGTATAGCGCGATTTAAAACTATGATGGTTAAAACAGTTATTTGACGATTATTTTTCAGACAAGTGAAGCAGCAACAGGAAAAAAAACCCATATACATACTACAGGCAGCAGGAGTTGCAGGCCACATTAGCTCTTGCATGCGTGACCTTCGACCTTGCGCATCAACGTACACTCCCAAAAGGCTGAAGCAAAGCAGGTATTCCTCATTGCTGAGCTCCACAGCACAAAGGGCATCAAGAGGCTGTTGTGAGAGGAATGCAAGCGATGGGTCATTGGAATTTACCAGGTTTATAGATTGTCCATCACCCTGGATGTTCAACAGAGAGAAACCAGATGGGTAGCCAACACAAAGCCTGTCTTTGAACACTGTCATCCACTGTATGCTGCCAGGTGCCTGGATTTCACTGAACTTTTTATGGAAAGGTTTAGTCCTATGAATTTCATAGCACAGAACCTGCCGTTTGACTGCCACAAACAAACTTGTTGAAGAGCTTTTCTTCAGTGTCCCAGTTGTAATGAACTGGCAGCCTTTAGTTTCAGGAAGCTTAACATCAAGACTGCCTTCAGATCCATCCAGAGAGGACCAGGGATACAAGTGAACGTGATGATTCCGGCCACAGATAAGGATAATGATTTTCTCTTTGGGAGCCAGCTCTATCTGGTAGACCTTCTTGCAGTCAGCAGCTCGGACGATCACTGTGAAAACAACAGGTCAATGTGAGTAAGTGATAGGAGTGCAGACAGGCGGAGCCATTTTAAGTGTCAGCAATGTAATTACTTAGGATATGTGCAAATCTCCATAGTGATAGCAGCCTTCCTCAATCTGATGCCCTCTGGATGTTGTGGTCTACAACACTCACCAGTTCCATGTAGCATGGCCAATGGATAGTGATGATGGGTGTTCTAGTCCTCAACTTTTGGAGGGCCACGGGTTATGGGAGGCTGATGGTAGGAAGACATAGTTTTGACCCAGTCCCACTCTCAACTTTCCCTTAAAACTGTACACCAATACTGCAATATTACAGAGAAAGAATATTTTGACCTCTTTAAAAAAAAATGCAATTTCCATGGACCTCTGGTATGTTTTAAACATACAAAGCAGGAGGTACATACTCTCATCTTTTAACAATAAGGTATAACCAAACTGTGTCAAATGGTCCTATATTTCCCTTTCTGGATTAGCCCATTCAATCCAGTATTTTTGTAGGTAACATAGTACTATGCTGTCCACCATAAATTAGTTAGTGGCCTTTCAATCAATCATCCCTGATGTAGAGTGAACATATTTTTAAGGTACCCAGCGCTGACAGACAAAACCTTCCTATTTTCTTATATCCAGGGAAACACCAAGTGCACTTTACATTATATTTTAAAGGTCAACACACATAAGTTATTATTCTATTAATAACTCATTTTTTATAAAGAAAAGGTTTTTCATTATTAATTAACAAATGGAACGGGGAAGAAAGATATTGGGAAATACTAAGATAGGTGAGGATGATGCAGCATTAAAAAAAAAAACAATTCTTTGACCTAGTTGGAGGGGTCTGACAGCAGGCATACACATTGAGTGCAGAAAAAGTGAAGACTGAAAGATAGGATGGAGTTCAACATTACACTGAGCTTTACTTCAAATAAAATATTCTGCAATTACAATATATGAAATACTAAAACTGGCCAGATGCAATGTGAATGTCAGTGAATCCCATGAAAGCTAAATGCAGCAATTTAGGTCTGAACTATTTGTACCATTCTGAACATATATTCTAGTAATGCAAACATTGGGAAGAACATTCCCCAAATGGGGAGCCACTGAAGAAAAGGCCTGTTCTTGCGTTGCCACCCTCCAGACCCCTTGTGGAGGAGGCACACACACAAAAAGGCCCCAGATTATGATTGCAGAATCTGGGTCAGTTCATAGGGGGAGAGGTGGTCCTTGAGGTATTGAGGTCCTAGGCCATTTACAGCTTTATAGGTCAAAACCAGCACATTGAATTGGGTCCAAAATCTAATCAGCAGTCAGTACAGTTGGGTCAGGAACTGCAACCATCGGATCAATAACTCTGCCCAAGAAGGGGAGATTGGCAACTGGCTGGTAGTTACTTAAATTTTCCAGATCCATGAGGGGTTTCTTGAAGAGCAGTTTTATCACTGCTGCCTTTAAGCAGGAGGGACCACCCACCCGCAGGGAGGCATTAATCACCTCCCCGGCCCAGCCAACTGTCCCCTCCCTGTTAGTTTTTATCAGTCAAGAAGGGCTGATAAAATCTTCCTTTGTTAACAACAAAATTATAGCCACTTCTTCACAGTGACTGAGCTAAAAGGTAACTTTCTGGTTTTTCTTACTCTCTCTAGCATTATAAATACTGCCATAAATTTCATTCTGCTGGTTCTGTTTTTTGTACAACTCACTTCCTTGATAACAGAAGCAAACCTATACAATTCCATTGCAGGAGTAGCATGACACTGCTATTGTTCAGTTTAATCACATGCAGAGAAGCCAGAACGGTTCTCTTGAGTGAGGCTCAGGAAAGTATTCTACTTTCTTTGGTAGAGAGAAAAATGTGATAGAGTTTATACTTTGCTATTCATTAGTTTGCCAGAAAACATGGTGCATCATACAATTATTTTCCTCAGGGGCATGCAAGGTGCATACATAAACACACTCTCACTAATTAATTCTAGTATTTAATGAGACTGTTAGAATAAGGAGAGTCACATTGACATGCAGAATATGGTCACAAGATGTACCCATAAAATTAAAATAAAATAAAATAAAATAGCCTCTAATCAGGGAAGAATAGATACTGATGTCTACAGACTAGTTATTCATTTGAGATAGTTAGTTTTCTGAAAGCTCATTGACAAGCCATAAAGATTTTTCACTTCTACTGTAATAAATGAGAGCATGAGAGGAGAAATATTTGTCTGAAAATCACCACTGCCTTCAGACAGCCAAGTGAGAAAAAAGAATCATTATTCCTGTAACCCAGAGAAAATTGTACCTGTTTCCAATTACTCAAGTCTATCAAGAGTGTACATGGAGCAAACAGCCCGCAAATTTCACTGACATTTAACATGCTTTCAAAAGTCATGTTTACTCCATGGCACTAGCAATCAATGCTGGGTGAACTCAGCAGAGATGGCCTGGACAACTTGTGACTCACAAAAACAACATCATACGGCTGACATCTATGGTTTCACAAAGGGCTTAATAAATCTTCTGGTTTTGCTGCCTGCCTGAGATTACAAAAATGGTGTGTGAGAGCAATACCTGGCAGGTCACAATATATAGCTGGTAGGTGTTGATGGGCATGGTGCAAGCCTCCATTAAAGTCTTTATCCCCACCACTTCATTCCCCTTTCACCGGTGATATGTGTGTGTGCTCTATTTGCTATAATATGTAGCAATGAAGCAGGTCTGCAAACTTTTAAAACTTTTGCTTCGTGTGCAATGAAACCCTGCATGGCAAACATGCCCAGAGTTAGCACAAGAGTCGATCACAGTTACATTCTTAAACTGTATTACGCTCCTGCATATTTTGGTTTCAATGATAGCATGAGCATGGAAGTGTGCAGAAAGAGGCAAAATAGTAGATACCTTTTCTGGCCCCTCTTTCATAGCCGAAAGCTCATCTGTGCAAACTGTATGGGGAATCCTTGGATGATCATTCTTCTAGGGTGTCAACTGCCAGGGGCATGTGAATGCTTAGTACTGCAGGAGCGCCTTTGCATTTATGGAGTTTGGAAATGCACTGAAAGGGACTTCTAAGGTGTCTATGGGGAACTGCAAACAGTCCTTACCTGCCTTCAGTGGTAAGATGACCAATGAGATTCTCTTCCGTCAAAAAGGCAACTGAGAGTGGGCAACTTTTGTCAGATAAACAAGTTTTCTACACAGAATGGACTGCTGTGTAACCAACTTTAACACGGAACTTTTAAGTGATGGGGCTCAATAAAAAAAAAGCTGATTGTAGAAAGAACTTCACTTACCATCACGGGTCACGTCTACAACATAGAGGCCTTCTTCAGCACCAATTGCTATTCTATCTCGATCTAATGGTAGTGGGGAGAGGGTGGAGGAAACCACTATTAATATAAACAGGTTTGCAAATTGTGAGTTTTTGCTGTTCTAATGGAAGGGACCCATTTGATAGTGAGAGTGAGCTGGAGGGACTTCACAACTGTACTGGCTCCCCAATTTATTTCTGGGCACCAATGAAAAGAAATTATTCTAACCTTTAAAATCTCCAGTGGACAGTTTATCTAATGGAACTAACATTTCTGTACCAGACTCCATGGACACAGAAGTCACTAGAGGATGTACTCTAAATTCCTTCTCTAATTTAGATTGGTGGGGAGAAGGCTTTTTTCTGAAGCAGTGCCCTAACCCTTTACCAGGCTGGTCTCATCTTCACTTTCTGAAGCAAGGAAGAAATTTCTATCCCAGCAAGCGTTCAGAGGGTGAAGGGGATCATTGTTATAACCAGCTTGGCAATTTACATTGCTACAACTATATGCTCTATGGTTTTAAGCTGCTCTTATTTATTGCTCCAAAACTGTTTTTTTATGTGGTGCCATTGTGATAATTTTGGTAGCTGCCCTGAGGCCCATTGTCCAAGAGGCAGGCTATAAATATGAAAATAAATAATACCCCCAAATGAGAAGGCCTGTAGGGAAAATATGCACAATTGCATTTTAAGGCATCATTAGTGTATGAGCTAGCTGTTTTTCCTTAAGCCAAAAAGCAATGGGCATAAGAATAAGACGATTCATTCAAGCACTGCAGATGCCTACTGCAAACAGAGTTAATCATAATTAGCTTTTAAAAATCAATTAGTAAATTTCACACTACTAAGCTTCTCTGGGCACATATGCAGATGAGGAAAAATGCACGAGGATGGCAGCACAGGCAACACATTAGCTCCATCTGCAGCTGTAACAGCAAACATTCAAATGTCTCATTATATTCAACATACCTATAATAGTAGCAGCTAAACTGGCTTTAATGAGAGGAAGTGTGCTATCATAGGCTTCCTGTGGAATATGTACAACTTGGTTTTTGAGTTTATTTTTGTGCAGAATAGATTGCAGCCCCTCTAGGATTCCAACCCACTTTCGCTTCTCGTTCTCATTTTCTGTTAGGATCAGCAGAGAGCAGGTCTTTGAAGGCGAGCCTAAGAGAGAGGCTGTCACCTTGACAGCAAGAGGAAGCAAGATGAAAATATTCAAGTGAAATTTGCTGCCTCTCTATTGCCGGAGAAATACATTGGCTAAAGTAAGTTGCAAATACATCACTCGCAATGGCTTCGTAAAAGTGACAGCTTCAATATACACAAGCCCTTCCAATTCCTTTTAAAGTCCTATGTGTAAAATCCTGTTTCGTGAAACCCTTCCTAACATTTCCCTTAGTACAGTGATTTGGCAATCTTTGCAGAATCCATTTTAATGCTGAGCTACATTCTCACATTTACAGTATTTCGGGATGTTGTTTGTCCACACTGCATTACTTTCAGCATGATGCACGTTTAAAGGGGGATGATGTGCATTATCTTGTCCCACAACCTTGCATTTCTAGCTAAAATGTGATCATTAGAAATATTCTCAAGAATTTACATTCAATGGGGCCAGTGTCATTTCTTGGCAATGCAATCCAAATCCTGGCTGGGGAGGAGCAGTGGCAAAGTTGCATCTGCTGCTCAAAAGATGGTGGCGGGAGCAGGCAAATCACTTCAGAGGTGGGGCTTGGCCAGCCCCACTGCTGCCACATGATAACACCAGCTTGCTCATATGACTGGGGAAACAGCTGGGAGAAAAATGTTAATCTTTGTCTAGAGCCTCGTTCCTTATTTCTTGGCTTGTATGTTGTGCTCCACAGAACATTATGCAGTGGGCCAAAAGAAGCTGGGGGAACAGACTGCACACTTCTGAATGAGAAACAGTAAAAAAAGCAAAAAAATTCCTTCCAGTAGCACCTTAAAGACCAACTAAGTTAGTTCTTGGTATGAGCTTTCGTGTGCATGCACACTTCTTCAGATTCTTCAGTGTGTATCTGAAGAAGTGTGCATGCACACGAAAGCTCATACCAAGAACTAACTTAGTTGGTCTTTAAGGTGCTACTGGAAGGAATTTTTTTGTTTTGACTATGGCAGACCAACACGGCTACCTATCTGTAACAGTAAAAAAAGCATGTTTCTTGACACTATGCATACTGACAGGAGAATATGAATATTGCCTGGAGAATGTACAAAATGCTATTGAAATAGGCACATTTCCAAGGGGCCTCTTGGAGATTATGGATACTGATCAAGAAATGTCCACAATTCCTTCTTCATGGATGTATTATGAGGCCTGGCGGCACGATGGCCACTTGCATTAATCGTTCAACTTACATTACCCCTAACATGCTTATTATAGAAAGGTATGAAAGTCCCAACTGTGTCATGACCCAAAGCAAACAAATTAAAGGTTGGTAACATCTGTAGTACCTATGATAGATTACTAGTTGTCGCTAGGGAGGTATATGTAGGTATAGGTCCATTCAATCAGTGTATAGGAATCGTTAATGAAAAGAGATGCAGTCCCATACGGCAGGGATAGGGAACTGCTGGCCCTCCAGATGTTGTGAATAGTTTTGATTAGTGTATCTAACTTCCTTTTTTACATTTTAATACACTTTTTAAAATTCTTTGCTTATTTGCTCTTTAAAAAGGTGGCCCTTATATGCCAGTTGCCAAAAATTACAATTGCAAGGAAGAGACAGCTAGTTTAGACGCCTACCTGCTACTAGGCAATGCACCCTGCTAATTTATTAGACAAGGACAACAGCCTAGTCTAATGCACGTGTATGGTAGAGTTGTGCAAACCAGGGGTGGGAAATCTTTTTATGCATTCCCTCAGGGGTAATCTGTTGGGGACCACATACCGGTGTTGATATGGCCAGAGCCCAATATGAGGAGGGACACCCTTTTTCTCTCCCCTCTTCCAGAAGGTTGCCGGGGAAGGAATATGTATCTTTTGCTAGAAGTCTGAAATGCTTGTTTTCAAAGGGATTCTCTTTCCTCCCATGGCTTCATTAATTTCAGCATTCCCACCCCTCCCCTTTTTCCTCCTCCCACTCTCTTCATCTCCCTTGGTGCTCCTTCATTCATATGAAATTAGGGCAGGGCGCTGCAGGTTGCCCACCTCTAGCATAAACCACCTTAATATATTTCAGCAGCGTCCCAATTTTTTTTTGCCAGATACGAGCACTTAATTTTAGTATCTGAAAGCACAAATTATTCATATAAAAATTGAACTGTAAACACACAGCCTGTCCTTCACAGATCAGTTACAGTGAATTTATTAATCTTCAAGTATCCCTCTCCATACATGTTAAATGGATGTTTTAAAACTGAGATTTATACTAGGGACAAACAATACAACTATTTATCAGTCATTCACTGAAGCAAGGTATGAGAATAAGAAGTTGCAGTAAAATAAAAACCGTATTTGAACATACCCTGAATATGCAAGGAATATCTTTGCGGGTTGCATGTATAACATCCGATGCTAGAACAGAGCTCACACAAAAATCTTCATCTCTGGTAAGAAACCAAATAATTCAAGTCATTGGCGTTGGATTTTACACTTATTTAAAAGTACAGCTAAAGCAAATGCTGTCGGCCTCCTTTCCCTAGGACGTTAACACATGAACTGGTGTTAATACTTGGTTGTGCAGTTCAGGCAGACCCTGGGTACAGATAAGCTAGTTATAGCAACAAGGTAAAACATTAGGTTTTAGCAGGGAGAGCAGGTGAGGGAACAGACGAACACAGTAACAACATGTGCAAATCAAGGCTCACTCTAACGTCGTTTTGTAGACCAACATGGCCATTTTGTCAAATCGTTCCCTGAAATAACAAAGCACAGTACACTATTTTGATGAAAATTAAGGGGTTGTATGCCAATTTCTGATTGCTTAATTGTATCCCCCCAAAAAATCCCGCGTAAATTTACCATGCAAAGGGGGGGTGGTGGTGGAATGGGGTTTATCACCAAAATGACTACACCAATACAAACCTGAGATCCAGGACTTGACTTGCAACCACTCCCGGCTGGGTGGATTTTCCCTCAGGTACATCATAGAGGAATAGTTTACAGTCACAGACGACTGCATAGGCCCGCTGCCATCCTTTCTTAACTCCTGTTGGCTTTGGAACCTGTAAATAAACAAATGCACACATACATCATTCACATGTTAGCAGATAAAGCAGAAGCGGGACCCTTGAGGACATTTCCATGCGACATTTGACTCTGATTTTTAGTGCTACAATTTTTGGTGCTATAATTTTTTTATTATAGTGCTACAATTTCTTGTACAGAATATGAGTTCCATGAGCTTAGATGCATGTGCAAATGTACTGAGCATTATGCTGTAAACATGATGCGCTTACTGAAGGACCTATGACCTCCATGATGAACTCTGGAGTGCTATGGATCATGGAGCTATAAGAAACCAAACGGCATGCATAGTCATATGTGAATTCAAGCATGGAAATGCTAGTGTGTCTGGAAATATAGATTGATAAAGAAACTCCAGGGAAGACAGATTTTTTTAAACATTCCCCTTTTACAAAACATTCCCCTTTTACAAAATTAACTTCAGGATGTGTGCACTTCAGCCTTGCAACTGGAAAATATCAAAGCGCCTAAGATGATGAGAACATTTATCTCTCCCATTTAAAGTTTGGCTAGAAACAAACCTCTCTCACCCAGAATTCTTTCTCAACTTTCAGTCTGTGACAATCCAGCTGCCAGTTTCCAGAACTTTTTATCAAATCACCTGCTGTGCTCACTAGTATAAAGATTAGCACTAAGGGGATTACTATAAATTGTAAACAAAGCCTTGGGGCTTTATCATAATTTGGGAAGATGGATGGATAGAGAGAGAATGGGTTTTCGGCACAATTCTAGGGAAGATCCCCTTATGCAGTTTGCCCCTTCTAGCATGTCAGATACTAGTGCAGAAGATACTAAGCCGTACGCCAAAAGAAAAATATTTTTGTAATATACTAAGATAATCAAATGCCTTCCAGCTACTGCTGCTATAAAGAAGCAGTACGCTAAAATGACACAAGGCAAGATTTTGTGTTTAGCTTCTGCATAAAGTTTGTATTTTCAGTTGGACTTTTCAGCTTGGAATTCTAATGCCCCATCTTATGTGATATCAAACACACAGAGATTCTTTTCTCATATATACTTGCGCGTCTCTGAAAAGCAACAGTTATTTTTTACACTAGTCTGCTGCTTGGTTAAGTGACAAAGCTATTGACATGTGCAACTTTCCATCTAGCTTTGATGCAGGGTGGGCCTCACGAGTTCATGGAGCACACCACGATTACAGTACATTTTAGGAGACGCAATAGGAACCAAAAGCATACCAAAACCAACAGGAACCAAGAAACACAGATGATTTTGGTACACAGTGTTCTTTCGGTACCCTTGCTTCCTGTTTAACTAAACCAAATCCTTTTTTCTAATCTCTGCATTTTGCTGAAGTGGGGGTATGAAACCTGAAAGAAAGGTGATGTCTTTTTAAAGCAGTAAAGAATAAAATGTATTGTATCTCTATGACGTGAAGTGCAGATTAAACAAACAAAGCCCTCCTTTCAGGTTTTATACCCCACCTGAGCAAAATGCAGTGAAGAAATAGTTACACAATATACTGTACTTTTTATTGTACACTTCCATGCTTGAAGATTATTATTTAATACGGCACTGAATGAATTAATTGAGTTTGTACCTAATAACCTATGCCAATCAAACTACTGGATTCTGGGGTAAAAACACAGTAGTGTTTTTAAAGATAGGTGGGATTCAATTAACACTACTGTTAGAATCATAATTCTCTCCCTGCCTCTGCTCCTGTATAATTTTCCTACCTTGACGTAGCCTTTGTAGGCTGTTCCTATGCCTCTTTGAACATCTACCCCAAGGGGTCTCTTGGCTTGCTCTGGAGGTATAGGGCAGACTTGTGGTGCGCTGTCCTTGCAGGAAACATGGCATGCAAATGAACACACTAAGAAAGAAAAGGTGAACTTGTCAAAGTTCTTTGCTGTTACACAATAAAACCTAAAGTTCAGTTAAAAATAAGGAGCACAGCATCATACAAGTACAGTGTATTGCTAGCATGAGGCTTTCTGATTAAAACAGTTGACACATGTGACTGATAACACAGCTTCAACTCTATGGGTCAAAATGGAATTGGAACCCCTGCAATCCTCTATTAATGCCTCGCCCTTCCTGAAAATTTCATGGGCTCACATTAGGAACGTAAATAACCCATTTCTGCAGCTGACCCTTCAAATATGGCGCAAATGACAATCACATTCAGCTCCTTTGCAGTCACTTTAAACTTCTATTTTAGATCACCCAGCCTTTTGCTTTAAAGAGGTATATAACCATTTCCTTCAGGCAACTGTCTTGCTGCAATAAAGATGTAAAATTTATGCTGTTAAGTCTCTATGAGTACTTAGAAGACTTAAGCCAACTTACCATCACAAGCGTAGCCCTGTCTAATCAATCCCACCATGAGGGAGGTGCAGTGGCTGCACTGAGTGGGGCTTGAAAAGGATTTGATACTGAGTTGATGAGCTTTAGGCTGGAATATAAATTCAGGGTAAATAACATTTTCAAAAGGTTAATAAAATGACAAGTAATTGTAAAATTGTATCAGTGGCAGAAGTTCCCACTTCAGTGGACCTTGATTTGAAGAGGTGGCCCTGGTTATGCCTTCATTTACTTGCAATGGACTTTCAGCAGGAACCATTACTCCTGAACTGTGTACTGAATATTATTATTATTATTATTTATTATTATTAGGGCATCTTTTTGAAATAATACTCAATGCAACTTACAAAATGTTTAAAATACGCAGAGATCTAGCAGTTCAAATTCATTTTCATTCCTACACTTAGCTGCATGGTGGAAGCAGTGGATGAAACAGTTCTGAGACTGCGACTCCCTTGCTCTGCCGCTGGGAGATGATCTCACCACCTATATGAGGGCAGAGACGTTTGCCCTTATATAAGTGGCTTGGCTTAGTGCTACATCTGAACCTAGGCTACTGGTTGCTTTGACTTGTTCTAGATTTCAGCCAAGGTGTGCTTTGGCTTCCTGCTCATGGTTTGTCTGAGGGAGGCAAGCCACAAGCCCATGTTCAGATGCAACTCTATGCCATACCATGACTTGGCTAAGAACGTGATAAGAATACTGCTAGGTCAAGCTAAATGCCCATCTAGTCCTTCATCCTGTTCTTATAGCATCCAACCAGATGTCTGTGAAAAGCCCTATGGGAAGCTCTGGGTAGAGTGGAAGCAGCAGGACCAGGACAGGAGTGAAGTGATCAATATTTTTACTAAGCCTTGGTTTTGCTTAGTATTATGTGTACATTGATCCACTGTGTTGAAGTTGGTTCTTTCACTGGTTTTTTCAGCACTGAAAGCTCTCTCTTGGGGGGGGCATATTTGCTACCCACTCTTCATGATGACGGGTGTGTAACAATTTTAAAATGAACACAGAAAGTATACTGTGATGGATTAGCATTGAATAAAGTTTTGCATCATGGCAAATTTTAACTATATGTAGACCAAGCAGACCAGAACTGCAACCTAAAGGAAATCTACTCCGGCACCCCAACAAAACTAAAGCAATGAGTAAGGACACCACACACAGGAGTGTTTAATAGCACAAGCCTGCACAACTTGCAGCCTACAAAATCATACACAGCTGATCTGCCCCATACTGGCTTGCTGTGTGTTTAACAACCCCATTGTTTTTACAGTCCCAAGGAGCCAGCAGACCTGTTGGGCTGTTGGACACCTGGCAAATGGACTGCATGAGGCTTTGTAAACAGCTATGCAGGACCAATTTGAAATAATCCTAAGAGATGAAAATGACGAACTCAGACAAAATTAACATACAGATGGCTTATGAATGGGATATAATCATTTTCATATCTGCACCCCCCCCCCCCCAAAAAAAGTTCTAAGCAAAACAAGTCAACAAGTGCCCCCTACCTTTGGTACAGCTAGAGAAATGGACTGAATGGTGGGGGAAGGAGCAGCAGGCATCCTCTGAAGCCGATTTGGTTCCTGAATTGCAAAAAACTACAGTTGAGCAATTAAAGACTTCCAGGATCCAATATGCATTTGGTTTGGCAACAACTCGAGTATCTTTTTTGAAGGTGAGTAAGAGCCGATATCACAAAACGCAGCATTGTTCCAAATTTACTAGAAGCAGGTTTGCAGATCAGAAAGACTCATAGGAAAGCCTGCACTCTAGCAAGCAGCAGAAGGTAAACAAGGAAGAAGATGGAGCTCAGCGATACACCCAGGGAAAGGGGAGCAAAACAAAAGGGAGCTCACAAAGCGTGTACATTTAAACACTGACGCAAGTCAACACAGAAAGAAGCTGCGAGGAAAGAAAATGTTTTCTTGCGGACTGATGGCTGTAAACATACATTTGTAAATGTAGGGCTCCCCAAAATGCTTTAATCTGGATTAATGAAACAACGGCGGCTTACTTCTTGCTGCTGCTGCTGCTCTGCAGTCACAACAGATGTCGATGGCGAGACCTCTGCTTTAGAACCCTGTGCCTCCTGCTCACTAACGGAATTTGTCTGCAAAGTGGGTTGGAGGAGAGGAGATAGTAAAGGAAGTTAGCTTCCAGCAACGGATCCCTGAGTAGCAGAACAAAACCAAGTTCACCTGGGGCACAAGAGCCTGTCTGCTCAGAAAATGCTTTGTGTAGAGCATTCTGCTGAGCTCTGTAATGTCAAGCTAGTCAACGCCTACACTCTAAAAGGAAACCCTCCACCAACAAAGGCCACGGCTATATTAGATGTGGAGTTGGCTGATGCTGAAAACCCCCAAATTGTGAAGTTATCAGTTCATTCTGAGATTAAGGAAAAGTATTAATACATGGCCTTCAAATACCCTTTGAAGGTTACTTCTAACTCACTGTAGGAACAGACAAGATCAGATCTGCCTGGCAAGGACTTACCTCCATACAGCAGGTGTGTGATTACACTGTGCTTGTGTGTTTTTGTCTCTCTGTATGTGTGTGTATGCACCCTCCCAATCACCATAAAATAAGACTTACACGGTATCTACTTTGTTCATTATTGTTAAAGGCTTTTTAATGAGCATTAGATATGGAGATAGTACTAATGATTTCTGTATTTTAAAACAAACTGTTAAAAGATGAAATTTCTGGTGGGGAGGGGGAGAACAAAACTGAGGACTTAGGAGGAAAATGCAGAAATGCACTATTATGTTGCATCTAAATAAAGGCTAGAAAATGTTATAAAAATAACCCTTATTTTGCTGAACTATATGGCCTACTCATTTAAGATTTAGAACTGGGTTAGGTAATTCACTTAACAAAAACAAAACACTGTTCAGCAGCTAGAAGATGTAACACACACAAAATTTCATTCAAATTTTAAATGGGAAAATATAGCTATTAGTAGGTACAGAGCTAAGGTGTATTTAGAAGAATCATTTTTTGACTCTTAGATAATGGGCCTTTAAAAAATGCTAATATTGTTACCAAAATGAAATTCCACACTTTGGAGCTCTGAAATCTTACATAACGGAGCTAGTCTTTAATAATAATAGTCTTTAATAAGATGCTGTTAGAGAAAGAAAGGTCTTAGAAAATACATATGCTACAGTGGAGTTCATGTGCTGTTCATCTTATAGCAAGTTTCAATGGAAACAGGAAAAGTTTTGGCCCTGTCACTATTCTGCTGTCCACAATACAAATTGCTTTAAAAAGCATAAATCACCTTTAATACACATTGTAATTGCCACAGCAACTTCAAATGAGCAGTTTACAAGAGAACTCTTAGGAAATGAAGCTATTTCTATTTAGTCGGTTAATCTTCAGTATGATTTAATAAGCATGTATAAAGGAAACTAAAAAAAAAAAAAAGGTCACTAGTTTAGGATGGCAATTTTACACATACAGGTTACAGATTAGGGAGGCAAAGCCATCAGCATGAACTTACTTCTTCCCAAAAGGCTAGCAGAGAAGATGAAGACGAGGAAGAAACATTGTCCTTGTTGTAATAGATATGAGAGGATAAAATTGATCACTTTTTACCCAGCAACAAGCCATCAGAGCGGTTATTAGCAAACTAACTAGGTAAGTTAGTAACTGGCAAAGTTTGCAGACTGCAAAGGCAATATTTTCCTGATATTCCCAAACTGTGCATTACCAATATTAAATATTCCTCATAATACATCTGAACAGTGTTTGCTGTCGAATACAACCAACAAAATGTTGTCAGAGAAAACAGCAGCTCTGACTCGGTGAGTGGCCTTGGGAAAGTTCCTAGCACTCAGCCTCCTTTTCCCATCTGTAATACTGAAATATACTGATCGGTCTCAGCAGCTATTGCGAGGTCAAATGAGGTAAGGAACTCGAGAGTAAGTGCAACGTACAATAATAAACATTTCCTGCAGATGTATATAATGAAGGCAGATATTTGATCTTCATAAAAAATTCAACGCCTCACTATAAAGGGCTTTTAGATCTAACGTAGCAAAGATCTCTCTACTTCCCAGTTGTCAGTAACAGCTAAGGTTTGGCACAACTTGTGATTGCATTCTAGTTTGTTTTCAAAGAGGCTGCAGTGTGGGTGGAGAGCAGCACACAGCACATCCTTCTGCAACAGCAACAAACCAGTGCCCACTTTCTGTGAGATGCAAGCAGCCTTTCTGCAAAGACTTGCAGCCAATTTATCTTTTCCCTGGCAACCAACATGCAGTTTGAAAAGGAAATAAGGAAAGCCAGGAAGTCGCAAGAATAGATATAATTGTAGCTCCAGTGATCGCATGTGAAATCGTAGACCCAAACTCCATACAGGTTTTTATCTGAGCTGGGTTGTGACACATATCCTCTCTGGGATTTATGAAATTCCAGATGCAGATGACTAGGCACTTGCAAGTAAGTCATACATCCCCCGAGGAAAGCAAAGTGGCATACAGAATTAGTCATGTCAGGTTAAGCACTCTTGATTTCTACTGACTTGGGAGTTTGTTCTATAAAACATGCAGAGTGGAAGAGAATTAAAAATACTTTCATTAAGATTTCATTTTTTCACCGTGAATATGATTGTGCTGAATTTGTAATATGACTCTACACTGCATTTATTATATTACTATTGTATCCTGTGACCTTCTCTAAGCTTTTGGCTTGCAATGCATGAATTATATGATCACTTGGTCTGATCAAGCAAGGCAATTGTTAGCATTCATTTATCCGTTTGTGATGGTCATTCCAATCCCATTCCAATCAACAGATGGATTTCCATACAATAAAACAAATATGCAACCCATTAAGTATTGATAAGGACAATGAATACAAACTGTGCTCAAGTATGTGTTTCTGACAAACACAGAACTCATTAGTTTAAGTAGGTGAATTTATCAAGAACAGAATGTATATATTTTTTCCAGTGTCTAGCTACTAATCTTCAGTCACATCACCTAAAAGCTGAAGAAAGGGCCTATTTTTCCTGTCAGGCAAGCTGTAACTGACAGGTTTTGCAGTCTGCTTGGTCTGCTGGATAATTTAGTGGAGTAGCATAGCTTTGGGGATGTTCTTGTGATTTTATTTTTCTATAACCCATCTGTCTTTTAGTAACACTGTCATGTATTCCCTTTCCAACAGAGAGAGAAATAAATGAATGGAGCTGAGGAACATGTGGGCCTCCAAATGCTGTTATAATACAACTGCCATGATATCGGCCCATTGCCAAGGTTGCCGGGACTGATGGGAGTTGTAGTCTAACAACAGTTAACTACTGCTGTATGGGATGAAACACACACACAGAAAGAGAGAGAGAGAGAGAGAGAGAGAGAGAGAGAGAGAGAGAGAGAGAATATATACAGATATGGGAGGTCTGAAAAATGGATACAGGTGGGCTCTCCCTTTGTTTAGCCTTAATGGGAGGTGGGTTTAATAGACAGCTCAAGGGAGGTGAACAGAGGCTGAATAAGCACGTATACAGTGGTGCCCCGCAAGACGAACGCCTCGCAAGACGAAAAACCCGCTAGACGAAAGGGTTTTTCTGTTTTGGAGGCGCTTCGCAAAACGAATTTCCCTATGGGGTTGCTTCACAAGACGAAAAAATCTTGCGTCCCCCAGCGGTTTTTTTTTTGCTTTTTTTGCCCTTTTCCTAAGCCGCTAAGCCGCTTATCAGCTGTTCCGCTGATAAGCCGCTTAACAGCTGATCGCTGGAAGCCGCTTGACAGCTCTAGCACTAATCCGCTAAGCTGTCAATGGGCTTGCTTCGCAAGACGAAAAAACCGCTAGACGAAGAGAATCGCGGAACGGATTAATTTCGTCTAGCGAGGCACCACTGTATATTAATACTGTAAGAGGAGCTAAACAGATATGGACCACAGAATAGGATATTTAAGTTTATGTTAGTGAAGAAAAAACACTCATTTCTCTTCTTCCATGCTGTGCTCTAACTTTAAACTCCCCAAAAGTAAAATTCCAACGACACTTTACAGTAAAAGCAAAAGAGAGGAACCCTGCCTCAAGGAGCTTACAATTCAGATTGCCTGGGGGACAGGGTCCTTTTTCTTTATGAACTCCTATTACCTACTTCAATATCATATAATAAGTGAGTCAGAGTTAGAAAGAGATGAACCAGTTTTTGAATGTAATTATTTGTATCCACTTTGTTGCATACACTGCTATGATATCCCCACTTACTTGCCTTTCCCCCTAAACTAAAAAGGCCCAAATGTAACTCCTTGTAGGGGAGTTACACCAGCCCCTTGGTCATTGTGGCTGCACTCTTCTGAACCTTCTCCAGGTCTAGCAATATTCTTTTCAAGGTGAGACAACCGGAACTGTTAACAGTATTTCAAGTGCAGTCACACCATTGATTGGTGAAATGGCATTATGACACGGGCAGTTTTATTTTCAATCATTTCCCTAACAATCCCTAACATGGAATTCACTTTCTTCACGGGACAGCTTCACTGAACTATCCAATAAACACCAGCCCAGATCCCATTGGCATCTATGCAAAATTAGGATTTTTCTCCCTAATGTGCTTAACTTTACACTTGCTATTGTTGAACTGCATTTGCCATTCTACTCCCCGTTCATTCTTTTGGAGATCCTTTTGGACCTCCTTTGGATTCCTTTTTGCAATTCTGATGGTATCATCAGAAAAACACAGTCATTTATCAGTATAGATCAGGCTATCCTTCTTGATCCACACTCCTTTTTAACATCCCAACTCTCTTAAGTTTCCTGTGCAAAGGTTTAAGGGTGCTAATACTCACTCTGAAAGTCAGATCGTGAGCAAGAGGTGATGTATTGAAGTATTCAAAAATAGAATCCTGGAAGTCTGAAAGTTTGAGACCTGGAAAAAGAAAGCACAATTAATTAGTCATCATCCCGCTATTTTACTTTTTTTAAAAAAATGCAACAATCATCATGGTGGTGAACAGTATTAAATAAAATTACATTCCTAAAACAACTACAAAATGCATCACAAATTAGTAACTCAGAGTAAACCATCGGCATAGCTGGATCACCCCTCTGGGAAAGCCTGGGTGAAAAGTTGAGTTTTGAGAAGGTGCTTTAATGCCAATACTGTAGGTCCCCGCCTGATGTTTGCTGGAAGCCAGGCCTGAACCTTGTCTGGAATGGGTCTAGATAATGCGTATATTCCAAGAATGTCTGAATAATGATCGCCTTCCCCCAAAACAGGGCATTTTCAACTAGTGGATAGCTGTCACAAACTGCTGGTATTGGGGTGACTTTTTTTTTTTTAAAGGAATGGCCATACCAAAGCCTCTTTAAGGGCAGTGGAGTCCACTCCCTTGTGTAAAGGAATGTAAATCACCTCCAGACCCAACCAGACATACCCTGCTGTCTTGATTTGATTAGTCATGAAGGACAGTGATTGAGAGGGAACTTAGCTGAATGCATAGTTGCAAGCACCTTGAGGCCTCATAATCTGAAACTGACCAAGCAAAACAGGGCAAGATGTTGTACTGGAGGCCTGACTAGGAACTGTCATAGTCATGACATCAAGGTGAGTGAGTTCTGTCCTCAAAGTGTCATGCAAACATGGCACAACAGACCTTTGAGGAATCCAGTGGTGATCTGTGGACAACTGTTAGACCACCCTGTACAGTTCCACTGGGAGACTACTTGAGGATGCCATGGAGGCACACGGTATGTTTGCTGTCCTCATAGCCACACTGGGTAAGAATGGTTATAACCAGTGCTCAGTCGACCTCAAAGTTATTTCTGCCGCCTGTGTTCTAGTTGTCATCTGGCCTTTTTCATTGCTTCAGAGTACCAGGAAGCTGTACAGTGACAGAGTAGCTGAAGAAGTGTGCTTGCACACAAAAGCTTATACCCAGAACAAACTTAGTCCCTAAGGTGCTACTGGACATTTTTTAAAAAAATTATTTATTTCGACTGCATCAGACCATCACGGCTACCTGCTTGAATCTAGTATCTACTGTTAATTCTACAGCAAGAGAAGGGTCTCAACAGGATTTAGTGTCTACATTACCTGCATCTGTCCTGTATTTCTCCTCCAGCTTCTTCTTTAAAGCTTCAACTTCTTCCAAGAGTTCCCGATTTTTTGTTTCAGATTCCTTTAGTTTGCTAAATGGGGAAATGGAAACCTTGAAACATTTGGAACATAATAAAGCAAAACACTTTTCTTTGCCCTTGGGGGGCTCCAAGGGATGTGGATTTGCTCAAGCTCTAGGTTGCTACACTGCCCAGTTTCAGAAATAGAAGCCACGCGTCAGATGTACAAAACCAGCTTCAAAAAAGCTTGCCAAAATCGTGACGCTTCCTAACAACATGACACTTTCACGACCCATAATCCTGCACATGCTGGCTGGCTGGAGGAAGCCAGCTGCAAGTCTCGAACAGGGACAGAGATGCCCCAGGGCTTGCTGAAAACAACAACAGGCTAGCCAACCCACCCCCCTCCCCGCACTATGACAAAAGCCAATGCAAGAGCTCTAGGCTCAGGCTGCAGGGCTAGAATGCCTTGGCTTCCTGGCTGGAATTTGACCTAGGGTATCATGAGGAAGGAAATGACTGCTTGCTTGGCCACCTTTTTCCTCCGTCTCTCACAATCTCGATTCTTCCTCCTACACAGGAAATTAGGAACAGGGCTACTTCTTCCCTTGAAAGAGAAGCAGCCATTGTGGTGCAGGTGCTGATGGAAGTGATATGGGAAATGGTGCGGAGGTGTGGGGAGGTGAAAGGTGTACTGGGGAGGGGGGTAGGAAATATGACTGGATGGGTTCTGCGCTCCATCCACCCATCATGACTTACAACTGAGAAAAGAAAAGCAGGCCACAGAATTACATGCTTCTTTCCCCCAGCTTGTGTTGTGTGCAATTCTTCCCTCCTGCCCTTATGCTAATAGCCCAAAACCATGGCTAAGCGTTATGACCATACAGACCATACAAACCATGGCTAAGCGTTATGACCATACAAATGTTAACCATGACTAATGCTTGCCCATTTCAACCCCTGGTTGACATCCCTATAGTTAAAGCTTAAGAAGGTGCTGCAAGAAAAGCAGGGAGAGAAGGAGAAGGAACCCACAACTTGGCAGTTTGCTTTCCAAACAGACTTAAGGGCATTAGCCAGGATCCAAAAACTTACGCAAATTCATCAAAGGGCTTTGCACGGTCAGTGGGATTATTTTTTTTTACTGTTGTTTCTAAGAGCAACAACCCCAATGGCAAATCCCAAACTGCTTTTCGAAGCTTCCCCCAGTTTGAAAGAGATCCTCGCTTTCCCCTTGGGCAGGAAGGAACTAGTTGCATTGTTCTTTGGATCTAGGTCAACCTACCCCAACCTCGTGCCTTCTAGACATTTTGGACTACAGCTCACCCCTAGCCAAAACTGAGCTGGCTGGGGCTGACAGAGGCTGGTAGCCCAAAACACCTGGAGGACACCAGGCTGGCTGAGGGCTACTCTAGGCCGCTATGCTTAAACTGTAATGCCAGGCAGAGGCTTAGGGCTGTTTATTTTGAGTTCTTAGACTCCCTGGCACATACACGTACTTTCAGAAATATGCACCAAAAAGTCAATTACATAAAGAATTACATGAATGCCATATGTTATATTAGAAAAGCAAAATTAAAGAATGATCTGAAACATTACCTTTCAAAGGACAGGTTGGCATCTTTAACCTTCCTTAACTCTTCCTGGACCAGCTGTTTGGCACGTATTTCGGCATCGAGAGCAGATTGCAGCTCCAGCCTTGCTGACATATCCAACTTCTGACTACGTCTCACTTTCCAGAGTGGGTCCTATTGCAAAAAGCAATGGTTAATACTGCTAAAGAATTTATCACATGTGTTTAAATATTAAAAGCGATTAAAAAGCTTCAGTTGTATTCATCATCGTTAGCGAGGTAGGGGTGGAGGGCAGATGAGATCTTAAAAGGAAGACGGCATTCAGGGAACAACAACATTTGTAATGCATTCCAACTTAAAAATTGGGGAGGTGGGGAATGCAGCTGGAAAATGTAGCTGAAACACAAACCAAGCAGTTTTACATTGAGAGCAAGAGCTGACCAAAAAATCTCCAGAGAATGAATTGACCAAAATATTGCCCTTGAGGGCCCCTGGTGGCCTGGCAGGATGGATGTAAATACAGAAACAAACAAAGCCAAGGAAAAGTTTAAAAATTTGCTTCAAAGGTGCTTCAAAGAGGCAATTATTGGATTGATGATTTGCCAAAATCCATTTCACTGTGTTACTATCTGCTATCCTTTGTAAACAGATAAAATCACCATTTTCCCATTCTAGCCTTACATTTGACATTATTTTTTTCTCCATATTTTAATGTTTTTATACAGATTAGACTGTTACATTAGAGTCTCTAAAGAGCAACTGAGGCAGTAAACAATGACACTGTCCAAAGACTGTACGAGAAAGGAAACTAGCTCTGGGACTCACCCTTCCCCTGGCTTCCAATAGGAGAAACAATTCCTCTCCCTAGGGCCAATTCAGCTGTAACAAGCAGCATGTTGAGAAGGGAGATGGGAATGGGCAAAGGCACCAGCTGTTTAAGCCAATCTATTTGCTGAGAAGGGCTGCTTCCTTCTGCTATTGATTGCCAAGGGCAACACTCCATCCTCTTTTGGAACTTTTCTAAGTTCCATGCTAGATACCATCACATTCCTGCCTTCTAGAATTCACTGAATGATGTGATTCTTCATTTTCATTGATTCAAACTCTGTACGCTCCTCTTCCTTCAAAAAGGTAGCCCAAACTGGGCTGCATTAAATAAGTAAATACAATGAAAGATAGATAGCAGAACATCCCAGTAATTAAAAAATAAATAAAAATACCCAAGGGGGGGGATTCTTAATTATAATGAGAACTAAAACAAGCCAAATATATGGTAACTGGTTCCAGAATCAGTCCACAAATAATATACATTAGAATTAGGAGATGCAAAGTGGATTCTCTTTGAGATGGCCACCAGGCTCAAAAAGGATATTGTAGCACAGGAAAAAGTGCAGAAAATAACAACTAGAATGATCAGGAGGCTGGGGCACCTTTGATATGAAGAAAGGCTATAGCATTTGTGGGGAGGTTAGTTTAAAACGTTAAAGTTACCTGGGGAAAGGGAACATGATAGATATTTATAGAATTATGTATGGCATTGGGAAATCAGTAAGAGAAATGCCCCTCTCCCCTAAAAGCAGTCCAGTACCAATTAAACTTATTGGCAGGAAATTCCGTACAGAAAAAAGGAAGCGGTTCTTCACACGGTACATGAGTCATTTGTGGAACTTGGAGACCCAAGATGTGGTGACTACCACTAGCTCAGCTGGCTTTTAGGTGAGTCTATCAATGACTACTAGTCACGATGGCTCCACTTAACGTGACACTGAATAGCAGCTGTTGGTGGAATATCAAAAGGAAAGGGCTATAGCTGCTAGTAGGCTGCTGAGGACTACTGGCCTGATCCAGCAAAGGAATTTTTATGTTCTTACGGAGAATGTGGGAGGGAGGCTTTGGGGGAGTAATGGTCTGCCTTTTCTCTATATATAACAAAAATATAAGAATGTCATCATGCAGCCCCATGGGAGGATCTGTAGTACAGCATCACAATTCTGGATTTGCACAAAGTCAGGATGGGATAGGGGAGGAACATCAAAGGCAGGTTGCACAACTACATTTGCCATGACATGGGAGCAAAAAGGGAGGTACGATGAGAAGGGGAATATGGTGGCTTAAAGTAAAGGAAGACATTTGAGCAAAGAAGGGATGGAGAGAACTGAGAGGAAAATAGTAGTTTTTGAGGAACAACAGATGTTTAAATGAAGCAGCGATGAAGGCACACCGGGAGGAAAAAAGTGGCAAATTTAAACAACGGCAGAGGTTTTGAGTAGAGTAAGCAGGAAGTGATGCAGGGGGCAGTGGAAGTTTAAACAAAGTTTGAGTATGACAGGAAGGGAATTTGGAATAGCTCTGTTGTGTTAGCTTTCTGGTGTTGTATCTATCATTTCTATTTCTTCTTGTTAAAACTGCCCTGTTTGTTTTTTTTAAAAGGCAACCCTTCTGTGTCCTCCATCCCTGCTTTACTCCAACCTCTGCTGTTGTCTAAAATCACAATTTTCCTCTCAGTGTGCCTCCACCGTCACTTTTACTCAAACTTCTGTAGTTATTTAAAACAACCAGTTGCTTTCCTTTCAGTGTCCTCTGTTCTCGCTGTATTCAAGCTTCTCCCTCTTACATTTCTTAGCTGTCTCATGTGTCAGAGATAAAAGATTAGGAGCCCTCAAATATTCTATAGTACCTTCAAAAAATGCATTTCACTACTGCTACCATGTGTTGCTTTCAACATGAAGTTTGAGATTCAGTGTAGTTACGGTATTTTTCATCCCATAGGACGCACCTAGTTTTTTGGGGGGGAAATAAAGGGGGGGAATCCTTTATTTCCCCCCCAAAACCAGGTTGGGGAATCCAAACCAGGTCGGGGAACAGCGGGATGGCGGTGCTGCGCCTCCCCGCTGTCCCCCGAGCTTGTGGGGCTGCCCAATGTCTACGCGAAGCGCGGGGCGCTCTGCTTCAGTGCTCCCCGCGCTCCATGCAGCAGGCTGCTATCCACAGCCTAGGGAGCCCTGTGGGTACTCCCGCAGGGCTCCCTAGGCTGCGGATGTCTTCCTGAAGTGCCAGGCGCGCTGCTTTCAGCGCGCCCCGCCTTCTGGGAAGCAGGCTGCTATCCGCAGCCTAGGGAGCCCTGCGGGTACTCCCGCGGGCTCCCCAGGCTTGCTGATAGCTTCCTGAAGCCTGGAGAGCGAGAGGGGTCGGTGCGCACCGACCCCTCTCGCTCTCCAAGCTTCAGCGAAAGCCTGCATAGGACGCACACAGATTTCCCCTTCATTTTTGGAGGGGGGAAAGTGCGTCCTATAGGGCGAAAAATACGGTAATTTAGAACAGGTATTTTGTTAACAAGCAAATACTCACATCCACCAACTTAATTTAACTATCTCTAACTCAACAAGCTAACCGACAGGCTTGCTCTTAAGATTCTATTAATCTCAAAGATACAGCAACATATGTGGCATGTGCACAAAAGGAGCTGCAGAGTAGGAGAGAGGATGAGGAATGGAAATGGGAGCGACCTGTGTGCAAGGGAGAGTTGAGAAAAGTAAGGAGGAGGAGGGGAAAGGGGGAGTGAATGTGAAAATGAGGGTGCAAAGAGAGTTGCAAAAAAGTAGAAAACGTGTGAATGGGGGTGAAGATGAAAGCATGGCTTCATAATTGGGTAGAAGCTGAAAAGGCCGCTTAGTAGTTGCAATGTGTGGGGATGAGGAATATGCAGGTGGTAACCATGGGGTGGGGTGTGTGCAGGATGGAGACTACACAGAAGGAGGGGGAGGCGGTGTGGACATGGGACTGAAGATTAAAATGGATTCAAAGAAGGGCTGCAGAATAGAAGGGGGTTCAGAAATGGGGCTGAGAAGGTGAAAAGCGAGCGTAGTAGTCGCCTGGGGTGGGAAGGGGACGCTATTGTTGGCTAATGTGTGGTGCAGGGGGTTGGCAATTGGAGCGAACAAGGACACAAGCCCTTAGTCATTTTTAAAAGAACTTCTAGATTCATTGAAGATTGGAGGCCCCTCAAATTGTAAAGCTTTCCAGTTAACCAATTAAGATTTTCATGCTTACCAAAGTCCTCGATCCCAGACTGGAGCTTCTTAAAGATTCAAGTTCTTCTGTCATCTTAGAAGCTAAAGCTTGAAGATAGCCACGGGCATCTTTTTCATCACTCACCCTAGTGCACAATCATAGAGAGTCACTCCTTTATATCGATAAAGGACACAGGCACACACACATTCAATAACATGTTATCACCAGTCTTAGTGTTCAAACCCTAAAATGTTGTTTTTCTTGCATGAAAATTTTCAGGATTAAACTCAGCAGACACAGCCAGGGTAGTTTTCCCTACAATCATCCCAGGGTAGACCTATTGTAACACTCCTGCTGTGGAGATAATTAAGCAGTAAAGTTTATTGACAGGGGAAATTTGGAGTTTGTGATGACCTGTGAATTCCCATCTCTGAGGTACTAAGAGTGGGCCAACCTTGTCTGATGAGAGCTACTCATGATGGACAGGCAGGGTTATGCGAAGACCACTGCAAAGGGGATGTGCTTCCCCTTTAGTTCAAGGAATGTATTAAGAACCTGTAAACAGCCCAAAGCAATAATAAAATAACAGTTTGCAAAAACCACGAAAGAGCCTAACTGAGATATTGCTGCTTAACAGGCAGTGCTGGTCTGGGAGCAAAGGGAGAAACCATTTTCTTTGATATTCTTAGCCCACTTGATAGCTCAGTCTGTAGAGCTTGAGACTCAGTAGAGTATGAGACAATCTCAGGGACATGGGTTCAAGTCCCACACTGGGCAAAATATTCCAGCAGTGCAGGGGGTTAGGCTAGATGACCCTCATGGTCCCTTCCAACTCTACAATTCTCCGATTCTTTGTGATTCAAAAGAAGGAGCTCTTTCCATCAGATAAGACTACCCTACCATTAAGGAGAATGTAATTTGTGTTGAGATTGTGCATATGTGGTTGTTAGGAGCATTATAAACTCCTTTTGGAAAAGGCTGTGGCATAATGGTTTCAATCTTCCCCCTACATGTCTGTGTTATGATGTGAATTTTTAAAAAATCTTTGAAGGATCTACACTGCCTCGTTTATATGTCTGGCGCAGGAATCATAAGGTTGACGTTAAAAAAGAAGAACTGAAACAAAGAACTGATGAACAGCCAGGCTGCAACCTTTTCATTTAATACAAATTAATTTTTAATGTATGACCTAGACATTCTCACTTTGGTGAAATCAGTTGACATAGAAGGTTAATAAAGTTCCTGTAAGGGTAATAAAACTGAGGGAGCCAGTATGTATCAATCAATATTTGTGGCTGCATGTGATTTCTGAAGTGTATCATCTACAAGATGACACATTTCCGTTCTATGGGAGCCTTCCTTCTGCTAATACAGCACTAATTTATTTTTCAAAGGATCCTTAAAATGCACATACCACTGAATAATTTCTGCAATTTGAGCTTCCCAGTGGGCAACAGATTCCTTCTTTGCCGCCAAATCCTGAAGCTCATCTTCTAGCTGCCTGTTTTGTGATGTTAGTTTATCCACAAAGGAACAAAGCTGCAATGAGAAAATTAGAAGTTTTCATAACTGTAATTTATTGTAACGTTGAACCTCCTGCAGCAAATGTGTAAAACCGCCTGCAACATTTTGTTTTCCAAACAGTCAAATTAAGCCAGCCCAGTTAAGTGGCAAAGTATGTGTATAAGCAGCACTGGAGGCTTCTTCGGTTTTGATAACAGAGATTAAACACCCAGATTTTCACACTTGACACGGAATAGTCAGACTTTCACACACAATTAAAACCACTGCATTATTTTTTTGAAAATTATTTGTAGCCTCTCCTGAATTAGGAGCAGGGCAGGGAACTCTAAAATGGTATTTGAATTATAGAAATAAAACATAAGATATCTTGGGGTAGGCAACGTGCCCTCCAGGTGTTGCTGAACTACAAATCCCATCATCCCTTACCATTTGCCATGCATGCTGGGGCTAATGGGAAAGTCCATAGCATCTGGAGGAAGCCACGTGGGCGATTATTATTGTATCTGATGAAAAACTGTGCTACTTCACAGGTTATGACAATTTACCTTCTCATTTTCAGTTGTTATTTTCTTGTTATCTTCAAAGAGCATGGTTCTCTCTCGCTCATATTTCTCTTTCAGAGTTCCCACTGCTTCCTCCATCTCACTGTGCCTACAAGCGTGAAATAATATCATGTAAATGCCATTTTCACAGAACAAAGAAACTATTGCTGCTTTTAATGGAGTTGAGTACATAAATCTTATTTAGTTTTTGGATGCCACATTATGTATAGCAGGGGTGTCAAACTCAAATTCATCGGGGGCCGCATCAGCAGTTTGGTCACCCTCAAAGAGCCGGTTGTATCTGTAGGACTATGTGTCCACTCTTTATTATCATAAATTATTGTCACTGCATTCAATTATTACTGTTTTTTGCGAAGAACAGGAATTTATTTAAAGACAATTATGAAAAATGTTGGTATGAAATTAAAAAAGATCTAGATGTATGGTCAAGATTGAAACTTTCCTTGTCAGGATGCATTGCTGTCGTCAAGATGAATGTATTGCCAAAGATGTTGTTTTTATTTCAAACTTTGCAAATAGTGGACAAAATGGAGTGTTTTGGGAGGTGGCAGCGAGATATTTCTAAATTTGTCTGGCAGGGCAAAAAGCCCAGAATTAAGTTTAAGATATTAACTGATGCTAAAGAAAGAGGGGGCTTTGCCCTGCCAGACTTAAAGCTGTATTACGAATCAGCAGCCTTTTGCTGGTTGAAAGATTGGCTACTGTTTTAGATTTGGAAGGATTCAATAATGCGTTTGGTTGGCATGCATATCTGTGGTATGACAAGGTCAAAATACATAAGGCTTTCAAGAACTATGTTGTCAGAAAAGCAGTGTTTAATGTCTGGTCAAAATATAAGGACTTACTGGAAAACAAGACCCCAAGGTGGTTATCACCAATGGAGGCTAAGGCCCCGAAAAGACTCAATATGGAGGCCAAATGGCCGAGATATTGGGAAATAATAGAAAAAGAAGGAGATAACTGGAGGTTGCAGAGTTTGGAGAAACTAAAGGGGAAAGTGCGAGATTGGTTACATTATGCTCAGATCAAAGAAGTTTTTAAGTCAGATAAAAAATTAGGATTCCAGGTGGAAAAATCAAAGTTAGAAACAGAATTGTTAGAACCCAGCTCTAAGATACTTTCAAGAATGTATAACTTGCTGCTAAAATGGAATACACAGGATGAAACGGTCAAATCAGCTATTATAAAATGGGCACAGGACCTAGGGTACAACATTTTGTTTGCTGACTGGGAAAAGTTATGGACCACAGGTTTGAGATTTACGGCATGTAATGCCTTGAAAGAAAATGTTATGAAAATGATATATAGGTGGTACATGACTCCAGTCAAGCTTGCAAAGATATACCATCTGTCGGATAACAAATGTTGGAAGTGTAAAGAAGCTGAAGGAACATTCTTTCACCTCTGGTGGACTTGCCCTAGAGTGAAGGCTTTCTGGGAAATGATATATAATGAGCTGAAAAAGGTATTTAAGTATACCTTCCCTAAGAAACCAGAGGCCTTTCTCCTGGGCATTGTCGGCCAGAGCGTGCAAAAGAAGGATCGAACTTTTTTTATGTATGCCACAACAGCAGCAAGGATGCTCATCGCTAAATGCTGGAAAACTCAAGACTTGCCCACACTGGAAGAATGGCAGATGCAACTGATGGACTATATGGAACTGGCTGAGATGACTGGCAGAATCCGAGACCAGGGAGAAGAATTGGAGGAGGAGGACTGGAAGAAATTTAAGGACTACTTACAAAAACATTGTAAACTGTATGAATGTTAAGAAAAATGTAAGATCTGTAACAACATGGCTCTAACAAATTAGTAATCATTGTGTATAAAAGTGAACGCAATTGAAAAACAAGACAAATTTTAGATAAATAGCATTCTATAATTAACCTTCAATAAGAGAGTTGTTAAATCTTAAAATTTGAGATCTGAATATTGGAAAACTTTATTAGATAAATTAAATTAAGTTAATAATTTGCTGGTAAAATTTATGAGTTTAGAGAGCAGGAACAAGAGGTGCGAGGAAGTCCAAGGATGTCTATGAAATGTGGATATTTGAAATTGGTATGTTACTATATGCATTTATTGTTAAACAAAAAATTAATAAATATTATATATATAAAAAACAATTATTACTGTTTTTTGTAATAATGTAGACGGTCCAGAAGGATGTTATGGTTGATTGTATCAAAGGCCGCTGAGACGGGAGGGAGAAATCAAGACGGAGCTGCTGGCAGGGCGGAGAGCGAGCCGCCCAATTGTGTGACCGAGTGATGGAAGGGCTGCAAGGAGCCGCAGTCCGATCTCCTCCCAGGAATGTGCCAGCGGGACTGACATGTGCCGGACAGGGAGAACCGCCCAGCGCCGCTGTGCGGGCACGGAGTCCAACTTGTGGAGCTGAGATAGAGAGCCGGGCGCCAGATCGCCTTCCTTGCTTGGCTTGCCGCGAAATTGCAAGAGGAGGAGGAGGAAGGTGGCGGTGGGGTGCAGGGAGTGGAGGGGGTGCCAGGGAACACAGCCCCCTCCCATCACGGCCATCATCATCGCCGCCCCCACTTTACATTTATTTTAAGGGTGTTTGGAGTGCGCGCGCGCGCGCCTCTCTCTCTCTCCCACTCACCCCCCACACACACACACCAGCCACCCCATATTCCCAAAGAACACGGGCATCGTAGGTCCTGGAAAGGCTGGCCGTGCAAAGATGGAGAGGGAGGCGAAATGAAGAGGAAGGGAAGGGAAATGAAGAGGAAGGCGAAATGAAGAGGAAGAGGCTGGTGAAATCCAGCGCAGAGGAGAAGAGGATGCCTCCCGCAGGGCGAGTTTGCACACTGGGATCCAGCATCCCCGGAGAAGATCTAAGGCTGGAATAAAAAAGTTTCTCCGAGGAGAAAGACTCCCCCTCCGCGGCGCGGAGAGACCTGACCTTCCGCTTGCTCTTTTTGAGCAGTGAGCGGGAGAGAGAAGCAAGCTGCCCGCCTCGCTTCAGCCCCCGACGACGAAGGCGCAAGTTGAAAGACACGGGGACATTTGAAGCAGCAGCCACGTCCTTAAGAGCGACGGGGGGAGGCGAGTAGGGAGCCGCACCATGTAAACTTTATTGTGTAAAAAAAAACCAACACAAGCGAGAATAAAAGGTGAAGGCTGGTGGCCGCCGGCGGCTACACGGGCCACATGACGAGGTCTGGCAGGCCGGATTTGGCCCGCGGGCCTTGTGTCTGACACCTGTGATGTATAGTGACATTTTTTTTTTTGCGGTGTGGGGGGAATGTTTCCAAAAAAAGCAGCTGTACACAGAACTTACTTCTCCCGTTTGGCCTTATCCAATTTATCTTTTAACATCATGATCTCTTTCTGCAGTGCTAGCTGATGGCTTTCTAAGTCATGCACCTCCTTTTTCACATTTTTTACTTCCAAGACATGGGATGCTTCTCGCCTGACCAGCTCCTCTTCGTAAAACAAGATTTTCTTCTCCAGCTCTGACTTCATTTTGGCCAATTCCTGCTGATGCTCATGCATGGCCACGCCAGCAGCACGACCTCCCTGCTTTATCTGCACAAGAGCAGGGGGGAAAGTCACACAGACAACACCACAGTACAGTACATTCAATATTAGAGACTTTAGTTTTGTTCAAGGTGACATAAAACATATTTCATCTCCTTAATACTTGATCATGAAGTATAAACACATGCATATTTATTTGTCTCTGCATAGTTTAGAGATCTCATTTGCTTCATCATAATCCCTCTGAAAGCCATGAACCGAGAGCAGACTGAAACATGCAGAAAACAGTCCACATCAGACTGCAGCAGGAGGGGGACTGCATGCCTCATTCACTTTGCCTTCATGTAGAAGACTGGCATGTCAAAGTGGAAAGGTTTTACTCTAGTCTCATAATCATGCTGACTTTCCACTTTCTTTAGAACCATGGAGCACACACGAACACGCATTATTTGCATCCTGAAGAAGCACAGACCACTATTTAGATATCATTTTAGTTAGCTGTTCCCCATTTATTGAAACTATTTTTTCCAGCACCAGCCATTTGCAGGAGTCCCAATCTGAACATATTCTAGTGAGCATTTAAGCCTATATTGCAGGCTGCCATCTGATTGGATTTCACTTTGATTCTGACTTGATTTTAGGATGTAGGGTGTATTTTAATTGATTGCTTGATATTATGGTAATGTGTCATATATTTGATGTTAGCTGCTCTGAGCCCGGTTTTGGCCCAGGAGGGCAGGGTATAAATAAAATAATAATAATAATAATAATAATAATAATAATAATAATAATAATAATGGAAACACCATTTGAAAGTTGGCTTTCAGAATAATAATAATAATAATAATAATAATAATAATAATTCTGAAAGCCAACTTTCAAATGGTGTTTCCCCCCCCCCCCTTTAATTACTGTTTTAATGAACATATTGTCTCTTGCCCTGCACTCCTGGGACTGAACTGTTAAGAATGATAAAGTCTAAAGAAGTCAAGCAACAGAGCCCCTGAAACGTAAGCAAATCTATTCACTGTGGTACAGATTTAGGTATTTTGGGGGGTGGGGCGACTGTGTAAGAGGATACAGCAAATAAAATCTTGTCTGGGCTCTGTAAGAGGCTAATTCTGAGCTGGTACACATGAGAACAGCCTGCAGTAGTAGCCCCCATGCAGCTTAACATGTGCTATGTGAGGTTTTTTCCTGCACTACTCCAAACTTCCCCCAAAAAAACCCATAACACGTATGGCAATCTAAAGGTCTACCAAAATGGGGATGAGAAATGTGTCAATGTCAATGGTTGCTTCTCACATTAAAATTGTGAGACAGGGAGGATTACTACCTATCCTGCCTAGATCCAAAAATATCTTGTTGGAACGCCCAAAATACATTGAAGAACTAAATCTCGGGCCTTGCACATTCTGGCAAGCTGTTTTTCGGAAGTGAATAAGTTGCATCTGTCATGGGACACCCTGGAGATCTGGATTTCTATCCCTTGTCAAGTGAAGCTGTTCTTATATGGCCTAGATGCTTTTCAAATAATGTCACCTTTAGGGTCTCCAGTTCATTTTCAAGCTGCTTAGAGAAACTCTCACTGTGCTCTCGAAGCTTACGCTCTTTTGATGCCTCTGCTGCTGCGTCATCAAGTTGGGCTTCTAGCTATAAGAAGGAAAACAGGCCTGGTTATTAAAACCGCTATAGCTTAACCCTTATTATTTTTATGACTAGAGCAGCTACAAAAAACAGAAAGGAAGAGATATGCCCATCTTGAGGTTTACAATCTAGATGACAAGGGTCACAGAAGAAGAAAAGATAAAAACGGTTTTGGAAGATGATATATTGCCTTTTATTCCCAATCCTACCAACTTTCAGAAACTTCAAGGGAATACACACACACACACACACACACACACACACACACACATCTTTATAACCCATCCTCATGCCTATGGCGACTTAACCATCTCATGGAGGCCTGCACTATAATATTTTGTAGCCAACTAGGAGCCAGATACTTTAAAAGGGGAAACATAGAATCCAAGATCAACAAGACAGATCTGGGTAGCTAGGAAACTTCAGTACAGTGGTGCCCCGCAAGACGAACGCCTCGCAAGACAAAAAACCCGCTAGACGAAAGGGTTTTCCGTTTTGGAGGCGCTTCGCAAAACGAATTTCCCTATGGGCTTGCTTCGCAAGAAGAAAGCCCATAGGGAAATCTCCGGGGACCTCTTTTAAATGCTAGCGGTGGGGAGCAAAGCCTTTCCCCCCCCCCCTCCGGCCTTCAGAAGAGGTCCAGGAAGGCCGGCGGGGGCCGAAAGGCTTTGCTCCCCACCGCCAGCATTTTAAAAGCAGTCCGGGATAGCAGGGAAGCGCTTCCCGCTATCCTGGACGGCTTTTGAAGGCAGGCGGGGGGAGCAAAGACTTTTGCTCCCCCGCCGGCCTTCAGAAGAGGTCCAGGACCTCTTCTGAAGGCGGGCGGGGGGTGAAAGTCTTTGCTCCCCCCTGCCTGCCTTCCCGGGAGAGCGGAGAAACGCAGCGTGTTTCTCCGCTTTCCCGGACGGCTTTTGAAGGCAGGGGGGGGGAGTAAAGACTTCCCCCCCCCCACCGGCCTTCAGAAGAGGTCCTGGACCTCTTCTGAAGGCGGGCGGGGGCAAAAGTCTTTGCTCCCCCCTGCCTGCCTTCCGAGAGAGCGGAGAAACGCTGTGTTTCAGCGCTGCGTTTCTCCGCTCTCCCGGGAAGGCAGGCAGGGGGGACAAAGACTTTTGCCCCCCGCCCGCCTTCAGAAGAGGTCCAGGACCTCTTCTGAAGGCCGGTGGGGGGCGAAAGTCTTTGTCCCCCCTGCCTGCCTTCCCGGGGGCTTTTAAATCGCCCCGGGACAGCGGATAATTCCTCCGCTGTCCCGGGGCGATTTTAAAATGCTGGCGGGCAGCAGCGCTGCCGCCCGCCAGCATTTTAAGTTCACCCCAGACAGCGGAGAAGTCCTCCGTTGTCCCGGGGTTTTTAAAATGCTGGTGGGCGGCAGCGAAGGCTTCACTGCCACCCGCCAGCATTTTAAAATCGCCCCGGGAGTGGAGAAGTCTCCGCTGTCTGGGGTGATCTTAAAATGCTGGTGGGCGGCAGCGCTGCTGCCCGCGAAGCCTTCGCTGCCGCCCACCAGCATTTTAAAAACCCCGGGACAGCGGAGGACTTCTCCGCTGTCTGGGGTGATCTTAAAATGCTGGCGGGCGGCAGCGCTGCTGCCCGCCAGCATTTTAAAATCGCCCCGGGAAGTCTCTGCTGTCCCGGGGGCTTTTAAAATGCTGGGGGACGGCAGTGAAGGGTTCGCTGCCGCCCGCCAGCATTTTAAGACCGCCCCGGGACAGCGGAGAAGTCTCCGCTGTCCCGGGAAGGCAGGCGGGGGGGGGGGAGCAAAGACTTTCGCCTCCCACCAGCCTTCAGAAGAGGTCGGGGGACAGACTGTCCCCGGACCTGGTCTGAAGGCGGTTTCCATAGGAACGCATTAATTGATTTTTAATGCATTCCTATGGGAAACCGTGCTTCGCAAGACGAAAAACTCGCAAGACGAAAAGACTTGCGGAACGAATTAATTTCGTCTTGCGAGGCACCACTGTATAAGGAAAGAATGACTGCGGCATTTAACTATAAATATAATAATTGACAGAAAAAAGTTAGTGCTTCTGGTTCTTTCATTGCTTGCTTTCTCTCCTTTACGGACAGACGAAGGGAAGGAGGGAGAGTAAGATGAAAACAGGAAGCCCAAATTATGGTCCAGAATGTGCTACTGTGATATAGCAGGAGTTTTAGCAAAGTGAATCCATGGAATAGCTGGCTCACACATTATGTTTCTCCACACAACTCCACAGGGCAGAGGGAGTGTGGAAGGACTGCATGAAGAAATAAACCAGCTGCTTGTATGTGTGGAACCCAGCCACAGTAACTATTTCAAGCTAAAATAGCAGCTGAAATCCATTATCCTCAAGTACCCTGCCGAGCTACCTCTTTTCTCGCTTTCTCAGATTTACGGATTTCCTGTCTCATGGAGTCAATTTTCTGCATGATCACTTCCACTTCTTCCTCTTTGTCACGGAGCTGTCGAGATAGTTTCTGCTTGTGGGAGCGCAAGTCTGCCATCCTCTCGTTCAGCTCTGAGAATTCCTGCATTGCTAGCTTTCTTTGTTGATGGGCGTCCTTTAGTTCTTTGGACTGTGCCTTTAATCTTTCAGACGCTTCAATGAGTTGCTGGTGAAAAGAAAGGTCCAAACAAGTGTTTAGAGATCGACACTCTTGAACATGAAGTTCAATCTTATTGCAAAATCACATTTTGACAATTTAAGTCCTCATCTCCACCTCTCCCCATCCCTGCTCTCAAAATAATGACAGGCATTTTGGCAGTATATAAGCAGAAGTATTTATATATTACCACTCTGATATCCCAATGTATTGTATGCTTCCATCCTTCTCCCACCTTCCTCTGTTCTCCCTCCCCTTCTTTCATACATTCCCCCTTTCCTCCTCTGTCTCTCCTCATAGCTCTTCAACCACTCTTCCCAGCACCATCTCATTACTTCTCTTCCTCTTTTGTCATCTCTGCTTCTTTCTGTTCGCCTTTTCTCCATCTCCCTTCTTCCCTACTCCTCCCTTTCCTCAATCGTACTCAACCTTCTAAAAAGAAAGAAAAAATAAATATCAGGATAAATTCTTTTATCCCTGTGTGTGCTTCTGCTTTGCGGTGTTCACTTGCATGTGGTGGGGATCAGAGCCAGTCCCAGGGGCAAAAGGAGGTTATAAGCTGATGCTTAAGCTTCTGCTGAAATCCCTGGCAGAAGGACGGTCACTCCCACAAGCCAAAGAACACAAAAGGGTTAAACACCACAGGGAACAAGAGCTGATTACTGCTAGTGATTACCCTTTTTCTCTAGAGAGGACACCAGAAACCTGAGCAGCGCTTTAGCAATGCCACCCTCCCTCAAAGGGAAAAGGGGCTGTGAATAGCTTGGGGAGCCCTCATACACAGCCTACTTCCATCAGCCCTTTAGTTTTCTTCTGTTGCCTCTAGCCTTTGCAGTGTATGTCCAGGGTGGGAGGAATGCTTCTCTCTTTTATAGGGCTCAATTTTATTTTATTTTGCCTTTTAAAAAAACCAACCCAAACCATTTGTGCTTTATATTATTATTATTATTATTATTATTATTATTATTATTATTATTATTAAACATTGTGCATATAGTTTGGCACAGTCAATATGGACAGAATGGGACTGATACTGACACAATAACATATCAATTATGAGGGACATTCTCAGTGGAAAAGGTGCTACTGGTCAATCCCTCAAAAGTGCTTAGAAATTCTGCCCTATGAAGCCTTTTTCTCATCCTTCCCCCTCTATAATCCTTTTCTTTAAGTTATTCTTTTACATGTACAACACATCAACATTTATATTCCATTATAATACAGTCGACTCACAACTTACACAGGGCTTATGTTCTGGGGATTGTGTGTAAAGCCCACATACAGTATAGCCGGAACAGCCCCCACGCGAGCATCCCTACCTTCTCAGAAGCTCGTGCGTCAAATGGGTCTTGCCCCCTCCTCCCCACGCAAGGTGGAGAGCTTCAATTTATGTGCATTTAATTTCTGTGATTGCAGTTGCAAGTGCCTAACACTACAATTGCACAAGTTAAACGTGTGCAAGCTGCAAGTTGACTGTATTTCAAGCCTAAACAAAGCCAGCAAGCTAGCATTATGAAGAAAAAAATATTGTTCTGCTAAAGAAACAAAATTACTAATTTCATCTAACATTATTTAGATACTTGGACATTAAACTTGACCACAACCATTTATTTTTGCTGTATTTAGCAAAAGTATTCCATCTCATCTGAAACCTATCATGCCTTTGTTTTTGTTGCCTAAATCTGAGATGGTGGGTTAATTTTGACATAGCAGCAAATTCCCAAAATTTCTCCATCCATTAAAGAATGGATGTGTGTTTGCTGATCTCCATGACTTAACAAACAATATTCTTGCCGCAGTTAAGATATAAGAAACTAATGCTTTTATGTTTTCATACCACCAAATCTTCCCAGATAATTCAATACTGTAAAATGAATTCTGGATGGAGAGGAATTCCATAACCCAAGTTCTTTTTTGTTTCTTAATTTTCTTCCAGTGCTTTTTTGACACATCACATCCTTGCCATCTTTTAAGGACCCAGAGGTGGTTCAGTTTTTTGCATTACGGTGAATTATCCAATGCAGGCTTTGCTGATGTGAAACCAAGAGTAAGCAAGCAAGCAAGCAAGCAAGCAAGCACAAAGTATCATGTGATGTCTTAGTATGAGGTACACATTCAACTGTATGCTCACTGAATCCAAACATAATACTGAAATTCACGTAAGAAAACAATGGTATAAGCTGGATACATGCATTCACTGCATTGTTGGTGTGCAGCCAGCAGTCCCTACAACTATGCACCTACAGCAACTGCACCAAGTACCCCATTTGCAATGGGGGGGGGGGGCTTCCCGAGTGGCAGTTGGTACAGTGGTGCCTCGCTAGACGAAAAGAATTCGTTCCGCGATTCTCTTCGTCTAGCGGTTTTTTCGTCTTGCGAAGCAAGCCCATTGACAGCTTAGCGGATTAGCGCTACAGCTGTCAAGCGGCTTCCAGCGATCAGCTGTTAAGCGGCTTATCAGCGGAACAGCTGATAAGCGGCTTAGCGGCTTAAGAAAAGGGCAAAAAAAGCAAAAAAAAAACCGCGGGGGGATGCAAGATTTTTTTCGTCTTGCGAAGCAACCCCATAGGGAAATTCGTTTTGCGAAGCACCTCCAAAACGGAAAACCCTTTCATCTAGCGGGTTTTTCGTCTTGCGAGGCGTTCGTCTTGCGGGGCACCACTGTAACTGGTTTTTCCAATGAACAAGTTTAACTTGTGTCCCTGCCCAACAGTTTTGGGGGAGGGCTATAGCTCAGTGGCAGATGTTTCCAGATCCAATCTGCAGCATCTTCAGGTAGGGTTTGGGAGTCTAGCTGGGAGAGGAGCTGGCAGTCACTGAAGACAAGACTGATCTAGAGAGACCAATGGTCAAATGTGGTGTAAAGGCTTTCCCCTATGTTCCTACTACAGCACGTGTGATCTACTGGATGAGGAGAACTGGATTTGGCTTCTGATTGTTCCCATGGAGCTTGGTAGCATGGGCATGTCACTATTACTGAGCCTAGCTTATAGTACAAAGTTGATATAAAATGGGATAATTGCATGTATGCTGTCCTGAGCTGCATGAAGTAAGGACAGAATAAAAGTATGACAAACAACAACTCTCTATATAGTGAGAGTTCCACATAATGTTCCACATCGTTGGACTGAAAAATGTTCTATACCTCATACCTTATGGAGATCCTCTTTCTCTTGCCGAAATATCCTGCATTGCTTTTCAAGTCCTCTTAACTTGTGGGTGGAGTCTTCATGTTCCTGCCGCAGCGTCACCGCGTCTTCCAGTTGCCGCTCTAGCCTATTTGAGTCTATAAATTTTAAAAGGGAGGATTACTCCATAGCCTTTTTGCTCAGTTGGCATATGCAGCAGTTCTGCATTCTTCTCTGCCAAGAACAATTTACACTGGGTAGTTCAGAGTGAACTCATTCATTCTTCTCTCTAACATAACACACACTGGCAAAACCCCAAGTCCCATCATCACAGCTCAACGTACACGGTGTCGACAAATACAAATAAAATCCAAATTCTACCTCAGTCCCAGTACCAAAGAATTCCAAGTTCTGAAGGCAGAATAAATTATGCAACATAAGCATTCTTGCCATCTGCTTCTTTCAACAATACTGAACCTGCTTTCAATACTCATGTTTTCAAGGAATGAGATCCAAAAAGCTATTTTAGATAAGACCACTGTGGCTTTGCTTGAACAACAGGCCCCATCATATCTCAAATTGCGCTTGAAAGTCCCATCGCTTTTGAAAGCAGCTTGTCACGTGACTTAAGTAGCTTTTAAGAGACACACACGTTCAAAACCCATTTGTGCATGCAGAGCTAGAGAAGAGGAAGGGCAAAGAAGAGGAAGGGCAAACATTAAGGTTAGGGTCAGATAAGCAGTACAGGTCATTTAAAGGAACAAGAAACTAGTTCAGGCAATGTAATCACAGCTCCCTGGCTACTCTAGTCCCACTTTGCCTTAACCTCACTACCACCAAAGAGATGTCTCCAATCATTGCTGACATATTTTCAAGTTTCCATGCTAGAACAATAGGACTAGAAACCTTAAAGGAAAAAAGCAGGAGTGGGTATATAAAATAATGTCTCAGAAACTCAAAGTACAATTCATTTTCTCAAGTATAAGAGGGTGGACAGTTTTGGCAGAAGCAGAAGCCCCACTGGATTGCCCCTTTGGAAACTGTTATCTTTCCTTCCCCAATTTTAGCTGCCGCCTGTGAACAGATATAAGCAGGTTACATAATATTACTGTGGTCCTTTCTTTTCCTTTTTAAAGAAAAATTGGATCTTGAATATTCAAAGTAAAATAGAAGATTATAGCAGTGCTGGTTCTACGAACAAAACTTGCAGGTTTGTTGTCTGTGGGTAGCTGTGGGAAAATGTCAGCCCTCCCCCTGCCCCCAGTTCAGAAAATGGTTGATCCCTCAATTTCCATCCATCAGATTTTCACCCAAATTTACAACTATGGCTACTTCAACACAGCTAACTATAAACCAACAAAAAAACAAGTTTTATTTTTCCGAAGTTGAGAGGTACCTCATGGGAGCAGGGAAAGGAAATGCCTCTACGGGGGAAAGAGAGAAACAAGGCTACAAGTCTGAGAAGTGTTTACTTGTCAGCAACAGCCACCCCTTAGTTTCTAATACTGCAATGTAGCCTATCCACTCAAAAGCAGCTACTTCAGGTAGGAGATTCAGTATTGTATGCAGCCATTTCTTCCACCTCTAGGGAATGTCTCCTCGCGAGCCAGAGGGGCAAGAAGGGCTTTGTCGAGCTGCTCAACCTCCCTGTCTAACAGCTGATATGTGGGGCAGCACAGCAGCAGCAGTTGCTTCCCTGCCCGTCAGCTGATTGGCTCAACAAGCCTCTGGGTTGCGAGGAGACCCTCTCGGGAGCCCAAAGGTAATGTCCTCTACAGGCTCTGGAGAGGGTCTCCTTACAAAACAGGAAGTGATCCCCATTTCCAGCTTCCACTTCCAGGTTCCCAGCACTGAGTGTGTACACGGTTGCACGCAAAGAGGTGATGCATAAATTGGGAGTTGCCTGTACAATGGTGCCAATCAGCCTGGCCTGTGAATCTTACTTGAGCCTCTGAGCAAAATGATATGTAAATTATAATTTAACGTTATTTATAAATTAAGATTAATTTAAGGTGTTGAATATATTCAATAACCTTTGATTGTTTTGTGTCCCTGTTAAGGTTGCACCTGGAGCAGGTTCTCCTACTGTCCCGCTCTAGTTACCCTACTGTCTCAAAAAAAGAAACTTCAGGTGCATACCGTGGATACCTAATTAACAAACAAAAAGAGAGTCACCAGTTACAAAGGCATAACCCTATAAAACTGAAGGTTCTCAGAATGGTGAATGGATGCAGGACCACATCAAACAGCCAGTTTCTCACATTTCCTCATAGCAGATATAGACATCATAAGCGAAATATTGTGCACTGCAGCTTAAAATTTTCCATATGAATGGCACTTGCACAAAGTTCAAAGCTTGCCCCTTTGTGGGGAAAAATATTAGAAGAGGATATCCTGGGATTTTTATAGAAAGGATAGAAGTCAAAAGAATTATCTAAGTGAAGCCGTACAAATTGCATTTTATTCTTGGCTCCCCAGTGGGAATAATCTGCTATCAAGTAAAGGAAGCTTTAGAAGAAAGATAAGCTTTTGTTCAAAAATCTAAATGCTGCTTAAGGTTGCACCTGCCACACTTTCCAAAGCTGTATCATAATGTAATATTTCATGCATTTCCACTCTGAGCCATCTTGGTACTTGAGCTAAAGATCCAAAAGTAAAAAAGAATGAGGCTCATGTCTAATAGGCTGCTATGAGGATTAGCACTTTACCACTGGACTTATTTTGTACTTTTTTTGAGAACTAGAGAGAAACCTATTAAAACATGCCAGGCACATACCTGCTATTTTGTTTTTCAAGCGCTCGATTTCCTCATTTAGCTTTTTTATTTCTTTATCCCGGTTTGTGTTTGCTGTTATGCGAGCAGAACCATGAAGGGACTGAACAGCCTGGGTAGATTCTTTAAATTGAACCGAAAGAACAAAGCAAAACAATTTGTTTAGTCCAACCTGAAAAACATTCTGTTGCTCCATTGCAAAGCAACATAAAAGGAAAGCGAGAGGGCGTACCTTGCAACTTCCTGCTCAGCTCCAGCTTCTCCTGCTCCAACCTTCGTATTCTCCTTTCATATGCCTCTATTTGCAAGCTGTTGTCCAAGTCACGCTGCACATCCTCATCTTTGGTTATACCACTGGACTGCATGACATTCTTTAGCGAGCCTCTATCAGAAAAACAACTGGAAACCAGAAACATTGGAGAACACGTTTTAATCAGTTTATGCTCAACCCTAAGTAGCAGTTTCCTGTTGGAAATTCAACAGAAGCAGAAACCTTGGAACAACTGTGAAGATTATATAACAGAGATCCTTGCTTCAGTACTATCTGAACTGGCCTGAAAGTAAAATGGCAGCAATGTGCTGTGTGATCTGTTTTCTCTCACTCCAGCCAGCACAGGCTAGCTTATCGGGGAGGAAGCAGCAGCAGCAACTTTTAATTCAGGAGAGACTGGAAATGGAACAATGCTGCTGCTGTGACAATTCTCCCTTAAGTTTAAGAGTATGGACACACTACATTTTCCAGGAAGGGCAGGTAGACTGCCTTTGAAAGCTGAAGGAACCACAGCTCAGAGCAAACAGTTTTCAATAAAAAGTATCAGGTTGATCCCCTAGAATCTCCACCTGATAGGATCTCTGCCCCAAAACCTGGAGAGCTACTGCCAGTCATATCAAAGTGCAACGGGCTAGGTAGAATGACGATCTGACTGAACCTCATATAAGTTCGTGTGCATCTATGATATCAGTCTGTCCTGACCTTTCACCACTCCACACACCCTTTGATCCGCAAGAGAACAAACCACCTCCTCAACATTATTTTCAGTACAAAAATTGGCTTTAAAAAAATATTCTGCAACTCAAACCACATGGAAAGCCAGTCTATTGCCTTTCTATTATCACAGCCAGTGCAGTATAGTGGGGAGAACCCAGACAGGGAAATCCTGGTTTAATTCCCTGATCAGCCTTGAAGCTCACTTCTAGGGAAGAAGTATGGTGATGTTCAATTCACCTTGAGGCTGGAGACTGCAGATGATGGATTCTCTTTGTGTTTAGAACTACTGGTTGGGGCACCATTTAAGTGATTACCTTGACAAAGCGCTCTCGCTCTCTTATTTTACTGCTCAACTCCCTTTGTCCTCGTTCCCAATTTAAATTGTGCTTAAATATGCGGAAGTGTATTTGCTTTAATTTACCCTTTTACCTTACCTTGCCCCCTTCCTCACTGCTGAATTGTAGATTTCAAGCTCCCTGGGGCAAAGACCTGTCTTCTGCTGCTCAGATTACTCTTTAAAGCGCCATATCCAGTGATGGTGCTCATATAAATAAATCATAAGCAACAAAAAAGGACAGGAGCCCAAGACACGCAGGGCAAGCATTTTAAGCTGAAGTTGAGAAAGGCAAATGACGAGATCTGAGTGTGGTGCTTTCCCATATGCCCATATGCATGAACTTTTTTCACCTACCTCTCAGTTGTGTAGGTAAAGCCAACGAATGGTAAATGTAGTCCAGAAAAGCCAGTGTGAGAACCAGGTGGTATCATTTCCTGCACAAAAAGGAATGCAGGATGAAAACCAAGTTGAATCTGGAAGGACATGCTGGCTTTTTTGTCCCTCGCCTCAGGGACAGGGAACAGCCTCAACCCTATTTCATCCATGTGTATACTGTCCATCTCATGTAAAAAGGGCCATAGTCATATAAATGTTATTAGGAAGATTAAGTATTCAGATTTTTTCATTTAAAGTAGGAATACTTCACTCTGGACTTTATCTGCCAGTGTTTTCACTATGCACCAAGGAAATATCAGTGAAATGTTCAACAGTGGCAGACCAGCTTTTCTGAAAGTCTATCAGTTTTCCTTTCTTTCTTTCTTTCTTTCTTTCTTTCTTTCTTTCTTTCTTTTTTGTTAAATCATTTTTATTAATTTTCCAATAAAAAACATCCACTTAACATATCAAATCATAATCCAATCAAAATAAAATAAAAAAGACCAAATTATCATCCAAGAGAAAGCCTATCAGTTTTCAATCTCGCTGATGATCTAGTCACATGAGAACACACAGCCACTGGCAAGAATTGAATATGTTCTCAACTTAATTCAATTCATGCAGAGGAAAGATGAGGCCCAAGAGAATTAACATTAACCTGGTGTGCACATTAGAACTGTCCCCAGAATCCCCTGGGACACACAGGAGTCCTGTCAGTGATTAAAAGGTTTGGTTCAAAGAAGCAAGTTTGAAAACTATTGCCTTTAAGAAGAAAACAATCACTCACAGGGTTTCTTAATACATCATCATCTACATCAAAGTTTGATGTGTCCGAAGGACTGCTAACTTCTGGAATGTAAGGTGCTTCTAAATTTCGGATATTGTCCCAATTTAGCCCTTCAAAAAATGCATGCGCCTTGAAGTCTTCTATTCCGTTCTGCCCCAGACGACGTTCCCTACTGCAAATAAGCCTCTGGATTAGGTCTTTTGCCTCTTCAGACACATCACTAACATGGGATGGAAACTGGAATCTCTCCTAAAGAAAACAGAACGGGGTGGGGAGACAATGTTTCAGACTTCTACAATGAGAAAAGGCTAGCTAAGGGACTGTTTTTGAACGGGCTTCTGGTAAGTCAGAATGCAACTGAAAATGTTGTGGTAATTTGAACAATAATAATAATTAGGGTTCACAAACGGTGCTTAAATTTGGTAGCCAACCATTATTTACACACCAGAATATGTTTGAGCACACACGGTTTCCTTTCCATGGGAAGGAACTGCCCATCCATCCCCACACAGAATTATGGACAAGGTCTTATAGAAGATACAATAGAAGTTCTTCAGAAATTAAACACTGATTCCACTTGCACTCCATACATTAAGGGCAGACAGACCTCATACTTGCATAGTTTACTCCTGTGTATTTACTAGAACTATCTATCTATCTATCTACTGCAAAAATCCCAAAGCAGCCAAAAACATGTTATATATGTTCAAGATATAATTAGTACATAAGACGAATGAGAATTTTAGTGAATGCATAGTTAAATAGCTCTTACTTCATGATTCATAATCTTCCCGTAGGTTTCCACCAGCGACTCTGCATAGAAAGGTGTTTCACCATACAACATTTCGTACATGCAGACTCCCAGGGACCACCAGTCGCACTCAGGCCCGTATTTCCCCATGCCATCCTCCATTGCTTGCAGTATTTCAGGGGAAATATAATCAGGTGTGCCCACTGCAACTGAAGATTGCACCTTCAAAAAGTAAAATAAATACCTAAGTCTTAAGATTAATTCATCTACACACACTACCTAGCATGAGAGAGGGCTATGCATCCCTGTGTAATGAAACGTAATGGATTGGATTCTGGGAGCCATAAGCAGTAAGGGATTTTCCCATTCCGTCTACTACTCCACCAAGAAGCCCCCTGTACCCCTGGAAAGTTTAGAGGATCAGGAACTCTCCTGGACAGTGTGGGATGGGGTTCAGGCAAAGGCACTTTGTGGGTGTGTAAGAGAGACTTGTATTTTCCGGGATCCAAGCCAATGTTGCTGAGTTAAGTTCTTAAAATCTTAATTTTGAGTGAATCCCTTACAAAAAATATCCTGGAAGCACGATGTTCTAAAATTTCTATTTTGGCCAGCTTAGTGCATGAGGTTCTCCCTGAACCCCCACCCCGAAATCTCTAGTTTTGTTTTCAGTTTTTACATACTGCTTCTTCCAAAAAAATGTACAGATTAACATGGAGCAATTAAGCCACAAAAATGCACAAAGTTCCATTTGAACTAAGTAATCGTAACATTTTATTGATACGTACAGTGCCATCTTCACTCATCTTCAAACACGATCCAAAGTCTGCCAGGCGTATATGGCCGTTCACATCCAATAAAACATTGTCAGGTTTTATATCCCTGATTTGAAAAGAAATTATTATTTTCATACAGTACACACATTAGGTCAAAGCACTAACTTCACTGAGCAGTTAGTAATCTAATTTAGAAATAAACCATATATTTTCTCCAGTAAAGCATTCTGTTTACCTGGCTATAAATGAAAATTATATATACCTCACTACAATTTTATGATGGTACTGGGCATTTAAAAATTGGTATGCAACAACCCACATTGGTTTGAAATATACCCAACTCGCCAATTTCATGGAAATATGTTAATGACATTTAACTAAATATGCAAATATGTAGACTACTGATTACTTTTGAGACATCCTCAATATTAAAGAAATTGCCTTTTCTGTATTTGGATTAAGAAACCAGGTGTATGCTTCCCATACTTCATAATTGCATGCGTAAGATAATTGTTTTTCATAGTTTTCTGAGGTGGAAGGTCAGAGCAGAAATGACTATATAAGTTTCCAATATGAAACTACTTTACTTTTCTTCCAAATTAAAGAGATAACGCAATTAATGGGGGGGGGGGTAGTGTCACTTTCCACTTTCGCATCATATCGAGGCAACACTGAGCAAGTGTTTCGCCTTCTGTTTACCAAAGATTTTTCTGGAACATGCATTGCTAACAGCAGTTCAACAATAAAAATGTACAATGTGTCCTTTGCCTTCCATTTCCTTCCCACAGGAAGGAAGGTGATTAACTATTGGAGAGTGTCAAAAACGAATTCTTCTGTTTTTTTAAGCTTGTCTTGAACATGCAGGCACCGCCTTTCCTCACAACCACCACACAAAAACAAGTTTCTTTTTAGTAAAATTAAATACAATCAAGCAGGTAACAATGTTCTTATACGGCTATGTTATATATCACATTACAGAGTCCCCTCCCCCATGGCATTTTACATTTGTTTACTTAGAAAACTTGACTTAAATGCCAATTTTCTAGCTAGCTCAAGCCTAGGCAAAGTCCTCAAGTGATTTCCTGAGGTAGCAGTAATTTAGAAAGGTCATTAAAAGCCATGTTATGTTTTGCAAGATAAAAAATACTTTAATGACAAAAGCATGGCACACACATCACAAAGAGATGCTAACACAACGACCAGAGGTGACTTTAAAAAAGGGTTAGACAAATTCATGGTGGATAAGTCTATCAACGGCTATCAGTCATGATGACTGTTCTGTTACCAGGATCAGAGTCAGCATGCCTCTGAGTACAAGTTGCTGGGAAACAGCCGTGCGAGAGAGACAGTTGCCCTCATGTCCTGCTGTGGGAAGTTGCCCTCATGGTATACTAAACTGTGTTTTAAATCATCCCAACATGAGCCATGCCAACAAAGGTCCGTATAGTAAAAGCCATGGTTTTCCCAGTAGTAATGTATGGAAGTGAGAGCTGGACCATAAAGAAGGCTGATCGCCAAAGAATGGATGCTTTTGAATTATGGTGCTGGAGGAGACTCTTGAGAGTCCCATGGACTGCAAGAAGATCAGACCTATCCATTCTTAAGGAAATCAGCCCAGCGTGCTCCCTGGAAGGACAGATCCTGAAGCTGAGGCTCCAATACTTTGGCCACCTCATGACAAGAGAAGACTCCCTGGAAAAGACCCTGATGTTGGGAAAGATGGAGGGCACAAGGAGAAGGGGACGACAGAGGACGAGATGGTTGGATAGCGTCTTCGAAGCTACAAACATGAGTCTGACCAAACTGCGGGAGGCAGTGGAAGACAGGAGTGCCAGGCATGCTCTGGTCCATGGGGTCACGAAGAGTCATACACGACTAAACGACTAAACAACAACATGAGCCTTGGAAATCAGGGTGCTCATAAGCATCTGGATGACCACTGTGGAAAACAGGATGCTTTTATACCTTTTGTGTGATCCATGTACTTCCTATATCTCTCACATCCCCACCAGTGGTGGGTTTTTTTTTTTTGCAATCACCTCAAACACACCGCCATGTTGAAATCTGTCTCATAAAAGAATTCAGAATGGGGGCAACTACCAAATGGCAGACTTGATTTTTGATGGCTGCCATGTTATACCAATGTACACTGAGCCACTTCCCAAAAGAAATTCCATATCGCAACAAGTACGACAGAAGAATAGACAATTGTGCAATTGCCCCAGATTGTAATTAATCCCTATTAGTTGTTCTGATATTCTTAAACTGTAATTAAGCATACAAACATGGAGTTTACTAATCAGTAAATATTGTTAGGCTTAAGCTGTGACATCAAAATACAGAGGAGTGAATAATCTTTATATATATGCCCCAAATTAGTTTGGTAACTTCCAACTCTTCATCTGTAACCCCAAATTATTATATTTTAAATGGCCACATGGCCTCAGAATCTGTGGGTGTTTCTATTAATACAAAATATTAGCTGATCTGTAGTTTGAGCTTCCTTGCTCACTAATCATGTACTGATACACATTAAGAGGTTTCTAGATGAGACAACTTAACATTTCTGATGCCATGCTGTTAATTTTTCTTTCTTTCTTTTTCTGCATTGATTGTGTTCCAAATGCTATTATTTGCTGTTGTAAGAATAAAGCCATCAAAGCTCAAGAGCACTCTAGCTATCCCCCTCTGTTTCACATATTCAAGCTTCCTTCGTATCATGTACAATTTAACATTCTGGGTGTTCACCCCTTACTAAATGGGGTCATTTTCTTATATGTGTAATTTTACAGTTGTGATTATTTGTGCCAAGTGCACACTGCAGACACTTCCACATAATGTCATCCTTCAGTGTGAGTCTCGCCTTAATTATATGCTTATTTTTCTGCTTATTAATAATTGGGGAAAGAAATATTATTTAGAGGTGAATGAAATGCATATAAACAGTTGCAATCTGGAAGTGCATATAACGTGTTCTCGTCAGGCATACCTAATCTAATTCTCAGGATCAGAACATCTGTTTTGCTGAGTCGTAGCAGCTGCACAAAGTACAGATTGGCAAACATCTATAACGTATCACAAAATCCTCTCCCCTGGAGAAAGACTGTTGCAGCATTTTAAAATTTGAAGGTGTGTATTTTTTAAAGTAAGTTGGTGAATTACATTTTGACTGTTTAAATATAAAAGCTATGTTTTGGAAAGCTGAAAACATGGGACAAAAAGGACATGATCGACAACAGAACTGGTGGTGGAACCATTGCTACATATGTCTGGAAGAGTTGCTAACTCTTCTATCACTGTGAAGACAGGAAGGAAATAAAACGCACCCCACAGGAGGGATATCATAGCTATTCCTGTTTTTACTACATCAATCTTATATTTATTTCTAATCTTCAGGTGAACATGTCAATGCTTATGAAGCCATCAGCAGACTTGGTGTAGCCACAATGTATAGAGATGTATAAAATGTTTGGTTGGAGGTGGGGGTTTTCTGTTTTAAGAAAATTGCTTACCCCTAAGTTGTAAGGGTTTCCTCCACAATGTTATTTATTTATTCACAACCAACAAGACAGAATCCTTACCTGTGCACATAATGTAGCTGATGAATGGAATGTATAGCAAGCACCATTTCCCCAATGTAGAACCTGGCCATATCTTCAGGAAGCTTATCTTCAAACTTGCTAAGTAAGGTCAGTAAATCACCACCCACATAGTAGTCCATTACTAAGTACTGAAAAAAATGCAAAAACAAAATAAACAACATGGGTGAAAATCAATGCAGAATGCGATCCAACTGATCACATTCAGCAACTGCACAACCAAGGCACAAAAGATGTGTCTGCAAAAAGAGGAGTCAAAGAGGCTGATGTCTTTAAATTATTACCATCCAATTTATTATAGGTTTTTCAACAGCAGGTCCTAGGGAGGGTTGCAACAATTTAAAATTCAGAATTAAAAGTTAAAGCAAATCAGAGCCATGGAAATAAAACACAGAAATATCGAAATGTATTTAAAATGTGCTTTTAAATTATTAAGTAATGCAGTTACAGGAAAGATGGAAAGTTAAGCTATTTCAAGCTTTCATACAGCCAGTTGCTAAAGTGGCCACAAGCCATCAAACATTTCTCTTCTGCAAGCTTCTGTGAAATATGGGAATGTGTGTGTGAGTGGCATGGTCCCAGCTCAAGAACTGAAGGAAGATGACATTAAGCTAAGCAGCTCAGTTCTAGAAACCTATGTTACCTTGAGTGCGACAGATGAAAGGTGGGGTGCAAATGTAGCTGAATAAATTAATCAAATAGTTGAGTTATAATGAAGGTGCCTGACTTAATTGCATCCAGTGAAAGTTCTATTTATTAACTCACTGTAGGTAACTGAATAGATTTTAGGAATATTTTAGAGCATTTAGACAGAAAATTGAGTGGCAATATTTTGCTATGAAAATAGATTCCAAGAGCTATGGTTATAGAGTTGTCCTTAAGACTTGTAAAATGATGCCTTGGAGACAATCTGCTGGGTCAGAAGTTTGGTATCATCAGTTCTTGACAGGCAGTTAACTCAAGAGAGAACAGCTTGAGAATATGGGTCAGCCAACAGTCAAAGATACTGACTGCTTGTCATGTAAGAATTCTGGGACTCTTGGTCAATACTGACAAAAATGCTTTCTGGAATTTAAATGATTTTATTTAAACTTTTTTTAAAAAAAAACACAAACACATTATTTTCTCTGTGCTTTCCTGTCTCCAAACCACAGGATAATCAGTGAAGAAAGATTTTCAAAAAAAAATACTTCAAATTAAAAGATACACAGAATAAAATTAAGTGCAGAAACTGCGCAAAGGTGAGAAGGGTTAATTTGATTTGGAAAACATAACTGTAAAAAAGTACAAGAAAATAAAAGGAAATCTGGCTACTCAATCATTTGGGTACAGTAACTTTGACCAAGGTTCCCAAGAACTGCATCCATTTTGTATGGATAAAGTTCCCTTGTCTGTGCATGTCTGTTCCTCAATAACTCTCTTCAAAGACACAAGGTAATTTTTTGGTGCAATTTCTCTGCAATAGCCCTTGGACAGTTCAGCTGCCCCCTGCTGAGCCCCAGCCCTCCAAACATATGCAATGACACTGCAAACCTAGGCATACTTACTAAGAATAAATCCCTTTTAAGTAAGTGAGACTGGCTCCTGGAGAAGCATGCATAGGACTGCACTCTAAAGTTGGAGTTTTTCTGTGTTTTTCCTCAGAAATATTTCAGAGCTGTAACTTAACATTCTAAAAGCCACAGTTGGCCCTCAAATCAGTCATGCCACCCTGGATTTGAGCAGAAGCCTTGGGATCTTGTGTATAAAATAACACATAATGCAACTGAGCCAAGGTAAATAACTAGAGAATAAAAGCATTTAATGAACAATCTAATTCAATTCACTCTAGCTCATTACGTTTAATGACAAATCAACATATCAAAAGAGCAAAATAAAGTGTATATGAATGATGTAGGGAATCTGTTTTTCTTCTACAATAAAGACACAAGCAGGCAGGCAGATAATGCTCTAGATTCAAAAAAGATACCCAACTGAGAAACTAGGAGTCAATGCCCCATTCCTTTAAAGAATTGCAGTTTTCACATACCAAATAGTTTTCATCCTGAAAGGCATAGTGCAATGTAGTAATCCACTGACAGTCTCCATTCACCAAAACATCTCTTTCTTCTCGGAAACAAGCAGTCTAAAATGGGAAAGAGGAGTTCTTTTAAATATTTGATATCTTTGCAGAAAACACAGGTGCAAATACATGTTTACACCAATTCTGCAACACACCAATATTCATAGCAAGGAACCACTTACTACTTACAATATATCAAAAGAACATTTCAAGACAAGTCCAAAAGGCTCAGTATCTTATTATATGAATATTTATAAACCACCAAATCATTAAAAAATTGCAGTGTAAAAGTTACTTCTTTTTTTTTTTTTACAAAGTCAAACATTCCTTTGATCACCAAACTCGTTAACCATTCCCAACTGACCAATTTATACAATATGTCTGATATAGCTTCTTAACTAGTCCAGAATTTTTATTTCTATATTTATTTCCCTCAGAGGGCATATAAACACAGCAAAACCATTTATAAGCCACCCAGAGTGGCTGGGTATAAATATAACAATATAACCACCACAACAACAGTAGTAGTAGTAGTAGTAGTAGTAGTAGTAGTAGTAGTAGTAGTAAGAAAAAGAAGTTAGCACCGTTCAACAGATAGCAAAACCAAGCCATACAGGGTAGGGAAGGAAATGGTGTCATTTTCCTTTCAAACATCTGAACAAGCCATGGAACAGGGAAGTGACAGATTTCTAGCAGCAGCTAGGACTATATCTATGTGTGCAGAATAGAAACTATTTCCCAGGACTTCTTACATGAAAAATAAAGTGGTAACTAAAGAACTGGAGAGCTATGAAACTCTAACGATTGATAAAGGTTGTATGTATTGTACCAGAAACTGGACATGGTATCCCCACAATGCAATGCAGCATCCAGTCATATATATGTCTGTCCAATGAAAACTAGGCACTAGACTTGTATGTGAACTTTGCAACCAAATTTCCTTTGTACTTCTGAGAGTTCTTGCTAAATGTCATATATGTCTTGTTATAAATTATCATTGTTTAGTTTTTTGCTAATGCATTTTTCACTGATTCTACTGTGATGCATACTATGCTAAGATGCTTTATTCAGCATATTGTGTCCCAGTCTTTTTAAAAGTATGTAAAGGGTCTATTAAGGAATTTATAACATTTCTGAACCAAGTATTACATTTATTAAGGGATCAACAGTGCTTCAGTATTTTCCTTTCACAAATACATTCTGATCTTTTTTAATGAACTGAAAAAAATCCTCCCTCAATTAACTATCCTCCTTGAAGACTTGACTTTCAAATTGCACAAACTTACATTCTTTGTCTTGAATAATGCATTTAGCATGTGGCTCTGTATGTCATATCAACTGAAATCTGAAGCCTCCATGTAGTCTTTAACTTGGTTTTATAGTAAACAAAAATCTGGCCAATATAATTCATGGTAAAAAAAACTAGGGCAGACTGTCTGGTAAATGAATACACAGTATTGCTGAGAACAACAGATGCCTCGAAGGGACTGTCAGACTTGATTGCATTAAAGCAGCTCACTTTGGGGGGGGGGGATTGCAGGGAGGAATCAAGCTCCTATATGCTCATGCAGTAATTCTTTCTAATCTGGCTGAAGTTCACTGTGATTTTCTTTAATGCCATTTAAAAAAAAAAAAAAGAAATATATGAATTGGAAATACTGCACTTACCTCTGCCCTTTTAAGCATTTCCCATTTATTTAGAATCTTCATTGCATAAATGCGTTCCGTGCACTTCAATTTAACAACTGCAACCTGGATTTAAAATTTTAAAAAATGAAGTCAATGACATTTTAACAATTTTGAATGGATTGATAACTTCTGAAATGAAATACATTTTCTGATGAACAAAGTATATCACAATATGAATGTCATCTTACATTACACCCTACTGTAAATTTGGGGGAGATCAACATGCTACTGATAATCAGTTTCATATTTAAATAAGGACTACTAGGAAATATACACATGCAAACCTGCACATCCTAAGGGTAAACAGTGGGTCATGTGCCACCAAATACTTATGAACAAATAAACGGGAAGCCTTTTATATGAAGATGTGGGGGGACTGCACAGGCGACAACCATTTCAGGGGTGATCACCGATGTGGGTGCTTCTGGACCCAAAAGGAGGCTTAATGGGGCAGGGTATGCTTATACATGCTCCACCAACAAATGTGGTGGTCAGGAACAGAACCTCAGCACAAAATGGCCACTTTCTACACATTATTTACCAGAAACAGCAGTATTTGTTTACTATGGGATGCATATTATTATGTCCTTCCATTCATGAAAGAGTCTTTGATTTAGTAGAAGTGTCCACTAACAAAAGACACCATTCTGGTTGGAATGGCATTACTTATTTTTATAACTGTAATTGTTTTCTTTGTTTTAATAACTGAACATTATATTGGCAAAGCCCACCCTGGGATCTTATGGTGAAGGGTGTGAAGAATTCTTGTAAATAAATAATTGGGGGAGATTTGTGTGTGTGTGTTGATTCCCACTTCCCCCTGCTGTCCCCTGAACCACTTCCAGCAGGTTCTGGAAGGATTCCCAACCTATGGAATAGATTTTCAGGGTACAGGGGACTGCTATAGTGAAAAGGAACTGATGAAAATAATCTTCCCCTGCATTAGCAGAAGCATCTGTTGGATAAAAGTCCCTTCTGCAAACAGAAAAGCACAACTGGATCCAGCCCTATGTCTCTAGGCGGCGGGAGGGGGGGGCTGGATCTGGCCAGCAGGTAAGGTAGTTATTTCCACCACCCTTTGTGGGCCAGCTGTAAAGCACCTGATATTGACAAGTAGCCTGTTTCTGCATGCACGGTTTCAAATCAAACCACACTGGCAAAGGCATAATTCACGAAGCACTGACGATTTGCTGCTCATTAGATCTTAAGAAACCACCTGGTTATTGTAGCTCGTGAAGCCTGGTACACAGCAATTTGCACAAGGTTTTGCAGGTACCTGCACACCTCCTTCTGGCTCAGCTGCACCTTTACCTGCACCACTCCTGATGTTATATATGACTTCAGGTGTAAGGCAGGTGGGCATGGCTTAGCCAAAATTCCCTTGGGGCCAAATGGGGAAGCCTGCCGGACCTAATTAGGTCCACCAGTTGGAAATTTCACACTGCTCCTCCAGTCAATAAGAAGTTTATGCAGAGTAACCACACAAAACAAGAGCTAGTACCCTAGAAGGAAACAAATTAGACACCAGTTTGAAGGGGGCCAAGTTAAACAAGTATTTGAAAGATATGCACATAATGACCTATATGTGAGTATTTAGTAGCAGCATGATTTTACTACAAGACCAATAGAAAACATCTGTCCAAGCTTAGGGTGCACACTCCTAATACAGATCTGCAACCTTTATCACTCTGTCATACACAGTTTAGGTGGCTGAAAGAGCCGTAGAGATTATGAACCTGTCCCCATTCTTCAGCACGTGTCAGATTGGCAAAGCACTGGAAACTCCCAGATCCTAGGGCACCATACAATTTTTAAATGCCCAAGATTTTTCCAGCTCCAGCTCCATGTTTGCAAATTGTACTTGAGAATTTTCTTTAATGCCATAGACTTGAGCACAAGCACAGAGAAGTGATTCTAGATTAATTCAATTATAATAAACGTGACCACATACACCCCTCTAAAATGAGCAAAGCAGACAAAAGGTTAAGAGAAAAGCCAGTTGTGACCCACGGATTCAAATCTGGCCCTAAGCATAGACCTTGGATGCAAGGAAACATGTTTTATGTTAAGCACCTTGGTTTCTTTCTAGGATTCCTTTGCCTTTGTCTCAGAAGGAATGGTCAGCCTTTTGGTCAGCCTTTCTGGTCACAGCTAATGCTGATAGAGAATGGATTCAATAATTATTTGCCTTTGTCTTGGATTGCACAGCAAAGTCAGCATTGCTGGCTCTCCATCTCTTGCTTTATTCAAAATATGATTCCATTTAAAACTTAGTTACTAACCCAGGACTTAAAGGATGTCTCACTCATCTCTAACAGCTTTACTTAAAAGGCACCAGGAAGCAAGTGATGCAAGAGACTATGTTGGGTTAGAAGGCCAAATAAATCTGACCTGAAATGTGGAAGTTCCCTATATCCCATAGCTCAATAAAAACAATTGTGGATGTCCTGTCACAAAAAGAGAAGAGACTGCTCTTCAATGAAATGCATTTAGAGACACTTTGGTGGGTGAGGTTGGTGGAACCCTTTGGCTACAGCTAATGTATCATTCATAGGAAGTTGCCTTATACTGAGTCTGACCTACTGGTCCATCTAGCTCAGTATTGTCTACACTGACTGGCAGTGGCCCTCTGGGATTTCAGAGAGGAAGTCTCTCCCCAGGCCTACCAGGAGATGCTGAGGATTGAATGGGACCTTCTGCATGCAAGACAGATGTTCTACTACTCAGGGTAGCTCTGCCTCTAGCTACAGCCCTCCCCCAATGATGTTATTTCCTAGGCTAGTATCATCACTTCTACTAAACGAAGTTAATTTTGGGAGAGAACACACACACTATCTTAAAATCTGGGCAGCTAAGTGGGAGACTCATTACAACACTGTAATGAGTCTTGGCACCTTGACAATTGCACGTTTTCTCGAAATCAGTGAAGCAAGCACTAGCAGGTTCTAAAGAGCAGTAGAAAGTAGGATTAGTTTAGCTTTCCACTACTGCTGACATACAACTATAAGCAGGGCTGCTTATTCTATGAAATTTCTAATACCAACTGCTTATCTGGTATGCGACTGTTTTCTTTTTTTAAAATGTAGGTTTCATGGTTGCAGAGCTAAGTTCTAAAACACAGAAGCCACAACTGTGAATGCCAATAGAAAACAACAAAATGCATTGAAATCCAAATACTACAATTCATAATAAAAAAGCTACTTAAAAGTTTCCAACTATATTCCTTTATCCTACCCTAGCCTTCCAAATTTATTCATTCAAATGTTTATACCCTGGCTTCCTGCCCCATATAACACTGTAACTCTACTGACTAGAATGCCATGATTCTAGAGTCCAGGACACCCAATCAGGATCACTGGACTTAGGAACTCAACTCTGTCTTTGAGACCAACAGTGGCGATCGGAGACCCTCTGAACCAGAGGATCTTAAGTTCAAGGCTGCTGGTGTGGATTCTATATCAACAGAGTCCATAGAACCAGAGCAGGGACCTTTGCATCTGAAGTTTTTCAACTAGTAGGGTGCAGTGCGTTTTTCCCTAGAAAAATGGGTGCCACTACTCACCATGAGTTGTAAAAGTTGTCACACTTTTTAATCAGAGAGAGAGAGAGAGGTGTCAGTACTGTGTGCCCTTGAGTACCCCCCCCCCCCATTTAAAAGAAAAAACCACAGGAGACGAAAACTGGAGGCAGAGGCCCAAAGAATCATAGGTGACCTCTGGTCCTCATTGGAGCAATTTGCTCCATCGGAGCTCTCTGTGGTGCTGAAGTAACCAGGCTGCCTTGTTGGACTCCTCTGGAGGACCAAAATACTGAGGAGCACCTCCGTCTGGCCTGCATGGCAGAACCCAATTCCAAATCTTCATTCAAACTCTTCCAGCAATTCACTATAGATATTAAACAACATGGAAGACGTAACAGAATCCCATAGAGATTTCCTCAGGCCAAGGGCATGAGTAGAAGTTCGCTAGCACCACTTTCTGAAACAGCTTCTCCGGAAAAGAATGGAAGCACCATAAAAAAATTGTTGTTAAGTTCCAGCCCAGCCAGGCTATGCAGAAGGATGCCATAATCAATGACAGGCACTAACAGCCAACAAAACCAAGAAAGGCACACTCCCTACTGTCTGGTTTCTAGAGTAGGTCATGAAAGCTGTCTCTTTTCCAAAGCCGGACTTGAAGCCAGATTGAAATGGGTCTACATATCATCCAGAAAGGCCAAGAATTAAGCCTCAATGTCTCAATGTTTCTCTATTTTACATTTTTAAAACTTTTGTTCCTGTTATATTGTCATGTTATACAGGCAGCCCATTTACATACGTTCATTTGTGTGCGAACATGTATACATGCATCATGCTGAACTCAGAAACGTCATAAAGGTGTCAATGAAACATCACTAAAGGGGTGGGATAGGGTGCTTGCAGGTTTTTTCTACGGTTTCAATGATACATGATTTCACCGCCGTATGCATAACCCCTGTGTAAACAGGGGCTGCCTGTAACTGAGCGTGCTGTATTGACTAGCTTGCACTAGTGTATGCGGTGGGTCAGTAGTATATTCTTAATTCAGTCCTATGACCTAGCTGTTATACAAACTCTAACCCCAAATTTGTGAGTTGTCCCCAGGCAGCTCATATACTTTGTTAGGTGGCATTAATCTAGCTGAATGAGGAGTAACTCCTTTGTATTAAGATTATTGCCTATAAATCAATTGAGGAGCACGGGATTATATCCCTCCTCAAACACACACAATTCCAACATAGGAAGACAAGAGAAGAAGTTACTGTAAGGGGTTGGGATAAGGGGTTATGCACAATAAGGTTTTAGGACCCAAGAGGTTAAAACAAAACAGAAATTGATGGATGCCCTATGCCTGTTTCAGCAGCAACAGCAAATGTAGCAGTACATCTTCCATAGCCACTGTCTAAATCTGGGCACTAGATCAGGCAGTCATTACAGCTTAGATTACAAGAGGAATTTTCATCAGTATCTCATTCATGAAAGAACTACACCTTTGCACTGTGATTGGGCACTTAAGGCATGATCTGCATAGTTCATTATCAGTTTTCTGGCCACTGAAAAGCAATCCAGAAAACACAAAAGCATTTTTAAATCTATCTTCATACTGAGAAAATGGAATAATGATTAGCCATACTGAACTCTTGGACTTCTGCTCATATTAGGAATGTATTGTTGCAGAAGTGATAAATAACCTATACAGGCAGCCATCCCTTTATATGATTCCCTGTTCAATCCAATCTGCTGCTTGGTATTTTGAAAAATATACTATTTTTCACATATGCGTGTCATTAATCATTTAAACTGACAACCAAGCTGCTGCCTGTACTTTGAATAAAATTCACTGTCTAGACTAAAATGTGCAAACAACAGCTACTAAGTGTCCTTTATTTGCTCACAAAATATATAAGAGTTCTTTTGGGGAGGAAAGAACCATTCTGCTCTTTATTCTATAGGGAAAAAATAGATTTGAAGTCATTTTCCCCTCTATGTGCCTGTCCATTTTGTGTGACACAATGGACTTATCAATACAAAGCAGTTGTGGCTTTTAAGGAAGTGGAACCATGGCTGCATCACACAACCAAAAACCCAAATCCTCTCTGTACCAGAAAATAATGTTTAGAACTTAATGGGAGCAAGCCCAAATACTAGGTGTAAATTGAACATTGTGCTTTAATGTGAAGATCAGGCTGTATTGTTTAACACAGTTGACAAGAGGGGGTAGTTCTGTTTGTTGTTTTTCCTGCAACAAACTTTTGAGCGTTGAAACACTTAACATTTTCTTATGGCATAAAACAGGGACCAGATTGAACTATCAGTAGAAGCCAGCTCAAGGAATTCTGCTATTTCAATGTTGCTTCCAGGGGCGCCGACTTATAAAAAATATTGGGGGGGCCCATACCGACTTATAAAAAATATTGGGGGGGCCCAAGACCTCCAAACCGCTGCTGCTGGGGGAACGAAAGGGGCGAGCCCCGGGCTGCCCCAACCTTAAGTGAACCTGTGAGGGCCCGCCCTTTGCGGCAGCCGATTGGCTGCCGCCGTGGGCGGTGAATATTAATGAGCTAGGGGGAATCCCCGCTTCTCGCGGGGCTGACACCAGCCCCGCGAGATTGTTGATGGGTCGAGAGCCCGCAACCCCACCCCCTCTCTAGATCGGGAGTGGCTTTGTTTTAACTCATTACTGAATGTATTTTAAAAGGTAACTATCGTCAAACAAGGAAAATAAAAAATACCAACATAATTTTGTCATTTTACAAAGCATAATATAACTAATAATTTTCTTAAATTTTTTGGGGGGCAGAGCCCCCCCAAACGAATTTTTGAGGGGGCTTGGGCCCCCTCAGGCCCCATGGAGTCGGCGCCTTTGGTTGCTTCCCGCCACAACTCCCCCAAAATCTGCTCTGGAGGGTCAGGAGAACCCCGAGAACAGTGTTAGAAACTGGAGTAGAAAAGCTAGGAGCCAAATGGCTTCTGGGACCTGGGTGGTGGGCACCAAAACAGAATGCCTAGTAGCTGGGGGAGGGGACACTTTTTATCTATTATTTTAGTAAGCATGGATTAATATGCAATTCACAAAAGTGATACATCTTTAATATCATATTTGTAGCCTAAATTGTTAATAGATGTTTAATTTGGTGTTTACAATAAAAATACTGGTACCATACTTGAGTTTTCAAAACACTCTACTCTTTATTGTTAAACTCCTTAACATATTATCTATCCTTAACATATACTTCAAGGCTTCAAAGGACATACATTTCATTAATCCTTGAGCGTCAGCCAAACACAAAAAATAGCACCCAGACTTTTTGAGGTGCTCACAAATGGAAAATCTTTAGGTGCAAAATGCATCTGGTGCCCTGCTAATTTCGAACACTGCCCCAGAATAGTGTATAGAGAGATGAAGGAGGAAATTGTTCTGTCAGGCAAGCAGAAATGTTTGCACTGATGGAATGACCTTTGTTACACTGAATTCCACCTTATGTATTTGAGCTGCTGCATGATTCTTTGTTTTAATATAATGAATTTGTTTGCCTTTACCATGAAATAATGAACACTAATAAACCTAAAATTAGCCTCAGAGGCTTATTTATATAAAGAATTGTACTGAAATATTTCTTGGGTGTGTGTGACATTAAGCAACTGAAAAAGCCAACATGGGTACACTAACCTTTTCATTAAATGCTTATCATATTAATACATATTAATCTTCAGCCTTTTTGCACAAGGTTATTTAATTAAGAAAGCTATATAATGTAAACTAGCACTTGCATAATCTAAAACTGGTCTGGGCATTTTCACAAACATGCTTTACTGTTCTACTGCATTTCAGAATATATCTAACTTGTATGTACTATATTTGGAGGAATCCTTAAAATACTTCTCAGGCTGAATAAATTTCTAATAAACTAAAACTATTTAAGATTCCATGGATTATAGATGTTAAGACAGCTTTCCAGATTAAAGATTAAAGTACAGCAAGAAAACCCGTCTTCCTCGGTTTGTGGACAGAACTTAAGTGCAGAGTTACAATGCAAAACCTCTTCCAATCAAGGAGAGGGATCAGTTGGAGAACTGTCCCCCCCCCCCTGCCCCCCGGGTTAGGGAAGGTAAATCAAAACTAAATGTTCTGCTATTTTTAAAATCTTCTAATCAATAATAATAAAATAGGTAATCACTCAATTAATTAATTAATTAATGGAAACAACAGAAATGTAGAATAACAGGATGTTTTTCTCTGTTCCTTTCTCCAAATCGGAAGCCACTGAGAGAAAACACAAGGAGGAAAAGAACTTATTCTGTTGCAAATGCTATATGAGAGACAAACATATACACCATATACAAGCCAGGAGCTGGTAAAGCTCTAAAATAGGATACAGGAACTTCACCAAATTAGAACAGACAGCAACATCAGGAGCAAAAAACTGGCCAATTGCTTCATTGATGGGTTCCTATTTAAATGAATTTGAAGCAAATCCTCTCTTTCCAGGACACATTCTACATGCTGCATTATAAAAACAGACCATGCGATTGTAAGTAGAAATAAAATATCTTGATAGTATAGGTAACTGTGGGCTCTTCTTAATATTTTCTCCTTTATCTAGTCTCTTTTCCAAAACACAGCACCACACGTCACCTTCTACAGATGACCCAGAGGGGCCCATTCTAAAACACTATAGCACCTAAAGTTAGGTAAACACAGCCACTCTTCATCCACATGGCAGAAAGAGACCATTCCCTTATTGACCAATCAGAAGCCAAAGCAGCACAACATTACATATACCTTTTCCTAAACATGCAATGAGCATGCACCTGGGCCTTTAACAGTCCTACATATTTACAAGACATGCACCTGTCCTTTGCACTTTGATGTGGAGAACACCAAAAGCAAAATCAGTAGCATCATCACAGCTAATATGACTGTTGGGATGGGAGAACATGCATGCTGCTTAGCCACACCATATTAAGCCACATCATTCCACAACCCAAAATGTCATTTTTATTAATTCAATAGTGTTGTAATCAATGGTTTCTAAACAAAGACTTGAGCTTCCCATTCTGAAGATTATGTAAACTTTTTATCTAACAAAAATACAATGTAATGGTCTGAATTAAAAGACAGAGTAATAGTTTATTTAGAACAGGTTAAATACTCAAAGTTTGCAAAATGCAATAGAGGGAATCAAAAAATAAAATCCCTAGACTACTAAACCGAAGTATACTCTGAAGAGTATAATGGTCTCTCCTACAAACCACTAGAAGCATGGAAGTGTAGCTCAGTGACAGAGCATCTGCCTTGCATGAAGGGGGCCTCGGGTTCAATCCCCAGCCTCTCCAGGTTGGGGAGGAGAGGGCCCCTGTCTGAAACCCTGAAGAACCAATCAGTAAAGACAGGGCTGAGCTGGATGGACTAGTGAGTCTGATTCAGTATAGGGCAGCCTCCTAAGTGTTCCCAAGGACTGGAAGTGTCCCTTTATAAATTAAAGATCTGATTTGTCAGGGAACCAATACCATGCAATAAACAAAGGCTATTAACCAAAGGCTGGACTTCCAGTTCAGGGTCTAGGACTGGAAATACCACTGATATACAATTTTCAATTCTCTTTCCGTTCAGCTTGTGTTTCCAGAAATCAAGGATGCTGACGCAGGTCAATGATTAAATCTCCCATGGAAATATAATACCGATGCAAGAGATCCAGTTGCACAAGCAATGCCCTTGTTAGTTCAGAAGCAGCTCTGCATGCTTCCCTAGCAAGTGGTAGCTCCAACCACCTTCAAAACCAGCTTCTGGTGCATTGTAACGAGTTGCTATTGGGAAGGGGGTAGGAAATGAGAACTCCCAGTTCACATACACAAGCCTAGGAAGAACCTAAAGGGATTATGCAATTGCAGCCAGATTCTGCTGATGAATCCAAAGAACACCCTGAACTCTTTTCAGCATGCAACATTCTCCCGGAATCCAGTACAATTACTTAAGTGAGGTCTGAGAAGGCAGAAGTACTTGCCCAGACACCGAGATAGCCCTTTTACCAAAATAAATCTCACAGTATTGTATATGACTGAGAAGGCTCTTAAAACATTTATTCCACTCCCATTTATCATGGAAGCATACATTCTCTTGGATTTAACAGAATGCTATCTTCAAGACAAAACGTTATGCGTTATGTCACTTTACCATCACTTTGATAATTTAGCTACTATCTTTAGATGTGATTTCCAAAATCCTGCCTCAATAGAAGATAATTAACAAACAATTCTCTACATTTTTCACACTATATCCCCATCAATAAAAGCTAACATTTTTTCCTGTGCACTTTACAATTCAGATCACTAGCCGCTACAAACTTTTTGCCTCATGCTAGGCTAGCCGGAATTCCAACACATTATGGGTTCTACCCAATAGTGTCATGGAAGCATCTTTGATCCACAAGTGGAAGGGAGGGATTTTTTTTGCCTATTTCTCCTACTTCTTGCGCATGCTGTCTTTCAACTCTCTGGAGCAGATTTTTAGGGTTGCAAGGAAAATCAGTGAAAACTGTATTTTTTTCCTCTTCCATTAGTGGAGGCCTCCATTGGATCAAAAGCCCTTCCACAAAATGAAGGACCCAACTGGATTCAGTCCTATATGTATGAAGTGTTCACCCCTAGGCTATGGCAGCTATAGAGTTAAATATTCTAAAAGGGTGGGGGAATTGGTTTAATTTAGCAAATACAATAAAGATTCCTGAAGCACCTTAAAACCAAGCTATTTTATTGTGCCATAAGCTTTTGTGGTTTGGAATTCACTTAGTCCAATGAACTAAAAATAGTTAAAAGAGAAACAGTTTGAAAGTAAAGCATGCAGTGTATTTACCAAAAACTTACAATAGACAATGTATCTAAAACTGAGCTCCAATGGCATCTTACCTCACCAAATGCACCTCTCCCAATCACTTTTATGATTTCAAAGTCATCTCGATGAAGCTGCATTTCTTTCACCAGCTGAGTAAATGGCTTCGCTGTTGAAAATAAAGAGAAAATCACAAATTAAAGTCTGCATAATAGCCCAACCTTGCAAGTAATCCCACAAAGGTTACTGGAATGCCGTCTCACCTATACAGGTATTAGCAACCTATGGCATGTTATCACTAATTTACAAAAGTTCCCCACCTGAACATCTTCTTTACCTGATACAAGTAACCAGTCACACAGCTCTTTACAAGCTAACACTAGCCAGTTTCAATCAGCATTTTTTCCCTAATGTTACCTTGCATTAGAATAGCAACAGAGGCTACAGGGCCAAATCAAGACCTCTGAAGAGTAACACTTTGCCCCCGACCCCAGTTGTCTGCAGGATGTATTAAGGAAGTGATTGCTAACAGAGAGCTCTAGGAATGAAATTTGTTGAGTTCATGAGGAGTGGGGGAAACAAGCCTGACCTACTATCTTTTAATCTCTCACAAAAACTAGCTGCAGATCAGTGTTGTACAAAGACTAGTCAAATCAGTGTCCAGAAAAATTGCCTTAAAGCATTACATCAGTCACATAAAATACAGAATGAAGCAAATACTTAGAACATTTCAAGTTGTGCTTAAGAATAGGTTTATGCCCTTTCCCCTATTACAGATAGTCTATGTTCCAATAGGCATACGTTCACTCCCTCAGACAAACACACAAAAATAAGGTGTTGTTACAGATAGGTAGCCGTGTTGGTCTGCCATAGTCAAAACAAAACAAAAATCCTTCCAGGAGCACCTTAAAGAAGTGCTGAAGAAGTGTGCATGCACACGAAAGCTCATACCAAGAACTAACTTAGTTGGTCTTTAAGGTGCTACTGGAAGGAATTTTTTTTGTTTTAAAAATAAGGTGCTAAGGGAAGTGTCAAAAATAAGGCAATAGCTATCCCTGGGTGTAGCAGAGAAGTCAGCAGCTTAGCCAACAGGTCAAGCACTCTCTGAGTGTCCTGTCAAAGTTCTCAATTCAAAAGCAATAATAGCACCACTATTATGACAACTGAACATATGCATTAAGTACAGCCCATTGTTTTTACCATAATGGCACTTGGCAAGAAATTTGCAATACAGACAACTAAGAAATTACAGGAAGATGCTAGGATCCAGCAACTGTTGCCGCCTGAGCATATTTCTCTCCCAGGCCTAATAGCCTACAGCAGGTGTGGCGAACCTTTTCTAGCTTTCTAGATCGGTATCACCCTACCCGTCAAGTCAAATCTGACAGATGGGTGGGGTTCGTGACCTGCCAATCACCTGATGTTAGCAGTGATTCCATATATCATGTGGTTGTAGCCAGTGCTAGTCCAACTCAGAACAGACCCACTGAAATTGATGAGCCTAAATTAGTCATGGGTCTCCTCTAAGCTGGACTGGCAAAAGGGATAAAATCCAATGTATTTATACTTCAAAATGAAGTTACTGCTGTGGACTCATCTTATTAAATACAAACAGATATCTTATTGGAGAGGCAGATGTACTCTGTGCATGCCATTTATTTCTGAGGCTCACAATTTTAATTTATCTATCTCACTGTTTAATTTAAACTCCTTAGACTCTATTAAATGCTTTGACTAGATAGAATATTACGTGCAGTTTTTCCTTCTCAGTGAGCCAATTGACAAAAGCTTTGTATGACACCTTTTTGCAAACAAAACAAAACATCCCACCAGAAGATCTGGAGTCTCATGATAAGATAACACATGTTATTAACTAACTCACTCTGCACTCCCCTCATATTTTCAGACATAGTCACATTTATTTAGGTGAATGAAAAGGGCCCCACAGACCAATTCCGCTGCTGCAACCCATACAGACAAGAAGAGCAGAGGAAAGTGCAGGAACCAAAGGCTGCTGTGACTCATTCTCATTAATGCTAAGCCATGGCTTAACAGTACAGCTGAACCAGATCACTGTGGTCTGGTTCACAGTCAGAAAAAAAAATACTCTTCTTACAATGACTGGTAACATAGCTTTGAGTGGGTTTTTAAATACCTAGTGTCCTAGGGCAAATTATCCCCACCCCCTTAGAGCTGAAAACAGTAAGTATGATAACATGTTCTTCAAGCTTTAGAATGGAGGTAAAACTTAGTGGAGCCTCCAAACATTATTGCAACACCATTTTAAAAGGTCAGGCTCTCTTGTGAGCCAGAGTAATCAATGTAATTGCACAGATGATAATGCTGACTACTATATAAACTTATATATACCACCCTTCATCCGAGGATCACAGAAGGGTTACAGTATAAAAACACAAAAATGCATAACAACAAACAAAGCAATCACCCCTTCCACAAATGCAGTTTTAAAAGCCATAGACTGCTTAATTAGCCAAAGGCTTGGGAGAATGGAAATGCTATCTCCTGGCACCTAAATATATGTGATGAAGGTGTCAGGCAAGCCTCCCTGGGGAGAGCATTCCACAAACGGGAAGCCACCATAGAAAAGGTCTCTTCTCTCCTTGCTACCCTCCTCAGCTCTTGTGGAGGAAGCAGACAGAGAAGGGCCTCAGAGGTTGCTCACAGATTCAGGGGCTGTTCATATGCAGTGCACAGTCATTCCTATTGAATTAAATGTACATAGGAATAACATAACCTAGTGCAACATGCAACCTATCTTGAGACACAGAGCAGTCTTTGCAAATAACTTTTAAAATGAGTTTTGCAGTCGTGCCAGAGCTACATATGCAAGACTTTAGGAACTAGTGCAGGAACACATTAAGATTTTTACTGTGAAAACTGCTGTAAGAGAAGACTCTGGAGGCTGATAAGAATGCTGAACAGATACTGAGGCCGTGGAATTAATTATTACTGGGGATAATACCTAAAGTTACAAGAGATTTCAGGGTAAAATATTTTCTGCTTTAACAATCAAAGAACAGAATGCTGCTTTATGCTTTGATTTCTACTGTTACCCCATCAGAATACTTCAGATCACTGGCCAAGCCTCTTGTTTACATCATATTTTAGTGTGCTTTCTTTTTTAAGAATGTGGAACAGCAGCATCCACAGTATGCAAGATTAGATAGCTGGGTAGGTCTTAATGGGTCTGGCTGCTTCCCCAGGAAGGCATGCTTCAACAGCCTGTTCCATGATATTGCAGTTAATACTTTCCCCATCTGCACAGAGACTCACAAACCTGAAAGTCTTGTGCATGTGGTATTTTCCAGACACTAACTTGCCTCTTAATTAATGTAGTCTAGATCCTAATTAATTCAGCATAGAAGAGTGAGGTGGTAGGCTCTTGAAATAGTGGTATGAATTGCACCACTCCAGAGTACAAGCAGAAGACATTTTTGAATGCTTCATGGCATGAAAGATTCCCTGAAAACAGAAAACTAGTTCACTCCTCAGAAATAGAGCTAAAACATTTTCCCCTCATGAGCTTATTTACTTGCTGGGGGGGGGGGGGAGAAAAATGAAGAGATGCGGAAGTAGATTTAAAACGTTACCCTAAGTAACACAGTTCATTCTACAACCTGAAGATTCTGCCATTTCAAACTGCTGCACATATATGATCAAACTATAGGCAAATCATGATTTAGGATAGAAATCATTTTCCAAGGCATTTCTCCTAGACTTAATATGCAACAGTGATAGCCAACCCCTGCTCTTAACTGCCAGCATGTAGTTAATCAGTGGCATACTGACATTTTTTCACATTTTCCCGTCAGCTTCAGCAGGAGACACCCATGGGCTGTTTTGCAGTACAGTACAGCCAAATTAGGATTTAAGGGACTAAGATATGAGATTATGTGTATCCTCCCTCTCTTTTGGTGTGTACAACCATCGTCAACTCAAGTTACAATGAAAGCATATTCAGTTCAATGCTCATTTTAAGAACCTTAGAATCTCAAATCTGGGTTCAATTTATCACATGTTACTGCATAAGACTGGGTGATTTATCCCTCCTCACTTTCTACACCACACCATTTTATAAGTATCCATTCTAAGTATTTTTTAAAAAAAACCCTTTCCTAATAAGCAAAAGTAAACTAACCTTCTGATCATTTCTGCAAATGAAATGAGACCATCAGAAATGCACACTTATATTCTGTTACGGCAAAATCTGGGTGCGAGGCTGCTCTACCACCCAGCTCATCGGACTAAGTCCGTGGGTCCCTGCGGAGGAAAATGAGCTCAGCCGGAGACAGGAGCAAACTGCAGAAGATCCAAGTTTATTGCGCAACAGGTTCAAGGCGAGATTGAACAGTGAGAAAGGGGTGACATGAGTTTTTGAAACTCCCTCCATGTCCCAGAATACAGTGCAAAACACGTCATGAATACATTAAAGAGAGGTTTGGTTACACAGATTACATCATGAATATATTAAAGGGAGGTTGGGTTACACAGATTAACATATGGAGGAGGGAGGGGGGAATATGCAGAGCTGGAGATATGCACAGATAAACACTTCCTGGGGATGAGAAAACAATGGTCCCAAATATGCATAGTCTGCCACCTGACATTGCCTGGAGGAAAGGCTGATCAGAGCGATTTGACAGGATTAGGGTCTTGACACCTTGCTTGAGGGATTATGCTGGACAGGGGAGGTGTGATGGAGTCCTAGAGAAATTGAGCAAACTGGCACGCTGATTTTCTATGAATTTTATAGATTTTAGTCCCTTTTGACATGTTAAGATTTCAAACTTGAGACACATTAAGGGTGATTTCTCTCAATGGTTCCAAGTTTTACATAAACCTCCTCTCCCCCCCCTACAGTTCCCCCTCCTTCCTCTCTCTTCTTTTCCTATCTTTTTTTTTTTAGCTGATCTAGTCTCTGTGCATGTGTGGAGTTCATGTCTCAGCAAATCTTTTATACTATTGAAATGTTGCATCTTTCAGCAAAATTAGAATTTGAATAAGGGAAGGGTAAGGAGTCGATTTTAAAAGAGGGTTAGATTTAAAACAAAAAAGGGAAACTCAGCAATTGAAGTATTCACCAACAAAAGCTAGCAATTTCAGCCCAAGCAAAGCGACTGCTTCCTTTATGTACAGGAAAGGGCTAATATCCCTCTGGCCATTCGTGGAACAATGCCGCGCCCTTATATATGGGAAAAAATGGCCAGAGAGTCAATTCATAGGATTTTTTTTTTTTTTTTAACATTCTAAGTTATTTCGGCCTTACCATTTGCAGACAAAATTTTTCCTGCCCCTTTATTTACAGGATTGGTCAAGGCCCATATGTATTTGTATGTGTTGAAACTTTGAATTGACTTTGAAGTCTGATTTTTAAATAGAAGAGAGAGGAAGGAGGGGGAACTGTGGGGGGGGAGAGGAGGTTTATGTAAAACTTGGAACCATTGAGAGAAATCACCCTTAATGTGTCTCAAGTTTGAAATCTTAACCTGTCAAAAGGGACTAAAATCTATAAAATTCATAGAAAATCAGCGTGCCAGTTTGCTCAATTTCTCTAGGACTCCATCACACCTCCCCTGTCCAGCATAATCCCTCAAGCAAGGTGTCAAGACCCTAATCCTGTCAAATCGCTCTGATCAGCCTTTCCTCCAGGCAATGTCAGGTGGCAGACTATGCATATTTGGGACCATTGTTTTCTCATCCCCAGGAAGTGTTTATCTGTGCATATCTCCAGCTCTGCATATTCCCCCCTCCCTCCTCCATATGTTAATCTGTGTAACCCAACCTCCCTTTAATATATTCATGATGTAATCTGTGTAACCAAACCTCTCTTTAATGTATTCATGACGTGTTTTGCACTGTATTCTGGGACATGGAGGGAGTTTCAAAAACTCATGTCACCCCTTTCTCACTGTTCAATCTCGCCTTGAACCTGTTGCGCAATAAACTTGGATCTTCTGCAGTTTGCTCCTGTCTCCGGCTGAGCTCATTTTCCTCCGCAGGGACCCACGGACTTAGTCCGATGAGCTGGGTGGCAGAGCAGCCTCGCACCCAGATTTTGCCGTAACATATTCTAATTAGGAAATACCATGCTGTTTACACAGAGTCATGTTCAATTTGTAATGTTACTAAGTGGCCTGGATACAGCTACATACAGTACAAATTCAAACAAGCCTATCACACTGAAGAGATGTTAACTTTCCCTCTCCACACCCACACTTAGTGTGAGTAGGGTGTCTGTGTGTATGTTACTGATCTGTACTGACAACACAGAAAAGGCTTTAAATACTTTTAAATTAATTAATAAAAGGAGAACAAAGTTTGTCAAATTGTTCCCAACTTTGTCTGTCTTCCAATCATATCGTTTCTGTAAGCTACGACATTGCAGTGACGTACCATACATTACTGAACCATTTGTACTCAAAATTATGCAAGTTCACCATTCAGCTGGTATTAATATTTGAGTGTTGATGCTGTAACCTAAAATAATTTATAGAGGGCTCATTTGATATTCTATGAAGATTTTAACTTTTATTGTGGTTTCAGAAAGGGTGAAATGAGAGCATATTAGAGAACGTATGCTATGAGGAAGTATCATGGAAACTAAATCAGAACAAAAGATATACACCTTTAATCCGAGTCTCCTTTCCAAGAAAAAAAAAACCTCTCTCTTTGTAACCAACTTGAAAACTGAATCAGGATTTCCTGGATCTGTCACTGCATCAGTTTACATCCAAGCAACCAACATGCCTACCTTCAACAAACTGCATGCTTCAAAAAATACTGCAACAGTAGTTGAAAATAAAGCAAGAGATAAGCAACAGAGGATAATGTGAGCTGTCCATGCGGCATTATAGATACTATAGTGATACCTCGAGTTACAAACGCCTCAGGTTACAAAGTCTGCTAACCTGGAAGAGTTACCTTGAGTTGAGAACTTTGCCTCAGGATGAGAACGGAAATCGCACGCCTCTAGTTAAGAACAGTTTCAGGTTAAGAACGGACCTCCGGAATGAATTAAGTTCATAACTAGAGGTATCACTGTACTGAATGACCTCAGAATATCTTCAGCGTGAACTATAGACACATTCATGCTAATTAAGGAATTAACTAGTCCTCATAAATTTAAAATACTATTTGAAAAGGAACTAAAAGAGATTTGCAAACAAGACTAAGGAAACCCTCACCAATGTGAGCACAGCTGTCTCAAGACTGTGTGTGAGGGACAGTATTTTCAGTTGTTTTTAAACTGATCACAGGAAATTTGCCTTATACCAGACCAAACTCTAGGGCACTACAGTGTATACAGATCTGCAGCAGTAACTTCTGCTTCTCTTATAACCCTCTAACTGATCCTTTTAACTGGAGATGCCAGCAACTGAACACAGAAGGCCCCAGTTTCAAAGAAGCAGCTCCACAACTGAGCTAAGAGTGATTTTTCTAATTCACATATAGGAGGAGGAAAGTACTCATTTTTTTATTTCCGGGTTGCCAAACCCTTAAACTGATTGTGTTTTGTGGGTATCAGAGGCATAGCGTGCCACTGACAATATACCTACTGCGTTGTAACTTGCCATAACCTGCTTTAGTTTAATAACCTATCTGATAAACAGTACATCTATACTCATTACTAGTAGCTTTCAAAGCTGTAGGGCAGGCAACTCTCCCTACAGAGGCACAGACAGCTGCCAAGGGAGGCTCAAGCTCCTGTGTATGTCAAAACACCAAACCTTATGTTGATTTATGCACTAGGGTTCAGCAGGAAGGCATGTAACATCTTTGCTCCACCCAGCACCTCCTGTATAGTGTACACCTATAGCACCTCCACGAGGCCTGGGGCTGTGAGGGACATAAAGAGCACCCACCTAGTGAAGAAGTCACGTGGGGCAAACTTACAGCTGCTTCAATAGCCAGAAGATTCAGCTGCAGAATGGCATGTGCTGAAACAAAGGAATGGGGAACTTACCTTTGCCCTGCTGGTAGTGACTGGTGTATCACTGTTTATTTTATTGTGTTGTAGAGCTATTGTAAGCTGCCACAAGAACTTCAGTTAAAAGGTGGGGTATAAATACTCCTAAATAAATAAATAAAGCATCTGTTTTAAAGCTTTTGGTTTTGCACTTTAAGGTATGTTGTGAGTACGTGGAATACTGTTTCTGCACTTGTCATGACGAGAGAGAAAACAGCAAAATGAACCCTCAGTTGTTTCCAGCCACGACTGTTTGCTATGTCACTGTTTGCTGAGGAGTGGCATCCTTGTGGTGCGTTTCACATCCCTTCAGACGCATCATCCAGTAAAACTTGCTGCATCAGTTCCAGCCACCACTTAGACAGCTCCCCAGACCAAGCTCTCAGTGGAGGCTGTGACAATCACCACACAAGTGCCCTGAATTGCCCAGGAACACAGGGTGGGAGGCTTGTCTCCATGTGCTTTGGCAGAGACAGGACAATAACCCTAGGATCTGACATTTGGCTAATATTGAACAGTTCTTTTCTCTAATTAATGAAATCTGAGAACACTTCACTGATAGTCTTTTAATAATAATAAAATAATAAAATAATAATAATAAGGCATTTAGCATTCCTTCTGGACTGAACTGATGAGGAATTCTTATGTTCGTATTTTTTGTGAAATGTAACTTTAAATTAGAAATGAAATTAAGATTACTTTTTGTTAAAGAGGAGAAAGCTAAATTATTGCTAAACAGATTTTCTATAGTATCTGGGAATTACAATACCACTATTCTGTGCTATAAATATAACTGACTTTCTGAACAGGTGGGTACTTTATGCTTACAATTCAGTAACACAGCACGATAAATCTGAAACTAGAAGTCAATGAGATTTGAGAATAATCCTCCTTAAAGGAGAAGTTTTCTATAGAATGCTTGCTGAAAGTAAAAGCAGTTTTGTGTTTACTGTTGGGACACAGTCTAAAGATTTATACAGAACTTATTTCCTACTAAAGATAACTACCAAAGAGCAATGATCAGAGAACACGTAGGTGTGGCACGCCTTTCTGTTCACTGTACTTTCTCTTAATAAATGGCAATACACAACCAGCCATCTTCAACTCTGTCCCACACCCTGTTTCATTTCCTTAGACAGAATTCTAACTGAAAGGTTTGTGAAAGTCAAACCCCTGCCTTGGGCAAAAAGCCATGAAGACACATGAGAGGCACTCATTGCTGCTATTAGCTGTAACACTTGCAGTGATGAAAGCTATCCAAAGACTCCAATTGAGGACTTTTACATTTGTGATGAATGTTGGCCAAAAACAGTGTTTTACAAGACTTTTTGTTTATTTGTTTAGCAAACTGCAAGTTCTACAAGGGTGGTGTCCCTTTCTGAGCGTGCTTGTTTGTCCACCATTTTATGGCTTTTCGCACTGGCCTACCCTTAAGAAATGTTAGCTTTGTTGCTGTTTTTATTGTACATTGCCTTAAGACAATTGTGCAGAAGGCAATTAATAAATTGATGACAAATTATGTAGGGGTTACATTCTGGGGATTGCGCCTAAAGCCAAAATGGCATATAGTCAAAATACATCGGGCTCAATGCCAGTGGGGTTGTCAACGTCATTTTTCCTGGAACTCGGGCCCCCTTTCCAATTTTTTACGTTTTTTGTTGTTGTTTTTTGCCACGCACATAAAGTTGAATGTGCGTAAGTTAAATGTGTATAAATTGCTGCCCTACCATACAAGGCAACAGCCATAATACAAAAGACTCTGCTAGAAGCAACAGGTACAAAATAGGCCTGGGAGCACCAAAATCAGTGGTTTTCAACCAGCGTGCCGTTGCACCCTGGAGTACCTTTAATGATGGTCGGGGTGTCACGGACAACACTGGCCTCTGTCCCTCTTTCCTTCCCTCCCTCCTCTGATGGCCTCTTGCATCTCTGCCACCCAAAGGCTTACACAGCTGTTTGCTGCTGGCTACAAGCTCCGCAGGCGAATGGTGCCTCTGGGGCTGACCAGGGGGTGCCTCCCAGGCCCCTGTGGGGCAGTGTGAGGAGGCACCTTTCTTTGGGGAGGGGGCTCAGAGGACTCCCAAGGAGAGGGGAGAGGAGGCTGAGGGAACACTCCACAAGGGAGGGTGTTTGAAAAAGATTGAAAGGCTGCCAGCTTTGCAGGCAAGGGGTGACATAAGTGGGCTCCTGAGCCCCACAGGGTGCTGAAGAATGTAGATGGTCAAGGGAGCCATAGACTCAAAAAAGCTGAAAACCTCTGACCTAAAGGACTGTCAGCTCCTGTACCACAGACGAGAAAAGGCCTGCTGTGTCTCACCTCACTCAGAAGTACAATCTTTGTGTGTGTGTGCTTTTCAGCTCATATCTGTGTGATCTTTTCTCCCCCTGGTGCTTTGGTTTGAAAGCTGGTGCTTTTGTTGTGCATTTGAACCCTATTATTGTAATTTTATGGTCTTTTGAAAACATTAGCCTTCCTAATTGCTCCACTGAGTGAAAAAGCAGGATAGGAAATCATGAAATCACTAACTGTACAACCATGTGGGATGTTCTTCTAATAGTTGCATTTGTCCTACCTCCGTTTGACAATATCTATCTTCAAATCAATCTCACACCCTTCTCTCAATCCTTTGGAATCACCGTAGTTTTCTGATAGTAACCAGCTTTGTTTGTGAGCATCCTTTTCCATTCCACCATCTGTCGGACTCAAGCATCAGGAATATAGGAACTGCCTTATATTGAGCTTGGACCATTGGCCCAACTAGCTCAGTATTGTTGACACTGACTGGCAGTGTCTCTCCAGGGTTTTAGTCAGAGGATATTCAACCTGGGACCTTCTGAATACAAGTCAATTGCTGCACACCTGAGTTACTGCCCTTTCCCAATTCTTAACAACTGTTAAAGGCTTTTACCCTGCTCCTACATTCATAAATCACCTTGAACCTGCATTAGTACCCTACAGAAGCTAACACATTATGTCCTCCAGGCCGTATGTGCTGGAAGAGATGTAACATTACGGGAATATTGCTACATCTATGAACACGTACTGATTTTTCAGGTTGAAGTCTTTGCAGGATTGTCTGAGATTGTTCAGGAAATAATTCTCCCTATTCCAGTGTAGGCATTCTTTGATGATGCAGCAGCTAAAGTAAAACATAAGGGCCTAGTGCAACTCCTTTTAGCAGTGGGATTAACAGAGAGAGTCAGGCACCGGAAATAAAAAGATTTCATGGAACACAAATGATGTTTCAGAATATCAAGTACTCACCATCCACCATTTTTTAAAAAAAATACACATTGCAGTAAATATACAAGGGGATTAGCTAAACAAGACAACCTTTTTACATTTGTTTTTTATTCCTGGCTAGCAGAAACAATGAGAAAACAAAACCACAACTGGCACAAACTAGAGAGACTCTCTATTGTAAAGTGAACTGTAATGGGAACTCAAAAGTAAAACAATGACATTCATTTTGAACAGAAAAGTATCCTGAACAAATTATTCAGAATTGCTTAAGGGGTCTTGGTTCTTGTGAAAGTGTGATTAAAATAGTAATAATGCAGAGCTAAGCATAACTCTTTACAGGGCCCTGTAATGCATGCATTTACTCTACAAGTTGCCCTTCTCCTGATGAGCATTGTATTTAAAAAGAAAAAGTGATGGCAACTCCAACACATTTCACTACAATGTGCAAGAGCCACAGAAAGTAGCTGAAAGACTTACTAAATTATCAGAAGATGAAGCTATCTACCACTCAGCTTAGAAATACTGTTGCTGTTGTTGCTTGTGCAATCAGAAGAAAGGAAAACTTCTTTGTTTGAAGCTGTTCTGCAAACCTTGGTTAAGAGGGAATTCATGGTTAGCAACAAGCCATGGTTAAGCCAAAAGAGGTAAGGAATACTCCTGATCTCTTAACAATGGCTAACAAATGGAGAATATTCTGTTTTTGCTAGTCCTTCAAATAGACAGAGAAGGGTATTCAGGGACTATTCTGTAACACACCTCTTTTGGGAAGATTGCCAAAGTTCAAATATTTTCAGGAAGCATTATGAGACTTTTCTATTTCAGCAGGTTTTTAGCAGCTGGGATTAAGCCAGCAAAATTATGAGAGTTCACAAGTTCTGGATGCAGCTGGATTTTAATTGAATTGCAATGGGATACAATTACATGATTAATCTATTTTGAATTTACATACACAGAGAAGGAGAGAAGCAACATTTCCCCTTGTCCTCTTTTGTTTTCCACAATTCCTTCTCCACAATGATCAGAAGGCAGCAAGAACTTGTAGGATTCAACACTATTTGCATGTGTGTTTGTGCACTAGTCTCTTTAGAGCACCACTGATTTGCCCTAACGCTTGTTCTTAGTATACACATCATTCCTAGAAAAGCTCTACAGAACTTGAATATAGCTGAGCCATTCCTAAGTTCCTAGCTGCATGTTCCAGAAAACTTTTCACATTAAATTGGGTTTAGGAAAATGCAGCAAGAGAGCCATGAAACTAATGCTTAAGATTACTGCTCAGTTACTCTAAAAATGTGTGGATTAGGTAACTAGTCTTTCCTGCCTTCCTACAGCGATACAGATACTCATTTGGGTGCAGCTCAGTGATAGATCATTGCTATGCATGGAGAAGGTCCCAGGTTTGACCTCTAGCATTTCCAAGTAGGGCTAGAGGAAAACTCCAGACTAAAACAGAGAGAATAATGGCAAGAAGGACCAATAGTCAGCTTACAACTTCCTATGTTCCTATCCATGTACAAAGTGCTTCTCCCTTGTCCATTCAAAGAGTACTTTAGTTTGGCCAAGCTCTTCCTAGCATTTCTTGTGGGCAGGGACTCACAAGTACATAAAAAAAAGATTATTTTGCATTTGGAATGGGGAACCAGGTGTTAAGTTGATGGCAACACACAGGTTGTGCAATACTTATATATTCTGAGTTTTCTTAGTTTCTGCCTCCCAGGTGGCAATTCAAAAGAATGTCCACATGGAATTTCCAGAACCAAATGCCCTTTGTTGTCATGACTTCTTAAAATGAGATTTCATTCCTGTCCCCAATGAAAAACATGTTCTAAAGGTATCACAACAAATTTGATGCTCTCAGTTCCAGTAATGATATTGTCTAGTTTCCAATCTAAGGGCTTTGGATTAATGAGTGATCTCATCTTATTTCAATTATGCTTTTCTTGGAAGTGTTTCCCTAGAAAGCTGGTTATACATTTATCATTAAAAAACTGACCAGTTTCATAAGAGGACAAGAAGAAGCTAAATGTCCAAACGCAGTATAGTAACACTATCTGCAGCATTATAGTATGTGATAGAAGGCTCAAAGTAGGGCTGCCATACATCTGGAATTCCCCAGACAAAGACAGGTTTCGTCTGGCAAAAATTGAATTCAGGCGAAATTTTCAAAAACTGGTTAAAATGTCCAGGGGAAACCTGGGCGTATGGCAGTTCATATTGGAAGTCTTGTTGTTTTTTGCCGAATTTCCTAAAAATACAATAAAAACTTATATTTATTTATTTGAAATTTTGCTCAACATCTTTTGTGTCTGGATTTTCATTTTCTGAAATATAGCAACCCTAGCTCAATGTAGACAAAAAAACTATTCCTAGACAGTATATATTATTAGAGTAGAATTAATTCAATTTATTCTACAAATTGTTATATCTAGTGCAGCAATGCCCAAACGCGATTGACAGGTAGATCCCCAGGGTTCCGCAGGTCAATCACAGGAGTAAAAAAAGAGTTTGCCCGGTTGCTCCTTAGCGATCTCGACATCCCGCCACCGGTGCTATTTCCACTTGCTCAACAACTCTCGTATCTCCCCCCTAAAAAAAGCTCAACAACTATGGTAGATCATAGTCTCTATAGAGTTGGACATGCCTGATCTAGTGAATATATTATTGTGTCTACATTCCTTATATGTAAAGAAGCTTTAAAGTGAACATTGTACAATTTTCCATCTTTCTCACTCAAGAACCAGGAAGAGTATCCATCCACAAGGATTTCAAGAGGCTGTGAGGGAGGATGCATCCACTCCTCTTCCCCCAACTAAGAAATAATCCATTATCTTCTACCAGCTGTCACCCACTTCAGTCTTCACCAGATGAGCATTTTTGCAGCAGCCCCAGAGACCTAATGCATTTCTTCTCAGGGCTTTCATTTTAACATATATTTTGCAGGTCTTAAACACACCTATGCACTTAACACTGGCACCTGCAGAGTGAAAGTGCATGCAATTTTAGAGATTTACAGTATTAAAAAATGGAACTGACTTTTTGGAATGTAAGCAGCATGAGAGATTCTTAAAAAACAGGTTCACTGTCCTAAAATAACTGTAACCAGAAAGAAACTTAATGTGTGCAATCTACCAAATGATCAGTTATTATTACTTATTATTATTATTACTATTATTATTATTATTATTATTATTAATTCATTTTCTCAACTGCCCTTCACTATAAGATCCGAGGGTGGGTTACAGCTACTGTATTTTAAAAATCCAAAACGTTGAAAGTGGCATCAAAATGGATAGAATCTTTTATGTAGGAGCAGCCAAGCACTTTTAGCAACATCAATATATTATAAAGCTGAATAATCGGATCCAACTGAACGGTAGAATGAAAACGAAGGGTGCTGGCTGCTGTTTTATACTCTTGCTCCAAGCACACAAAGAAGAAAGAACATGAAGGGCACAGCAACAAACACTCCTGCAAGTTCCAGCATGACAGGTTACACTGCACCCATCCCATCTATTAACTGTAAAATAAATAAATAAACTTATTAAGGCAAACGTGGCATTAAGACTATTGTGCTGCCTCAAAAATGTCCAGTTCCACAGTAAAAATAGAACAAGTACAATGGCACTTAAAACACATCTGTATTTTAAATAAGTTGATCAGTTCTAAATTATAACATGTTATCTAGGAGAGTACATTACTCATTTATTTCTGTATTTCAGTACAAGACATTGCTATCTGAACTAGACTCTTTTTTAAAAAGCTCTTGTAACCCATCAAGAGTCATTTTTCAATGATCTAAGACCTATTTCTTCCAGCATAACTACCTTACACTCTTGGGAAAAAATGTAAGAAACAGTTTTTCAAGCCTAACGGAAACATGAGATAGAGCATACTCACAAAAAACACATATGAATATATATGAAAATTATTACATAGGGGAAAATGTACTTGTGCAACATTCAACGTACGTATCATCTAATTTAAACTGGATTGCCTCACCTCCATTTGCAGTGTAGCACACTAGACAGTAACCGGGTATGCAATTTACCGGTAAATGTTAAGCTGGCCATGTGGCACACGACCACAAAGGTACCGTAATTCTTAGTTAAATGTAATCCTGAGCTTTACATCTAACTAAGAATTACATCTAACTAAGCAGTATGAAAATGCCTTTTTAAATTATAGCTGTTGCTAGCAAGAAATAGGTGTAGCTATCTGAACATGATCATTATAGCAAACTGTATCATTGCTTTCTTCACAGAATCAGTAATCACTGCTGTTTTCCAAGAGGAAATAGCAAAATACAAGGAAAAATGAAGCAAATACTTTTATTTAAACTTCTAGTCTTTTGACAAACATATAACTCAACCTTTTCCTATAAACAGAGAAAAATCTAAGTTCTACTTTATTAATGGTGGGTAAGATCCAGAGTTCCATGAGTGGGACAATCCTCCTGAAAGCGTAAGGGGAAGTATTTTCATCAGTTCCTCCCCACAACCTCATGCCGCTGTAAAGCTGCTACAGAGAGTTGGGGGGCTCACCAGAACCATATGGGAAATGGAGTGGGAAGAAGAACAAATTTACAAGCAGACTCCCTTCACCCTTCTTAGTTATTTTCATTTGCTGAAAGGATATTCTGTCCATTCCAGTGTGTATGTGTAATTTTATTAATATACTCCCAGTATATTTTGAAGCAGTGCTTCATTATAGGAATAACCTCACTGTACATAAAAAATTGACATTAATCAGATATAAGACATTTGATCATGTGTTCTTGCTTGTGATAATTTAATCATATCAGAAGAAGAAAGAATAGTGTTCAATCATCTGTTTATTCTCATTGTGTGACCTACTTCTTATTTAACTGTTTATACATTTTAAGACTTCACTGTTGAAAGTCTCTTGGAATCAGAGGAGAAATGTTCCTTTATAAACAGCTCACCAATCTGAAATCACCCACACACCCATTTTGCAAATATCAGAGCAATAAAATAAAAAATAAATGTGAAATATTGACTAACAGTAAGTTTCCACAAGAAAGGATTTTGCAGCTTCATGTTTCCATCGGCTTTTAAAGGCATCCAAGCTGGTGACCATGACTACATCTTGTAGTAGTAAATTCTATAGTTTAACTACACTCTGTGTGACTTCCTATTGCTTGTGCTGAACCTTCCAGCATGATCCAGTGTATGAATCACCATAAAACATTTCCTTGGAAAAGTTTTGCAAACTTCAGAACTGAAATTTAATAAATAATAATACAGGTGGGCATTGTTTTTGTTTGTTATTATGGTTTGTACATATTTTTTGTTTTTATATTGTAAACCGCCCCGTGATCTTAGGATGAAGGGCAGTATAGAAATAATAATAATAATAATAATAATAATAATAATAATAATAATAATAATAATAGTGATTATGTTTTATGTAAAAATCCAACACAAATATTTATAATTAGAACTTTAACATATGATTTAAAATTAAATGTATAATGATATCAAAGTTATGCGATTGATATTCTGAGCTTTATCAGGCATTAGTTTAAGATGCTCCAAACACTATCTTAATAGTCTCCCTTTCTCACCACTTTAGTCTAGGGATTTCCTTCCTTATGGACAAAACCAGCTAAATCTACCATGGTTATTGTGCAAACAACGCTAGTGGGGTTTAAAGAAGCACTGTGAAAGTTGAGATATATTGTTAAAAAGAAATAGATAGTGGGAGGGAAGACTAATGGCAATATAAAATAGAAGAAATGCGTAACTGAGAGGTAAATACGGATGATTGTCAGAGAAGCTGAAGGAAGTCCAAACAGAGTTAAATTTGTGAAAATTTGGATAAGATTTTATATTTGTGTTGAAAATTAATAAAAATTATTTTTTAAAAAATAAATCTACCATGGTTATGTGCTGCTGTGCTTTCACTGGTTCCTATTACAAGAACGATAGATTTCCACAAGACATGGAAGCAACCATTTCTAATGTAGCTTGAAAATAAAATGATGATTTTAGCATTTTGTCCACATTTATATACCACCATCATAATTGTCCCAGCAACATATGATATAAAGTTTGAATAATTATGTGAAGATAATAACTACATTGATGCATGTAAATAAGTATCGTCCAACATATTAAGTAAAAAGGTAATTTCTCAGACACAGGAAATACTGATGGCACTTTGCCCCAAATCTCCTAATGACTGCCTCCAGGAGTTTCAAAAAGATATTACATCACACTGGAGATAAAATAGTGCTCTTCTGTATCCCATAGCAAAACTGACAAAGGGCCCAAAAGCACTTTCCCAATGGCACTGTCTGAACTTGGCCATGTAGATAGGACTGGAACCACTGTAGCACCGTGCCTCCAATTCCCAGTCCATGATCTATGTTGTCAATAGCTATGGAGAGGCTGGGGACCAAGGTCACCCCCCCTTGTCCTGCAGGGTTTCAATTCCTACCCAGCCATGAAGTTCACTGGGTGACCTTGGGTCAGTCACCATTTCTAAGCCTAAGCTATCACACAGGGTTGTTGTGAGGATGAAATGGGAAGGAGGAGAATCACGCACACCACCTTGAAATCCTTGGAAGATAAAGGTGGTATATAAATTTAATTAATAAAATTAATAAAAGTTTCCATATATTGCTATGCATTACGATCACCCCAGTCATCTAAGCGTAAGCGCTGTAAGTGGGAGAACCACCATAAGATATGGAGGCAGGAAATGACAGCCACAGCCTCATTTTACACCAACTATTACGTAAGCTTTGTCTATATGTTTATGTTGTATGTTGATGGTTGAATCTTTTATGGCTATGTACTTACTTTCTGTTTCAAGCAAATTACTGACAATTACTTGAAATAAATGGACCTGGGCTCTGTAACTCATACTCTTAGTTGTAAACAGACTGGACTACTGCAGTGCTTTCTACCTACGGCTGCCTAGATCACTAACAACAACTTGCATAAAACATAGCTGACAAAATCCTGTGTCATGCTCAACAATCAGATTATAGTGTGTTGACTCTGCGTCCACTGTTACTTACACATTTCAGAGATCAATCTAAACTGCTGGTACTAATTTTTTAACCCCCTTCATGATCCAGAACAAGTTTACCCCCAAGAGCTGCCTTCACCTATCTGAACCAACCTACCCAAATCTTAATGATGGCCTGCTCTCTATCCCATAAACTGGACAAAACTGAGGACAGGACCTTCTCAGGGATGGCACCACAACTCTTCCTGGATAACTCTTATAGGGCTCCTCTCTTCCCAGTTTTAGGTGGGCTGTGAAAACTTCTTTATGTAGACAGACATTTGATGTGCAAGTTTTCTATTTTTACCTGTTCCAAGTGGTTTAAAAGTTAGCTTTGTTTCTGTTCATACCATTTTTAAATTGGTTGTGTTTTATAATAATATTCCTAGAAACAATAGATTTTGGTTTGCCATTTCTGAGTACATTTTATGTAGGAAAGCAAGCCAAAATGGCCTCAAATTGCTACCTTTTTAAAAAAATCTACTATTAACATAAGCCTCCAGACCATAATTTGAAACTATGGCATGAAATGAGCTTGCAAGCTATGGTTTGACGGTTAGCACTAACCATAATCTCATTTGGACATCACAACAAGCCTCAGTTAGAGGAAATGAAGGAGAAAAATCTGAGCTTCACAAAAAGTGAAACGGAACTATGGCTTACTGTGAACATGCAAGCTCAAAGACAGGAGATCAAGATCACTTTGCTCCTCTTCCAGTCCTGCTGCTGTTTCTGTTGCTATCTCCTGTTGCACAGCTGTGTGTTCAGCTATGATTTGGCTTAGCAGTTCATCCAAACACAGGCTTATGGTCTGTCTCACTCCAGACAAGCCATCAGCTGCAAACAAGCTTTGTTCTTAGGTTTACAGTTCATGGTTTGTCCAGAGAAAGTCCAACTATAAGCCCAGGAGTAGACAAAATGCTAAGCCACAAAACCATGGCTTGAATCACACACAGCAAAAGGAAGACTGGGAGAGAAGCACAGCAGCCATGCTCTCCTCACACTGAACCCTCATACTATGCAATGGTCTTGTTTAGCACTGTGTGCAAATGAAGTGTATTGTGAGAGGGAAGGAGGAAAACGATGGAGCAGGAAGGCACGTAGGCTACTCCCAATCTTCCAAATCATGGTTTGGACAATCAGAATGCAGCATCTAAACAGGCCAATGTATATGACACCTATAAAACCCCAATATACTTTGTCTTTTCTTGCTTTCTGTGGGTCAGAGTTTCAAACAAGAAATCTTCAAGTACTAAACAGATATGTTGCTGTTGATTTCCAAATTCTCCTAAATGGCTTAAATAGCAGTTGAAATTTCTGTGCTGGACAGATGTTAAATAATGATGCCACACTCAGCTGTATCCTTCAAATAATGGAAGTGCAGATAACCCATCTCATCAAACTATTTTCTGTCCTTCTGCCATACCCATTCATGTGTATGCCATTCCATCCCACCTCAACTTCCATGCTCCAATACACTCAGATGGGAAAATGAAACATTTTCATGCCTTCGAGTCAACCCTTGCAGAGTAAGAACAATGTAGAATCAAACTGTGCTTAGGCACTGTCCTTCCCCAAAGCACTTCATGCTCCATATTTTAACTTACACAGAAGAGCTCCGAGTTCTATGTGCATGCAGAGGCTACTCAAATCTTCAACATGAAAATAATGCACACTCAAATCGTGTAATAGTTTATAAAACCAAGCACCAGTTTACTCGTCTTTTTTTGAGTGCTACCACCTGTTCCAATATGCACTGGCTTGGAACCCAAGCTACCATTCTGCAAAATGAAAGGTGCCTTCCATTCACATAAGGGACTCCAACACGGAAAAGGCTCCAGCTGGCAGAAGGGGAGGGAATAATTTTTACCAGTTTCCTTTTTTCCCTTGCAGCCACCTCCCATGCTATTCCAGAGGGCCCCTGTCCCAATCTCCCAGAGCAGATTTTCATGAAAGTACAAAAGCAATTCTAACCTCAACTAACAAATTCAGAGCAACAATTGATATCTACATTCTGCTTCTCTGAACTAATAAAAATAGCTGTTGCTAGTCATACACCTGAACATACGAAGTTGTCCAGTATTGAATCAGACCATTCATTTAGTCCAATATTGACTAGTCCAACTGGCAGCAGCTCTCCAAGGTGTGAGGCAGGAATAATTCCCAATCCTGATAACCCTTCAGTTGTAGCATACCAAAAACTGGAACTGAAATCTTCTAAATGCAAAGTATCTAACTCTTCCACTAAAGCTATAGCACTTCACTATTTGAAGTATCTTGGTCGCTGGCATCAACCATCTGAATTAATGTTCAACTATTTGCTAACTCTGCCAGAGTGAAACTAAAAATATATGTACCATTTAATAGGTGAAGTAATAGGTTATCAATATGGTGTTTCTTCTAAAAAGACCGAAGAGCTTTGCTAAGGGTTTGTGGCCTGTCACTAATAGTTGCATAGAAGAGTGTTGACAAATTTCAGGATGTTCAACAACTAGGAATTTCCTTGTTGTTTCCTTATAAGCACTAGTAGCCTAATGGGAGATGGCAAGTCACAGAAATAACTTGGGCCTTTAACAGAAATTTCTGTTTAAGTATTAGGATAATAGTTTGAAATGTACTTTTTTGTAATGGGCTTTAAACACATCCAGTTATCCTGTATAGCACCAGATGGTGGTTCACACATGCATTTCAATTACTCTAAAAAAAAACTACTTTCACTCTGATGCTATAGTCTGCTAAACAAGGCAAATGTGGGTAGAAATGGGTGCTAAGGGTCACAATATGGGTCACTGCCCACATCAGAATTGAATCAGGATGTTGCACCGATACAAGAGTTCAGGAGAGTGTTAATTAACTACACACTAGAACATGATTTTTGTGTGTGGAAAAGCGGCATACAAATAAAATGAATGAATACCTCCAGTTCTTTCAATAACTGAAGTCTTTCTAAATGCTTCACAAGGAACTTTACAGCACAGATAAGTCAGTCTATAAAAAAGGGAACTCCATGGTTCCTGCAGCAAGGAAGATGGAGTCATGGGTGGTCCTTATGCTTCTGTTCAGAGATTACTGCAGGAATAGCAGGAGGCAAGTAGAAGCTTTGTTATGCTGCTAGATCTGCCCCAGACTGCTGCAGGTTAGAAGACAAAGAACTCTCCTCTCTTTGCTGACATGATCAAACAAACAAAAAATTAAGATGTACTGACAGAATAGTATTCTTGGTTTAATGGGCTATTTAACCAGCCTTGTATTTAAACAGTAGCCTGGTAGTCACAAGTAACTAGAAATTCCATACAGACAAGTGAGTGGATTGGCAAAGGAGGGAAGGTTCTTTGCATTTCTCCACCACCAGACAGATTCAGTTTCCATGCTAGTTGTGGGGAAAGCCCATCCCTTAGCCCAGTCCCTCCTTGACCAACCTGTTTTGTAGAACACTTTAAAAAAGGGCTGCCTGCTAAGAGAGCAGCATCCTGCATATCCATGCTGATCATGGAAAGAGGGTTTCTCCTACTCTCCAGCCAGCAGGGAAACACAGGCTGCTGGCCTCTTATCAAGCTAGAAATTTTTGTGGACTTATTTACAAAACAGCATTGGATTTCAGTAAAGTGTGTAATCAGTTGACAATATTTCACCAGTTGATTGAAGGGAGTGCCAAACCTAAACACAGAAGTATCCAAGTATTATTAATTTTCACACTCATGGCCAAGAATAGGATGTGTGTAGGGCAAGATGACAGTGATTAACCTATGTCACTATCCCAGAGACTTTAGGATGTAACAAGTCATATATAAAATAAAATCAGTTAGCTAATTTTTCCTTCACTAAGTTACTTCATTTTGAACTGTAGTAACTGCTTTTAAAATAGTAGGTGTAAATCTTTTCTGCTTTTTTAAAACATTCATCAGTCATACAATGATGACATGGAAGCTACTGAACTGGTATCAGAATATAAAGGTGTTCACTTCCAGAAATATGCCTGTCAATTTCCTCTGTCAACCAATACACAAAAATGACCTGCACGTGCAAGAACACTTTTCCCTTCATGAAACTATATTACAACAATTTATCCACATCAACTGGTTTACACAAATACACAGAACTCATGATGGAGGTGCACCATATTTCTGCCACAAAACAAGCAATCAATGTGGTGGGCTTCCAAAGCAGATGCTGGACAGTGTTTAATTATTCAGTTGGCAATTATTGACGCCAATACAGATGACTCCAGGAAGTGAATCCTCTTAGTTGGTTAATGTATAACAAAGAGCAATGGTCCCTACAGAAATTGAGAGCCAGCTGTTCACATTTTACTAAGACTGAGTAAGAAATACTTCTCCAAAATTACATGAAGCTCTTTCTAGGGAAGTTCTGACACTTTTTAAAAGAAGTCTTCCAACAAAAACAGAGCAAAACAACAACAACCATTTGGGAGAAAAGGGATCGTTTTTGAAAGAAGCAAAATGGAGCACTGATACTCTTAAATGTTGGTTCCCCACCTGACAACTTTTTACTGAATGGAAGTTGTCCTTAGCAATAAATCTTGGTCAAAAACAAATTCTGAAACTATTTCCAGTTTCCTTTGGATCTATCTAGAAGCAGACAAAGTACTTTCAGAATCAAGAAAATGTAACGTTCAGAATTTAAAAACAGTATGCTGATTTATATTTCTATTATTATTTTTACAAAGTAACTTAAAAAAATAAATTCTCGGTCCTTTTTTGCTGCTTCAGTCTGTTTAATTGCTGCAGACTTTTCACTGTCATCATGCTTAAAACTATGATCACAAAACACAATTATTGTGTATTCTGTATAAAATTTAAAAAATTAAAATAAAGTTAGCAAAAAAATACCATGAGGATTGTGCAAAACTGACTTAGTGCATTGAACATTTACTCACAAACATATCCCTAACAAATCTGACAGAATAGGATATGAAATACTGTTGAAACAGTGGAACTTGACTGCCTGCTTCTCCTTTCCTCTCTCTCCACCCATTCCAGGTAGAACAGGCTAAGAAAGGTCATGGGATTAACTTGGCATTTCAGGCTAAGCTTAGCTTGGCACCAAGCCGAGGATATTTCACTGCTGTGTTTTCTACGTACATTTTTATTTATCTTCATTTTTTTATTCCTTTTGGTGCAAAACACTTTAGCCAGTGTTAAATAACATACAGTATCAGCGCAACAACAGTGTCAAAACACAGAAGAGCTCATCTGAAAGCATGTATAAACAAAAGCTTTTTTTCTCTCCACAACATGCATACATTTTCTCAGCTGCACCTCAGCTGTAGGTGCTGTACTTCTGAACTGGCGTCCCCCTCAGTACCATATCCTGGAATTTCCCAAGAAGGGGGTTTATGAATTTCTAATTTCCTGTCTAATCCTTGCTGATAGGAAGGCTCATTATTGCTTCCAGGCAGGTCAGCTGACAAAAGAAATCACTTGGTCAGTTGCCACATGACCACCATAATTCATGGAATCTCTTCCCACTTGGAGAATTTGTCACGTGTAGCCTCCAGATCAACTTGCAGCCCAAAACTGCAGACAACCAGAATACACAGTTAGGCCCACATCGTTTCAAAACTCATAAGTAAACCAATTACTTAGTAATGCAACAACTTTGAAATCCAGTCCATCAAGTTGTGCTCCAAAAAGTTCGACCTCAAGCTTTAAATCACTTGCCTTCAACTGATGGGTAGGGACCCACTACTGGATTGTGATCTGATTTAAGGTGGACTGCAACAGGAACACTTCCACCATGCAAATATGACAAGTATGGTAAGAAAATGCACAGTTTGACTGAAAGGTGGGTCCCACATCTGGAAAAGTTGAAAACTACTGCTGTATATCAAGAGGTCCATTAGCTACAACAGCTTAACTCCCAATCCAGAATGCTGGCAAATGCTATCCTCCTGCTCCCCAATTTGGAAAAGCATCTCTTACTGTAACCAACAGTCAAGAGGGCTTTTTCTCCCCAAATTGGGGAAGGGGAGATAATCATTCATCTAGATTACCTATATGAAGGCTAATTCTGAATTTACTCTCCCAATATGCCATCCAACTCTGCTATGATAGAATCAGGTTCCCTCACTCTACCACTTTATCGGCCAGTAGGTGAAAATCTTCTTCTTACAACCATATTTATATATTTCTGCCTATATTTCTGTACTCCTACAGAACAGTAGTACTTCCTTGCTGGGAGCTGCTTCTGCTAGGTAATAGCATCAATTATTTCCAATACAATATTTATCCAAACTGCCACCAGCATGCAGCATTTTCACAAACCACGTAACATATTCTCCTCAAAAGACCCTCCTTGACCAAGATCTTGGACAGTCCTTGCTTCTACCTGGATCACGCATTATTGCTCCATATCTCGAAAAATTTCGCTATACAATTCCAGCCCTCCACACCCCAGCAAAGTTCCTGTTCCTGATCTTGCATATGCATCATTATCTTTCTTCCATATCCTTGCTACTTCTATTCATGAGTCAATGCTTTTCCTACCCCACCCAACTTCCTCACCCCATCACCAGCAAATCCATAGGCTGACAAAACCCATTGCCGGACAGCTCACTGACTGATCCCTCTTATTTCAAGGCTCACTCTAACCTATGTTTGTGCTACTCATCATCTCCTTAATAATATTGTATCCCATTTCCCACTGCAAGCCCAAGAGGTGCCATTTGTCCCTTCACTGCTCCTAGCCCCATTTCTCCATGTGTAAGATTTTATACTTAATAATCTGGAAGTATCCCCACACATACTCCAAATCTGTATACCACCTCAGCTTTCACTTCCTTTATGTACGCCGTGCTTTATAATTTGATGTGTCCTCTGTTTGCCAAGCACCACTAAACACTCATTCCCTCGCCCTCATTGTTGTCACCATTCCCAGAGTCTCCTAATGGAACAATCATCAACAGGCTATGATGCCGCCCTCCACACCAATACCTGTGTCTGGGACTAGGATAGGCCCTGCAAGAGCAGCAGCTCTCCCTGCTCAATCCCGGCCAACACTTCCTTCATGCAACCACCATGCAGGCCCTGTTGTTGCACCATGCCCATTGTCCCTTCACATCGCTGTCAGATCCCTCTCCCGATCCGCTCCCTAAAAAAAACCACCCCCGAGCACCCGGAAGCATTCTCCAACTCCCAACCCGGTGCGATCAAAACTCGCCTTTCCTTAAAAGTTTGCTCTCTTCCTTACCTTCCCCCCCGCCCCGAAACTATCCCGTCCTCTCCAAACAGACCTGGGCCCAGCCCTCAGCTGACAGGTTTGCACAAAGTCATCTGCGTGGGTCCGGAGCTATCTGCCCCTCCGTCGAAAACTCCCACCCACCCCCACCCCAAAAAAACCCTGCGCTCCCCACCGGAGATTTCCTCGTATTTCTTCTTCGATTCAGGGCCCGAGCCTCGCCGTGGCTCCTCGAGAGCAAGCCCTGGCGATCCCTCCCCAAGACAGCACCCCCACCCCTCGCTTCCCCTCGCGTCCCCGGCTCTCACCCCACTCGAGGAAGTCGGAGACGAGCCTGTCCCTGCGGAGCGGCGAGTCCCGGCTGCACTCGGTGTAGAGGCCGACCAGGAGGTCCAGCAGCGCCTCGACGCTCAGGACGCCCTCGTTGCGCCGCGGCCCGTCCAGCAGCAGCTGCTCCAGCTTCTTCAGCCGCACCTTGGCCGACATGGTGGCGGCGGGCGCTGCTGAGCGGAGCGGCTGGCCGAGCCCACCAGGCGGGAAGGAGGGAGAGGCCGCGAGGCTGAGGGAGCGAGAGAGAAGCGAGGCAGGGGGGGAAAGACGAGAGAGAGGAGGGCGACCGAGGAAGAGGGAGGAAAGTAAAGAGGCGCCGCCTCAGGCTCTGGGCAGCGGCGGCAGCATCCGGCTGCTTCCTCCCTCAGCGCTCTCCGGCGAGAGACCCGGCGCCCCGGGCCCGGCTGAGGCGCTGGCGACGGCCGCTGCGCCTCCGCGCTACGCCCGCATTTCCACAGGCCTTCCTCGAAGGCGGCGGCGGCGGCAGCTCCTCCGGGCTCGGCTCCAGGCCCGGCTGGTCCATGGGCCGGTCCCTCCCACTTCGGACCCGCCCTCTCGCTTCTCCTGGCAACCGAGGAGGAGGAGGAGGAGGCGGTGCGTGTGTGGATGTGTGGAGAAGAAGCCGGGCGGGGAGGGGGGGTTTGCTGTCGCCGCCACAGAGGCCGCCGCCGCCGAACCGGTGGTCCCTTCCCAACGGTCTGAGGGAGCTACCACTAACGCCGGTAGCCTCTCTCTCTCTCTCTCACACACACACACACATTCGCACACCCCTCCCTGGCGCGCCCGTGCGCACGCGCGCCTGGGATCCCGATGCGTTGGCTGTGGCCATCCGGGCAACGGGAAAGGAGGGCGAGGGGCGGGGCCGGGAAGGGGCGGGGCGGGGCCGTGTCGTCCGGAGGAAGCTTCCCTCAGGTTGGCCGCTTGCGCAACCGTTGGAAGCCGTTGCCCGGGGAGAAGGGAGCCGCCGAGTCATAGCTGATTATTATTATTATTATTATTATTATTATTATTATTATTATTATTATTATTATTATTAGGGTTTCTTACCTGCCCTTCACTGCAAAGTCCCAGAGCGGGCTGCAACCATATAAAAATACAGTATTAAGTTTCCTTACAAACAAGCTACGCCTCTGACATCTTAAAATGCAGTACGAAAATTAGTCTGAGGGACCGTTCACATTTGTACGGCGCTTTCAAGGGTTTTAAGCGCTTCAGGGGCGTTATTCATCTGTTTTGTGAAATTCATACGCTGCTTGATTTGTTAAAACAAACAAACCATCGCAAAGCAGTTTACGGAAAGATAACACATTAAAAATCAAGAGAGGTTTACAGCCCTGCTTGGAAATACTTAGATTTAAATCGCCTCGGTTTCTAGGTTGGCTTGTCTGAACAAGGATGTTTTTAGCAAGCGCTGAAAACAGTGCAGAGAAGGCACCTGCTTGGTATTGATAGGCAGGGTTATGCCGATTTGTATCAGGGGAAAGAAGCTGCTATTTTATGGAAACAATACAGTGGTTTAAGGTTAAAGCAAAAAAAATTCCTTCCAGTAGCACCTTAAAGACCAACTAAGTCAGTTCTTGGTATGAGCTTTCGTGTGCATGCACACTTCTTCAGATACACGGCTACCTATCTGTAAGTGGTTTAAGGTTGTTGTTTTTCACCTCTCTCCCACTCCCTGTGACTTGGAACAGCTGCATCAATGGTGGAAGTTTTGATGGGGTGGGAGCAGCAGCCTCTCCCAGCACAGACAGATCACTTTCCCCCTGCTGAATATCTGTCTGTCACACAGTTGTGTGAGGTGAGCTGTTTTCCTTTCCTTTCCTCACCTTGGGGTGAACTCTGCCGCTGCAGGGTAGGATGGGATCTTCCAGTACGCTCAGAGACTCGGGCTGCAAACCCATATCTACACGGGGAGATTAACATCAGAGCAAGCATGTGTAGAATTTTTCTACCTGGTTTAAATGTCATTCATATCCACATTGCACATTTAAAGGTAAAGGGACCCATGACCATTAGGTCCAGTCATGGACGACTCTGGGGTTGTGGCGCTCATCTCGCTTTATTGGCCGAGGGAGCCGGCGTACAGCTTCCGGGTCATGTGGCCAGCATGACTAAGGCACTTCTGGTGAACCAGAGCAGCGCACGGAAACACCGTTTACCTTCCCGCTGGAGCGGTACCTATTTATCTACGTGCACTTTGACGTGCTTTCAAACTGCTAGGTTGACAGGAGCTGGGACCGAGCAACGGGAGCTCACCCTGTCGCAGGGATTTGAACCGCCGACCTTCTGATCAGCAAGTCCTAGGCTCTGTGATTTAACCCACAGCGCCACCTGCGTCCCCTGTAGCATCCATTGTTATACCACTGTAGCATCCATACTATACTATATATGCTATACCACTGTAGCATCCATTGTTTCCCAAAAAGGATCCCGGGGGCGGGGGGACGTTTGTAGCTCTTGCAGGGGTGTGGGGTCCTTAAAAGTCTTGAGAGTGAAATTCCTGCATTGCAAGGGGTTAGACTAGTTGACCCTCAGGGTCCTGAGTCCACAATTCTATGATTCTATGAAATACCAGCCATAAGGACATAATAGCTCTTCTGCATCAGGCCAGTGGCCCAACTATTCTCACAGTGGCGATCCAAATCCAAAGCTCACAAGCACTACGTTGATCATTCAGTGTGACTTTCCTTAGTGAAAAGAGTACACCTTGAACTGTTTGAGCATGCCCCCCCCCCCCATTTCCCAGGGAATAAGGTATACAGGTACCTTGGATCCTGAATGCCTTGCGACTTGAACATTTTGGCTCCCAAATGCTGCAAGTGAGTGTTCCGGTTTGTGAACGTTCTTTGGAACCCAAACATTCAACGGGGCTTCCGCGGCTTCCAATTGGCTGCAGGAGCTTCCATTTGACTTCCGAGGTACCACTGTAGTTTGATTTTGAATAAATGTATGTGGAGAAAAGATTGGTGCCAGAATTATCATAATCTGGAATTCTCCACAGGAGCCCAGTGCTTCCTGGGACCTAGATTAAGGTTACATAGGAAAAGCAGGAGCAAATCTATTTTCTGCATTCCCTATTGTTGCTATAATGGCCAAAGTAGAATACGGATTGTCCCTGTAGCAGATTCTCTGAGCTCTAGAGCAGCTGTGGGGAACCTTGAGCCCTCCAGATGTTGCCAAAACTCCCATCATTCCTAGCCATTGGCCATGCTTGTCATGGTTGATGAGAGCTGCAGTTCAGTAACATCTGGAAGGCCAAAACGTCTCTGCTCCTGCTGTTTAATGAAGGCAAAAAGCCATAACAAATAATAAATATTTAAAGACAGTTTTAAAATGTGACTATCAACTCTAGATTTACAAAGCTAGAGCAACAGTTCTTCTTTCGCACATCACCAGCGTAACCCACTTCTGTGGTTCCAACAAAATAATACCGGTAAATGGCATATTTGTCCTTTGCTACTTGAAAGTAATATAGTATCTGTGTTGCACCTAAAATATTTATTTCACTTGCTATAAGATCAATAAATCACTGTCTTGGAGCTACATATGGGCTGCATGCTAAAATGTAATGCAGAGGTTAGTGAACTACCAGCTCCCATCATGAACCTTAGACTGGGGCTGATGAGAGTTGGTAGTACACCACCATCTGGAGGACCACAAGTTCCCAGTTGTGACATAATACACCCTACCTTTTATTACTGGTGCAGCACAGATACATAATCTGGCCCCTAAGGGTTTTTACTGTATTGGGGTTTCCATCCCATACAATCTGCACAATTTAAAATGATACCCAGTTTTTTAGGTAGGGCATGCCTCTACAATGTTACCCACCAAGCCAAATACAGGTCACCAACCATATAGGTCAGCCCAATAATATTCTTTTGCTTTTGCAACTAGCCTGGGACTGATGAAAATAAAGAGATTCTCGGCAGCCTGCATTCAACCTGGTGGGTCACAAGTTGTACTGGCCTGGGGTAGGTGTTGTCTGTCTTGAGGGACGTGCTAAAAATAAAAGTGACTTGACTAGAAGGAAAGAAAACATGCCCTAACAGTTCCTTTTTCCTGCCTGATGTCTCGGTGGAAAAATACAGACCTCTCTTCCTTGCTCCAGTCCTATGAAATTATGTTCAGTTGTTGCTTTTGTTGAACCAGTGAAAATGAAGAGACTCCTACAGTGTTTTTCCTGAAATGGCCCTTAATATGCAACATGTATGTGAAGTAAAACTGAATGGGATATTCTAAGCCAAGATGCTTGCCCAGGTTTCTTGGCATTGTTCCAAGAAATGAAGCAGATAGCACAAGAGGAATATCCTGTGTTAGATTTTGATGGCAACAGGAAATGGCTGTGTCACTGCTTCAGGAAAATCCACCCAGAGATCAGGGGTTTTGGACCAACAAATGTGAAGTAACCAATAAGGAGATAGAAGAGTACCGATTCTCAAAATGTTAGGATAGCTCATGCTGTGGAGAGGCTGTGGTGAATTCAAGACAATTCAAGACAATCATTCATGCTGTGGAGAGGCTGTGGTGAATTCAAGACAATCATTCCTGGAACTCAGGAATAATGTTGGTTCCAGGAGGGCAGTCTTTGGCACTCTCAGGGTGCCCCCTTAATCTGAAAGTGAGAGGGCGTGCAAACCAATAATTCTCTCTTAGGTCTGAGCTTGGGTTCCCTGTGCAGAATAGGAACAGGAGCATTATTAAGGGGGTCTTGGCAAATGCCCAAACTTGTCATTCTCTGGAGCTCCTCCTGAATAAAACCTGCCAGGGGGAGACACAGGGCCACTTCAAGTGGTTTGATGAGTCAATTAAAAACCTTTCAGCCAGCAGAAAGGTGGTTCAAGGCGGCGGCAGCAGACCTCTTTAAGAATTGATGTTTGTTTTTATTTATTCATTCACTTGTGATCCCCCAATAACAGTGTTCTCTGAATGGACTACAACAGTAGAACACTAAAACACAGTAACCACCCGCAATCAATTTGAAAATCAATAAAACAATACAAAAACAGGGTGTCTGCTCTTTTTATATGTGATATGAATAAATGAAAAGAATACAATGAAAAGAATAATAAAAGGATCAGTTGTAGCAAATTAAGATGCACTGCAACACTAAAATCTGGGAGAGTAAAAATACACAGATATCAGAAGTGTGGCCTGATGCCAGAAAGAGAATGAGGAAGGTGCCAGATGAGTCTCTGCATAACTCGGGTGCCCCAGCTCAAAAGGCATCTCAGTGGGGACACCCAGAGAAGGGCTCCTGAAGATGATTTCAGGGTCCAGGTAGGTCCATGTGGAAGGCAGTGATCCTTCAGGTAATCTAGTCCCAAGCTGTCAATACAAGACTATGGTTGACTGGCATTGCCTTAAAAGAGGCATTCTTAGAGTGGCTGTGGCTCCCTACTCTGCAAAAGAAGTCATATTCTATTTGGAGAGCTGTCCTTTCCAAGGAGATGACAGGGAGAGCAGAAAGGATTTTGAATTGGCCCCCCAACAGTGGGCAACTGGGCAGCAGGCTGAGCAGGCGTACAGATCTACTGTACTCCCTAACCCTTGGAACATGTCGATGCAGCCCCTTGCACATACTCAATCTACACAGTAGGTTAAGTGAAGGGCTTTAAATCATTCATTCATTCATTCATTCATTGAAAGCATTTTGACGAGAAGAGCTCTCCTGAGCGCCTTACAGATCAATAAAAAGCAAGAGAGTCCCTGCCCTTAGCCTGACAATCTAAAAGTAGGAAAAGTGAAAGCGAGCTCAAGCACCCAGATCTCCCAAGTTGGGGTGGAAACAGGAGGTAGGGAACAACTGAGAGGGCTAAAAGAAGCTAGTTTCTCAACAGAGCTTACCTTCTCTTCCTCTGCTCAGCAGCCTGGTGGAATGGCTTTGAGCATGGGAGTGACAAAGTTTCACCAACACAATGGGGGTACAGCTCTGAATAAGGAGATGGTCAGTTCCTCACAGAGAGACTGTACCATCCCAAGTTTTGCTTCAAAGTGCATTTCACTCAAATTCCACCTCAAGACCCATCTTCTCCATGAAGATTTTGGCACACCCAGTTCTCATGCCGCACTGTAACGAAACCTAAGTGGGCATAAATTAACTTATCAAACGTTCTTCTGCTGGGTCAAATGTTAGATTGTAAGCTCTCTGAGGCAGAGGCCTGCACATTTCTACTCTGTTGAGTGTCGTGCCCATTGATGGTGTTATATGAATTAACGGTTTGAGAGCACCCCATCTCAAAATGACTCCTGTGTCAGTAATTTGCCAGACTGAAGAGAAGGCCACGTAACAGCATGAAAGCCAGAAAATACTAATTAAGAAGCATGTGAGTTGATAAGATTGAACGACTCATACATTTCTCCCTCATTTTGGTCCTGAAGTAAGTACTGCTTCATATTAAGAGGGAAATTGTTCATACCTGTTTCACATTATTATTATTATTATTATTATTATTATTATTAGTTGTTGTTGTAGTAGTAATATTTATACCCCACCCATCTGGCTGGGTTTCCCCAGCCACTCCGGGCGGCTTCCAACCGAATATCAAAAACACAATACAGCATGTAAATCATATAGATGTAATCCCAGATGAGTCTGTGTCTCTCAAGTAGGACTTCCAAGTCTAGGATGCTTTCCTGTCTCCCCCTGGTTTGTTGTATGTGCATGCAATGGCACACAGCCCAGGAGACCAAGAGTGACCATGACTGGTGGAACAGTGTACAAATAAAATCCACCATCTCCGGTCGTGCCCAAAGGTTAAGGCTTTCTGGGAAATGATCTATAATGAACTGAAAAAGGTATTTAAGTATACCTTTCTTAAGAAACCAGAGGCCTTTCTTTTGGGCATTGTTGGCCAGATGGTGTTAAAGAAGGATAGAACCTTTTTTATGTATGCAACAACAGCAGCAAGAATACTCATCACAAAGTACTGGAAGACACAAGATTTGCCCACCTTGGAAGAATGGCAGATGCAACTGATAGACTACATGGAACTGGCAGAAATGACTGGCAGAATCCGAGACTTGGGAGAAGAACAAACAGAAGAAGATTGGATGAAATTTAAAGACTATCTGCAAAAACATTGTAAACTATTTGAATGTTAAAACGATGCAGGATATAGAGATAGTGTGGCATTAGTGACAAAATTGAAAGGAACGTGCAAAGATGTTGTATAAGTAACAAGTAAAGAAACATAGCAAAATTAATCAATGATGGGGATTAGAAGATAAGTGGTTAGCAGTGGCAATGGTTAATTTAAAAGAAATTAAGTAACATTAAGATTAGTTAAAATAATGGAAGAGTTTGCTGAAACTAATTTGGAAATTGGAATACAGAAAAGGGAGGTGTGAGGGAGTCGGGAAAGTAAGGTTTATGAAATTAAGAATTGAACTTATATATTTTTGTTTGATTTTTATGTGTTATATTGTTTATTGTCTGTTATTGTGTTGTTTTGTTTGGTTTGTTATGATAAAATCTGTTGAAACCCTAATAAAAATCTTTTTAAAAAAAAAATAAAAAAAATCCACCATCTCCTTTGCCCATAAAAGTCAACAGCTTCCACAGACGTATGTTAGGTGCCACAACATAAAAGGTCTTGTGCCAAATCACACATACATGCACCTTGCCTTGGAAAACACAAGACATATCCTTCCTGTGTCCCTATTTTCCATGGACAGTCCTGGATTTACAGAAGCCATCCCAGTTTCTGATTTGATCCCGGAATGTCCCGCTGTTCCTTAGGACGTCCTTATTTTCACTGGAGAAATGTTGGAGGGTATGCAAGGAGCTTGTTATGTACTGAGGTTCTCACCCTGGGCCAGCAGGGGGATACTGTAGATAGTTTTCACTCAGGTCCACATATGCAAATAAGGAATTGAAAGTGATGTTCAGTGATTGGATAGTTACAGAAAGTTGTTACTGTTGCTCTGTAGTGGAGCTCTATACAGGCAGGTTGGCTGAACCCTTCAGTTCTCTTCTGGCCTGTGAATAAACAAGAGCTGTTTGAAGAATCGCTGTGTTGTCTGATATGTTCACCCACAACTTAACACTGGCGACAAGGCTTTTTTTGGTTCTTGCAATATATGACCCATATGCCCAGTCCCAGTCATGAACCTAGTTGTCTTACAACAGCTGTCTTTAGGGAGAGGTTCAGTGGTAGAGCATATTTACAGACAGAAGGTTCCATGTTCAATCTTCAGCATCTCCTATTAGGGCTGGAAGACACCCCTGCCAGGGTAAAAGCAAAAAGATGATTGGCAGCACTTCAGGTTTGTTTTCAACTCAGGCACTCAGCCAAGGCCACATGTGTTCTACACCTCCACCCTGACCACCTTTGGGAAGCTGTCTTACACCAAGTCATAACTTTATCTAGCTCAGTATATTGACTGGTGTTATGTACTGAGTTGAATAGGATCCAAACTGCAGCAGTCTGATTGGTCCCCAGTGGCGTAGCGTGGGGGGTGCAGGGGGGGCCGGGCGGACCGGGCGCAACATCTGGGGGTTAGGGTTAGGGGGCGCAAATCCATGGGTTAGGGGGCGCAAATCCACGGGTTAGGGGGCACAAATTACTTGCCTTGCCCCGGGTGCTGACAACCCACGCTACGCCACTGTTGGTCCCAGAAAAATAGGATTCAGAATGCAGCAGTCTGATTGGTCCTAGAACAATGCAGCAGTATGATTGGTCTGCAGGAGCCACCCAATCCAGCTCCAGGTGGAAGTGGATCCACAACCTGATTGGCCTACAGGAGAATTCTGGAATTAGCCAATCACGTGCAGCCCATTGTGTAAATAATGTATATAAAGCAGATACTTTGAGGGGACTTTCATTCCTCCTCACCACTATGAGCTGAATAAAGAGCATGAAATCCACTCTCGACTCTGAGTATATTTCAACTGGCAGTAGCTTTCCAGGGCTTCAAGTGGGGGTCTCTCCCAGCTATACCTGGAAATTGAACCTGAGATCTCCTGCCGAAGCTCTGCCACTGAGCCCTTCCCCGACAGATATTAAACATTTCTCCCGTTATCACAAACCTCATGCTGTCACCTCTCTGGAATGGGCCTGCCTGACTTGGCAGCTGTGGCGCAGGCGCCAAGACTCTAATCAGCCCTTGGACTAGAAGTTCAAATAAATGCAGGTTTTTAAAGGGGCGTTTTGTTCCGTCTAGAAAGGTGAGACCGAGACTAGAGTCTGAAGAAGGATGGCAGGAGCACTTATACTGCCTCCGTCTCTCGATTCAAGGTGGTGTACAGGGCAGCGACTGGCCTGAGTGAGCTTCATCACCGGGCGGGGATTTGAACCCTGGTCTCCTAAGGTGCTAGTCTGACAGTCTAACCAGGGGTCAGCAAACTTTTTCAGCAGGGGGCCGGTCCACTGTCCCTCAGACCTTGTGAGGGGCCTGACTATATTTTTGGGGGCAATGAATGAATTCCTATGCCCCACAAACAACCCAGAGATGCATTTTAAATAAAAGCACAAATTATACTCATGTAAAAGCACACTGATTCCTGGACTGTCTGTGGGCCGGATTTAGAAGGCAATTGGGCCGGATCCAGCCCCCAGGCCTTAGTTTGCCTACCCATGGTCTAACCACTATGCCACATTGACTCACTGGAGTGCACTTCTTTGACAGCCAAGGTGTTTTGTGGGGACCCACTTCTCTTGCTGAATCTGTACTGTTCTCTTTTTATTGGGCTAGTTTGGCCATTGTGTTGATAAATGCATGCTCACGTTTTTCAACTCACCCTGGGACCTTATGTTTTTTTAAAAAAAAATCAGCCAGAGCTCACAGGAACTCCTCCTCACTGCACCTCGCAGGTGGGCGCCATTGTCATTCTAAGACAGGCACCCCCAAACTCGGTCCTCCAGATGTTTTGGGACTACAACTCCCATTATCCCTAGCTAACAGGACTCACTGGTCAGGGATGATGGGAATTGTAGTCCCAAAACTTCTGGAGGGCCAAGTTTGGGGGGTGCCTGTTCTAAGAGAATGAAGAAGGTGTTCATGGTTAGCTCTGGCACCTCTTTTTCCAGAAAAATAGCACTGGAATAAACAAAGTGCATTTCTTCTGACAGCAAAATTCTGACGCCAGTTTCCACAAGTCCAAAATGTTTGGATGCAAGATAGGTAGGTAGGTAGATAGATAGATAGATAGATAGATAGATAGATAGATAATTTATTACATTCGGAGACCAGCTTATAAAAGACACTTGGGGGTACAATCCCAGAAGGAAAACAAACATTTAAAACAATGTACCACAATAAATTTAAAATTTATAAATGCGATAAGCATATAGACACTTAAAACTTTAAGATAAGCTACTGCAGCGAGATGACCCAGAGTCACCCATGGAACCAAGTTTGGGGATTTTCTTAACAAACTAGTTTGAGTTGGGGGGTGGTCTGTGCCTACAGATCTGTACACAGAATCTGGCGACCATCCGGGTCATCTTCTGATCTTTGCCTAACAGGAAAAGGTCATATTTTTGCTTTTCCGGGAGGTCAGCAAGCCTCACCAGCAGGGGATCAATGGTCTCACTACGTGCCTCTTCATAAAAGGGACATCTAAAGAACAAGTGCTCTGGCCTTCCTATCTCCCCCAATGAACAGGCGCAAAGTCTTTGAGCATATGGGACTTTTTTAAAGGATCCTTCCAGGACCGGCGAGGGATGCAAGATATTATAGATGAGACGCCATAGAACGATGTGTGGACATTCTACCTATGACTGCTCTCTTGGGAATGTTCACCTCTAGGCAGCGGCAGAGTGTATGCCCACGCTGCCCAGGGCGTGGCGTGCTCCTGAGGGGGGCGTGGCACGGAGGGTGCCCTTCCAGGCGCGGGATAGCCGCTCAGGTTCCCAGAGCGGTGTGTGCGCCCCGCAGCTGGGGTGGAGTGAGCCGCTTACGGGGGTGCAGGGAGCCGGCCATGGCGTACATTTGGTGCAACGCCCGCCCGTGACTCCCAACCCTCCCCCAAGCTGTCAAAATGAAGGGGGAAGGGGGGAAATGCCACTGGCAAAGTGGCGCAGATCCCCCCCCCCCATCCTGACGGCTTGGGGTAGGCTTGGTGGTTGCGGGCGGGCGGCGCGCCGAATGTCACCCCCTCAATGAGGACACCTGGGTCGGTCTGCCCCCACCGCCCCCCTTCCTATGCCCCTGCCTCTAGGCGCATAATGTCACCTTTTGAAAGCTCTGTCAACATGCTGATGAAATTAAGACACACTCTGTACGATATTCCATTCCACTCTTGAAGCTTGTCATTGTAACAGAGCAATCCTAGATAAGCTTTTAATACGAATGATAAGCTTGACTCAGGAAAAAGGTTCTAACATACTTAGAAGGCTGCTTTTTGTGTTGTTCTCCCGTCGGAGGTGGTGGGAAATAAATCGTTGCACTTTGGCCAACTCTCTCTCTCTCTCTCTCTCTCTCTCTCTCTCTCTCTCATACACACACACACAGTGGGAAACACTGTATGAAAACCTCTATTGCTTGTTCAATTGGCTGCCTGTTGTGAACTGGCATAAGCCCATCCATTGTTGCTGAAGGCACATAAAACACATTATGGATTTAAAGGAAATACTCAGAAATGTAACAGGCACCGAGATGTGCCTGTCTTTGATGTGTTTACTCATGGCGTTATGTAAGAGTAAATGGATAGCATTGTTTCTCCCGCACCGGAAGAAAATGAGCTCAGTTTTGACATGTCCGTTCGAACAGGCCTGCCAAACTCATTGATTTACTTCCTCAGATCTGTATCCCACCTTTCTTCCAAGGAACTAAGGCAGCCTACCTGGTCCCCCCCCCCACCCCATTTTTTCCTCACAACAATCCTTGCGAGGGAGGCGAGTCTTGAAAGGATTTGGGCGCAAGCATCTGACCCTATGAGCATCCTGGCTGAGTAGGGATTTGAACCTGGCACCCCATGGGCATGCTAACCACTACATAACACTGCCTCTCCTTATGGCAGATGTGGGATATCAGTCACGTATTATGTGTGTGTACTTCATAACACACAGTTACTGGTTCCTTTTTCAGTCAGCCCTTCTCCCAACGAAGAGGTGTGTGAGAAAATACAGATAAAATTGCAAAGGTCATAATATAAACACTAACAGCACAGTCCTATGTATTCTTAATAAACGTAAAGGGACCCCTGACCATTAGGTCCAGTCGTGACCGACTCTGGGGTTGCGGTGCTCATCTTGCTTTGTTGGCTGAGGGAGCCGGCATGACTAAGCCACTTTTGGCGAACCAGAGCAGCGCACGGAAACGCCATTTACCTTCCCGCCGGAGCAGTACCTATTTATCCACTTGCACTTTGACGTGCTTTCAAACTGCTATGTTGGCAGGAGCAGGGACTGAACAACGGGAGCTCACCCCGTCGCGGGGATTCGAACCGCCGACCTTCTGATCAGCAAGCCCTAGGCTCTGTGGTTTAACCCACAGCACCACCCGCGTCCCACTGTATTCGTTCCATGTATGCTTAATAAATAATAATAATTTTATTAGTTATATGCGCCACCATTCTGGGTGGCTTCCAGCAAAATATAAGCATACAATAAAACATCAAGCATTTTAAACTTCCCGATAACAGGGCTGCCTTCAGATGTCTTCTAAAAGTTGTGTAGTTTTTTTATCTCCTTGACATCTGATGGGAGGGCATTCTACAGGGAGGGCGCCACTGCTGAGAAGGCCCTTTGCTTGGTTACCTGTAACTTCACTTCCCGCAGTGAGGGAACCGCCAGAAGGCCCTTGGAGCTGGACCTCAGTGTCCGGGCTAAATGATGGAAAAATTCAGAAGTCTCATCCCCCCCCCCCCCCAGATATAGAGCCATAATGTATGTCTGTATATATCTGTAGAATTGTGTTCCGACAGTTCACCAAAATTCATGAAATCAGTGTGTTTTAATTATATATCATGCCACTCCATATGCTTCATGAAATAAACCCTTTTATCTTTTCTTTTCTTTTTCTAGACTCTGACAACATCTAAGTGGCAGTGCCTCGCCTTGAAGGGAGCAGGTCCCAGGACCATGAATGTAGCATTGCATGCTTTGCAACACCTTTGTGACTCTTAAAGAGGCCCTTTTTGCGCTGTTGGCAAGAAAGATTAGGAAGAAGAAATTCTACAAAATAATAAGGGAGATTCAGAGGTCTAAACTGAAATGTGCTCTGTGTAGTTGTAGAGGTTCCCCATCTATAGTCTCATTTGCAATACATGGTTCTGTTGGTTCAAGTCGAGGTTCTGGTTTATATTTTATACTGCCTGCATTGTATGGTTTGGCTATGTCCTTTGGCTAGCACGGGACGCGGGTGGCGATGTGGGTTAAACCACAGAGCCTAGGACCTGCCGATCAGAAGGTCGGCGGTTCGAATCCCAGCGACGGGGTGAGCTCCCATTGCTCGGTCCCTGCTCCTGCCAACCTAGCAGTTCGAAAGCACATCGAAGTGCAAGTAGATAAAAGGTACCGCTCTGGCGGGAAGGTAAACGGCGTATGTGTGCGCTGCTCTGGTTCGCCAGAAGTGGCTTAGTCATGCTGGCCACATGACCCGGAAGCTGTACGCCAGCTCCCTTGGCCAATAAAGCGAGATGAGCGCCGCAACCCCAGAGTCGGTCACGACTGGACCTAATGGTCAGGGGTCCCTTTACCTTTACCTTGGCTAGCACAACTTTCTGAACTGAACTGAACTGAACTGTTTTTGTATTTAGGCACACTAGAAAAGGGCGGAGCAAATTTGTGTGTGAGCAGGTCAGGGGTAGCACGCGAGTCTGTAGGCTGCTCCCGGTTGCCTAATCATGGTTTGATTGTGACGTCTGAACTAGGCCTGTGTGTCTGTCTCCATGCAAAACAATCTTATGTCTTTAAAGACATGAAATCTAAAGAGTAAGTCTTAGCAGTTTCTTGGCCTTGCGGTTTCCATTTGGGTTGAGATGAAGATGTGTCATTTTTCGGCTGGATGACTTTTATTTCTGATTAAGGTGAAAGAAAGAAAGAAAGAAAGAAAGAAAGAAAGAAAGAGCAACCATAAATCTCTGGAAGAAAGGAGAGAAGGCAGAAACAAAGCCTTCCCTTCCAAGGACCATCTGTGTGTTCAAGGCTCCCATAAGAGAGTCTCCTTCTGCTTGCTCACACCAGAGCAGCCACAAAGCAAGTTGGATGGCTTCTCAAGGCATTGCATAGGAAAAAACCCTACCAATGTCCAGTGCCACTATTACATTTGTAGTGTTATTATTCCTTTCCTGTTGAATAATTGCTACCTCTGTCTAGTGTTATATCCAGTGGCGTAGCGTGGGGGGTGCAGGGGGGGCCGGCCACACCGGGCGCAACATCTGGGGGTTAGGGGGCGCAAATCCACGGGTTAGGGGGCGCAAATTACTTGCCCTGCCCCGGGTGCTGACAACCCACGCTACACCACTGGTTATATCACCAACCACCAGGCCAGTCACATCCCATTTTGCTGTTTGAGGCAGAGTGGGAGGTATGCCTCTGCTGTCTATGCCACCCACCCAGACATCTCCACCACTGGCAGAGAAGTGGCTCCAGCATCGGTGCCAATTTCTGGTAGGATCTCGCAGATTTGCCATGAGATATTGCCCAAAATCAGCACTGATGCCAACTCCACTTCTCCACTGGTGGCAGAGGAGAGGGGTGCCCGTGGGGGCTTTGCTTTTGAGTGCCTGCCCATCACTTTCCTTACAGCTAACAGTCTAGGAGACTGATCGCCAGAGAATTGATGCTTTTGAATTATGGTGCTGGAGGAGACTCTTGAGAGTCCCATGGACTGCAAGAAGATCCAACCTATCCATTCTTAAGAAAATCAGCCCTGAGTGCTCACTGGAAGGACAGATCCTGAAGCTGAGGCTCCAATACTTTGGCCACCTCATGAGAAGAGAAGACTCCCTGGAGAAGACCCTGATGTTGGGAAAGATGGAGGGCACAAGGAGAAGGGGACGACAGAGGATGAGATGGTTGGACAGTGTTCTCGAAGCTACCAGCATGAGTTTGACCAAACTGCGGGAGGCAGTGGAAGACAGGAGTGCCTGGCGTGCTCTGGTCCATGGGATCACGAAGAGTCGGACGTGACTAAACGACTAAACAACAACAACAACAATCTAATTGCAGGTTTATTGCATGGCAGCACCCAATCCACAACTGCAGGAGGTGAATTTGCCAGTGTGCTATTGAATCCCACCCACAAATTAGCAACAAGTCTTGACCCTACCCGTTTTTAACCCCAACAGTGCTGGAAATAGTTGCGCCACCCATCATTTTCCAGACAAAAGGGTGTCACCTTTGTATCTATAATTATATTATAGGCAACAATTCAGAAAAGACTAGAGAATTTCACAAATTTCCAGGCCTGTTCCCATTTCCCTCCTCTGGATATGAGACATGAGCTGCTCTCTTTCACAATGCGAATGCTGAATGGATTGAATGAAGAGCGATGGAACACAGATTTGTGATGCTTAGAATTTTGGTCCAGCTCTGTAAGCAACCAGCAAAAGGCAATTCATGGTGAGATACATTCCCTAGACAGAGAAGGGAGAACATCTTTTATATGCTCTTTCAAGTGCCAGCTAGTTTCCGGAGCACTTCAGGCATCTTTCGCTGAGTGCATATTATAAGGCTAATTCGTAGGGGGCGGAGTTGGGGGGGGTGAAAAGCGAGAGGTCGGAGATGTACCATTTTGCAGTAGGATGATGCCTGCTAGTATGCAGGCTTAAGCCAGCGGGACAATTGTAAATAATGCAATCTGATGCGATCTAAGGGAAATAATCAGGATATTTTAATTATTATTATTTCATCCCCTCTGAAGGTGCTCGTTAACGTTTCATGATGACATTGAAGGAGCTAATTCGATAAATACCAGTACCAATTAGTGACAATGGCCGGGCAGCTGGCGTGTGGGGAGAGAGGCTTACTAAGCTAATCATAATTGCCTTGCTACTACCTTGTGGTCCTCTGGGCTCTTTGTTCTGTCCATCTGTTGTCTCTCCGCCGCGGCCACAAGGCTTTTCGGGAAGTGACCTCAGCGCTATTCATGTACAGTACCTAGCACAATGGGGACTCTGGCCGGGGCTTTCAGGTGGCAAAAACAGATCAATTGGATGACTCACCTTTTGGTCCCTGAAACGCTTACAACTTGTTGCAAGATAAAATATAAAAACAACAGCAGTGTGTGTCTGTGTAGAAAGCAATTCACAAAACCAGCAGAGGAAGCAAAAGTCTAGTTAAACCTATAAGATACAGTGGTACCTCGGGTTACATACGCTTCAGGTTACAGACTCCGCTAATCCAGAAATAGTGCTTCAGTTTAAGAACTTTGCTTCAGAATGAGAACAGAAATTGTGCTCCGGCGGTGCGACAGCAGCAGGAGGCCCCATTAGCTAAAGTGGTGCTTCAGGTTAAGAACAGTTTCAGGTTAAGTACGGACCTCTGGAACGAATTAAGTACTTAACCTGAGGTACCACTGTAATTCCAAATAACTCAACCAGCTACCAGAGAGATCAAAAGGTTCTCGGAAGGAAAACTTGTTTGTTCATGACGCTGGAATAGCAATGCACTGTTCCAGTGCACGGTATGAGGGTACATCTTCATCTAGCATTCTTGGAATCAGTGGGGATCAGTGGCATGGAGTCAAGACGTTCCTTTTCTGTAACTCAGAGATGGGGAACCTTTTCCGTCCTACGGGGTGTGTTTTGAGCAGCCTTCAGGAGGGCAACTTGCAAGCATGTGGGTACCAGCAGTGGTCCATTCTGCTGAGCACCATAATAAAGGCCTGCCCCCTCTAGCCAACAAAGTAGGGGTATAATAATTAATTGAAAGAATAAATAACCAAAATCAGTTAAAAACACAAAGACAACAAATACATTATTCATTCATTCATTCATTCAATTTGCATTCCACCCTTCATCCGTAGACCTCAGAGTGGTGGCTCCTGGAAGCTGTCTCCATGGGACAGCAGCCACACCCCAGGAAATGGTTTCAACTGGCCAGCTAAACCAGGTGAGGGTAGCCAGTGGGTCTCAAACCCTCAGGGAGTTAGGGACCTCCACTGCATGCAAAGACAGACTCTGGCAGGTTCAGCAGAAGAGGCCAATTGTGAGGTCCAATGGGCAAGAAGGTGGTTTCTGCACCTGCTGTAGAGGGAAGTGAGGGGTTGGCGGGACAAAATATACACCAGGAAGCTTAGTTGGGTCAGAGTCGAGTATACCCTTCCAGAGTTAACACTAAATACATTACTTCTGGTAAATGAGCCACTATAACTGCTAGAGGGCTGTGACAATTTGTATCCCAGGCTTCTTAGACTCATCTACCCATGTACTATTGTGCACAGTGGCGTAGCGTAGGGGGTGCAGGGGGGGCCGGCCACACCGGGCGCAACATCTGGGGGTTAGGGTTAGGGGGCGCAAATCCACGGGTGAGGGGGCGCAAATTACTTGCCTTGCCCCGGGTGCTGACAACCCACGCTACGCCACTGGTAGGGATGGGTGCCTTTTTCCAGCTTTGGCTGGTTAGAACATAAGAAAGGGTGCTGGATCAGGCCAACGGCCCACTTTATCCAGCATCCCATTCCCACAGTGGCCACCCAGATGTCTTTGGGAAACCCTCCAGCAGGACCCAGGTGCAAGAGCATTCTCTGTGGTTTCCAGCAACCAGCACTCAGAAGCATCACTGCCTCTGACCATGGGGGCAGAGCATGGCCATGATGGCTACTTGCCATCGATAGCCTCGCCCTCCATGAATTTGTCCAACCCCTTGTAAATCCATAGTTCACCAGCCATGATCTTTCCTGACAAAATCAGATCTTGCCAGACTCATTCAGGCCCTCCATACTCACCACCATAGATAGCACTTTGTGGGGGGGGGGGCTGCCTTAAGTGGTAGAACATCGTCTTTACATTGGAAGGTCCTGAGTTCAATTTCTGGCATCTACAGGTCAGGCTGGGAATGTCCCCTGTCTGAAACCCCCGACAGAGTAGGCAATACTCAGCTATTATTCCTGCATTGCATGGGATTGGAGTAGATGACCCTTGGGATCCCTTCCAACTTTAAATTCTATACAGTGGTACCTCAGGTTACAGAAGCTTCAGGTTACAGAAACAGTACCTTGGGTTAAGAACTTTGCTTCAGGATGAAAACAGAAATCACATGGCAGCGGCGCGGTGGCAGCAGGAGGCCCCATTAGCTAAAGTGGTACCTCAGGTTAAGAAGAGTTTCAGGTTAAGAACGGACCTCCGGAACAAATTAAGTTCTTAACCTGAAGTACCACTGTAATTCTATGAAACCATAGTCTGGCATTTGTTGTTGTTTAGTTGTTTAGTCGTGTTCGACTCTTCATGACCCCATGGACCAGAGTACGCCAGGCACTCCTGTCTTCCACTGCCTTTGGAACACTGCAGTTTGGTCAAACTCATGTTGGTAGCTTCAAGAACACTGTCCAACCATCTTGTCCTCTGTCATCCAAAGTATTGGAGCCTCAGCTTCAGGATCTGTCCTTCCAGTGAGCACTCGGGGCTGATTTGATCTTCTTGCAGTCCATGGGACTCTCAAGAGTCTCCTCCAGCACCATAATTCAAAGCATCAATTCTCTGGCGATCAGCCTTCTTTATGGTCCAGCTCTCACTTCCATATACTGTATCACTACTGGGAAAACCATAGCTTTTACTAAATGGACCTTTGTTGGCAAGGTGATGTCTCTGCTTTTTAAGATGCTGTCCGGGTTTGTCATTGCTTTTCTCCCAAGAGCAGGCGTCTTTTAATTTTGTGGCTGCTGTCACCATCGGCAGTGATCATGGAGCCCAAGAAAGTAAAATCTCTCACTGCCTCCATTTCTTCCCCTTCTATTTGCCAGGAGGTGATGGGCCCAGTGGACATGATCTTAGTTTTTTTGATGTTGAGCTTCAGACCATATTTTGCGCTCTCCTCTTTCACCCTCATTAAAAGTTCTTTAATTCCTCCTCACTTTCTGCCATCAAGGTTGTGTCATCTGCATATCTGAGATTGTTGATATTTCTTCCGGCAATCTTAATTCCGGTTTGGGATTCACCCAGTCCAGCCTTTCGCATGATGAATTCTGCATTTAAGTTAAATAAGCAGGGAGACAATATACAGCCTTGTCATACTCCATTCCTAATTTTGAACCAACCAGTTGTTCCATATCCAGTTTTAACTGTAGCTTCTTGTCCCACATAGAGATTTCTCAGGAGACAGATGAGATGATCAGGAGGTGTTCAACTTTAAGAACTTGCCTTATTGCATTTGCTGTTGTTTAGTCATTTAGTCGTGTCCGACTCTTCGTGACCCCATGGACCAGAGCACGCCAGGCACTCCTGTCTTCCACTGCCTCCCGCAGTTTGGTCAAACTCATGCTGGTAGCTTCGAGAACACTGTCCAACCATCTCACCCTCTGTTGTCCCCTTCTCCTTGTGCCCTCCATCTTTCCCAACATCAGGGTCTTTTCCAGGGAGTCTTCTCTTCTCATGAGGTGGCCAAAGTATTGGAGCCTCAGCTTCAGGATCTGTCCTTCCAGTGAGCACTCAGGGCTGATTTCCTTCAGAATGGAGAGGTTTGATCTTCTTGCAGTCCATGGGACTCTCAAGAGTCTCCTCCAGCACCATAATTCAAAAGCATCAATTCTTTGGCAATCAGCCTTCTTTATGGTCCAGCTCTCACTTCCATACATCACTACTGGGAAAACCATAGCTTTAGCTATACGGACCTTTGTTGGCAAGTTATTACATTTATATACCACCTTTTTCTTTCAAGGAGCTCAAGGCACCGTACATAGTTCTCTTCCTCCCCATTTCATCTGCACAACAACCCTGTGAGGTAGGTTAGGCCAAGAGATGGTGGCTGGCCCAAGGTCACCCGGTGAGCTTCATGACTGATTGGGGGGATTCAAACCTTGATCTCCCAGGTCCTAGTCCAACACTCTAACCATTACACCACACTGCCTCTCTAAATTGGGCCTGGTAGCTCAGTGCGGTGCTTTTCCAGAGCCAGCAATGCATGGTCCCTTCAGGCTGCTCCACTTGCTATCCTGGCGCCCGCATTCTGCACTAAACAAATCCTCCAGACTGTCTTCAAGGGCAGCCCCATGAAGAATGCACTGCAGTAGTCCAGGCATGAAGTCAACAGAGCACATAGCACTGAAGCTAACAAGCACCTTCACATGGGATGAAATAATAATAATTAAAAAGTACTGAGACTCCAGTGGCAAGATTGGACCCAAGAGTGCCCCCAACAAACCTGTTCCTTCAGGGAAAGTGCAGGTCATACACATCATTCAGGAACGAGCTGCCCACAGCACTTTCATCTTATCAGGATCCAGTCTCAATTTATTGGCTCTCCTCCAGCCCATCATTGCTTCCAAACCCCAGTGCAACACCTTCATAGCCTCTCCTGACGCAATGTTCCCATTTTTGGGCAATGTCTTTCGTAAAGAGCTAATCCTGGCGAGACCAAATCTGTGCTTTGTACACCGATTTCCTTCCATTCAAGTTCCTTTGTATTGCACACACGTCTTGCCTTTGTCACCACTTCTCTGTTCCAAATAGAACAGTTCTGAAAGAACCTTCCTTGCGACGCCAAATAATGCACGTATATAGCATCGTAGTTAATTTAAGAATGAATGGAGGAAGATGGAATAGAAACCTTTGAGTGCCCTCTAGTGACAGGCTGGATAGCTTATGCCTCAGTCGATTCAACAATTGTTCCTACTAGTCCCTAGCCTCCACGACTAGCCCAGCCTTAGAGGCAAAGTACCGTAATTCCAGGTGTGGCTAATCTCATCTATGCAAGTCTCTCGGGAGAAAAAGACAATGCATTTTAATTTTTTAGAGGAGGAGCACAGTGGCAGCTTGGTATCTAGTGATTTCCAGGGGGAACAATTTGCCTTGGGTGCCTTGGGAAGAGATGCAAATACAAAGAGAAATAAATAAAGAGAAATACATTTCAGCCTGATCTGCCTCCCTCAGCATGCTCCCAATGCCACTTAGATATTAATATTTTTAATAAAAAAAATATTAAGTGGGATATGAATGCTTTTAAGTAAGAAAAATAGATAAAAATATTTCTGTAGCTGGCAAGAAATGGATAAAGATACAGATATATAGATATTACAAACACACACAAATCACTTTCAGTGTGCATGATGATCCTCTTTCAGTGCAAGAGGACAGGCCTTCTGCCCCAGGGAGCTTACAATAAGATATAAATTGCTTAGGGCTCATTCACATACTGACATGTGTGCTACTTCTCCCCTGCCCAGTGCATATGACCTTTCATGATCTGCTTATACAGTGGTACCTCAGGTTAAGTGCTTAATTCGTTCCGGAGGTCCGTACTTAACCTGAAACTGTTCTTAACCTGAAGCACCACTTTAGCTAATGGGGCCTTCTGCTGCTGTCGCGCCTCCAGAGCACTATTTCTGTTCTCATCCTGAAGCAAAGTACTTAACCCGAGGTAATATTTCTGGGTTAGTGGAGTCTGTAACCTGAAGCGTATGTAACCTGAGGTACCACTGTATACTCAAATGTCTTTACGCACTACTATGAACGATACATACGCACACAGGAAGTTTGATTCAAGATGAAAACAAATATATTTCCCTTCAGGAATGGGTGCAGGGTGAGTTCCTTTTGTCCCCATGCCAGTCTTGAACCTGTTTATCTGAAAAACAGCCATCATTTGAAACTTTCAGTTCTTTGCATTTTGCAATGCAGTTCTCCAGGCAAGTACTCTATACAAATATGTGTGTGTGTGTGTGTGTTACACCATTGTTTTATTGCTATGTTTTCTTCATCTGTATGCCACCTAGAGAACTGATTTTATGAGGCATCCAAGAAATACAAATAGCAACAAAACAGATTTTTATTTTTTCTAAATAGGTATAGGTTTGCTGTGGGTTGGCTGAGAGGATCAAGGCATTAATGCGGAGGTGAGATATGGTTATTCAATATCCCACCAGATCAACACACACTAGTTTCCTTCAACCCATAAGTCAGATTTATGAATTAAACATACAGAATCGCAGCCAAGGAAATATATAGACTAAATCACAGTATTAGCTTTAGCATCTAAAATATGCCCTGCCTGATAAAATTGGCAGATAAACTTTATCTTTTGTAGCTGTAGAAGAGCTAGAGTACAAAGTAGTACATGAACCAGAAATCAAAAGCCTCTGTCTACAAGATGCATGAACAGAAGGGAGCAGATTTTATGCTGACTCTAAACTAAAGAGCATGAACAGAGTACTTGGTTGCATGTTTATAGGAACATGCCTGTGAAACTGATGCAATGGCATGTTCAGCCTTAGGTTATCCAGTATAGGTCAAGCCACGGTCAAAGCAATAGTAGCAGGATGCACATTTACTGCTCAGGCAGGTTAGAGGTCTGGGCGAAACAAAGGCGGATCAATTGTACAAGAAGCATATTAGACCCTTAGGAAGGAGGCAGGTTGGGCATTTGAGTAAAACAAAGGTCAGTTAAGTATGCAATTTCTGCAATTTAATTGCATCCCTATTTCCAGCACTGTTGGGATTAAAAACGGGTAGGGTCAAGACTTGTTGCTAATTTGTGGGTGGGATTCAATAGCACACTGGCAAATTCACCTCCTGCAGTTGTGGATTGGGTGCTGCCATGCAATAAACCTGTAATTAGACTGTTGTTGTTGTTGTTGTTTAGTCGTTTAGTCACGTCCGACTCTTCGTGATCCCATGGACCAGAGCACGCCAGGCACTCCTGTCTTCCACTGCCTCCCACAGTTTGGTCAAACTCATGCTGGTAGCTTTGACAACACTGTCCAACCATCTCATCCTCTGTCGTCCCCTTCTCCTTGTGCCCTCCATCTTTCCCAACATCAGGGTTTTTTCCAGGGAGTCTTCTCTTCTCATGAGGTGGCCAAAGTACTGGAGCCTCAGCTTCAGGATCTGTCCTGCCAGTGAGCACTCAGGGCTGATTTCCTTCAGAATGGATAGGTTTGATCTTCTTGCAGTCCATGGGACTCTCAAGAGTCTCCTCCAGCACCATAATTCAAAAACATCAATTCTTCGGCGATCAGCCTTCTTTCTGGTCCAGCTCTCACTTCCATACATCACTACTGGGAAAACCATTTGGAAGCTCATAAAGGTAAAGGTAAAGGTACCCCTGCCCGTACGGGCCAGTCTTGACAGACTCTGGGGTTGTGCGCCCATCTCACTCAAGAGGCCAGGGGCCAGCGCTGTCCGGAGACACTTCCGGGTCATGTGGCCAGCGTGACATCGCTGCTCTGGTGAGCCAGAGCCGCACACGGAAACGCCGTTTACCTTCCCGCTGGTAAGCGGTCCCTATTTATCTACTTGCACCCGAGGGTGCTTTCGAACTGCTAGGTTGGCAGGCGCTGAGACCGAGCAGCGGGAGCGCACCCCGCCGCAGGGATTCGAACCGCCGACCTTTCGATCGGCAAGTCCTAGGCGCTGAGGCTTTAACCCACAGCGCCACCTGCGTTCCCTTGGAAGCTCATAGGTTTGTCCAAAAAGGGGTGGGTGCAAATTCACAGCAGGTTCACCACTCATGATATTGTGCCCATCTGGGAAGACCTGGCAAATCCATTTTCTCATTGGCCCTAGAAAGAATGATTACTGGTATGAGGTCTGAGTAAGAAATAAACTGTGCTTATACGACGTGTCTTAAAAGAGCCAAGTCCCTTGATCAGCTAGATACAGATTTTGAATCTCTGCCTATTGTGTGGTTTTGCCAGTAAAGTCTTGATGAAGGGGAAATAAATGCAGCTATGGAGCTTTTTCAAGAATCCAGCCATGGCTAATATTAGGCAACAGCCAAATTTAAACATTCAGAGCCATTCCTTGGAAATTATTTCAGCATGGAGAAATAGAGCATTTCCCTCTCATTTCATTTGATGGCATGTTCAGAGCTGCTGCATGAAGTTATCCAGAGCAGCCAAACCCAAAGCCAGCCAGCAATCATTCATTCAGTCAGTCATTCATGCATACACTTCCATAATGAAAAAACGCAAATGAATGGAGTTCCTGAGTTTTGTGGGCCCCAAAGTCCTTGAAATAGAAAAGTGTTGCTTCAGCAAATACCAGGTCATTGACATTTATGAGCTTTGCGTAAGTCGGTGGGCAGCACAAGCACGGCACTTTATGTCTCAGCCGTTCAAAGTTCTAGCATAGGATTTAGGGCACTGGCCTTCAGAATGTAAAGTATTTGAACTGCAGACCCCAGGGAGCGCCATTTTTTAAGAAGTTCAAGATCATGCACTTGTTGGAATCATTAGGATTGTTTTTACTGGGTTCTGTGGGAGTTCAGAGAATAAAGAGCTCCTCTTTGCCACTTCCACAAGCCAAGAGTTCAAGTGGGCTTGCAAAAGTCTTGATAAAATTCTGCTCAAACAGGTAAGTTGTTGGTATTTGGTAGCTGGTTGCTGTTTGCCTTTGTGCCAGGAAATCCAAGTTGCGTGTCTAGACCCCTCAACCACCCCTCGTTGAGGAATAAAACACACCAGGACACAGATATTAGGTTAATGTTACTGGGCAAATTTTGGTCACAACTTTATTGATTACAGAATGTGAGTGGTAATTGGCTCAGGCATTGAATGGACCCGACTGTAGCTGACTCCTGCCCGCTGTGCAGGAAGTCCAGTAAAGGGGAGCCCCATCGATGAAAACCAACTTGAGCCCCCCCGGGTGTTCCTGACGGGGTCGTATCATGGCCCTAGCCCCACCCCTGGCTTCGGACAAGATCCACCCCCCCCCCGGATTCCTGACCCTTAAGCTCGGAGGGGCAGGTGATGGCCACACCTCACCTCCCCCATCAAAAGGTCAAACAGCTGTAAATATCTGGATACCGTAAAGATCTAAGAGCATAAGGAGAACCTGCGGGACCAGGCCAATGGCCCACCTAGTCCAGCATCCTGTTTTCACAGTGACCAACCTGATGCTTGTGGGAAGTCCACAAGACTGAGCACAAGAGCACTCTCCCCATTTGTGTTTCCAAGCAACCACAGTAGAGATAGAATGTATTGTTAGATGCAACCCAATCTCTGAGCAGTGCAAGATTCCAGGGGTACCAGGTGTGTTTACCGGGTCTGTGTTTCCTTTTGGACAATGAAGCACCGTAGAGACTGTAGTGATATATGGTTGATTTACACACATATATAGAACCTGGGCCTAGGGTGGAGGTATCCATAACATTACAGATGGCCATTTGTCATGGATGCTTTAGGTGAGATTCCTGCAAGACAGATTGTTGGACAGAAGACCCTCGGGGTCTTTTCTGATTCTACACTTCTATGATTCTATGGTTCTAAGAGTAGCTAGGGCTTGTCATTTTAGAGAGTGAAACTGAATTTTTGTAAATTTCTTCAGTGAGGGGTCTTAAAAATATGTTTTGGGGTATGAGGAATTCAAATCTGTGATTATTGTTGACAACATTTAGCTTGGGAAATCTAGGTTTGATTTAAAAGTACATAAACTGCTCTCAGAAAAGCAAAGAATTTTAATTTTACGTTCTGAAAATGTCAGGTAATGCTATAAAAATTAGTTCCTCTGCATGGAACATATCCTGCTAAATATACATTACCTTGCAATCATAGAACAGCATTAGAAAGTAAAGAAATCAGTTAATAAGAAATTTAACCCACAAGTTCAGCTGGTCACAGCGTGGTGCTGATAACATGAAGGTTGCAGGTTCAATCCCTATACAGGACAGCTGCAGGGAGTTGGATTATGAAATATACTCGGAGTCACGTAACAGTCGCGATGTTTTTGGGAGCGAGGAGGGCTCGGGCGATCTCAAACATTTCTTCTCCGCAGATGCTGAAGAATGTCGCCCTCTTCTTGGCTGTGTCGGCGATATCCTTTGCTCCAAGAGGAACTAGAAGTGGGTGCCTTATCCTTCCCAGTCTCCTGAGGCTGGGCTGAATGGCATGAAGCTGTTGTCTGTTGCCATTCTGGATCCTTGGGTCCTGGAGCTGTTGCCTGGATGTGTGGTGATGCAGTGGTGTGGCCTGTGCCTGGCTGCGGTGCGGTATGCGGCAGACAGCTCAGCGGGATCCCATCCTCATCGCCAGTGAAATATACTCGGAGCTGCATAGTGATTTCATGCTGTTTATTTCAGCTTGTAAAACAGTGAATAATTCCCCCACCCCAAACCTCAGGCTTTATATACATTATTTACACAATGGGTCCTGTCTGCTTGGCTGATTCTGCTTCCCTCCTGGAGCCTGATTGGGATGGTAAGGTAAAGGTAAAGCACACCAGGCACTCCTGTCTTCCACTGCCTCCCGCAGTTTGGTCAGACTCATGTTGGTAGCTTTGAGAACACTGTCCAACCATCTCGTCCTCTGTCGTCCCCTTCTCCTTGTGCCCCCCATCTTTCCCAACATCAGGGTCTTTTCCAGGGGGTCTTCTCTTCTCATGAGGTGGCCAAAGTATTGGAGCCTCAGCTTCAGGATCTGTCCTTCCAGTGAGCACTTAGGGCTGATTTCCTTCAGAATGGAGAGGTTTGATCTTCTTGCAGTCCATGGGACTCTCAAGAGTCTCCTCCAGCACCATAATTCAAAAGCATCAGTTCTTCGGCGATCAGCCTTCTTTATGGTCCAGCTCTCACCTCCATACATCACTACTGGGAAAACCATAGCTTTAAATATACAGACCTTTGTTGGCAAGGTGATGTCTCTGCTTTTTAAGATGCTGTCTAGGTTTGTCATTGCTTTTCTCCCAAGAAGCAGGCCTCTGCTGTAGTAAAGGTCTATTGCTTCTCCCAAAGGCATTTGGGTCCAAAACACAGAAATCAGCCAAGCTCTCTGCCGCTTTGTTACAACCAGTCATAGTCAGCCCACATGGTGCTCTGACCTTCTCTGCAGCATAAGACAGATAGCCGGCCTTCCTCTCTGACCCTCTCTCTCTCCAGCTTGCTAAATGGACACTTTTTCCTGTTCAGAAATAATAATAATAATAATAATAATAATAATAATAATAATAATAATAATAATTATTATTATTATTATTATTTATACCCCGCCCATCTGGCTGGGCCTCCCCAGCCACTCTGGGCAGCTTCCATAGAAACCAAAAATACAGGAAAACATCACACGTTAAAAACTTCCCTGAACAGGGCTGCCTTAGGAAACTGCAATCCTAAACCAAAACTACTGGTCTTTTGTCTTATTAACTATCCCCTTTGCGACTGGCACAGCCTTAGCTTTGCTGATTGCCAATCTTGATGGGTCATGACTCTGTCTTTGTTTCTTAATGGCTTCTCTCCAGGTGATTCCCTGGTCAGGAAAAACAAGTTTAGCCTGTTTTTGTGTTGTTTCTTTACACTGCTAAATTCAACATCTGACACCTTCTCTTAATACTCCAACCAGTACTCCAAGTATTGGTTAAATTCTACCATCTAGGACGTATGGCACCCACAAACTATAGCACACAGACATAGCTGTGATTCGGCTCTAGTAAACAGTGTCTGGGCAGAAATTGCTTAAATGTCTGGGAAAGTGTAGATTGTGGCGAATTCCATTAAAAATAGTTCAAAACTTAGCAACCCTATATAACACTGATGTAAACAAAACCCAGAACCATGGTGTGCAAGCCCTTATATAGACTTTTGAAATTGTCCACCCTGTAGCTCAAGACCACCCCCAAAAACATCATATATACATACATTACAGAAGGAGGCAGTCTGCAACAGAAATCCTGTCTGCCAGGATACCTGACAATGGCCAGTGATTGCTTACTTGGTCATTCTTTTGTGATGGTAAATACTGTATTTTCCGTGTATAAGACTAGGGTTTTTCCTAAAAAATAATGTCAAAAATTTGGGGGCGTCTTATACACGGATACATCTCCCCCATTTTCTTAAATCAGAGTCTCCAAAAATAGGGGGTGTCTTATACATGAGGGTGTCTTATGGACGGAAAAATAGGCTACTTTAATTCCTGAATCCAGGTCACGGGCTCACCTTATTCATACAAAGATGCCCTAAAGACAGGTAAGCAAAACACAATGGAGAGGCTTTTCCATTTCCTTCCTCCTTGCCGAGAAACATTTGAGGCCAATTTGGGAGAGTCAAAATGGTTTCCGGATTGTTCTCCTGTACTATTTCACACACATATGTATGGGTTTGCCTTGTAAATTTATGAACATTTAATTTATATATTTGAGACCTTACATTCTTATAACAACAGTATCATGGCTAGTAGCCACTAGTGAATTTGTCCAATATTCTCAGTATAAAGCAGTTTCATCTGAAACTCTATGCACTAACTGCATCTCTTCTGCAACATCTTCCCCTCCTGCCCCTAATTTTCAGGCTATATTTTTGGTGCTGTCACTTCCCTGTAGCGTCAAAGAGACCAGTGTTGTTTGGCTACAGAGGAGATTAAATAAACACTTTCCTTTACTTGGCACACAAACAGATTTCTAGCTGTTGTGGTTCAGGTGTTTTTCTCCGGTAGCCCATCACGACAGCTCCAGTGACAGCCCTGTTTTCGGCCTGCGCACTTAACAGACAGGTCCCAACCGATCTCCTTAATTACAGCGCTCTCTGTTTTCCAGCATTCTCCTCGCCTTCCTGCTGGCAAGAATGTCGCTCCTGCTGGCACCCAAATCTCCTTCAGCTTGAAGAAAATCTCGCTCTCTGTCAAGCGGAGGTCACTGGCCTCAGAGACAACGTGCAGCGGCTTTGCCAACATGACACTCAGAAATGCAAGAGAGGCAGGGTGGCATTTTCTGGAAAAGGTCTGGGGCCTTCCGAGTATCTCTATCTGGACCTCAGGAGTCTCCCCACATCCAGGGCATAGCTGTCAACCGTCCCTTATTTGGCGGTTAACTCCTTTATCCCCGCACTGTGTCCCGCTGCTGTCCCTTATTGATGATGTCCCTTTAATTTCCCGGGTTTCAAAGGAAGCATCCCCTCTTCCTCCCTCCCTGCTGGCCAGGGAGGAGGGAGGCTCCAACTGTGTTGTTTGGCTGCCCGGCCCACCCCCCTCCGGCCTCCTCTCACCAGCCTCAGCCCCAGGGAGCCCCCCCCTGCCGGGACTGGCGGGAGCCTCGGGCCCTTCCGCCACCATCCTCCTCGCGGCTGCCGAACTGAGTGTCTCTGCCTGGGGCCTCCCCTCTGCCTGTCGCCGCTGCTCCCGCTAGGCCGTACAGCGGCTGCGCCTCCGAAGGACCCAGGTGAGATGGGCAGCCTGGTGCGGCCTATGAATTGCTGAGGAGCCTTGAGAGGAGAGAGAGGGCAACCATCGAGAAAGCAGTTCAGAGAGAGGAGGAGGAGGCGGAGGCGGAGGCACGGGCAGGTGTTCCAAGGGCTAACCATAGAGGGGGAAAGCAGAGGAAGGACCGCAGGCGCTTCTCCCATAGATTTGTAGTGGTAGACTAGCAGTGATGGACTGATCTGCAGGTTTACTTTGGGCGCTATTTTCCCCCCCCTTCCTCCCGCCCCACCTGATGGAACTGAGAGCTGCAGATGGAGTACGTGAGAAAAGATACAGAACTGCAGCAGCATCTTCTTAGCTTGTGACAGGGTGAGCTCCCGTTCCTCTGTCCCAGATCCTGCCTGTTGAGAATTTCCATTTCACCTTAAGGAGCAGATGTGTGGAACTGTTGCATGTCACATGTCTGTTTACATTCCAGCACAGCTTGCTGGGAACTTCTGTTGTGTGTATTGCTTTTGCCTCTCTCGCCAAGAAGACAAAGAAAGAGACGACTTGTTTCTTTGTCCTGATATATGATTAATAAATCTGTAGTTGTGGTATGCTTTCACAAGCCTCACACCTATTCTGTGTGCGCAGTTTGAACTGCTGATAGTGTGCCCTGGCTTTGAAGCCCGGGTCGCTGATTTACAATGGAGCAGAGGCCAGTGGGTCTTCACAGCGGGACGGCTGGAAGGAGACGGGCCAGCTGCATGTCGACACTGCCAATCTAGCAGGTTGAAAGCACACTAGTGCAAGTAGATAAATAGGTACTGCTGTGGCGGGAAAGTAAACGGCGTTTCCGTGCGCTCTGTTTTCCATCACAGTGTTCCATTGCACCAGAAGCAGTTTAGTCCTGCTGGCCACATGACCTGGAAAGCTGTCTCTCGACCAATGCTGGCTCCCTTGGCCTGGAAAGCAACATGAGTGCTGCAACCCCGTAGTCGCCTTTGACTGGACTTAACCATTCAGGGATCCTTTACCTTTACTTTTATCTTTACCTCATGCCTCCACAGCCATGTCCCCTTGCTGTCCCTGCTTCACGTGGGGTTTTTTTGGCTGACTAAAATGTGCTATTGAACACTGATGATGCATTTTGCTTGTATGGCTGGAGAAGGATAGAGAGGGGCTGTAGAATTGCAGAATCCAACCTGGGGTTTTCTGCATGCATGCAGATGCTCTGTTGCTGAGCGACGGCCGTTCCTCAAAGACATGGGCACAGTTGGCCCCCCTTAGATCAAGTAAATCAATAAAAATACTTAACCAACTGAGGTTCTGTCCCCTCAACATGAAGCCTGCCCCCCCAGCATAAATCCTGGCTACATGCCCATGCCCAAAGATTCCCAAGATATGAGATAAACAAGTAATATTAGTACCACAACATCCATAAGTTTTTCAATGACTATTATCAACAACAATATATATTCAAACACAATATCAGCATGTGTAGTTTTCTTTTTGAGGGAGCCAATATAATATAGCTTTGTACAGTGTTTTTCTTCTGGGGGTACGCAGGGGTATGCATATCCCTAAACGTTTTGTGAATCCTTGTACTTTTGTCCATTTACTGTATTTATTTCCCCCAATTTGAACTATAAAATGGTGGTTTTCTTGAGTCAAAATGAGAGTACAGTGGTACCTCGGTTTTCGAACAGCTTAGTTCCTGAACAACTTGGAACCCGAACGCTGCAAAACTGGAGGTAGGTATTCCGGTTTTCAAACCTTTTTTCAGAAGCCGAAAATGCTCCATTTTGAGTCCCCCTGTGTTCCCTGTTGCGCTGCTTATTTGCGTCACCCCCATTGTAATTCAATACTTCCATTTCCAATTGCAGTGTTCTAAGGTGATATGTGGAGCTTATATCTGGTGCTTTTGTTTTTGCTATTTATTTTGCGTTTTTTTGTTTTGAGGCTTTTTTCAGTTAATTTGTTTTTGCGACTGTGTGGATCCCAGTTTAGCTACTGATTGATTGATTATGTGACTGCAGAAATGGATAAAAGTCCCCCATCCAAACAATGACTATAATCAGTGCAAGTAAGAATTTTTTTTTTTATCATCTACAATACTGTTTTATTTAATTTATAGTACAGCACATTGATTATTGCTTTCATTTTATGGAAATTTTATTAGACAGTAAAATTCATGTTGAATTGCTTTTTTTAGGGTTGTTTTTAAAAGTCTGGAACAGATTAATCCGTTTTGCATTACTTTCTATGGGAAAACACGCCTTGGTTTTGGAACAGACTTCCGGGATGGATTAAGTTTGAGAACCAAGGTACCACTGTACCCCTAAACATTTTTTTTGGGGGGGGGGGGAGCACTGGCTTTGTAACAGGAGAAAAATGCTACGTTCCTAACAAAGCCTCTTTGTAAGAACCACAAGAGGGAGCTAAAAGTAAATGAAACACTTGTTACTAACCTTTCAACATGCAGAGGAGTTAAAACAGCTTCTTATTTCTGTACGATGTATAGAAATAAGCCTCTTGCTGAGGGCTGATCCAAACTTCCTCTTGTCCTGCTGCTTCCCCTGCCCCTCAGGGAAAACAGCACTGTAGTGCTCAGTAGGAGTGTAGGACAATCTGGTTTTCGGACAATATGGGTTTTCTGTGACTTGATATTTGCTCCGATTTAGCACTAAAAAGCAGGTTTTCATTGGGAAAGGTGTGGGAATTAGACTCTAGTTCCCATTTGCAGAAGTCAGCCCAGGGTCGTCTAACCCTTTAATTAGTTCTTTTTTCCCTCCTATAAAAACTATGCAAGGACATATAACTTCTACTTAGGGTTCTTGCAGATTAAATATACAATGCAGGTAGGAGATAGAGTTCTACAGCTCTTGCAATTAATCATAATAATTTTATTTTTTACACCTTGCCCATCTGGGCAGCTTCCAACATATTTAAAAACATAATAAAACATGAAACATTAAAAAAAAACCACTCCCCTATGCAAGTGTCTTCTGAAGATTGTATAGTTAGGTATTCCCTTGGCCTGGGGGGGTGTCACAGAACTCCATACCCTCCAACATTTCTCCGATGAAAATAGGGACAGCCCAAGGAAAAGTGGGACATTTTTAACCATGATCTCAACATGGGGGAATGGTTGTTGAAGTTTTTGGAGGTAAAGTTGTTATGTTGGACTGGAGGAAGACTATTGTGGACATTTATCAATGATAATAATGGGAGAACCTCCTTTAGACTTGTTATGTGGAAGGGGAAATGAATGAACTAGAGGTGCCTGGATCTGAAGACTGGGGAAACATCACCTAGCAGGAGGAGGAACAACAACTGGCTAAAACCTTGGAGTGAATATTTTGAAAAATATTTGTACCTATAACTAACCGACGGAAAACTGGAAGCCCTTTTTATTTCCCTCTCTCTCTTTTGCTTTCTTTTCTTTTTCTTTTTTCATTATGATTTTTATCTTCCTGCTTCTTTTTCTTCTTTCCTTGCTTTCCTCTCTCTCTACTCTGGGTTACTGAGGGGAATGTACACACAGGAAGGTGATGGATGGCTGGTGAAGGACCTAATATGAGACTTTGATTCTAAAAATCTGCTGCTTTGCAGGACATCTGTGAGAGAAGAAAAGGCTAAGGGGTAGAACCTACACAAATCTTGTTAAGTTGTGGGTGAACATATCAGACGACATAGCAATTCTTCAAACAGCTCTTGTTTATTCACAGGCCAGAACAGAACTGAACTGAAGGGTTCAGCCAGCCTGCTTATATAGAGCTCCACTTAGAATGCAACTGTAACCATTTTCTGTAACTATCCAATCACTGAACGTCACTTTCGATCCCTTATTTGCATATGTGAACCTGAACTATCTACAGTATCCCCCTGCTGGCCCAGGGTGAGAACTTCAGTACATAACAAATCTGGAGTGGAGTCCCTAAGACAGTTGGATGGCACCTTGTACACCTCCTTCCAGCAACTCCTGCAGCCAAGCTGGTACCAGACATATTGCTCTGCTTTCCTTTGGACCAGGCTTGCCCCAAAGAAGTCACTTCGGTGTTGCTAACACAGTGATTTGACTTCACCCCTGGAGGCACACTCCATTGTATCTTGAGACAGATGGATGCCAACAAGGCGGTTGAAGGCTGACTGAGGGCAGGTTGAGGTTGATGAAGCAGTGCTCTGTCTGCTCCAATGGACCAGCCTCCCCCACCTCTAAGCCATACTCCATCTGGTACGTAGGCTGAGACCCTCCCTGCCCACGGACTGTCTTGCCAGAGTGGTGCATGCTCTAGTTATCTCCCGCTTGGACTACTGCAATGCACTCTACATGGGGTTACCTTTGTAGATGACCTGGAAACTACAACTAATCCAGAATGTGGCAACTAGACTGGTGACTGGGAGCAGCCACCAAGACCACATAATACCAGTCTTGAAAGACCTACATTGGCTTCCAGTACATTTCCAAGCACTATTCAAAGTGTTGGTGCTGACCTTTAAAGCCCTAAACAGCCTCGGCCCAGTATACCTGAAGGAGCGTCTCCACCCCCATCGTTGTGCCCGGACACTAAAGTTTAGCGCCGAGGGGCTTCTGGCAGTTCCCTCACTGCGAGAAGCCAAGTTACAGGGAACCAGGCAGAGGGCCTTCTCAGTAGTGGCACCTGCCCTGTGGAATGCCCTCCCACCAGATGTCAAAGAGAAAAACAACTACCAGACTTTTAGAAGACATCTGAAGGCAGCCCTCTTTAGGGAAGCTTTTAATGTTTAGCAGACTACTGTATTTTAATACTTTGTTGGAAGCCGCCCAGAGTGGCTGGGGAAACCCAGCCAGATGGGCAGGGTATGTATGTATGTATGTATGTATGAATGAATGAATGAATGAATGAATGAATGAATGAATAAATAAATAAATAAATAAATAAATAAAATTATACTATGGCTTACTGTGATGTGTGAACCAGGCCAGAGACTTTCACCCAGCTGAGAACTTCACAGTTGAGGAATGGGTCCTAGTGTTGGACCTGAATCTACACTTGTCCGGTCAGGCTCTCTAACCACTGCAGCACCCTGCCTCTCTGATGGGAGTGACGGCTACATTCAGCCTGGTTAACCACAAATCACAGAGTCTTGCCAGGCCATCGTGCTGCCCAAAGCCATTCCAGTTAAGCAATACGTGACTAATGTGATGCTAAAAGCCTGCTGAGAAAGGAGACAGCAGCTTGTCAAAAATGTGCGGAGATTTTCAAAAACTCAGGAACAATAACACGATGCACAAACAACAACAAAAACCCCAAATAAAAACCAAGACTCTCTTGCGAAATTTGCAGTGGCCTTTTCAGGCATTAATGAATCTGTTGAGAGAACATTGTCAGGGCAGGAAGACATTTGGATTCCAAACTGTCAGCAAATACAGCAAAGTGATGATTGGGGTTAAGGCTTGCGCTGGTAATAATTGCAGTGGGTTCTAAAAAAATAAATAAAAATAACAGTAATGGCATAAAACAGCGTAAGAAGAAGACAGAAGAAAAAGAAACACGCCACCTCCCCCTTACTCAAAACAGGCTTCATGTAAGCTTTCCCCCTCCTCCTCACCATTTCTGCCTTTTCTGGTTGTGAGTTGGCTTCTGAAAAATTCTGGAGCTGTAGTTAAGGGATAAGTGGATTTGTATCACACTGAAACATTCCCACACTGTGTTTCTGTGGGCGTTACAAATTGCTAAGCAGATTTCAAGTGTTCTTTTGAGTTGTGAGCTGCAGATTTTCTGCACATACTGATTATTCCCCCCTCTTCTTCTTCTTCTTCTTCTTCTTCTTCTTCTTCTTCTTCTTCTTCTTCTTCTTCTTCTTCTTCTTCTTCTTTCCCCAAAGCACTGTGGGCATGATCCTACAATTGCTGCCCCTAGTAAAATAAAATAAAATTAGGACTAGGAGAATTCCTCCCCCCCCCCCCCCGCTCCTTTTGGATAAGGATTAGCCTCAATTAGCTGAGTTATAGGATATAATTTCATCAATCTACTCTGTGCCACCGCCTCTCGCTTGCATAAGGATCAGGCAACAGGGCACAGTATCAGACAATAGAGTCTTCCATTCACACAGCCCACACAGCATGCACACAATGCAAGCCCATGAACGCCGTGCGAAATGGTGCATTTAAGCACAATAGTGATGTGTAGTTTAAGTGGAGATGGCAGCAGTAATTCTGCTATAGCACCTGTTTACGCTGCCATGAAAGCTTCGCCAAGCTGATTATAGCATAGAGACCGACCCTTTCGGGACTTCAGAATTAGCTTCTCTGCTCACACCCACTCGGTGCTGTTGGGGTCCCATGTTCCACCGAGAAGGAGCGGAGCTCAGAGCAAAAGATGTGGGCTTGCTGTCTTTGTGGGATCCAATTTGAAAGGAGGCAGGGATCCGGCGTCGCTGAGTTAGCCGTACCATAGAGTTAATTTCCCCCTCCTCACTTTATAATGGAGCAAGGATGACTCACAACCGTGTAGGCCTGCTTTGAAGTGAGCTCTGGACCGAGGCAACTCATTTGATGCGATTTTACTCAGAAGTAAACCCAACGGAGTTTAGCAGAACCAAGGAAGCGTGCACAGGGCTTCAGCAAGAAGCAGGGTGGCCCACTTGCACATTGCAAAAAAAAGAAAGGAGGACATGGAAGGCGTTTAAAAGGCTTCCTGTTTGGACTGACACTTTGCCTGAGCAGCAGCGGTCTTCCTGGCTCTTGTGTGTTTCCAGGGCCGGCCCAACCATTAGACTGAGTGAGGCAACTCCCTTAGGCAAGAGATGCTGAGGGGAGGGTGGCCACAAGGTGTTGGAAGGCAGGCTGTATGTGCCACACTGAGCTAGCCAGCTGCCATCACTTTTATATGCGGAACAGGGAGGATGCAGCCTTGCCTTTTACCTAGGGCAGAAAAATACATTGTCCTGCTCCTGCACACATGTCAAAGGAGTCAGTCAGTAATCACACAGTTCAAAAGTGGCCCTTTCCGCAGATTTGGCTGAGTGTCAAGCCTAATGAGCAGAGCAGCTCCTTCCCATGAAAACCAGCTTACTCCATGAAAATCTGTTGCCAAGACTGAAAGTGTCCCGCCTCCTCACAGCCATCTGTGTCCCCTCTTCTCCAGGGTTTTTCCAAGCAATTGGAGACTGCGCCTGTTGCTCCTCTGCTCTTTTCATGCCTCTTCTGGTTCTGGGAGACTAGAGGGGATGAGAGCTTGTTGCAGCAGGAGGGGGAGATACCCGTGACCCTTCCCCAGCCTAACTCATCTCTCTCTGCCTCTTCGCCTCTCTCCTCCCATTCTATTGCTTCAGCTTCTGTCTCTTATTCTGGACTTCTCTCTGCCTCAGACTCTACCAGCTCACTGAGTCCTATTACCTCTTCATCTTCCAATGCCTCCTTCTCTCAGTCTTCTTCCTCTGATCACTATCCCACCACTACCTCTTGGGCTTTGAGCCTTCTTCCCTTGGTGATTCCCCACTTGGTTCCTCCCACCATTCCTCTGTGTCCAACCAGTCTGTGGCAACACATTTCTGTGCCCCCGCCCCTTGTCTGACCCCCCCCAGCTCAGTCCTTATACTGTTGAGAGTTACCGTTTGAAAAAAGTTAGTAGGACCCCTTGCCAATTTGACTAGCAAGACTGCATGTCTTCCTCTTCTCTTTCTGTACAGTCCCCTCCAAGGGAATGGCTAAAGATTACCATGTTACTTACTTTACCTTATCTGGGCCAATGCTAAAAGAGCTGGCAAACTGGTACAGAAATAACATGGACAAAATGTGGCCTTACAGATCAATTCAAGTGCTAGGAGCCATACGATATAATGTCACAGAAATGAAAAGCAGCATTGCTTGTTATCCAAAACCAGGGTGCTGCCGTGTAGTGGTTAGAGCAGGAGTAGCCAATGTACCTCGGGTTAAGAACTTAATTCGTTCTGGAGGTCCATTCTTAACCTGAAACTGTTCTTAACCTGAAGTACCACTTTAGCTAATGGGGCCTCCCACTGCCGCCGCACGATTTCTGTTCTCATCCTGAAGCAAAGTTCTTAACCCGAGGTACTATTTCTGGATTAGCAGAGTCTGTAACCTGAAGTGTCTGTAACCTGAAGCGTCTGTAATCCAAGGTACCACTGTAATCTAAAACCAGGGTGATGCCATGTAGTGGTTAGAGCAGGAGTAGCCAATGTGGTTGCTGTTGGACCACAATTCCCATCATCCCTGACCATTGACTAGGCTCGCTGGGGCTGCTGGGAGCTATAGTCCAGCAACATCTGAAGGGTACCACACTAGCTACTTCTGGGTTAGAGGGTCAGAGTAAGATTCGGGTGCTGTAGGCTCATAACCCCACTGAGCATCGATGCTCACCGAGTGACCTTGGGCCAGTCACAATCCCATTGCCTAACCTATTTTACAGGGTTGTTTTTGTTATGATATTCCGTTCCACCTTAACAGATGTGTGGAGTTGTTGTATGTCACATGTCTGTTTACATTCTAGCACAGCTTGCTGGGAACTTCCTTTTGCTTACACTGTTTGCTTGGACACGAAGGGGAGAAGACATGTTTTTCCTTTGTCCTGATGCTGAATAAAATGCCTGTAAATATGCTTTACACAGCCTCTATCTGCCCTTCTGTTGCGAAGAGTTATTTACTCTGCTGATTAGAGCGTGCTCCAGTTTCTGAAGGCTTCTGAAGCTGTGGGTCGCTGTTTCATGCTGAGCCAAGGACCGGAGATTGCCTAGCTACCGGCTGGTGGGCTGGAGCCAGCTGGGGCTTGCTAATTGCCCCCGATTCCTTGGAATCATCCCAACAGTTTTGCGGGGTAAAAAGTGGGAGGCAGAAGGCTTTGTATGCATTGAACCTAGGAAGAGTCTGCTGAATCAGGCCCATAGCTGTCAACCGTCCCTTATTTGGCGGGAAACTCCCTTATCCCAGTGCAGTTTCCTGCTGCTGTCCCGGATTGATGATGTCCCTTAAATTTCCCGGGTTTCAAAAGAAGCAGCTCCTCTCCCTCCCTGCCAGGGGAGGGAGGCTCCAATTGTGTTGCTTGGCTGTGTTGCTCACCCAATAAGGAGTCTAAGAACGACTGAGGGGTGGAGCTTGCATGCCTTGTGCCCGGCCGCGTTGCCTGGGGACTTGCCTTTGCTCAGCACTTCCCAGCGGAGAGGTGACGGTGGTTTTCCTTGCTGCATCCCCTTTGCCAGCTTGCTGCGCTGTGGGAACCACCGCTTGAGGCTTTGTTTGGCTGCTGGCTGGGCTTTCTGCCTTTGGCTCGGAGGGGCAGAGAAGTTGAACATACCTGTGCTCGGAATTGGATGAATATGTCATCGACGGCCCACTCACCCTGTCTGGAGCGGGGGCACATGGTGGGAGAAAAGGAAAGGAACTGGTTGAGTACAATGGGGGCGGTGATCTCGTGGGAGGGGAGGGGCTTTTGGATTTGTTTTGGAGGCTCCTTCGATTGACTGTTATGGGGAAAAGGAAAGGAGCTGGTTAGCTAAAATCCCTTATTTTGGCTGCTGATCCCTTATTTTCGAGGCTGCTGATCCCTTATTTTCAAATCTGTAAGTTGACAGCTATGATCAGGCCAAGGGCCCATCTAGTCCAGCATCCATTTCACACAGTGGCCAACCTGTGGGAAACCTGCAAGCAGGACCTGAGGGCAACAGCACTCTCCCCTCTTTCCGGTGGTTTCCGGCGACCGGTATTCAGAAATCATTTCCTGCCTCCAACTATGAAGGCAGAACGTAGGCACCATGGCAAGTACTCATTGATAGCCTTCTCCTCCACAAATTTGTCCAATCCTCTTTTAAAGCCATCAAAGGTAAACTAGAGAATAATAAACAGTAATAAATGTTTTCAGGTCCCAAGTGCTAAAAGGCTGTGTGTGTGTGTGTGTGGAGATAATGGTACAATCTGAGAAGAAAGAAACTGGCGTTCTATTGAACATGTTTGTACAATACACATAAAGGTAAAGGTAAAGGTCCCCCTGCCCGTACGGGCCAGTCTTGACAGACTCTGGGGTTGTGCGCCCATCTCACTCAAGAGGCCAGGGGCCAGCGCTGTCCGGAGACACTTCCGGGTCACGTGGCCAGCGTGACATCGCTGCTCTGGCGAGCCAGAGCCGCACACAGAAACGCCGTTTACCTTCCCGCTGGTAAGCGGTCCCTATTTATCTACTTGCACCCGGAGGTGCTTTCGAACTGCTAGGTTGGCAGGCGCTGGGACCGAGCAGCGGGAGCGCACCCCGCCGCAGGGATTCGAACCGCTGACCTTTCGATCGGCAAGCCCTAGGCGCTGAGGCTTTAACCCACAGCGCCACATACACACAGATATATCCCTCTCTGTCAAAGGGCATTTTGGGATTAAAGGCTGAAACGGATGCCAAGCTGCCCTTGAATTAATCTGTGGGTCCAGGAGACACAGCTTTTAAAAAGAAGAAGGTTCTGGCTCAGTGTAGAAACAGTGACCGATCCTTTTCACAATAATCGCTTGCCATCACTTATATCTCACGCTGAGAACAATGACCATGAGAAGCGGGGTGAAGGCCTGTGGAAGAAACAGTATCTTCAGTTAAATGCTTGTTCTGTGGCTGACATGTAACACCGGGATGAAGGAGCTGAATTTTCGTTCCGTTACTAAGGAGCCGTTGCACAGTATTGAATGGGGAAGGTGATCCAATCATGGAACGAGAGAGAGAATGAGAGAGAGAGAGATGATCACAGCAGGGGTAAGGAAGCTCATTCCTCTCCTGCACACACCAATTTGAAAATGGTTTGACATATAGAGATGGTTCATTTCTCCTCTGAGGTGCTGCTGCTACCGACAAGAAATCCTACATGTCAAAAACAACAACAACAACAACTCATTGAAAAAACCACAGGTAGCCATGATGGACCCATAGTAAGATGGGGGGGGTGGGGGAACAATCCAAAGCTAACTGTAGGCTAATATTAATATGTAACAATGAAGTTAGTTTGAATCAGTTAAAACTTTATGACTTGGATCACACACACGGCAGCAAGACAGGGACGCACCAGATTTAGGGTGGTATGGGCAGTCGTCCCCCTAACCGAGCGTCAAGCTGAGGGGGCACAAAAAAACCCCAACAAGCTATATTTATGCAGGTACCTATTCAAAGTACCAAAGGTGTTATGTATTGAAGTTCTCACCCTGGACACCAGGGGTATTGTGTATATAATTTTCACTCAGGTCCACGTAAGTTAATTTAGGTGGGAAATCCTGGGTTGTTGTTACAATGTTGAGAGCCGGCTGCCTATACTGTAAAAGCAGGCTGGCTGAGCTGATCAGTTCAGTTCAGTTCAGTTCCAGCTTACTTATAAAGAACTACTTGGAGTAATCTCTGTGTCGTCTGCGATGTCCACCCACTACTTAACAAAAAGGAATATTGAGAAGATAAGAAATATTTAGGGGGGGAGCGCCAAATTTTGCCCTCACTCATGATGCCATATTAGCAAAATCCACCCCTGGCTACCAGTGACTACCAGGAAGGGGCCCCCAACTCTGAGCTTCTTCTTTCTTATAAAGTAAGTCTCTGCCCCCTCCCAAAATAAACCTATGAAGCAAAATATGCATGTACCCTTCTAAGCGACTGCTGTGAAATGGCTGCTCACGTCTGTCAGTGTTATCAGTCAAGATGGAGATGCTATCAGGTGAGTTGTTTAGACACAAAGCAATAGGAATCCTTAGGATCCTAAATTGCTGCTGTTTCTCCTCCCCCTTTAACACCCTTTCCCGGCTTCTGTCTTATTTTCTAGGCATAAATTCAGCAGGCTAAGCCTCTTCTTGTATGGAAATATGATTATAGAAACCCACTTGTGGAATGCTCTCCCCAGAGGGGCTTGCCTGATGCCTTCATTACATATCTTTAGGTGCCAGGCAAAAACATTTCTCTTCCCCCAGGCCTTTGACTAATTAAATAATCTATGATCTTTTAAACTGTGGGTGGGAGTTATTTGTAAACCGCCCTGTTATCCTTGGGTAAAGGGTGGTATAGAAATTTAATAAATAATACTAATAATATGGGGGGGAAAGCTTTGCCGTGACTGAACTCTCTCTAGTCTGCTATGCCTTGATCCCCATGGCAGCCATTTTGTGTTATGCCACAGCCCCATGGCAGCCATTTTGTGTGATATGCCACAGCAGAGTTTTTTCACGTTGACAACACACTTTTTAGACATGCATCCTTTCACAACACACTAATTCAATTTTACTAGCAAACCAGAGGTTAAACTAACTCCTTTCCAGCCCTGGGAGGAGCACAGGGAGTGCTTGCGCGACACACCTACACACTGCAACTGACACACTAATGTGTTGCAGCACACAGTTTAGAAAGCTCTGTGCTGCAACCCCATGGCAGCCATTTTGTGTTGGGCACCCACAGCACTGTTTCAAAATTTAAAATGCATCCCTGGGTCCAAAATGGTTGCCAGCCCCTGCAGTGAGCCAAACTATAGCTTTCAGGGACGACCAGGCTCCAGGAGAGTCACTTTGCTTCTCCCTGGTCCATTTTATTGCCACACTGCACTGAGCTAAGCCAACATTTGACTTGGCATGTTGTTAGAACCTGGGTTCCTGGTTAAGCCCTCTCCTCATGAACTATGAGCTGTAGCAGGGGGGGGAGGGGGTTGAAATTCAATTCAGCCCACATTTATAGGCAAATCTACCTAATTTGCCATTTCCAAAACAATGCATGAAGTAAAATGCAGCCATCCCTCGAAATTCACACTTTTCTGAATTTTGCAACGCATTTCTCCCTCCAACTAATGTGCACAAAAATGTACATATTAGTGAAAACAGCATATACAAAGGCATCATGTATGGGGAAACTGCTTTGCAAAGAACATGTATTAGGCAAGATTCTATCCAAAGACGTGTATTTTGGAAGCAATTTGCACTGAGCTGCTGCTGAATTTTCATGAGGACTTGCTTCTTAAAATAAATATGCAAATTGAGGTGGAAATGTGGAGGACTGAACAGTCTGGGAATCAGCGTGTTTTTACACGAGTAAAATGTGTCCTTTTATTTAAAATGCATCTCTGGGTTATTTGTGTGGCAAAGGAATTCGTTCATTTCCCCCCCCAAATATAGTCCGGCCCTCCACAAGGTCTGAGGGACAGTGGACCAGCCCCCTGCTGAAAAAGTTTGCTGACCCCTGGCTTATGGTTAATGATCTGGCTGGTATCCATCTATCTCAAGAGACAATGGAGGAGTGCACCTTTGGGGGGGTGAAGTCAAACCATTGGAAGATTACAGTGGTTGTAGATGTAGGAGAGACATGCTTTGTTGCAGCTGGGGCAGGCAGATGAAGGTGTCTGGTTGTATTGCTGCAGATGCAACAGGGCATTTCTTCTCTCTGTGCTCCTCCCAGTGCTCATTCCTCCTGTGGTCACTGCTGCGGATACACAACCTGTCTGTCTGTCTCCAGACCCTGTGGTCTTCTGCAAGGGATTGCTATCCAGCAGGGTTGAGGTTGCCAGCCTTCATGTTGGCAAGGGATATCTTTGTGACACAGAGTTGGTCTGCCAGCGGGCCTGGTGCCTGAAGCTAGCTCCCCACAGAGCACATCCTTGGGATCCTGCCATCTCCCATGCTGTGGATATGACCAAGCCAGTGTAGATGTCGCTGAGACAGGAATGCGAACATGCTGGGAATGTTGGGACAGCTTGTAGTTAGTGCGGAAAGTACTTAATTACAAGTCCTGGTTTCAATGATATGGGCAACACAGCACTAAAAAAGATGAGCACTGCATGGTTCAACAGTCAGAGTGAGTTACGGTTTGGCCTACCGTGTTGCATGAACCAAGCCTACAACAGCCTGAAAGTTAAGCAAAAGAAAAACTAGCCAGGGTTGAGGAGGAAGGGATATGCCTGGGCTAGAAGAGAGAAAAGGCTGTGCTCTGCATAGGGCCAGATTTAGGTTTGAGGAGGCCCAAAGCTACTGAAGGTAATGGGGCCCTTTGTATGCCCAGCTGTCCTTTGTCAACAACAAATTGTTGCTGTTTTTTGTGTTTAATATATGCTATATGGTCATTTATGGACCTAATAGGTATCCAAAGCCATTTGCACATAACAGAATATATATTTTGTCAAAGTAATTGATATAGAAATGAGCAAAGCAGTGATATTTTAGGGAGCAGGCTAGCAGACGGGGTCCATTACTTACCTCGTAGGAGCCTACACAACACAAAACACTGTTGCTGTATGTAGGTTTTATTTTATTTGTTTTTTAATCTTATATTTTGGAAATGTACATCCAGGTTTTTTTCCCTTTAATTTTTTTTTGGGGGGGCCTCAAGAGAGTGGGGCCCTAAGCTATAGCTTGTTTAGCTTATACATAAATCTGGCACTGGCCCTACAGTCCACAAGTATTAAGAGAAATGGCAGTGGTGCCACACTAAAAAATATTGCTCCTATGCAGACTCTTTTTTTCTGGAATTGTCATTCTTTATTTTCACAATTTCTACAGATATTTCAAGAGATGTAATCATCAGTTCTTGTTGCAGTTCAGTGTTCTCCTGTTACTTTCTCTCGAGATCTCAAGTTTTTCTTTTGCTGTAGAATAGAATTACAGGCCCCACCCTGTCCACGGTGTATCCTGTCCTTCAAAATATTATTAAGTCTGTTCAGGACTCTGGTGCCTTTAATTAAGTTTCCTGTTTGCAGATCCCACCTGTTTTATTGCTTCCTGTTGAACTTGGCTGAGGAACTCATGATTTTGAATAAACTCTTAATAACCCCTTGGAACGCTTCTCTTAATTGTCCCAGTTGTAGTTTCTGTTCCCTGGTGAGGGGCAACGAGGTAGACTTTTGTTATTGGTTTCCTATGCAGATTTAAAATAGCCAAAAAGATAGTGAAAAGTAAAATAAAACCTAAAGCTTTTCCTCTTGCAGAAACTAATGTTGAGGCAGTTAAGGGAGGCTATTCAAGGAATAGTTCAGAGGGCCTATTCCTCATTAATCACCCCAGCCATGTTCAACAAGAAGTAATAAAATGGGCAGGAGATGTACACAGGAACCTTTTAATGAACACTGGAAAGGAACTTTGTGGAATGAGACTTACAGAGCAATCCTCACCTCTCCTTGAAGGTTGGATGAAAGAGGTTAGGTTGGAGCTTAGGTTCCCTCTGATGGTGGTGCAGCAAATTTATCCTAGAGGCCCTTGGAACACCCACTGAAAACTCTGTAGTCACAGATCTATCGTTTCCAGTGTTTCTGCTGGAGGTGAAGGAGAAAAATCTGATACAGTGGTACCTCAGGTTACATACGCTTCAGGTTACATATGCTTCAGGTTACAGACTCCGCTAACCCAAAAATAGTGCTTCAGGTTAAGAACTTTGCTTCAGGATGAGAACAGAAATCGGGCTCCGGCGGGACGGCGGCAGCAGGTGGCCCCATTAGCTAAAGTGGTGCTTCAGGTTAAGAATCGTTTCAGGTTAAGTATGGAGCTCCGGAACGAATTGAGTACGGTACTTAACCTGAGGTACCACTGTATTTTTTATTTTAGAATCAATGGACTTGTTTTTCCTCCTACATAGCCCACATATAGCCTAGGTCTATGGCAAGCTTTTTTTTTTTTTGCCCCTGGAAAGTGCTTCTTGAGAAACTAGTTCATTCCAAAAATAAAAGCTCATCGCAGAAGGATTCTGCATGACTGCAGTGTGTTCATCTGAGAACAAATGTAGGTGGTCCCAGTTTTGTGTGTGTTTATCCGCACCTGAACACCCTGCAAACTTCCTGGAATAACTGGGACATCCCATTTTTTTTCTCCTCCTGTGAGATCATGGCTGCTATTTTGGTCGCCGTGATCTTGCGCGATTTTGCACTGCAGTCTCACCCCAAGAAAAGCGCCCTTGGGGCTCCATGATATTGTGCAGGCCATGTGACTCGTGCGGGAGCACAGACAGGAAGACACAAGTCCTAATTTTGAGGCTGAATGTGTTGGAGGGTTTGCCTCTGCCCAATGACATTGTGGGTGGGTGCACACCAAGCTCACAGTCGCCACTTCCATCTTCTGGGCCATGCGCAGAGAAGGAAATGAAACAGATAATCTAACCTAGGGAGGGTTTGCAAATGCATAACAAGTAACCACACCCATTCTTTTGGACGTCAGGATCTTCTTTTTGTTGTTGTTTAGTCGTTTAGTCGTGTCCGACTCTTCGTGACCCCATGGACCAGAGCACGCCAGGCACTCCGGTCTTCCACTGCCTCCCGCAGTTTGGTCAAACTCATGCTGGGAGCTTCGAGAACACTGCCCAACAGAAAGTAGCATGCGGAGGATGAGCACGAGTGATTCTGGATTGAGAAAAACTATATTTTCGCGCTACAGATGGGTTCATGTGCACACAGCCTAAGTCTTAAAATGAATTGGTGGATTTTAAAAAGACATATTCTGTTCACCATTGCATTCTCCTACACCTGTTCTTTTACATGTTTTTTCTTTGCATTGTTGGCCTGAAATATATTCAGAGTCGAGTGTGGATTTCATGTTCTTTATTCAGCTCATAGTAGTGAGGAATGCAAGTCCCCCCAAAGTCTCTGCTTTATATACATTATTTACATAATGGGCCCCATGTGATTGGCTAATTCCGGGATTCTCTTGTAGGCCAATCAGGTTGCGGATTCACTTCCACCTGGAGCTGGATTGAGTGGCTCCTGTGGACCAATCAGCAATCCTGTGCTGCATTCTGGATCCTATTGTTCTAGGACCAATCAGAATGCTGCATTCTGAATCCTATTGTTCTAGGAGTAATCAGAATGCTGCATTTTGGATCCTATTCAACTCAGTACATAACATGGCCTTAATAGTGATCACGCACTGCAGCTGCAATCCCTATGCACATTGTCTTGGTGGGAGTAAGCTCAACTGAAATCAGTGAGATTTACTTAGCTTCTGCTATGTATTAATTGAACCTTAGACTTAAGCAGAAGAGCTGGGTTGTTTTTTAATAATTCCAAGGTCTGTGCCGAGTGCACTTTTGTAATTGCGTGGCATGAATGACACCCAATCTACACTGTCCTTGGTGTAGCCTAAAACATCACCGAATCTTGCCAGTGAAGGGGGCAGGAGCAAAGCTGGGTCAAACATGCTTCTGAATATATGTGCATGGGATGGGGTAGGGGAATATAAATCATTCTCCCACAAGATTAACATAATGTCCCCTATCCCTATTCAACAGCATTCAACACTGTAAATATTCTCCTATTCAATAGTGCAAATAGGAACGGCTTGCCCATTTAACTGGCAAAGTGTACCTATTTAATTGGAACAACATATTTTCTGTGACCGTGTGTGTCATCCGGCCCTCTGCCAAATTTCAACGGAACAGGGAACTTTTGGGTGACTTGCAAACAAGTGAATTTTGAAGTGCCACTAGTGTTTCCTGCAAAAGTTGATTTTTTTAGTAGTTAAGAGTGTCAGACTAGGACTTGGAAAACCAGGGTTCGAATCTCTACTCAGCTATGACGCTCTCTGGGTGATCTTGGGCCGTTTGCAGTCTTTCAGCCTAACCTACCTCACAGGGTTCTTGTGATCTATTCCAAGGATTACCCCTAGACAACTTAAAAGCATAGCTGTCAGCTTACAGATTTGAAAATAAGGGACCAGCAGCCTCAAAAATAAGGGATCAGCAGCCAAAATAAGGGATTTTCTGGGCACAGGTATGTTCAACTTCTGAGCTCTTCCGAGCCAAAGGCAGAAAGCCCAGCCAGCAGCCAAACGAAGCCTCATCAATAAGGGACAGCAGCGGGACATGGCGCTGGGATAAGGGACTGTCCCGCCAAATAAGGGACACTTGACAGCTATGCTTAAAAGCAGAGGTCTGATAGAGCAAAAGTTACATCCCATCAGGGCGCTGTGTTGAGTGCAGATTATTAAACCACACCACCTTACCCCAGCAGTCTGCTTACTTTAATTTTTTCTCTTTTTGCTGCCGTAATCAAAAATCATCAGGGCTCAAGTCTTTCCAATGACAGCCAGGTGTGTATTGTGTCTTGGGAGACGATGGAAGAATGTGCCTTTGCGGGTGAAGTCAAACCGTTGGAGAGGCAAAGCCTGCCATGGCTGCAGAGGCCGATACAGGAGAGACATGTTTTGTTGCAGCTGGGGCAAATGAAGGTGTCCGGTTTCTCTGGGGCAGATGCACCATGGCGCTTCCTCTCTCTGTGCTCCGTTTATTTATTTTCCATCACATTTATTCTCCCATTTCTTTCCATTTCAATTACAGTCATTCTTTCTAAATCTGCATCCACACATATAAATTAGTATATGCACATTTTATGCGGACCTGTAGCCTCTCTATTAGCGATGGGTAGGCATCATTCTTGGCTGGCAAGGTGCTAATACTAATTAAGCTGTTCTGCTCTTTAGCAAACACAGCTCCAATGACCCCATCGCTCTGTCTCTTCCTCCCTGGTGAGAAGTGACACATGCCTCCAGGGGTATTCCAAGGTTAATTCAAGGAGCAAAGGGAATTAATAATACGTTTTAGTGATTCACCTGAGCCATGGTGGAAACAGGCATAGAGAAATCTCTCTCGCTTTCGGCAGGCTTTGATCTGCTTTGGGGAGCTGAAGGCGAGCATCCCTTCTGCAGCCTGTTAAAAAGTGCCGGAGGTATCCAGGCAACATTCCTGCTCCAGAGCTCAGAGAAAAAGAAAGCTATCAAGAAATATCTGCTAACTGACAGAGAGTTCAGATGTCTCCCTTTGCCTGGATTGGCCTCTTTCAAGTCCCAGTTCAAGGGAGCAGTGGGTGTGGAAGACTTCAACTGCTGGCACTTCCAGACCCTTGTCCCTTTGGGGCAGGATTCAATCACATGCCAGCAAATTCACAATTAAAGCTGACGTGGAGCTTGTGCACATTTATTGTGCGTAATAATTGAGGCTGTAAAGAAGGTGATGGTAGCTGTTGGGTCTCGAACCTTTGTTGAGTTAAGGACTTCCCCTGCATGCGAAGACAGGCTTGGGTGGATTAAGTAGACAGGACTATTATAAAAATAAAAACTGCTCCTTTTCCCTTATGAGGTACCCAAGAGCCTGTACTGTATAGAGTCCTTTTTTAGGTTGTCTATCAGTAGGAGAAAATAACAGAGGCCAGCCAGAGACTATTGAGAAGCAAAGCAGCTAGTAAGCCTGATCTTTATTAACTGTTGCAACAGGGTGCTCCCCCACACGCAGGAGAGAGGAGGAGGACCCAGAACTAAGGTGTGCCCGCCCTTTATATAGACTTTTGGAATTGCCCACCCTCAAACTCCAGACCATCCCCAGAAACATCATACCTACATCACAGAAAAGGCGGTCTACAACAGAAATCTGAGCACGTTGTTTATCTCCTGTCTGGCAAGTTACCTGATTGCATTATCTGGGTTTTGGCCACTCTTATGTTATTATAACAACTTAATTCCTGAATCTAGGTCACAGGTCACAGGCTCACCCTGTTCATATCTTGAATGTGCCCTTAAGACAGGATTTGTGAGGACAGGATTTGTGAGGAAAGAGACAATGGGGAGGTTTCTCACTTTGACCTTGCAGAGAAATATTTGAGGTCCATTTGTTCAGGACCTTGTCTATGGGGTTTCAGACATGTGGTTTATATATACAGTTATGAACATTTTTAAAATATATATATATATTTTATGACCTTAAAATTCTTATAACAGGACCAATAACAGCTCCTTTGCTCCTTTGCACTGAAATGAATGGGGTGGAATAATGTAATTACTCCTGCCCCCATTCATTCATTCAAGACATTTCTATGCTCCTTCATTATTCAAATGAGGAAACAATCCACAGGAAACGGGACAACAAAACAATAAAAAATTATCACAAAACCAGAACACTACCTTAAAATGCCTGCTGGGACAAGGAAGTCTTCATCATGTGCCCGAAGTTCAGCAAGGAGGGTAATGACAACCTTATGTAGGTAAATTGCATGATTTCCCCACAGCAAGACACATAATTTTGCCCAAAGGTGAACAGCAGCGCAATAGAAACCTGAGCTTAGAATGCAGGGTCTCGCTGCATTAACACTCCCCAAGATTTTGCTTTTCCTTCAGATTTCCAGGAAAGCCCCAAAGCCCAGCACAGGCAAGACATGTCTCTGTCTCTGCCAGCTTCCAGCACACAACAACAATAACAACAACAACTCTGGCTACTGTTCTTCTTCCCAGGGGTGTTCAGGAAAATGCCTACCCCTTTTCACTTGGCTCATTCTTTGAGATGCTGATGAGCACATAACTGGCCACCTAAAGCCATTACCTTGACAAAGGGACTAGTTGTCAGGCTTCCCTAGGTTTGTAAGGGTGACAGCAGTCACGAAATTAAAAGACGCCTGCTTCTTGGGAGAAAAGCAATGACAAACCTAGACAGCATCTTGAAAAGCAGAAACATCACCTTGCCAACAAAGGTATAGTTAAAGCTATGGTTTTCTCAGTAGTGATGTATGGAAGTGAGAGCTGGACCAAGGGCCAATGAGAAAATGGATTTGCCAGGTCTTCCCAGATGGGTACAATATCATGAGTAGTGAACCTGCTGTGAATCTGCACCGACCCCTTTTTGGGCAAACCTATAAGCTTCCAAATGGTTTTCCCAGTAGTGATGTATGGAAATGAGAGCTGGACCATAAAGAAGGCTGATCGCCAAAGAATTGATGCTTTTGAATTCTGGTGCTGGAGGAGACTCTTGAGAGTCCCATGGACTGCAAGAAGATCAAACCTATCCATTCTTAAGAAAATCAGCCCCAAGTGCTCACTGGAAGGACAGAACCTCAAGCTGAGGCTCAAATACTTTGGCCACCTCATGAGAAGAAAAGACTCCCTGGAAAAGACCCTGATGCTGGGAAAGATTGCAGGCACTAGGAGAAGGGGAAAACAGAGGATGAGATGGTTGGACAGTGTTCTCGAAGCTACCAGCATGAGTTTGACCAAACTGCGGGAGGCAGTGGAAGACAGGAGTGCCTGGTGTGCTCTGGTCCATGGGGTCACGAACAGTCAGACGCAACTAAATGACTAAACAACCACAAAGGGTTACCCAGGGCATCATCCAGACTGACCCCCGCAACTCCTAACAATGCATTTGTTTGAAAGAAAGTCAGAATCTGTCCCGTCCTGTGGTACCTAAAACTATTATCTCAAACAGCTCCCCACCACCACCTCCAGCTTTCCAGAGTCCTTTGAATCTCCCTTTGTATGCAGTGCATTTGGAGAGACGACTTAAAACTCCATTTAAGAGGGTGAGGAGGGGGGAACAGTTTGAAAACAACATGGAATCCAAGGGGGCCTATTAGAGAGGCATTAAGCAGCAAGACGAAAAGGCAACGCTTGCATCTGTTCTTTGGTAAGCTGTAAATCGCCCGGCCTCCTCCAGTGATTGGCAGAGTTCATGGTTTGTTGGGTAATTATTGCCCTGCTTTAGATGCTAAGCTGCTAAATAGTTTCATTTTGCTTTGTAAAAAGGAAAGCGCCCCCCCCCCCCCAATTGACAGTGAGCGGCTAGAGAGCAGTTCGAGATGAGTTGTGGAGCAAAATAAAACAAAACCCGTTCCTTAATCAGGTAATAGTAATAGTAATAGTAATTTATTATTTGTACCCTACCCATCTGGCTGGGCTTCCCCAGCCACTCTGGGTGGCTTCCAAAAAAAAAATATTAAAATACTGTAATACATCAAACATTAAAAAGAGGGCTGCCTTCAGATGTCTTCTAAATGTCAGGTAGTTGTTCATCTCTTTGACATCTGATGGGAGGGCATTTCACAGGGCGGGTGCCACTACCAAGAAGGCCCTCTGCCTGGTTCCCTGTAGCTTAGCTTCTCGCAGTGAGGGAACTTCCAGAAGGCCCTCGGCGCTGGACCTCAGTGTCTGGGCAGAATGATGGGGGTGGAGACGCTCCTTCAGGTCCCGAGGTCTTTGGTCTTTCAGATTTCAGCGGCGGTGCAGGGCCAAAATTGGACAGCCCTACAGCCCCTTGCCTTCTGTTCTGCTCAATTCAGTAACTACGCTATAGCTGAAATGCCCGGCAGTGCCCTCTCGTGTTGGCGCCCGGTGCAGTAGAACCAGTTGCACAGCCCTGAATCCGCATCTACCTTAATAGTAATTCAGTGCGAGCTTTAAAAGAAAACTAAGGACCTTTAGGAAGGTAGAAAGCTGCTTTATAATGAATCAGACCGCTGGCCTATCTAGCTCAGTGTTGTCTACACTGACTGGCAGAAGCTTTCCAGAGTTTCAGGCAGCAGCCTTTCCACAGTGTCACCTGGAGAAACTGCAGATCGAAACTGGAACCTTCTGCATGCAAAGGAATTCTGGCCCTTTCCCTTCTCTCCCCCCTCCCCCCCCCCGTTTTTGAGGCCCTGTCTCATTGGCTGCTGAGTACAGTGTCACAGTTTTATCAACTATAGCCAGGGTGGCCACTTTCTCCTCTGGTGGCACAGCCAAGAAGGAATTGAGACAATTGTGAAAGTAGCAGGGGATGTCCTCTTTTCCCGGACACCACAGCTCTGACTTCCCCATCGTTGGTGACTTCTGATATTACCTGTATTTAAAACACACACACACACAGAGAGAGAGAGAGAGAGAGAGAGAGAGAGAGAGAGAGAGAGAGAGAGAAACAAACAAACAAACAAACAAACAAACAAACAAACAAACAGAAAGAGAGGAAAAGAGGAATCTGTCAACTCAGGGGTGCCAACTCTGTGGGGCTGAGTGCTCTACAGCCCCTACAATGTCCTCTGGGATGGGGCTCAACCTCTTCCCCCTACCTTGAGGAGGCCTGGCGGGATGTTGTCGTGTGCTGTGCAGCTTCAGGAGAAGCTGTGCGGACCAGCATGGCCTGGCGCATGAATGTCACATCGGGAGGAGGCCTGGTCAGCCCCTCCCCAAATGTTGGGTACAACTCGACACCTGTGAGCTGCCTTGCACCAAATTGGATCACTGTCCCAGCTAGCTTAGTAATATAGACCAGGAGAGGCAGCAGTTGTGCAGGTTTCAGGCTGGGGACAATCCCAATTCTACTAGAAGATGCCAAGAACTGAACCTGGGACATTCTGCATGCAAGGCAGTTGCCTTTTCACCGAACTACAGCAACATGCATTTTCTGTATCGCATCTAATTGCACCCTAAGTTAGTAACACATAGCTGTCAACTTTTCCCTTTTCTCGCGAGGAATCCTATTCAGAATAAGGGAATTTCCCTTAAAAAATGGGAAACGTTGACAGCTATGTATTAACAGCTTCAGTCAAGCAAAGTGGCCCAAATTTTTTAAACACACAGGCGAGAGAACCCTCTGAATCCAGAGTGTTTTGTGAACATGGTTTCAGAACAGACAAGAATAGCTGCAGCAGCAACAAGAACAGGGCTTGCATGCAGATAACATCAGATGCCATCTAGATTTGTCAAAATTTGGCATCCCTTGCTATACACATGCCTGCAAAAAGTGCATATGAGTCCATGGGGGGGGGGGGAGAACTGGATGGTTTAATGAGGTTGCTTCTAATTTTTCCAGGAGTTACCACATAAACCTAGTATTACCGTATTTTTCGCTCTATAGGATGTGCCCGACCATAGGACGCACCTTGTTTTAGAGGGGGAGAACAAGGGGGGAAAATTCTCCCCCTCTCTGCGCAGCGCCCCTTCAGCGAAGCGGCAGGGGAAACGGAGCCCCTTCCATTTCTCCTCCCTCTTAGCTGAAGGGGCGCTGCGCCTTAGCTGAAAGGGTGCCTACCCTTCAGCGAAAGGAACCCGAAGCCTTCGGAGCGCAGCGGGAGCTCCCACTGCACTTCAGAGGCTTCATGTTGCTATCGCTGAAGCCAAGGAGCCTGCATTCGCTCCATAAGATGCACACACATTTCCCCTTGATTTTTGGAGGGGGAAATGTGCGTCTTATAGAGCGAAAAATACAGTAGCTGAAAAAAGGCAAGACCATTGCCACAATAAACCAGATAATCCCAGTCTGCACATTCAAAAGCTTTTTCTTAACTACCACCATCAGTCGGTAGAGCACAAGACCCCTAATCTCAGGGTCATGGGTCCAAACCCCACATTGGGCAAAAGATTCCTGCACTGCAGTGGGTTGGACTAGATGACCTTTGTGGTCCCTTCCAAATCTACAATTCCACGGTTCTATTATTTCAGGCTGCAGGCATTACAGTGCATGTTAGAATGCTCCCAGGTTTAAAGCAAGCAAGCAAGCAAACTACTGCATATAAATCCTGGCATTTCAAGAAACAGGAATCAGCTTCTCCCTTCTCCCTGCCATACTAATTTTCTGCACGTGAGGCGGAGAGTTCTTTTCCCCCAGGAGTGCAAAGACACAGTCCTTCCCTGCATCCTATTACTCAGGAAAAGCTTCACTGCTTGAACCTGCCAACTATGTAAACTGGTCCTTGCAGTCAATGGCAAGGGTTGTCTTCCGATCACCAGTGGTCCGCAAGCTTCTATTCATGTGGTCCACGATGTGTCTTATATAAGAAGTACAGTGGTGCCTCGCAAGACGAAATTAATTCGTTCCGCAAGTCTTTTCATCTTGCGAGTTTTTCGTCTTGCGAAGCACGGTTTCCCATAGGAATGCATTGAAAATCAATCAATGCGTTCCTATGGAAACCGCCTTCAGACCAGGTTTGGGGACAGTCTGTCCCCCGACCTCTTCTGAAGGCCGACGTGGGGGGGCGAAAGTCTTTGCTTCCCCCCCCCTTCCCGGGACAGCGGAGACTTCTCCGCTGTCCGGGGCGATCTTAAAATGCTGGCGGGCGGCAGCGCTGCCGCCCACCAGCATTTTAAAATCCCCCGGGAAGGCAGGCAGGGGGGACAAAGACTTTTGCCCCCCACCCACCTTCAGAAGAGGTCCAGAGGGCTCTCCAAGCTGCGGATAGCAGCCTGCTGCCCCGCGCGAGGGGCAGACATTCGCAGCTTGGGGAGCCCTGCAGGACTTCCCCGCAGGGCTCTCCAAGCTGCGGATAGCAGCCTGCTGCCCCGCGCGAGGGGCGCTCTTAAGCAGAGCGCCCCTCGCGCGGCGCAGACATTCGCAGCTTGGGGAACCCTGCAGGACTTCCCCGCAGGGCTCTCCAAGCTGCGGATAGCAGCCTGCTGCCCCGCGCGAGGGGCGCTCTTAAGCAGAGCGCCCCTCGCGCGGCGCAGACATTCGCAGCTTGGGGAACCCTGCAGGACTTCCCCGCAGGGCTCTCCAAGCGGCGAATGTCGGCCCCGCGCGAGGGGCGCTCTGCTTAAGAGCGCCCCTCGCGCGGGGCAGCAGGCTGCGCACCTTCCCCTCTGTTCCCGGACCTGTCCTGAAGGCTTGCAGTGGGAGGAGGGCTTTCCTCCCCACCGCCAACATTCAGAATGCTGTTCTGAATGTTGGCGGTGGGGAGGAAAAACCCTCCTCCCACCGCAAGCCCCGGGAACAGAGGAGAAGCCCTTCGCGCCTTCCCCTCTGTTCCCGGACCTCCCACTGCAAGCCTTAGGACAGGTCCGGGAACAGAGGAGAAGGCACGCTGCGCTTCCCCATTGTCCCCGGAGATTTCCCTATGGGCTTTCGTCTTGCGAAGCAAGCCCATAGGGAAATTCGTCTTGCGAAGCCGCTAGAAAATCGGAAAACCCTTTCGTCTTGCGGGTTTTTCGTTTAGTGAGGCATTCGTCTTGCGGGGCACCACTGTACTTATAATATGGATTCTATGGTATTCAAACGGCAATACAACAGATTGCATGATAAGAATGCAAATATCATATAAATATAAAGAAGCAATGCAAATATAATTGAAGATGGCCCAGTATTTAGCACAGTGCATTGCAACTGCTCTTAATGAGCAGGGGGGAAATAATAATTAAGTGGTCTGCAAAAACTTTCAGCAATTTCCAAGTGATCCGTGGGGGGCAAAGTTTGGGAACTGCTGATCTGTGTGTGTGTGTGTGTGTGTGTGTGTGTATTCTGGGTGTGTGCCCCCCTCCTGCCCCCCTGTATTTGCATGCTAGAAGAAAAGGTCAACGGGCTCCTGTGTATTTGCCAGCACTGAATTACAAGCTGTTGGGATACAGTGTGAAAGCAAGCACATTATTCCCAGCTTTCCACCACCACCACCTACAAGGAAACGGGCTGGCAGCGAGAGCGGTACAGATTGCTTACAGAGCCATGCAGCTCTAAAAGTCACATCGATTTGCTGCGAGCTTCGAGGTGACACCCACATCCGTTGCCAGTGTAAGCTCAGTTTGTGGGCCGGAAGGCCAAACAATGCAGCCCTGCCTCCTTCTTTCCCCACTTCTCCCTTGCACAACAACCCCAGATGCAGCTTCATTGAAGGCTGAACCCGGAGAGGGGCCAAATCTTAAAGCGTCCTCGGAGCTGAAGCAAACAACACCGTTTTGCTCCAGGGAGGAAAAGGAGTATGTGGGGAAACTTGCAAACAGGACCAGCTCAAACGACACATCTTAGAATAGAGAGGTTGCAGATGTGTCATTCCTTTAAATCTAATTTGCCTCCCGAAAAAATCTTGGAAACTGTAGTTTGCCCCTTGCAGAGCTACGATTCCCGGCACCCTTAACAAACTACAGATGCCAGGAGTCTGGAGTGCTTTAAAGACGTGGTGTGGACATAGCACAAGTTAAACCATTGATCTATCAAACTCAGTATTGATTACACCAGGGTTCGCTGACCTTTCTGAGTCCCGGGACATATGGGCAGCTTCCGTTCTGACTTGAAATGTTCGTCTTGGGCTACTCAGAACAACAACAACCACCAACAACATATTATTTATACCCCGCCAATCTGGTTGGATTTCCCCAGGCACTCTGGGCGGCTTCCAACCGAATATTAAAAACAATACAGCATCAGACATTAAAAACTTCCCGAAACAGGGCCACCTTCAGTTGTCTTTTAAAAGTAAAATAATTGTTTATTGCCTTGACATCTGCTGGGAGGACGTTCCACAGGGCAGGCGCCACTACCGAGAAGGCCCTCTGCCTGGTTCCCTGCAACCTCACTTCTTGCAGCGAGGGAACCAACAGAAGACCCTCGGTGCTGGATCTCAGTGTCTGGGCTGGACGATGGGGGTGGAGATGCTCCTTCAGGTATACAGGACCGAGGCCGTTTAGGGCTTTAAAGGTTAGCACCAACACTTTGAATTGTGCTCGGAAACGTACTGGGAGTCAATGTAAGTCTTCCAAGACTGATGTTATGTGGTGTCAGCGGCCGCTCCCAGTCACAGTCTAGCTGCTGCTTTCTGGATTAATTGCAGTCTCTGAGTCACCTTCAAAGGTAGCCCCACGTAGAGTGCATTGCAGTAGTCCAAGCAGGAGATAACTAGAGCATGCACCACTCTGGCAAGACAGTCTGTGGGCAGGTAGGGTCTCAGCCTGCGTACCATATGGAGCAGGTATACAGCTGCCCTGGACACAGCTTCAGAGCTGTCGAAGCAACTTTAAATGTCAGCAGTAGTCCAAGCGCGAGATAACTAGCACATAATGGCAAGAAGCAGTTGAGGGGAGTGCCAGCCTGCAATGGTACCCACCTGAGAGGTGTCAGAACTGCGCTCAGGTGTGCTCTGGCTGGAAAAAAGCAGCCCTGCTTGGAATCCAGATGTGGAACTGTAACATACAAAGATGTCCTAGGAGGCACTCTCAAGTCTAAGGTCATACGTTGTCTTCCAGGTTCACAAACAACACCATTCCTGCTACAGGCTCATTCTTAGGTGGTTTCCAGGCTTTTCAACTTCCATTTACTTTGGCCCACAACATTTGCACTTCTAGAAGGCGATGCATTTATACAGTGGCTAATTTACCTGATGGATTTCCTGCTTGTAGTTTCAGGCCTGCACTACTCAACATTTATGGCACTCCAATGATGGGCCAGCTTCTAGGAAAATGGAATGATTATCTGTCATGTTTGTATTTAAAATTTATCAAGTTACCTTTTTGTTATTCTCTCGAGGTGTATGGTTTTTTCTTTTTTTAATGTCACTCACATAAAATGAGCAATAAAATGTTTAAGGTGCGTAGACCAGAAGCACATTAACCCATGATCTGGTGCTTAAAGCTATTTTTGTATTTATTGTTAAATGTATGTCCTACCCTTCCCCCCCCCCCCAAAGAGTCCAGGGTGGCATTATAGAGCAGCACAAAATCACAAAAAAGATTTCACAGCAGGCACAGTAGGGATAACCGTTGTAACGTACGGTTACTGACTCACACTGTGTGCATGAAAGGGTTAACCTGAGCTCAGCGCTCAAGTTGCCAATGTGGGTGTGGCTTAGCAGGTTCTCAGCAGCCTCTGCTGCCACCCCCTTTCTCTCTCTCTCTTTGTGCTTCCCGGAACAAGCAAGGAAGGAACCATGAGGTCATAGTTCCCTGAATCTCTCTAAAGAAGATTTTAAAGCCTGTATCTTTGCTAACCCAAAGATTGTGTTAACCTTTATGTAAGGAAAAGAAGTTATTTTCTTTTAAAAGTTGTTTGGAACTGTTTTCTTCATTATTTTTCTGCCAGAGGATGGAAATTTTTTTGCTGTAATTTGTTTGTTGAAAACTTGGTGAGTAAAACATTTACATATGTAAGGCTAAGTGTCTGTGATTTATTCTAGCCTAAGTATTTTCATGGCAGCCATTTGTTTAAAGGTAGACTAGGGAAAATATAAATCTAACAAAGTTTTAACGTGCTTCAATCAATCATCATTGTCAGTGGCGTAGCGTGGGGGGTGCAGGGGGGGCCGACCGCACCGGGCGCAACATCTGGGGGTTAGGGTTAGGGGGCGCAAATCCACGGGTTAGGGGGCGCAAATTACTTGCCTTGCCCCAGGTGCTGACAACCCACGCTACGCCACTGATCATTGTGCTTAACTCTGCTACTGAAGAGTAGGCTCTCTCTTCCAAATCTCTTAATTTGACCCCTATGGACTAATGTGGCCATGTGTCCTATGTTACAGAGGACTGGCCTAAATTTTGAGAAGTTCTCTATTGACAGCCTGGGTCTGGTTTAAAGATCAATAATCCGAAAATGGGAGATCAAATGGGAGATCAAGTGACATCTGGTGGGAGGGCATTCCCACCGGAGTGGTACCTATTTATACCTTGCCCATCTGGCTGGGTTTTCCCAGCCACTCTGGCTGGCTTCCAACAAAGTATTAAAATACAGTAGTCTGCTAAACATTTAAACTTCCCTAAAGAGGGCTGCCTTCAGATGTCTTCTAAAAGTCTGGCAGTTGTTCTTCTCTTTGACATCTGGTGGGAGGGCGTTCCACAGGGAGGGTGCCACTACCGAGAAGACACTCTGCCTGGTTCCCTGTAACTTGGCTTCTCGCAGTGAGGGAACTGCCAGAAGGCCCTCAGCGCTGGACCTCAGTGTCCGGGAAGAACGATGGGGGTGGAGATTCTCCTTCAGATATACTGGACCGAGGCCGTTTAGGTCTTTAAAGGTCAGCAGCAACACTTTGAATTGTGCTTGGAAACGTACTGGGAGCCAGTGTAGGTCTTTCAAGACAGGTGTTATGTGTTATGTGGTCTTGGCAGCCACTCCCAGTCACCAGTCTAGCTGCCGCATTCTGGATTAGTTGTAGTTTCCAGGTCACCTTCAAAGGTAGCCTCACTTAGAGCGCATTGCAGTAGTCGAAGAAAGAGAGCATGCACCACTCTGGCAAGAAAGTCCGTGGGCAGATAGGGTCTCAGCCTGCGTACCAGATGGAGCTGATAAACAGCTGCCCTGGACACAGAATTGACCTGTGCCTCCGGGGGGCCACTAGGTGGCGCATTGGAAGATGGCTGACAATAACATCTCTCCGACCCACACGAGGTAATTTGGAGGCTATGATGGGGGTAATTAGCCTCCTTAATCCCCCCAGGATTGTGGGGGGGGGGACAGCCCTTGCCTGCTGTGCCCTATACCACCCCCGAATTTGTGGGGGTGGGGGCACTAGGCACAAAGCCCTCCTGTGGGATTCCGGCATTCCCTGATCCGCGCCACTAGTTGCAAGAATCTTCAAAAGAAACAATTTGGATGAGATAAATTGCACATACTTCAAGGAAAAAGGGGTAGTAAAGACTGCTGACAGAAGAGATCTCTGATAACAAGACAAGAATAAAATATGAGAAGATACGTCAAGATATGGTACGACAAATGACTGAGGGGGGAGGGGGGAAAAACCTGCCTTTCCTTTTTTTATGTGATTAAACAAGAATCCCCTCCCCTAATGAGTCAGAAAAGGACTTAAGCTGTGGATTTAAGGCTATGAGGAGATAAACTTTCGAACCAAAGCAATGTTTCAAGACGAAGCTGGAAAGCTAAGAGTTTTGGAATGACGCAGTTAAAAATGCCATCGCCATTTTGGGAGGCATTGTTGCAGCTCTTGGGTCTGGGAGGAGAAAGAGAGAAATAGAGCTGTTTACATATCGTGGATCAACTCCTCGGTGGGACTTAAGAGTGACAAATGCCTAATTTATGATGGAAAGAGCGATGTTATCTACGAAGGAGATATATGAAAACCATCTGGACTTAGATTGGAGGAACGGGAAATTCACACAGGATTATTATATTTGCTTATCGGCTTAAGGAGACTAACAGAAGAGATCGTAAAGGAAAAAGAGAAATTATATGAACAAGATATGATGTGGAAACACCAAGATAAGACTGGATAGAATTATGAACTTTGTCTGGACTGATTGGGACTGATTTGGACATTAACGCAGTAATAAGAAGATGATCTGAATCCCCCTTTGGATCTTGAAGTATGGGTTCCCCCAACAAAATTTAAAAATTTGGCTTTGTAATTTGGAATTTATGTGATGTGATTTAATTTGATGTGATTGGCCAGTTAATAAATATTTTTTTTTAAAAAAAATGACCTGCGCCTCCATGGACAGCTGTGAGTCCAAAATGACACCCAGGCTGCGCATGTGGCTTAGCCTATCTCCTTTAAATATGCCACATTTCATTGAATGCCACAATTCGACACCCCCCTTTCCCATCTGTTCTGAACAAAGAAGAGGCACAAAGATCCTCTCTGTGTGAGCAAGTACAGTACAGGCCGATATAGGTGCCTTTCCCTCATTGTTGTGGTGGGGGAGCAACACATGCCTGCACTGTTTTGTGGCCCTGTCATTTCTTTTGCTGTTTTAGATGTGGCAGCCATTTGTGTTATGCCCAAAGGCGGACATCTTGTGACTGGCGCTCACAGCTCTTTCTCAAAATTCCAAATGTGCTCCAAAAGGTTGGCAACCCCTGTCTAAAGAGTATGTTTTTAGGTACAGAATACGCCTCACATAACAGTTACTGTTTTGTTGAGAATATTTATTGATTGCTTTTCAACAAAGTATTCATAAACAGGTTTCCCCTTGTGGGAAGGAAAATAATGTATAGATCATCTGTGTGGGATCATTAATAAAAGAACTGGCTGGATACCTAGATCCAAAGTGCAGGCCTAAAGCTACTCACCAGTAAGATAGCCCTAGCAGAGTTTGTAAGTCACAGAAGTGCAGTGACAGTGAAGCATTAGGAATATAAGTTGTTGAATACTTTTAATATCCTGTTTAGTTCACTTACAGTGCTTCCCCATTTCTACAGTGCTGAGATCCAGTGCTGAGGGCCTTCTGGCGGTTCCCTCATTGCGAGAAGTGAGGTTACAGGGAACCAGACAGAGGGCCTTCTCGGTAGTGGCACCCGCCCTGTGGAACGCCCTCCCTTCAGATGTGAAGGAAATAAGCAGCTATCTTCTTTTTAAAAGGCATCTGAAAGCAGCCCTTTTAGGGATGTTTTTAATATTTAATGCTGTATTGTTTTTAACACTTGATTGGAAGCCGCCCAGAGTGGCTGGGGAAACTCAGCCAGATGGGCGGGGTATAAATAACAAATTATTATTATTAAATTATTATACCTCTCTTGCAATGAACAGACCACACTGATAGTAATTTTAAATGCTTTACTTACAAACTCCAAAGGTCAGATTCATGAGTTATTCTATTCAACAGTGAAAACACAAGCAGAAAATTCCTGAGTTACAAAACACAGAATGGTATTTTTGGACATGTGGTTTGGACTCGTAGTGGTCAAGTCCAGACGTGTTCCCTGGTCAGCTTCACATGGTGGAAGAGAGTGAAGAAAGAAGCTTCACTTCCATCTTCACTGGAAGTGAGGGGGCACGATCTAACTGAATCTAGGAATACATTTCTGTGGGCTTAGCCCCTTCATGCATTAACTAGTCCTAAGCTTGCTAGTTACATTTGACTGCAATTTCCCACACCCCTTAGCAAGAGGTGGCTTATAAACACGTTTCAGTAAAACTGCTTACTGTTTCTTCAGGGTCAGGCTTTCACACACACCAACCTCCCACCTTTGAACGAAAGGACAGGCTCTCTTTATTTAACACCCGGCCGTCTATGCTGTCTCTGGCTGTCTTGAAAAGCATCTCCTCTTTGGAAGCACCTGCCTCCCCCCTCTCCCTGCCTAAACTCAGGAACAGATCACATCACGTCAGTCCTTTCCTCAGACTTGATGAAGACTGAAATCTTCACGGGATGGGATTTAAAGGAGTTGCTGTCCTCTTGCCAGTACTCTAGGGCTGGAGTAAATTTTTTGTTAAGTTCCCTTCCATACTGTGATCCTAAATAAATGATAATTAATAATATTATTTTCACAATGCTGTCACTGAACACCAGGAAACTATCCAGTTGGTAATTCCAGAGAACGTTATTGCAGTCTTGTACGTAGGACCCTGCCATATAGCAAGTAAGACTGTTAGCCTGTCTAGCTCATCATGGTCTACACAGATTGGCAGTGTGTCCTTTGGGTTCCAAACAGTAGACATTCCCAGCCCTACCTGCAGATGCCAGGATTAGAACTCAGGACCCTCTGCACTCAGGATCCTTCCTGCAGATAGTCTGGTTGCTTTTGGAAGTAGGTTTGCTGGGCAATAGCTCCCAATCCACTTGACTTAGGTAACTTGAATTTGAGCTTCATTAATGTGTAATATTGACATTTTTGGATCCCTTCCAAACCGTGGCTCTCTAGGATTTCAGGCAAGGAACATTCCCAGTCCTTCCTGGACGTGCCAAGAACTGAACCTGGGATTTTTTTTGCATGAAAAGACAATATTTTACTAGGCCTTTCCTGTACCTACAAACTGAACGTTGACTGTTAGTTCTGAAGCTGACTTATTCTTCTTGCATAAAGGCAGCAGACTTGATTTGTAATAATGGGTTTGTTTGGATGTCTTGAAGTAACGCCATCCTCTGTGTGATGGTGATGGGTAGATTTATTTATAAAAAAGAGAAAAATATGCAAATATCTTAAGACTTGAATAAATAGGAAGGCAGTCCACCAGATGTGGTGGAAATGTCATGGTATTCTAGCAAAATGTCTCCAAAATCCGTCTAGTCTGTTAGAATCCTTACTCAGGTTGAGTTTTGTCCTCAGAGGTTTCTCTTTCAAATGACATCTCGATTATTTCTAATACTGGAGGTTTAACTCCAAAGAAGTTGTTTTCAAACTTTCTCGCTTCAGCTCAGGAAACCATTCCCACATCTAATTATCTGACAAGTACCTCCTCAATAGAACTGCCACATCCTGCAGAGGAGCCTGAGAAGTTTTCAAGACCAGAGTTTTTCAATCCTGGGTCCTGTGCTGTGGGATGTTGTTTACTCAGAAGCAAGCTTTGCTGGGTTGATGGGTGGCTTACTCTGAAGTAAACGTACACAGGATCGGAACTCTAGACCTGCAGATCCAAATGCATATAGGAGGTACATTTAAAGATTGGGAAATGTTCCTTGAATATATGGGGGAAATTGTGTACATTTGAAAACATGGGCAGCATTAAGATAAATTCAACAGTGTAAATAAGTTTTGAATTTATCTTAATGCTGCCCATGTTTTCAAATGTACACAATTCCCCCCATATATTCAATGAACATTTTCCAATCTTCTTTAAAAGTTTTGATGGAAGTGAGAGTTGGACCATAGAGAAGGCTGATCACCGAAGAATTGATGCTTTTGAATTATGGTGCTGGAGGAGACTCTTGAGAGTCCCATGGACTGCAAGAAGATCAAACCTATCCATTCTGAAGGAAATCAGCCCTGAGTGCTCACTGGAAGGACAGATCCTGAAGCTGAGACTCCAATACTTTGGCCACCTCATGAGAAGAGAAGACTCCCTGGAAAAGACCCTGAAGTTGGGAAAGATGGAGGGCACAAGGAGAAGGGGACAACAGAGGACGAGATGGTTGGACAGTGTTCTCAAAGCTACCGGCATGAATTTGACCAAACTGCAGGAGGCAGTGGAAGACAGGAGTGTCTGGCGTGCTCTGGTCCATGGGGTCACGAAGAGTCGGACACGACTAAACGACAACAACAAAATAAGTTTTGATGGATGTAATAATGGAATACTGAATGTTTTAGTTTGTATAAAATATGCAGGGATTTATGTTATGCAAAATGAACCATGCAAAGAGAAGAAGGGAAGTCATTGATATTTTGAGATTGTTTAAATGAATATTCTAAAATGTAAATCAGAAAATTTAATAAAAATTATAGAAAAACACACAAAAATGCATATTGGGGGGAAGGTTGCTTTAACTCATGGGTAGGCAAACTAAGGCCGGATCCTGCCCAATTGCCTTCTAAATCCGGCCCACAGATGGTCCGGGAATCAGCGTGTTTTTATATGAGTAGAATGTACCCTTTTATTTAAAACCCACCTCTGGGTTATTTGTGGGGCATAGGAATTCATTCATTTCCCCCCCAAAAATATAGTCTGGCCCCCCCCACAAGGTCTGAGGGACAGTGGATTGGCCCCCTGCTAAAAAACTTTGCTGACCTCTGCTTTAACTCTTTGCCCCCCCCCCCATTGTCCTGTTTGCACACAGCCTTTTGCACAGCGCCAATTTGCAACGGGAGGGAAGTTGCCACTGACATAAATGGGGCGGATTCTTACTGGGGTCATGATGGGACAAAGAGTTACACACACTGCACCTATGAATGGTTAAACGACGATAACAAAACTGTGTGACAAACTTACAAGCACTGAGTGCTTAGGTGTGTGCTGCTTGTCCTGGAATTCAGCAAGGATCCTGGCACCCGCCCTGACTTCAATTTACTAGTCCACTTTAGCCCAGTCATTATTAATATTACTAATTTCTCTGCTTAGTGTGTTGCAAAGTGCTTTCAGATTAACTCTCTCCCTAATCAAAACAGTTCTGTGAAAAGAGGTCCTTAATATACACTCTGAACAAATGCTTCCGTAGGGGGAGTACAGCAGGGCTCACGGCAATCGCCTTGAGAACACGGAATGGATCCCACCAGTGGCGTAGCGTGGGGGGTGCAGGGGGGGCCAGCCGCACCAGGCGCAACATCTGGGGGGCGCACTCGCACTCGCAGCTCTCTGCCCCTACCTGGCTCCACAGGTTAGGGGGCGCAAATTACTTGCCTTGCCCCGGGTGCTGACAACCCATGCTACGCCACTGGATCCCACTGAGAAGATCCAGACCGATCCCTCTCTTTTCTGGCCTTTTGGAGAGGGAGGAGGAAAGGCCGGCTCCCGGCTCCTTCCTGGTAGGATTCAACTGCTTAGGATTTGACTTGTTTTCTAATATTTTATTTTGCTTACTTTAAATGTTACACCACACTTTGCACAAGCCGTGTGTGTGTGTCTGTTTTGCAAGACAGATTTTTTAAAATTCACAAAATAACACAACCCTTAAAAATACATATCAAATCACAAAAGAACAATTACTAATAGCAGCAGGTCTATCCTGCTCCAAACATTTGCTGATAAAGTTGTGTCTTAAAACTATAAAATGATGGTGACAAACGCACCTCAGTAGGGAGGTAAAGTAAAGGTAAAGGGACCCCTGACCATTAGGTCCAGTCGTGGCCGACTCTGGGGTTGCGGCGCTCATCTCGCTTTATTGGTCGAGGGAGCCGGCGTACAGCTTCCGGGTCATGTGGCCAGCATGACTAAGCCACTTCTGTGGAACCAGACCAGCGCACAGAAACGCCGTTTACCTTCCCGCCGGAGTGTTACCTATTTATCTACTTGCACTTTGACGTGCTTTTGAACTGCTAGGTTGGCAGGAGCAGGGACCGAGCAACAGGAGCTCACCCCGTCGCGGGGATTCGAACCACCGACCTTCTGATTGGCAAGTCCTAGGCTCTGTGGTTTAACCCACAGCACCACCTGCATCCTAACATACAGTGGTACCTCGGGTTAAGAACTTAATTCGTTCTGGAGGTCCGTTCTTAACCTGAAACTGTTTTAAACCTGAGGTACCACTTTAGCTAATGGGGCCTCCTGCTGCTTCGCCACCACCGCACAATTTCTGTTCTCATCCTGAAGCAAAGTTCTTAACCCGAGGTACTCTTTCTGGGTTAGTGGAGTCTGTAACCTGAAGCGTCTGTAACCCGAGGTACAACTGTATTACCATAGTCGAGGCCTGCTCTCCCCTCCTGTGGTTTCCATCCACTGGTATTCAGAGAAACAGACAGGGATGCCAACTTGAATAAAATATTGGGGTGGCCCAAGGAAGACCCGCCCCACATAATCCATCACGGCACCCCCCCCCATCTGAATGCCAATGCCCATCAACCTTGAGGGGCGCGGGCGAAGGGACCTCGGCCCCTAGGAATCGGCTGTGATCACAGAAATGAACAGTTGGAAGGGGCACCCAGAGTCATCTAGTCGACCCCGCACTACAGGCACCTGAACTAGGTCGTCCATGGCAGATGGCCACCCAACCCCTGGTGGGAAACCTCACAGGAAGGAGAGCCCACGGCCCCTATCCTGGGAGCCGGCTCCACGGTGAAGCGGATCTTGCTGCCTCCAACTGCAGTGGCGGAGCCGAGCTGTTGGGGCTAGCAGTATTATTATATTTATTGGGTTTCCATACCGCCTTATACCCGGAGGTCTCAGGGCAGTAATAATAATAATAATAATAATTTTTATTTATACCCCGCCCTCCCCAGCCAAGGCCGGGCTCAGGGCGGCTAACGAGCAATAATAAAAACAAGTTGAATGAATACAACTTAAAAACAAGATTAAAATACAACAATTAAAATAGTGAAACATTAAAATATTAAAATGCAGCCTCAACTCAGGAGGAGAAAGGAAAAAGAAAGAGGGGGAGGGAATGAAATTGGCTCCAAGCCAAAGGCCAGGCGGAACAACTCTGTCTTACAGACCCTGCGGAAAGAAATCAGATCCTGCAGGGCCCTGGTCTCATGAGGCAGAGCGTTCCACCAGGCCGGAGCCAGAGTTGAAAAGGCCCTGGCTCTGGTTGAAGCCAATCTAACTTCTTTAGGGCCCGGGACCACTAGGGTGTTGCTATTTATGGACCTTGAGGCTCTCTGTGGGGCATACCAGGAGAGGCGGTCCGTAGGTACGAGGGTCCTAGGCCGTGAAGGGCTTTAAAGGTCAAAAGCAGCACCTTAAATCTGACCCTGTACTCCACCGGGAGCCAGTGCAGCTTGAAAAGCACTGGGTGAATATGCTCCCATGGCAGAGACCCCGTGAGGAGCCTCGCTGCAGCATTCTGCACTTGCTGGAGTTCCTGGGACAGCTTCAAGGGCAGCCCCATGTAGAGCGAATCACAGTAGTCAAGCCTGGAGGTGACCGTCGCATGGATCACTGGGGCCAGGGCCGTCGAGAGCCCTCTGCTCCCGGAGAGAGAAGGGGGCGTGGGTGCCTTCTTCCAGTCTCCAGCGCCGGGGAACTTCGCCAACCCCAGCAGCCTCGTCCGCACTCACAACGAAGCGCCCGGCAAGAGACGGCGTCGGGTGGAGAGGAAGAGGGCGCGCCGGGATCGCCAAGGGAGGAACCCAACCCCGACGTGGGGCTGCCGCTCGCCCGAGGGCTCGCCGCCGCGCACAGCTCTCCCCCCGCCCCAGCCCGAGGGTGGGGTTTGCTCGCCTCTCCTCCGCCCCAGCTCTCCACTCCGCCCCCTTTCCTGGAAGTCTCCGCGCGGCTTCGCGTGCCACGATCGAGGCGCAGCGGCTGCCAGCTTTGCGCGGTGCCCGGTGCTGCGCGTGAAGAGTCGTCGTCTCCCGCTGGCTTCGCTGCTCCGGAAGGCTGCGCGCCCTGCGCTTTGGATCTCCGCCCCGCGCCTCCTAAAGCTGCCTCGCCGATTCTTTCCGCCTCGGCTGCGCGCGCGCGGAGGAGGAGAAGCAGCAGCAGCTGCGACGGCGGCGGCGGCAGCAGCGCCTCGGATCTTTGCGCCGCGGACAGGTAAGCGCAAGAGCCGCGTGGATTGCGCCGGACTTGCCAGGCACCGGAGACGGGCTGGTTTCCCGCGTCTCTCCCCGCCCCAGGAAAAGGGGGTCGCGGTGGCCGGGTACGAAAGAAGGATGCCGTCCCGGCTCCCGAGGGCGCAGGGAGAAGGGGCAAGGGAGGGGGACAAGGGGGGCCAGGAGGGAAAGGGTGCTGGGACCCGAGGCAGGGGGAGACAGAAGGCAGGGATCCGCATAGCTGTCAACGTTTCCCTTTTTAAAAGAGAAATCCCTTATTCCTAATAGGATTCCTCGCAAGAAAAGGGAAAAGTTGACAGCTGTGGATCCGGAGGAACGACAAGCTGGGCAGGAAGAAGCGGGTTACAGTTGAGGGGCTGGAAAGGAGACAGGAAAAGAGGCATTCATAGAAATCATAGAGTTGGAAGGGACCCTGAGGGTCATCTAGACCAACCCACTTCAGTGCAAGAATATGCAGTTGTCCCATATGGGGATCGAACCTGCAACCTTGGCATTATCAGCCCCATGCTCTAACCAACTGAGCTATGCCGACACGGCTGGAGGGCAAAGCGGTAGCTGTGCCTGGCAGTGCTATTTAAAAGAGGTGCCGGAACTCACCATGAATGCAATCACCCTCGTTCTCTTAGAATGGGCATGGTACCCACCTGAGAGGTGCCGGCACTGAGTTCCTGTGAGTTCCTCCTGAAGAAAAGCCCTGGTGCTTGGCATGCAGAAGGTCCCAGGTTCATTCCTCAGCATCTCCAGGTGGGGCTTGGAGAGAAGCCTGCCTGAGACCCCAGAGAGCTGCTGCCAGCCAGTGTAGGCGATATTTAGCTAGATGTGACTTGCTGTAAGGCAGGAATGATATAATGATCCCACTGCCTGATCCAGTGCCGGGGGGTCTCCCGATATTTATTCCTGGGAAGCTCAAAGGCAGGACACAGGGGCAAAAGCTGTAGCCTCCCCTCACCAGAGCTATTCCTTTAGATATGGATATTCTGGTTCACCTGTCTCTGATAATGTTACCTGCAGGTGATTGTCTGGCCCTTTAAAAAACAGCAGCAGCAACAACAACAACCCTGCGCTGTTGGCCCTCTCTGGCAGCAGCCTTTGGAGCAGGGGCGTGTGGAAGTGTCACAGTGCAGAAGGAAAAAGCAGAGATGGGGAGCAAAAAGAGTAGGCTGCAAGCCACATTTACTCCAAAGTAAGCCCTGTTGATTTTACCAGGGCTGTCTTCCAAGAAAGCATGCTTTGGATGGCGGCTTGAGGGGTGGAAGGAACAGAGGTGAGGCGGTGGAAAGGATGAGGTAGAAGCAGAAGAATCATAGCATTGTAGAGTTGGAAGGTACCCCTGAAGGACATCTAGTCAGACCCCCTGCAATGCAGGAATCTCAACTACAGCATTCAGGACAAGGGGGGCGCATCCAAACCTCTGTTTCAGAGCAAGCACAGGGGCAGGTGACTGGGGAGCACAAGGGAGAGTGCTGAGTCTGGGCTGATGTAAGGAGAGTGTGCAGGAATTTGAAGGAACTGTGTAGAGAACTGTGCATAGGTTCAGGACAGCTAACCTGGAGGTTGCCAGGAGCTTTCTCAGCAAATGCCTTTAAACCCAAGCACCAGGGGTGGACAGAAGGTAGATTGGGCTGAACGGGTAGATCCAGTGGCGTAGCGTGGGGGGTGCAGGGGGGGCCGGCCGCACCGAGTGCAACATCTGGGGGTTAGGGGGCGCAAATCCACGGGTTGGGGGGAACAAATTACTTGCCTTGCCCTGGGTGCTGACAACCCACGCTATGCCACTGGGTAGATCTCTGCGTGTTTTGCAGTAGATTGTCAAGGGCTGCTGACTTTCGACTGATTAACATCAGCAAGAGCAGGAAAAAGAAGGTGCCCTTTTCCCCTTCAAAGAAACAAAGAGCTCTTCTGGACTGGCTGCTATTTTTGGGTGGGATTCAGCCATATACTGGCAAATCCAGGTCTCTCCATGGGCGTTGATTAGGAAGTCTTGTGCAACAGACCTGCTTTCCTGAACAGATCAGGCTTCTTGCGATAAGGAAAGTGATGGGAACATTTACTGGCACGCGTGGGGGAACTTTGACGCCATGGGTCCTCTTACCTCTGCACAAACAAATCAGAAGGAATGTTCCTTAAATAGCCACCCTTCGTCCGGACGTGCTCAGAGGAGCAAACTGGAGCAGGATTGTGACTTTTGTGCAAAAGGATGAGTGAGCCCTCTTCAGTTCTGGTTCCCAAAACTTGTTCCTGAGCTCAGGAGGGTGTTCAGAGGCAGTTGGGACATTGTTTTTCTTAATTTGGATTGAAGCTGGTTTGAAGGGTGGGGTGGAGAGTGTGTCAAAACACTAGAAGGGATCCCACGGGTCATCTTGCCCAACCCCCTGCAATGCAGGAATCTTTTGCCTGACATTCAAACCCAGAACCATGAGTTTATGTGTCTCATGTTCATAATGACTGAGCTATGCTTCCCAAACACACAATGGGAGATGCCTGGATGCAGAATAAACAGGGGGTTTGTACTATATATCTTTTGCACCTGGCTCGAGTTGGTGAATGTAAGAATAAGTGGGGGGGAGAGAGAGAGTAGATCCAAAAAGTCATAGAATTGGAAGGGATCCCAAGGATCATTTAGTCCAACCCCCCCCCCCCATGCAATGCAGGAATATGCAGTTGTCCCACAAGGGGATCAAACCTGCAACCTTCGCGTTTTCGTTTTCGGCAACGTGCTCTAACCAAGTGAGCTATGCCCAGGGAAGTCAAACACTTACTGTTTTGGCAAGCACAGATCGGTGGCAGAAGGAAGAGGTGCAGCCCGAGAATGCAGAATGATAAGACTGAGCGGGGGGGGGGGGAGGGGGGAGAGGAATAAGTGGAGAGGATGTGAAGGAAATTGGTAAAGAACCAAGGTTAAGTATCAACAGCAGAACTAGCACCACACATGCATGATGGAATCAGAACAACAGTAGCTGTTATACCTGTGAGTTAGGATCATTTTTGTGGTCGGGGATTTTCTTTGGGGAGTTAAATCGGAGGATCTGGTAATTTCCCTTCTCCTAGCTCTTACTTTCCCAGAAGTTAAACCAGGGTGATGCCTTCCTCTGGTCTATCATAGGGGTTTGTCTCTCATGTAGAGCAGTGGTGAAAGGTTTTAGGAGAAAGTTAAGATTTCAGCGTCAGTTTGCTAACAAGAATTCACTGGCACGCGGCATCGCCAGCCGGGAACTGGCCGTGCTGTCCAATACATCTCTATTCAGAAGCAAATAGAATTTAGCTCAACAGGGCTTAGTCCTAGAAAAGTATGTTTAGGATTGCAGTCTGCAGCACGGAGGAGCAAAATGGGAAGGAGAGAGGAAGAATGAAAACACTTGTGGCTCCCAGCTCCAGTTTTTGAGTGCAACCTTTTATTTGTGGAAATAAGATGGGTATATGGAATCATAGTCTAATCTACAATCTGCAGCTTTTCGCCCTCAGTCACGAAACATCCTGTGTGTTGCATGAAGCGGAAAGAGAGAAATGGTAAAGATTTGCAACAGACACCCCAAAAGGGAACAAAAATGACGGTAATAGCAAACTGGCTTCTGTAAGTGTCGGAGCAAGCAACTGCTGTCTCCGCGAACGTCAGTGAAGTAATTGCATGACTCCAATTTGCCATTATTGATAGTTTGCATAGTACTTGCAAACTGAGCTTGTCTTCCATGTCCCAGCTCAGGAGCCCCCAGAAGCCCAACCAAGTCTCAAAGCGAAGGATTTGCCTACAGAACTATTGGAATGCATTCTGCAGTTGCAAAGCCAGGCTGACTGCAGAACATACCCAAAAGGGACCCCCCCCCATTCCAATTCTGATTCTCTGTATTTGTGTGATGTATGGGTTTGTAAGCAAGTGTTTCACTCTCAGGCACGTTTGGTTTCAGTGCGAGCACCTAAAAATGTACGTGGGTGAAATAGTCCACAATGTGATGTGGCAGATTCCAGTACCACGTCTTTCAGGTTTAAGGCCAATGCTCTGTTCACCAGGATGGCAATGGGGGAACATGTAAAACAGCCTTCAGCAATCCTGTTGGGCATTTGGCTTCAACTCCAGGCTGTATAAATTTTTCAGCCCCAAGCAGCACAGCCACACTGTAGCCTAAAAAAATATATCTGGAGGACACCTGGCTGGCGAAGGCTGGTGTAAAAGTTAGGGATGTTGCTAGTAGCATCCTTCCAGCCGCATCTTTTTTGAGCCATTGTTTAGCATCGGTACTTTGCAAATTGCACACCCGCCTCTTCCTTAGCCTTGTGAAAGCAGAAAACGAGTGGGCGCAGATTCCTGTGCATTGTATTACGGCTGCTTGGAAAAGGCATTGTGCTCCTTCCTGTAAGTGCTTGTGTACCTTGAGCACATAATATCTGAAAGAATAAATACAAGCACATAAACCGCCCTTACATCAAGCCAGCGCATTCGGTCCAGCTAGGCCAGGCAGAGGCAAACTCGGCCCTCCAGATGTTTTGAGACTACAATTCCCATCATCCATGACCTGTTAGCTAGAGATGATGGGAGCTTTAGTCCCAAAACATCAGGAGAACCGAGTTTGCCTATGCCTGATCTAGACCAGTAGTGTCCACTCTGGCTGGCAGCCATTCTCTAGGGTTTCAGAGCTCCTCTTTCTTACCTGTACCAAAGTACCTGCAATTGCATGACAAGTATGTTCTCCACCGCCATTCCACAAAATGCAGAGGGTTACATCCATTGCATTTGTTAGAATGTACTGCCAGCAAGAAATGATGTTCAAGGAATCATTTTTTTTGGAGGGGGGGGGGTCGCAGTGGGAGAGACTATTAAGCAAAGTGTTTGGCAATAATAGTGGTTGCTCTGGAAAAAAGTCTCTGTTGTTGCATCAAGAAAATGTGCTGCCCAAACATCCTTGATGAATGACAGCAGTGTTTAAAATATAGATCTTTGGATGCTAGGAATGTGAGAAACTTGAAGCTTTTACTTCTCTCGAGTTTCTTGCTTTGGCTCACTCTGTGTTCTCAGTGCATGTCTTTGGAAATTCCACACCGTGTCTCTGATATTTCTGCTTTTCTGAACAACCTCTGAGTTTGCAGGGGTACTTGGCCAGGGGCAGAGCTGTAAATCTTGCCGCAGGTGGTAAAAGCATCACTGCCGCCCCCATCCCTCCACCCCCATTGTGAACTCGGGGGGGGGGGGCGCTCCTCATTTGTGGCAGTGGCACTAAATTGCCACCTGCAACATGCAGTATATATATATATGTATATGTGTACATAACATATCAGACAGGATCCTCACCACAACTGAAACCAAAGTACTCTCCAAAGGTTTCAACTTTGCAGTCGCCCCGAGACGCATCCCCACGGAAAACATCATATGCGGAGTCGAAGCTAGCCTAACCAAATTCAACCCAGATGAAGCCAATAAAATCAGACTTGAAGTCACCAACATCCTCTGCTCCAGCAAACCACCCAGAAGCAATTTACACAAAGAAGAACAGAAAGCACTCACCAACCTGAGGAAAGACAACAACATAATCATTCTCCCAGCAGACAAAGGTAATGCCACAGTGGTGATGAACACATCGGACTACCAAGCAAAACTATCAAAGCTACTCCAAGATCCTGCCTACAAACCTATAAAAACAGATCCCACCACCTATCTGGAAAAAACCACCAAATCCAAAATAAAAGCCTCTCCTATCAGTGAAGAAATCCAGCTAAGAATCATCCCCAGAGAAAAATCATCCAGATGCCCCAAACTCTACGGCCTCCCCAAGATACACAAAGAAGGAACACCACTCAGACCAATAGTCAGCTCCATAGGCTCACCTCTACAAAATCTCGCTAAATTTCTCGCCAAGCAACTTCAGCCCTATGCAGAATCCATCTCTTCACACGTACCAAACTCCTTCCAGTTCATAGAAACAATAAAGAAGCAAAACCTACATCCTAATGACCTACTTGTGAGCTTCGATGTTGTATCTCTCTTCACACAAGTGCCCATTAATGAAGCCTTGACAGCTATTCAAAACAAATACAATCCCCCCGAATACATCTTGGACCTGACCAACCACTGCCTAACCAACACGTACTTCATCCACAATGGACAAAGATACAAACAGATAGAAGGAGCACCTATGGGATCACCCCTCTCACCGGTCATCGCAAACCTGTACATGGAACACTTTGAAACCAATGCTTTAGACAAGTCAGAACACAAACCCAAACTTTGGCTCAGATACGTTGACGACACCTTTGTAATTTGGCCACACGGGAAGGAAAAACTGGATAGCTTCCTCACACATCTCAACAACTTACACCCCAAAATACAATTCACTATGGAAATAGAAGCCAACAACCAACTTCCCTTCCTTGACGTCCTAATCTACAAAAAACCTGATGGCTCCCTAGGACACACTATCTACCAGAAAAAAACACACACCAACCGCTACTTACATGCACAATCACACCACCACCCTGCACAAATAAACTCCGTAGCCAAGACTCTCATCTCCAGAACCAAACGCCTGGCTGACAAAGACCACTTGACAACTGAGTTACAGAATCTCTCAAATGTGTTAATTGCCAATGGATACCAGCAAAACAGGATTACGAAGCTAATCCAAAAGGAAACACCCCCCAAAAACCAAGACACAGAAGAAAACAATGGCATGGCCCTCCTTCCTTATATCAAGGGCACTACAGATAAAATTAGCAAAATCCTCCATAAACACAATATCAAAACAGCCTTTTGCACCAACCAAAAAATAGCCAATATCCTCAGAAACCCCAAGGATAAAATCCAGTTGGAAAACCAAGGGATCTATGAAATACCCTGCAAAGTCTGCCCAGCCACGTACATTGGACAAACAAACAGACGAATAAATGCACGTATCGCAGAACACAAGAATGCCGTCAAAAAAGAAGAAAAAACTTCCTCTCTTTTCCAACACATGAAAGAAACAGGACACGAAATTAATTTTGCAGATTCCAAATTGCTCTTTAACACGGAACATCACCACAAGAGAATAATCATGGAAGCCATCGAGATAGAGAAACACCCTCACAACATGAACAAGCGTGACGACACATCCCGCTTGCCAGACATCTGGAAATTAGCCCTCCCCACAAAAACTGACACCAGATCCAGAGGCACACAGAACGCCAACACCAATCAACCACACCAGACCCAAACCCAGACCCTCTCCACAGATGAATTACTGACACCATCCAGTAGCCAATCCATGGTGGCACCTCCGGATGCTGCACCCCCCTGCAATCCCTACACAGATCTGGCTGACACAAGCCACAAAACCACAGCTCGCCCCTATACACGAAGCCAAGCCAAAGCACAACTAAGTGCAATACAGCCATCTTCTCAGGAAAACTCTTCACAAAGTTCAAGAGGTCAAGACACAAAGACTTTAGCAACTAATCCACACCTAATGACCCACCTAAGTGGTACTCAGGATATCACTCAAGAAATCACTCAAGGTATCTCTCAAGTAATTAAGGAACAAAAGAAGAAAAGGCACACTAGCCTGGGAACTTCCTCTCTGCCCAGAACATTGGAGGCTAGACACCACACCCCCTCTACAGTATTTATAGGAACTCAAACATTGAGATCCCGCTCTGTTCCAGTAACAAGAAGCCGAAAGCACCAGCCTGAAGATGACGAGTGAGACCTCGTCGAAACGTCGCCTAGACACCCCAACTTTTACACGGGAAGACACCCGAGGACACCAAAACCTGCATTCCTGTACCCGTGAAAATCTACGAAAGCATATATATATATATATATATATATATATATATATATATATATAAAATGCTGATTGATGCATTTGCATGGTGCAGAAGTGGCTTCTGAACTAGAAGCTACCAAAATAATATTATTATTATTATTATTATTATTATTATTATTATTATTATTATTAATTATACTAGAAGTCTCTCTCTCTCTTGATCCCCCCCACATTCCATCTCTGTTCACTCTTTCAAAAGCCCCCACCCCAGTTTTGCTCAAGACTCTGGGGGTTGGGATGGACGGACGGATGAAGGGAACGTGTGTTTTTTTTGCCCAGCTTCCCACTTGGTCCCTTTCCCAAGACTCACCAGGCTGTGCTCCAGGGCCCTCTAGTGAGCTGCTAAGGAAGCAGCTGCGATGGCAGGAGCCTGCCAGGAGGAGGAGGAAGTGCTGGAGCGGCGACAGTGCCCCCGGAGGAACAGCATCGCCAGCGCAGCCTGCGAGTTTGTAGCGCCCGCTCTCCGCCTCTCTAGCTGGTCTCAGTGGCCCAGCCAGGCACTGCCTGACACTGCTGTTGCTGTTGCTGCTGGCAGGGAGCTCTGTTCACTCCTCTCCTCCCCTGCGAAGCTCCTGCCAGGTGCCACCTTGAGCGCTGGCACTGATGGGTCCTGCCCATAAGCATATACACGCAGTGCTTGAAACCGACTGCGCCTTGCTTTCCCCAGCTTCAAGCCCAGTGAACTGCCTGCTGTGGCCACACAGCCAAGCTGAGGATGGCCTCTCCCCTAGCTGCCAAAGCAGAACTCTGCTGCTGGATGGGGGCAGGATGAGGGGGCAGTTTGCACAGTCTAGAAGTCAGGCGCACAGAGTTGAGCCCCACCACTTGCACCGGGGCTTCTGCAGAGAGGTGCCGGGGGATAAAGAAGCAGATCAGTATGCTGGTTGTTTGCCATAATCAACACTGTTAAGCAGCAGGGTTGCACTGCTCCCATGCAATCTGGTGTTAGTCCTTGCTAGAAAGGCTGTGCATTCTTCTTTAGTCTACCTGCTGCGGTTCAGGGTGGGGCGGGGGGAGAGCCAAACTGAGAATCCAATTTAGTGGCGCTAAGAAATGCCGCCCCAGAGGCTGCTTCAGCTGCACACTTCCAGGTGGGGAACAGCGCAGCGCTTCCGCAACAAGTCAGTAATCTTGCCACTCCCTAACATGCCCCCCCTAGCAATGTGCCCGCTTTCACCCTCTCAGACCTAGCACTATTCTTGACTTCCTTCCCTCCTTCCAAAAAACCAGCAGCTGCACAAACTGACATGCATTACAGCAGTGGATTAGCTTGCGGGTGTATCCCGTTGAAAGCAGTGCCATGCAGAGATGCACCTGGGTTTAAATGCATGCTCTTGTGTGTACATCCTGCCTCTTTTCCCTCCCACTCTTCTCCACTTGGTATCTACAGGCAGTGCTTTTTTCTTTCTAAAAAAAATGTTTAGGGACACGGGTGGCGCTGTGGTCTAAACCACAGAGCCTAGGGCTTGCCGATCAGAAGGTCGGCGGTCCGAATCCCCATGAAGGGGTGAGCTCCCATTGCTCTGTCCCAGCTCCTGCCAACCTAGCAGTTTAAAAGCATGCAGTGCAAGTAGATAAATAGGTACGTGGGTGGCGCTGTGGGTTACACCACAGAGTCTAGGGCTTGCCGATCAGAAGGTCGGCGGTTCGAATCCCCACGACGGGGTGAGCTCCCGTTGTTCGGTCCCAGCTCCTGCCAACCTAGCAGTTCGAAAGCACATCAAAGTGCAAGTAGATAAATAGGTACCGCTCTGGCGGGAAGGTAAACGGTATTTCTGTGCACTGCTCTGGTTTGCCAGAAGTGGCTTAGTCATGCTGGACACATGACCCAGAAGCTGTACGCCGGCTCCCTCGGCCAATAAAGCAGATGAGCGCTGCAACCCCAGAGTCGGCCATAACAAAATATTTAGGGTATGCGTACCCCTGCGTACCACCAGGAAAAAAACCTGTGTACAGGACTTTAGGCATCTTAACTGCTGACCCTTCCCACAACTGAAAGTAAACTGGGTAGAACTGGGTGCAAGGAAGGTGTGGTGAATTTTTTTTTTTACCACACCAGGGGCAGCACCATCACAACTATGTCACAAATGGAACCCGGCAAATTACCGCGGCATCTATGTTTAGCGTTCATTTGTTCCACCTTTTCCCAATTCTTCAGAAACGCCAAAGGCTCCAAATTTAGTCAGCCCAGCAGCGCTCTCTTTCTCCCTTGCAGTTAACCTGGTGGTGTGGGGGGAAAAAAGCAAGCCTCACCCCCGCCTTCTGACATTTTCCCATCAGGTTGGCAAATTTCACACCTACAATTACATTTATAGAAATAATGAATCCACTATGCCCTGTAAAACTGGCAGCAACATTCATTTCTGGTTGAAGGTATGAACTTTCTCCCTGTTTTGACAAAGTCCCCCTGTGATATTCTCATGAGGAAGCTGGTAAGACGTGGGTTGAGCGAGGTAACTGTTAGGTGGGTTTGTAGCTGGTTGACTGACCGAAGCCGAAGGGTACTCATTAATGGTTCCTCGTCATCCTGGAAAAAAGTGATAAGTGGGGTCCCGCAGGGTTCTTTCCTGTGCCCCTTGTTGTCCAATGTCTTTATAAATGACTTGGATGAAGGAAGTGAGGGGATGCTCATCACATTTGCAGATGACACCGAACTGGGTGGGGTAGCTAATGCTGCAGAAGACAGAACCAGAATTCAAAATGACCTTAACAGATTGGAGATCTGGGCACAAGCTAACAAAATGAATTTAAATAGGGACAAATGTAAGGTTCTGCACTTAGGCAGGAAGAACCAGATGCACAAATATAGGATGGGGGACACCTGGCTTACAGGTGAAAAGGATCTAGGGGTCTTGGTGGACCACAAGCTGAACATGAGTCAGCAGTGTAATGCAGCAGCAAGAAAAGCTAATGCTATTCTAGGCTGCATCAACAAAAGTATCAAGGGAAGTAATAGTACCACACCTGGAATACTGTGTCCAGTTCTGGGCACCACAATTTAAGAAGGATGTTGACAAGCTGGAAGGTGTGCAGCAGAGGGCAACCAAGGCTCTGGAAACTAAGCCTTATGAGGAGCACTGGAAGGAGCTGGGTATGTTTCACCTGGAAAAAAGGGGACTGAGAGGAGATACGATAGCCATCTTCAAATACCTTAAGGGCCATCATATGGAGGAGGGAGCAAGCTTGTTTTCTCCTGCTCTGGAGGGTAGGACACGAACCAATGGATTCAGAACAAAATAAAAAAATTCCTTCCAGTAGCACCTTAAAGACCAACTAAGTTAGTTCTTGGTATGAACTTTCGTGTGCATGCACACTTCTTCACACTTCTTCACACTGTCAATGGATTCAGGTTACAAGAAAGGAGATTCCAACTAAACATTCAGAAGAACTTTCTGACAGTAAGAGTTGTTCAGCAGTGGAACAGACTCCCATGAGAGGTGGTGGCATATCCTTCCTTGGAGGTTTCTAAGCAGAGGTTGGCTGGCCATGATTCTATGAATCCCGGAGACTGACTGCCAGGAAGAAAAAGCACTGTAAGAATGTTTCCGTTAATTTGCACAGATACCTGCTTGCATTTTCACTTCCTCATGTTAGGGAAAAAGCTAGCATTTCCCCTGTATGCTAACAGGCTTAGGGGAGTTGGGTGGGTGGAGGATTAAAACCCAATCCCTTAAATTGCAATAGTTTTGATTCTGCTGGACATAAGCAGTGAGAACCCATTTTCTATATTTTGGAGTGGTTTTAGGAATTGTCATTTTCATGCCATTAAGGGAGTGTGATTGAGCTATTGCTGGCTGTGATGAGGACACACATTTCTTCTCTCCCCCCCCCCCCCGCTATCTCCGGCGGTTGTTTTGCAGAGTTTAGTAACAGCACCAAAACATGCACAACGTTGTGAACAAAAAAAGATTGCTGATGCCGCTGTTCTTGAGATGGGAGAGTTGCGGTTGGTACCACACAACCACTGTTAGGACAGAGGAAGACACCTTAACACTGGCTGCGTTTGCCTGTAATGCTGAGCCAAGGTGGGTGGTTTGCTTAAACCACAATGTGCAAGAGTTGCATGTTGGCACATGCAGTTCAAGGGCTTCTCTTTGCACAACTCTCTTCCTCCAGCTGGAAGGAAACAACCAACCAACCAACTGGCTGTCTGATGTCTGAACCAGCATTGCTGCTTTGCTTCTCTCCGAAAGCCACAACCAGTGGGAAGCCAAGAACAAACTTTGGCTTCACATTGTGGTTTGGAGAGTAGCAAACCATGCTAAGTCCAGACTTACTCCTGGATGGGCTAAGGGAAAAGCGGAATGGGAGCACTCCAGAGCTCAGTCATGCAACATCATTGTTTCAACCATCGTTAGAAATTCAGATATATAAACTAGGCACCGAACGGCTCCTTAAACCAGGGTTACAGTCGCCAAAATGGAATGCCTAGTTGCTGTTTTTCAGCCAGACGGCTCAAAAGTCAATACAACTTCAATACTTTTGGTTCCTGAATTTCTGAAATTTTGGTTCCTGAAAACAGTCGAGATCCAAGAACCCCCAGGCATGCACTCCAGATGGTGACAACGTCAGAGGCCATCCTGACACCCGGGCATCTTCACTTGGTGTGAAATGCGCCTTGTGCCCTGGAGAATTTTGAACCTTGGTTTAAACCAGTGTTAGTCAATGTGCAACTCTCCAGGTATTGCTGGACTCCAGGTCTCATCAGCATGGGCAATGAATCATAGAATCATAGTTGGAAGGGAGCATGAGGGTCATTGAGTCCAGCCTCCTGGAATCTTTCACCCAACATGAAACCCACAACCCTAAGATTAAGAGCCTCATGCTCTACCAACTGAGCTATCCCCAATGGTCAGGGGTGACTGGAGTTGGAGCCCCACAAAAGATTTCTGTTTTGTTGATTCTCATCTGTAACCCTTTATTTCGATGTTTAGCAAGTGGATATTTTGTCTAGCTGGTAATGATGTTTCAAAACGTGGGATTTTCATTGTATCTTTGTAGCTGTTTTCCATGTGCAGCGTTTGTTCTGAGTCTTAAGACGATGCCCTAATTCGTAAGGTGTTTTACAATGTGTGGGATTTTGTTGTACTTGATCTTTATTGATGACGTGTTAAGATATGTTGTAGGTCACTTAGAGATCCTCCGCTCTCTTAAAATGCAAGCAGCAAATAAATTCCTAAATAAATAAAAATATAGTCTGGAAGGTACCACGTTGGCTGCCCCTGGTTTAAACAAACCACGTGCCACGACTTAGCATAATAATAATATTTTATTTATATCCTTTCCAGCCGAAGCCGGGCTCAGAGTGGCTAACAACAGTAAAATGATACAACTTTCTAAAATCATTTCATTATAAAATCAGTTCAAATCAAATTAATGGCTAGAGTTCTGTGAGGACTGCAAAGGGAGGGGGTCAGACTGTGCCTTGGCCAAAGGCCTGGTGGAAAAGCTCTGTCTTGCAGGCCCTGCGGAAAGATGTCAAGTCCTGCAGGGCCCTAGTCTCTTGTGACAGAGCGTTCCACCAGATCAGAGCCACAGCCGAAAAAGCCCTGGCTCTGGTTGAGGCCAGCCTAACCTCCCTGTGGCCCAGGATCTCCAAGATGTTTTTATTTGAAGACCGTAAGGTCCTCCGTGGGACATAGCAGGAGAGGCGGTCCCGTAGGTACGAGGGTCCTGGGCCGTATTGGGCTTTAAAAGTTAAAACCAGCACCTTAAACCTGATCCTGTACTCCACCAGGAGTAAGTGCAGCTGGTATAGCACCGGGTGAATGTGATCCCGCGGTGAGAACCCCGTAAGGAGTCTCGCCATGGCATTCTGCACCCGCTGGAGTTTCTGGGTCAGTCTCAAGGGCACGTAGAACAAGTTACAATAATCCAGTCTGGAGGTGACCGTCGCGTGGATCACAGTGGCTAGGTCAGGGCGAGAGAGGTAAGGAGCCAACTGCTTAGCTTGGCGGAGATGAACACAGCCCCTGATTCAGACCATTGGTGTATCTAGCTCAGTACTGTCTGACCAGAGTCTTCCCCAGCCTGACCTGAAGATGTTGGGGATAAATCTGGGACCTCCTTTATGCAATGCATGGGCTCTTATTGTCTTGTTGACTTCTGTCTCCAGCCTTCCAACTTAGCAGCTGCCACACCTGGGGAGTGGAGGGCCCCTACTCTTAAGTCCCTATTTACCTGCACTTACAAAGCCATCCCTTAATTTGCCACCACTGAGTGATAAATCGTTTGACAGAAGCCAGGGATTGAAAGAACAGTTTTCTCGACTGAAGTGCCTTGAAGCGGAGGTGGAGGAAGGGAGCAAGGAAACTTGTGCGTTGCCCGCCTACACGTAACCTGGACAAAGGCAGCGTTTTATGTCCCTGAGCTTGGCGAGCAAGACATTCAGTGCTTGGTGGGAAGAAAGGGAAAAAATGTCACACAGCACAGCCTTTTGAGAACCGATTCCTGCCCCCGACACACACCTCCCAAAGCAAAACAGAGCCTAGACGGCTGATTTTGGAGTCAATATTATGGGTACAGAGGACGCTGCCTGTGGGTTCTGTTAAGCAACAGTCGTTTTGCATGCACACCCCCACCATGCAGCTAAACTATTTAACACAGATTCAAATGAATTAACATGTGCAACTGATGAGCCCACTTTATGTTTTTCTACAGGGGAAGTTTTTAACGTATGATATTTTACGTGTGATATTTTAACGTGTGTATTTTTGGTTTCTATGGAACCCCCCAGATGGGCGGGGTATAAATAAATAAATAAATAAATAAATAAATAATAATAATAATAATAATAATAATAATAATAATAATAATAATTATTATTAGTTATTATTATTATACATGGATGTATGATGGTGTCTTACATAAATGTATGAGTCAGGCCATGCTGGAAGCAGATTAGATAGACCTTGATAACTCTCCAGCTCAGCGTGGCCTCCTTGGACTTGCAACGACTCTCTTAAGCTCTGCTAATGGGGATATTTTAATTGGGCATGCTGGGAATTTTGCTGAAGATCTTGGAGTTCGTTTGCTCTGCCTCTGAGCTCTGCCTCGACCCATTGCCTTTTCAGCTGGGACAGATAGTTGGTTAGATGCAATCTCCAATACCAAGGCACCAACCACAGGACATTATTATTATTATTATTATTATTATTATTATTATTATTATTAACACCCTGCCCATTTGGCTGGGCTTCCCCAGCCATTCTGGACGGCTTCCAATAAAATACAGTAGTGCATCAAACATTAAAAGCTTCCCTAAACAGGGCTGCCGTCAGATGTCTTCTAAAAGTCTGGTAGTTGTTCTCTTTGACATCTGGTGGGAGGGTGTTCCACAGGGCGGGTGCCACTACCGAGCAGGCCCTCTGCCTGGTTCCCTGTAACTTGGCTTCTCGTAGTGACGGAACTGCCAGAAGGCACTCAGCGCTGGACCTCAGTGTCCGGGCAGAACGATGGGGCTGTGTGTGCCCATCTTGAAACTGAACAAGCTGAGGTCCCAATACGTGAAAGGCTATGGTTTCTGTGAACTGCCCTGAGATCTTATTATGACGGGCGGAATATAAATCTTTTTCTTTTTTAAATACATGGCTGCCAGTGATTTCCCCCACCCAACATTTCAAACTTTTGTTGTGGGTTGGAGTTGAATTTCTGAAGAAGGTTTGCATTCACTATCTTACCTTATGCTCATTATTCCCAGCTTAAGCCCTACAGGAAACTGGCACCGAACGATGCCTAGAGTGGAGGAATTGAAAAATAAGCGATCCTGCCAATTTTGTCTAATCATGCGCTATCTGTCTCTCTCACCTTTAGCTCCTTTCTACTGAGAGTTTTTTTCAAACTTCGCCTGGGATTCAAGAATCATAGGTCCAATTCTGGGCATGCCAAGCTGACTTGTGGATATAGGTTGCCATCCTTCCTAGAGGAAATGGGCAGTGGGGTGGGGTGGAGACGCCTCCGCAACCCCCCCTTCAGGCATGCATGCTCATTTACATGTGCTAATTGATTTATGCAAGGAAACCTACTTAAAAGAAACTGTTGTGTGAGATGTAAGAGCAGGGAGGGGAGCTGTCAGATTAAGTACAAAACAAGCCAGGTGGCAAATCAATGGTGCCTGCTTCTTCAAACGCTGTTTGTTGAGGATGATTCTAGTCTCCTTTGTGATGTTTAAAGCCTTAGCATGGCTAGGGATTCAGGTACCATGAGGAATGTCCAATATCCTGGCTATTTAGATCTTCTGTAGAAGTCCTTCTCTGGTGCCCTTGTCATCCGAAACCTGCTTTGGGTGTTCTTGAAATTCAGGAATCCCTGGTCCCCATCACTTCTGTGACTTGCAGGGAGTCAGCTTTCACTCGTGGTGGATTCCTTCACTATGCAGAACTCTTATTTCCCAGAGTTCTCCATTGCAGAGAGAACATCTACAAGTCCTGGAGGATCTGTGCTTCCGACAGGTGGCCTTCAGCTCATGGACGGCAACGGCAATGGAAGGGAGAGGGGACCAAGCTGGCATGCTCGTTGCTGAGATCCTCTCCAATGATCCTCTCCTGGATTAGAAGAAGGCTAGAGATAAAGCGGGACGCAGGTGGTGCTGTGGGTTAAACCACAGAGCCTAGGACTTGCCGATCAGAAGGTTGGCGGTTCGAATTCCCACAACGGGGTGAGCTCCCATTGCTCAGTCCCTGCTCCTGCCAACCTAGCAGTTCGAAAGCACCTCAAAGTGCAAGTAGATAAATAGGTACCACTCTGGTGGGAAGGTAAACGGCGTTTCCGTGCGCTGCTTTGGTTCGCCAGAAGTGGCTTAGTCATGCTGGCCACATGACCCGGAAGCTGTACTCCGGCTCCCTCAGCCAATAAAGCGAGATGAGCACTGCAACCCCAGAGTCGGTCACGACTGCACCTAATGGTCAGGGGTCCCTTTACCTTTACCTTAGAGATAAAGCAAGTGGGGACCAGAGTAAGGGCCTTTTCAGCTGCTGAGCCTGGCTGGATCAGGCAAAAGGCCCAAGTCGTCCGGCGTCCTGTTCTCACAGCAACCAACTGAATACATATGAGAAACCCACAAGCCGGACTTGCAATGGGATATCTTCTAGGCAAAAACCCTTCTTAGCTTCCCAGACTTTGGAATTATTTTTCACATACTCTTAAACACTGATGGTTTTATTGTGCGATGATGATGTGACTGTGTTGTATGTATAGGCACTTTTAGTGCTTTTGCTGTTTGCTTATGAACCTGCACAGGTCAATATATAAATTCTCCCAATAAATAAGGATAAAGATAAGCAAACAAATAACTCCTGATAATTTTCGAGGGGAAGATAGGAGCACTAGTCCCAGTCTCCTGTGTGGCAGTACTTTGTCCTGTTACCATAGCAACCGCTGAGCCTCCTTTGCATAGGGCATCCAAGTTCTGCGCTGCTCAGTAGGCCTCATACTTCTGGCAGGCCATTAAGCAAATCAAGCTTTGTCATATTTCACATGTGCTCGTGGACTGGTTTGAATTTGGAAAAGTTGTGCCTCTTCTTGTCAGCATCTGTCTTTGCCCACAGCCTGTAAACAGAACGTCTTCAAGGGAAAGGCACCATTCTTGTGAGGAAAGCTCGAGAATGAGATGGGCTTGGCTGGTGAGGAAGGGCAATCTGTCCATGCTCAGAGACGCTTCTCTGTCTGTCCATCAATCTCTCTGGCATGGGGGTGTGCGTAAGCCCAACCAAATTAATCAAACGAATTCCTATTTCGCATTTATTTATTTATGAAAGTATTTATATACTGCTTATAGTGTGGTCTGGTAGAAATCAGCTTCCCGTTTCTCCCAGGGCAGTGCTTTCTTGAAGGCATTGTCTAACTACTTTTGAAACTTTAAAAAAGAATTTTACCAAAGAAAGGGGGGGGGATAAGGCATGGTTTTATGATAAAGCTACACCAAAAAGCAAAAACTGCTTGCATTCTCCTAGGACTCCCAATGTCAAATGAAGCGCAGGATCATGACCTTAAAACCACACATCAAGTTGCAATAATCTAATGGTGGCAGGCCTGTCATTTTCAGTTCATTCTCTTGCTTTTACATTTACCTTCAGCACATTGGCTACAGTTTCTTGCTTTGGAACCCACAGGGCTGGGGGTTTTTTTGTTCATTAACAATTTCCTTTCTTTTTCACCCCATAGTCGAGTGCAGCCTTTTCTGTGCAACTGAACTAACTTCTGAGACACTACATTACATTGCTCTGTGGCAATCCTTAGTACATTGGAAGCTCAGTTTAAATTGATTTTAGCTTTTTGTAAAAAAGAAAAGAAATGAAATCACAAGAAGACATCCACCAATTCCTTATAATGGTACAAACCTAACCATACATACATTGTTCGAAATAAACTCCCATAGAACAGAGAGTACCTATTATAACTGTAATCTGTGGGTTCAGTCTGTAGTTAATTGCAATGATTGACAGATGTCCCATTAAATTTTAGTGAATTGCACTCTAACCCATCTGTCTCTTTCCCTGTGTTCCTGCTAGAGCTGAGTGAATATTGCCTACCCATATTCAATATTATTTTTGTCGCTGCCATAAAATGCTCTCTGCTTTTGGCGTTTGTTTATTAGGTGACTCACAATATTGGTCCAAGTTGGTCTGCGTTCTGAATTGTACACGGTCAACAACGATGCGACGGCACCCGCCGTTGTCGATGCGGCATGCTGTATGCTGTCTTGACTTAATAAAAGTTCTGCATTTTCGTGCAACTATATGGCGCTTCTCATGGTCTGTGCAGGTGGAAGTGAAAGGAGTCAGGGGATCCTGTACCCCACTTGATGGAGTGGCCTGCTCTGCGTCTTTCAGGTCTGACAAAGCAAGAAGTGTTTTGGTTGAGTGTGAGGAATGAGCATGGTGTGCATATAAGGCCAGGCTGTGGTCGATCCAAGCAAAATGTAAGCGTAATACAGTTGTACCTCTACTTACGAGCACCTCTGGTTACGTATCCTTCGGGATACGTATGCGGCAAACCCAGAAGTATTTTTCCGGGTTTCGCCACGCGCGCATGTGCAGAAGCACTCTATTGCGCCACACTCATGTGCAGAACAGGCACCTCCGGTTGCAAAAACCTCAGGATCTGACGGGAGCTCTGGAACGAATCCCATCTGCAACCGGAGGTACGAATGTCAGGAGTTCAGCCTACACTCGAGTAGGACCCTGGCAGAGACACATGCCCGACTGACATGTTCTCTCCCTCCTGGTCTTTCGTTTGGGAGCTTCAAAAGCTTTCTTCAGCCCAAACATCTCAGCGACCGATGCCAACCGACACCGGCACACTTAGGGATCCACAGAGTCTTCGCACCTTGTGTGACAGACCTCAGCAACTCAGCATTTTGGCTAATCTACTTTATTTACACATGCAGTCATACCTCGGGTTGAATGTGCTTCAGGTTGAGCGCGTTCGAGTTGTACTCCGCGGCAACCCGGAAGTAACGGAGTGTGTTACTTCCGGGTTTCGCCGCTCGCGCATGCGCAGACGCTCAAAATGACGTCACGCACATGCATGGAAAGGCAAAATGTGACCCGTGCACGCGCAGAAGTGCTGTTGCTTGTTACGTTCACTTCAGGATGCGAACGGGGCTCCGGAACGGATCCCATTTGCATCCTGAGGTACCTGAGGCACGTGGAGCACTGCAACATGGCTCCCTCTCTCTCTAGCATCAGACAGCAAAGAGAGAAAAAACAAAGGACAATAGTCCCACTTCACGGAACCAGTGGCGTAGCGTGGATTGTCAGCACCCGGGGCAAGGCAAGTAATTTGCACCCCCTAACCCATGGATTTGCGCCCCCTAACCCGTGGATTTGCGCCCCCTAACCCTGACCCCCAGATGTTGCGCCCGGTGCGGCCGGCCCCCCCTGCGCCCCCCACGCTACGCCACTGCACGGAACACAGTAACACAAACATCCTGTCTTTGTCGCTTCCCACTCTGTGGAGTCAAAACATATACTGTCATGTGAAAGACAAAAATCCCATGACTGCAATTCTAACAATCACTATATGCATGTTTCCTGGGTAGGAGGAATGGCTGGTGGAGAGGGGTGCTGCTGTGGACATCTCTCCCAGCAGTGGTATTGCTCCTTCATATCTGAATGGTGGGGCAGAAGGCAGAGAGGTCATGGTGGCTCAGTTGCACCAGCAGAGCCAGTCTTTGTGACCAAACTGTCCTAACCTTGCTACCACACCACCCCCTGACACCCCAGTTAACGGTAGATGGCCAGGTGGCCATATATGCAGCACCACCCCTCCCCTCAATCTCCTCCGTTTCATTGGATTGCATGAGGCTTATTCTAAAGGAATTGTGCACATAGGATTACAGCCTTGCAGTGCAATCCTACACGTGTGAAACGGAAGCGGTCTTTTCACTAGTGACACCAGTATTCTGGAAATTTTCCAGTACTCTGCTGAAATACGAGGCATCATCTCAATTGGTATTCTGCCGGCTTTTGAAGACACACCTGTTTACACTGGTCTCTCGACCCGAGTCTCTTGTTCTACTCACTGTATTGTCTTAATGGGATTGTTTTATTGTAAGCTATATTTACTCGAGTCAAACATGCCATTGAATCTAAGGCACACCTTAATTTTCGCAGCCTAATTTGGCCCCAAAAGGTAAGCATTAGATTTGAGTAAATATGGTATTTTGGATATGGATGTTTATATTTTAATGCTTATGTATTTGGCCTTTTCACTTCTTAAACCACTTAGAAGTCTGATTATATTTCATTGCCCATTGTTGTAGACGCCAAGGACACAACCCAGTCAAAGATTTCAGGACTTCAGTGGGGGATGGAAGTACAGTGGTACCTCAAGTTACAGACGCTTCAGGTTACAGACTCTGCTAACCCAGAAATAGTACCTCAGGTTAAGAACTTTGCTTCAGGATGAGAACAGAAATCACGTGGTGGCAGCGGGAGGCCCCATTAGCTAAAGTAGTACCTCAGGTTAAGAACAGTTTCAGGTTAAGAATGGACCTACAGAATGAATTAACCCGAGGTACCGCTGTACTGAACTTCAGCCAGTTTGTGCCCCAAGCTTTTAGGAGTATGTATCACCAGTGAACATACCGTATTTTTCTGTGTATAAGACGTCCCCATGTATAAGACGACCCCTATTTTTTTAAACCCCAAATTAAGAATTAAGTTATTTACCTTTTTTGGGGGGGGGAGGTCACTTCCGCCAGTCACTCACCTGCCACTGCCGATCGCTTGCCACAGCCACTGCCAATCGCACACTTTGCCACAGCCACCAATTGTCTGCCCGCTCACCGCCACCAACAGCCCACCGCCCACTTGCCACAGCCGCCAATCACCTGCCTGCCTCACCACAGCCACCAATCGCCTGCCCAGTTGCCGCAGCCAATCACCATCAGACCTTGCTGCAGCCACCAATCACCCGCCCAGTCACCGCTGCTGATATCCTGTTTGCTGCTGCCATTAATCACACATCTCCCCTCTGCATCCACTATCTGTGTACAGTGGTACCTCGGGTTAAGTACTTAATTCGTTCCGGAGGTCCGTACTTAACCTGAAACTGTTCTTAACCTGAAGCACCACTTTAGCTAATGGGGCCTCCTGCTGCCGCCGCGCCGCTGGAGCATGATTTCTGTTCTCATCCTGAAGCAAAGTTCTTAACCTGAGGTAATATTTCTGGGTTAGCAGAGTCTGTAACATGAAGCGTATGTAACCTGAAGCGTATGTAACCCAAGGTACCACTGTATAAGACAACACCCAACTTTTGCCTAATTTTTTTTTTTAGCAAAAAGCATCGTCTTAGGCACAGAAAAATGTAGTAATTTGCTCTTTTCTTGCCGTAAATAATTTGCCTCTGTAGCTTAACTGTGTGGGATGAACGGACTGGAACATTATTTGCTGGTCAGGGGTCAGGGACAGGAGAGAGAGAGAGAAAGAGGGGGGGAAGCAGACATTTTGGAATCTCTTCTGCTTCTTTTTCTCCCCCCTCCCCACATTTTATTTCCCTCCCCTGTCTTGACAATTGTCTGGTCCTTGCTTATGTTCTGAAAGACTTGCCCACACAGCCTTCTGCTCGGGGGAAACCATGTACAGACATTTGGTCGTTGCACTTCAAGCTCAGTAAAGAACAGTGAGCAGCATGCGTCTCTGTCTGACGGATTGGGAACATTCGCATTTCTAAAACCCTGTCCAAAATTAAAATGAAATGAAGAGGAGATGGTGGTGGAGGAACTAGAATCATGTCTGCCACCACCTTCCTGTAGGTACTGAAAAAGGTAGCACAGTCATAGAATAATAAAATTGTAGCATTGGAAATGAACCCAATGGCTATCTAGTGATATGATAGCCATGTTCAAATATATAAAAGGATGTCACATAGAGGAGGGAGAAAGGTTGTTTTCTGCTGCTCCAGAGAAGCGGACAAGGAGCAATGGATCCAAACTACAAGAAAGAAGATTCCACCTAAACATTAGGAAGAACTTCCTGACAGTAAGAGCTGTTCGACAGTGGAATTTGCTGCCAAGGAGTGTGGTGGAGTCTCCTTTGGAGGTCTTTAAGCAGAGGCTTGACAACCATATGTCAGGAGTGCTCTGATGGTGTTTCCTGCTTGGCAGGTGGTTGGACTCGATGGCCCTTGTGGTCTCTTCCAACTATGATTCTATGATTCTAGCCCAAACCTTTGCAATGCAGGAATCAAAGCTAAAGAATCTCTGGCAGATGGCCATCCAACTTCTGTTAAAAAATCTCCAGTGAAGGAGAAAATGATGTTGATGATTCTTCTACCATGGCATGCTAGGAACCTGGGAACCAGGAAATAAAATATATGTATGAGTTGTTCGCAACTGGACTTAACCGTCAGGGGTCCTTTACCTTTTTATGTTTCAGTGCAAGGGGTGTGTGTGTGTTCAACCAATTCTCCTTCTGCACTTAAAATGTTTCTTCACCCTTGAATGTTGAAAAAAATCGTAAGTTAATCGAGATATAACTTAGTCCAGTAATGGTAGCGAAAGATGCATGCAAACTATTAAATAATTGCAGAAGCAGAAAGCACAACCCCCGTGCGCACAGACACACAGATGCAGGTTGCGTTCTTTTCAGGTTGCGAACGGGCCTCCGCAACGGATCCCTTTCGCAACCAGAGGTACCACTTTGGCAATATTTATGAAACACTATCGTTTCTTAATTCATAAACAAAAGCCATATAATACGTGCAAGAAGTCACAAACTAATAGAAGTCAAATAAATACTCCATCAGCAGGAATGCTTAGAATGGTGTGTAACCACAAAGAAGCGCTGAAGTTGAGGCAGAAAGCCTTTGTGAGGTTCGTATCTATATCAAAGTTTGGTTGAGAATGAACTGGAGCCGGGTGGTGCTGTAAGCACAGCAGCAACAAACAGCAAACAGAAGAGTTCTTCCTGAATAATGAACTGCTTCAATGATATTTCTTCATCAGCAAGTTAATAGTCCCCAAAGGTACATAACGTGATTGTGGATCAGCTCTCACTCAAAAGTGTACTACAGTTCATTATCCCAGCAACTTCAATAGTTTCTTTGTGACTTCTTTCACGTATTATATGGCTTTTGATTTTGAATTAAGAAACAATTGATAAGTGCTTCATAAATATTGCCAATACATTATTAGCCCTTTTGTTGATCAGGAAGCTTGAAATTGTATCTGGTCCATTGTTTTGTTTTGAGCGCAAGACATTGCCATGGTTCAGGTGGCACAGTAAGGCAAACTATGGCCCAGCGCGAATGCTTTGGTTCCAAAAGGGGAGATCGCAGTTGCTGCACCGCCACCCCGATCCTGTGCTGTAGAGAGCTAGGTCACAGTTTGATGTAGCGTGTTTGAACCTGGACTTATGGTTTATCTCCTCCAGACAAAAAGGGTGAACTGTAAATCCCAGAACAAACCTTGTGCGGCTCATGGTTCATCTGGAGCAAGGCAAATCGAAATCGTGAGCCCAGGTTTTGGCAACACACTTGGCTGCAAGCTCTAAGTCAAGCTGTAACTTAGCTCGCAGCAAGTGCACCAGCAGCAGAATTAAATTGATTTCTAAATTGATTTCTGAATTTTGAATTTTATTGTTATTCATGAGCCAGTGTGGTGTAAGCGATAGACTCGTAACCTGGTGAACCAGGTTCGCTTCTCCGCTCCTCCACATGCATCTGCTGGGTGACCTTGGGCCAGTCACACTTCTCTGAGGTCTCTCAGCCCCACTCACCTCACAGAGTGTTTGTTGTGGGGGAGGAAAGGAAAGGAGAATGTCAGCCGCTTTGAGACTCCTTTGGGTAGTGATAAAGCGGGATATCAAATCCAAACTCTTTTTCTTCTTCTTCTTCTTTTTATAGTGTATTTTATGCTGCTTTTACAATTAAGTGTTTTAAATTTGTTGTTAGCCACCCTGAGCCTGGCTTTTGAACTGGGAAGGGTGGGTATACATAAAATTTTATTATTATTATTGTTAATTGGGGTAGGAGCAATGCCACTGTGACCTCAAGGAACCTCTTGGAATATGTGCACAGGGTAAACACGCAGCCTGAAAGCTGAACCAATCACTCTATCCCTGACGGCAGGAGCATGCTTTACCCTTGGTTATGACCACACTGGAACTCTTAAGTTTGGGGAAATAAAAAGTTAAGTGTATTAAAGAAAATACATACTTGATAAGAAGTATCCTAGTTCTAGCTAACTAAGGTGACAATACAAAGAGCTGTGCCTTGTCTTTGTTCTCAGACGCTTCCTCTCCAAAGTACCCTGCCCATCTCACTGGGTTTTCCCAGCCACTCTGGGTGGCTTACAACATATCTAGAAATATAATAAAAACATCATTCCTTAAAAACTTCCCTAAACTGGACTGCCTTCAGATGTCTTTTAAAAGTCAGGTAGTTGTTTATTTCCTTGACATCTGAAGGGAGGGTGTTCCACAGGGAGGGGGCCACTACTGAGAAGGCCCTCTGCCAGGTTCCCTGTAATTTTGCATGAATCTCCCCCCTGAAAAAGAACATTTTTGAGGCTATGATCTTGTGTGGAACCCCAAATTGCATGTTTCTGGCTGCTGTGCCCTTGAAATGTGTTTTTTTGTTTGTGGGGGGTGAGCTGCAGTGTGCAGTCAAAATGGCCGCAATCCTCACGCGATAAAAAATCGGAAGATGGCATGTGGGAAAATGGCGTCCTGGAATTTGGCTTCAAAATGTTGGAGGGCGTGGGTGAAAGGACAGCCTAGGAAGCTTGGAGGTTTGTCTCTCTATCTGCTTTCTCCCCATGCGGACTCAACAGCCTCCAGTACAAGCTGAGTTGCATTCCAACGTTTGCAACACACCCTGTGTTCATTCACACGAAGTCATAATCTGACTTAACATTATGTTCTTAATTTGGTGTGCACACAAGAACATCAGAAGAGCCCAGCTGGATCAGACCAAAGGTCTTTCTCATCTAGTATCCTGTTCTCACAGTGGCCAACCCAGTGCCTATGGGATGTCTTCAAGTTCCTTGTTCATCTGTTTATGGGCATCAACCAGCTTTTTAAGGACACAAAGGGTCCTTGCGCTGACGTGTCTTGTGCTCAGACAAAGTCTTGAGCCGGATGAGACTGTGGGCGAGGAGATTATGACAGTGGCAGTTAACATAAACAGCAGTTAAGGCTGATGCAGCAAAGGAAAATTACAAGATTAGTTTCCAACATGTTGGGTTTTTCTCATTGTTGTTGTACCGATAAGAAAGAGAGACAGATTGCCTTGCTGACATGTTTAAACGTTCGAAAAACTAATTTAGAAAGAAAAGGAGGTACTCACCCCCAAATATGGAGATTATGGGTTGTATTCAAGTAAGTGTTACTCTGAGTAGACTCACTGAAATTAGATGACCTAAGTTATTCGTGCCCATTAATATCTATACCATGAGTATTATTAGTATTAGTTTGTACTTTATTAGCTTTATACTTCACACTTTCCTGCAAAGGAGCCCAGGATGGAAACCATATCAATACAATTAAAACCACTATTTAAACAGTTTAAACCTAAAATTAATGACTTGCTCTCAAGCTAATAATTTCAGGGTTTCCATGCATAGAACTTTCAGCCATCAAATGCCTGGGTAACAGGAATGGTCCCATGCTGGGAGACTGAGGCACCGCACTAGGGAGGGCATTCCACCAATGTGGGGGATACCACCAAGAAGACCGTTTCGCAGCTCACAGCCAACCAGGCAACCCCCAGTGGAGCCACCACCAACAGGGCCTCTGTATGGCCAACATTGACAACAACCCATTGCACTGTCAAGGGGTAGCTACTTTTCAGCCATTTCCAATAGCAATCAACGATGAAAAAATCCGATTCCGCATCAAAGTGGACATTCATTGCAACTTTCAGTAAGTATGCCAGTCCAGGTGTGGGCAGGTGGTTGGTTGGGATCTACTGTTAGATCCCTGGGCAATTTGTGGTATATCTGCAAGTTGCTTCACTCCAGTGACCGCTGCAAACTAGGCTACTGAAATGAAGAAAGTTTGTGAGGAGGAGCAGAAAGTGAGGAGTGCATTTTTCAGAAACTGTTAACAGATTTGAGCCGCGTGTTTGAGCCACATGTTCAAAAGCACCTTATTTATTTCTTTATATTTAGGAAAATGCACAGAGCACTTAACCAACCCCCCCTTAAGCTGTCTAAATAATAAAATAATTACCAGCCAGGTCAAAATAATTACCAGCTAAAATTCTAGGGATGTGTCTTTCCTCCTGAGCTCCACTTGAGGTAGACCTTGAGGTTCTAGTAGATCCTGTAAGTCGCACTTGTACACTAGTCTGATCCCCCCCCCAAAAAATAATAATAATTTCAGCCTTATTTTTGTGGTGACCTAGTTTTACCTCACAAATATATGCAGCTTTCCATTGTGGCTCCTGTAGTCTAGGATTTGCCTTCAGTCCTGAAATGCCCCCAAATTCTTTTCCCCACGTATCGCTTGTTGTCTCCGAATAATGACGATGAGATAAAAACCTCTTCACTTAAGTTCTTATGTAGCTCTGCATTTTAAAGTCTAGAAGTTAAGAGTGCTACACCCAGGTTTTTGCAGCATGAATGGAGATAAGCATGAATGATGGATGAGTGGTTTTTCATTTGTTGGAAGTCTAGTTAGAATTGCCTCAGAGTGTTCTGTTTATATAGGCTGAACACGCACCAAACATTTAGAACAAAACACTATTGTGAATGGTCCTCCTTGCAATCCACGGCGTACATGTTTAGAAAATTGTGGCAATTTTCTTGAGCTGCTATTGCGAATTTGGCCACTCTGTTTGTATTGTAGCCTGAAGGAGCATCTCCACCCCCATCGTTCAGCCTGGACACTGAGGTCCAGCTCTAAAGGCTTCTGGCAGTTTCTTCATTGCAAGAACTGAGGTTACAGGGAACCAGGCAAAGGGTCTTCTCGGTAGTGGCGCCCACCCTGTGGAACGCCCTTCCATCAGATGTCAAGGAAATAAACAACTATCTGACTTTTAGAAGATATGTGAGGGCAGCCCTGTATGTTGTGGTTTAGTCATGTAGGTTTCTGTCTCTTTGTTGCCAGTTTGTTGTTGTTGTTTAGTTGTTTAGACGTGTCCGACTCTTCGCGACCCCATGGACCAGAGCACGCCAGGCACTCCTGTCTTCCACTGCCTCCCGCAGTTTGGTCAAACTCATGTTGGTAGCTTCAAGAACATTGTCCAACCACCTCGTCCTCTGTCGTCCCCGTCTCCTTGTGCCCTCCATCTTTCCCAACATCAGGGTCTTTTCCAGGGAGTCTTCTCTTCTCACGAGGTGGCCAAAGTATTGGAGTCTCAGCTTCAGGATCTGTCCTTCCAGTGAGCACTCGGGGTTGATTCCCTTCAGAACGGATAGGTTTGATCTTCTTGCAGAGCAAACTGCGCACACAGAATAGGCATGAGGCTTGTGGAAGCATACTACAACTACGGATTTATTAATCATAAACCAGGACAAAGAAACATGTCGTCTTTCTCTTTGTCTTCTCGGTGAGAGAGTCAAAAGCAAAAGTAATAACATAGCAGAAGTTCCGCTAACGCCAGCAAAACAGTGCTAGAATGTAAACAGACATGTGACACGAAACAGTTCCATGTCTGCTCCTTAAGGTGGAATGGAAATTTCCCAACATTCAGTAGATCACAAGTAATATCAGTTAGGCTCCAACCTTCTGTAGATCTCAAAAAGTATCCCAAAAGGCAAGTTCTGAGATCTCTATACAAGGGACAATGCAAAAGGTATCTTCTACTGTATCTTCCACCTCCCCAGTACCCCAAACATGGATCTGCTGTATATTGGAGAATCCTTTCATTCTTTCCCTCCAAAGAAGATGAAGTTCCCTCCAAAGAAGATAAAGTCATTGTTTGGAAATCAGGGGCAGTAAAAGCTTTTTCTGAAGCAAACAAAAGTAAGAGCTGTTGAAAATATGGATCCCTCTTCAATAAACTAAACCGAGGGGAAAACGCTTCAAGTTTGCTGGCAAGAACGTCTTCATGAGAATCTACCTCAAAAATTCTGCTTCTAGTTTGTCCTTATGGACTTGGAGAATCTGAGCACCCCCAACGCAAGATGGCGACAATTGTAACCAATGAAGGACCCATCTGTCAGCATCGCCCTTGAGCCAGTGCCACCGACTGGACTCATCCACTTCAGCCCCGACTGGGCCAGGCGAGCTGGGGTAGCACTTCCAGAGACCACCTTCTGCACAGGAACAGGTCAAAGTGCTGTGGACTCACAGCATAGAGTTGTGAGCACCGGATTCACTTCCACAAGAAGACAGTCGTCGCACATCAGACTATAGCAGAGTACAGCAGAGCATAAACAACTCGGAGAGCAGCTCTATATAATATCTGCTTTATTCTATCTACAACTATAATACACAACTATATACAGAGCTAAATGAGGTCTAAACGAAAAATGCTGAACTGCACAGAGTGTCTGCAGCTGCTCTTAGCAGCAACCTTATCTATACACACGATCTCTAACACTCAGTCTCTCTCTCTCTCCGATGTGAGGCTGGAGTGGAATAAGTAGAGAGCAGAAACCGCCCCCTCCTCTCTGGAGAATCAGCAGAGAACATCAGCAGATTCTTGGATATGGGAGGGGTGAAATCTCCTCACCATTCACCCGTGGCAAGTTGTTCAATGAATTAGTGTGTCGATATACTGATAAACAGAGGGTATCTATTGGTATACAGAGGAGGCTAAGTTGCTGAACTGCTTAATATTGTGCCCATTTCATTCATAGGCAAGTTAAGCATGGTTAGCCCTGCAATGTTGGTAGGCCTGGCCCCAAAAGAGATGACCTGAAAGAGGCCCCTCTGCATATACAGGTAGCTAGCAAGCGCTTGGGAAGTGCAGGTAAAGGTAAAGGACCCCTGGACGGTTAAGTCCAGTCAAAGGTGACTACGGGGTTGTGGCACTCAGCTCGCTTTCAGGCCGAGAGAGCCGGTGTTTGTCTGTAGACAGTTTTCCATGTCATGTGGCCAGCATGACTAAACCGCTTCTGGCACAACGGAACACCGTGACAGAAACAAGAGTGCACGGAAACACCATTTTCCTTCCCCTCTGCAGCAGTACTTATTTATCTACTTGCACCAGTATGCTTTCGAACTGCTAGGTTGGCAGGAGCTGGGACAGAGCAATGGGAGCTCACTCTGTTGCGGGGATTCGAACCGCAACCCACAACCTAGAGATTAAGAGTCTCATGCTCTGCCGACTGAGATATCCCAGGGAATAGATTTTGTAACCCTTCCAGCAGAATTCACTTCAGATCAACAAATACTTGGGGACAGGCGGGACATGGAGATGTACAGCACCCCAAAGAGGTGCCTTGCATCCAGCACTTGAATGCACATCACCCAGTGTGTACATGCCCTTGGAAATACATGTGGCATTTATATTTGTATTTACAAAGTGTGCTGTAGAAAGCCTCTTCTGTTTTCTCTACTGCGGAAAGAGATGGCTTTGCCTATTAAAGGCATTTTTCAACCCCCAGAAGATTTGTAGGATCCCCCCCCCACTATATTATCCAGAAAGAGCAGCCTCCCACTCTCTTTCGCTCTCTAGAACATGCAGTGTGCTCCATTCGGAGACGTCTGAATCTTCACATCAATAAGTTGCTTTATCTCCCTGGCTTTTGGAGATAAAACCAACATCATTAGAGCTAATCTACACATCTGTGTGGAGGAAGGTATCTCCGGCCGTATAGAAACCAGGGGGAACTCAAGCACAGCGTGGGTGGAAGGAGACAAGAGCGGCTTCTGGAAACAGAGAATAGAAAACAACTCTCTAATTTGTAGTCCCTGACATTCCTTGCTTTCCCCAGTTGCTTAGGAGAGAGAAGGGAGGAAGAGAGAAGAGATTTGAATCCAAAAAGGAGTGGGAGGTTTTAAACAGGATCCCCCACACGAGGGAGAATTTATCTCTGCTGGGTCGTGTTCGGAGAATAATTTTACACATTTTATATCATTGCCACCGTTGGTTTCAGGAACCTTCCGAAGTGCTAAATATTCATATCTGCCCACCCATCCCTCCTGAGAGAGTAACCACAGAGAAGCACTCAGCACACAGCAGATAAGGATGGCCACACTGGATCAGAGTGAGCCAGAGAATTCAGCACTTGTACTGCAAAAGCCTCTATGGGGATTAGAGAGGCCTGAATTCGTATCCACACTCGGCTATGAAACTGATGGGGAGACCTTTGGCTATTCAGCCTTTCGTACCATACAAAACTGGCGTAAGGGTGAAATGAGGTAACACATGAATGCTGCTTTCAGATCCTTGACAGTAGGGTGGGAAACAAATGGGGTGAACGCCTGCGAAAAAGACAATTAAGACTTGGCAGATAATTGTTGATTTCCTTGACATCAGATGGGAGGGCGTTCCACAGGGCGGGCGCCACTACTGAGAAGGCCCTCTGCCTGGCTCCCTGTAACCTCACTTCTCGCAGGGAGGGAACCGCCAAAAGGCCCTCGGAGCTGGACCTCAGTGTCCGGGCTGAACAATGGGGGTGTATACTCCTTCAGGTATACTGGGCCAAGGCCATTTAGGGCTTTAAAGGTCAGCACCAAAACGTTGAACACCAAAACGCCTGGTTTATGGAATTCACTCCCACAAAAGGTAGTGGTTATCACCAACTTGGATGGCAATAATAATAATAATAATAATAATAATAATAATAATAATAATTTTATACCACCCACCTGACTTGGTTGCCCCAACCACTCTGGGCAGCTTTCAACAAATGAAAACATCAAACACAGCAAAAGATCAAGCATCAAAAACATCCCTATACAGGGCTGCCTTCTAAAAGTCATATAGTTATTTATCTGTTTGACATCTGATGGGAGAGTGTCCCATGGGGTCTGTGATACTACCAAGAAGGCCCCCTGTCTGGTTCCATGTTTCCTCACTTCTCATGGTAAGGGAACCGCCAGAAGGCCCTCGGTGCTGGACCTCAGTGTCCGGGCTGAACGATGGGGGTGGAGACACTCCTTCAGGTATCATCCTTTAAAAGCTGATTAATGGGGGATAATGATATCAGTGGCTGCTAGTCGCAATGACAATGTTCTACCATGGCTGAACGCCAGTCTCTGGGAAGCACAGATCAGGTCCTGGTTGTGGAGTTCCCATAGACCTCTGGTTGACCACTGTGAAAACAGGAAGTTGGACTTCATGGACTATGGCTTTATGGAGAAGGTTCCTATGTTCTTACGTATTCTCATCCAGATAGATTGTTCCATGCACAATAACAGCTTTTGTAACTGCTTGCCTTTTCAAAAAGCAACATGAGGTCAACTTGTCCAGGCAGAAAATTAGCGGGTGCTGATATAATGAGCAGAGAGCTTTCTCCCAGGGCTACCGTCTCTGGTCCCATTTTCAAAACAGATGTAAGCAACTTGAACCGGGTGATGAATTTCACAAGGAGGAAAGATGTCATCATCTTTGATTTGATAATTGGGTGAAATTGCCTGGAGCTTTCAGCAGAATTCTGGAAGGGAGTTGGGGGCGGTGGCGGGGGGGGGGTTGTGTTAGGAGGAACAGGATTATTAATATTAGCTTGGAAACACGGAGGTAATTGCTGTGCACTCGCACAACCCGAATGCTGCCTGTGTGTGCTCTCTCTCTCTCTCATGCTATTGGGCCCGGGGCTTGGTCAAGGAATAGGCATTAGAAGACAAGGGACAATTTTGCCTAATCACCCTCTTTGAATGAAATCAGTGTGTCGTTAATCTGCTATTATGAATTCTGGCAAAAGAAGGGGTTCCTAAACAAGAAGGTTTGTTTAATCGCTTGGGCTGGGATCCAAGTCACCGGAGGACACGCAGTGCGCAAACTGCTGCTATTCACTTTGGCGAAAACGCCTTTTCTGCGTCTGAGGAAATAGCTGTGGCGGCATAAAAATACTTTTGGCAAAGGATTCCTTGGGGGTGGGGAGAAGCAAAGCGTGTGTGCTAAGCAGCTTTCATGACTGCGGCTTTTCACGTACTTTTCAGAATGCGGGAACTTTGAAGAAGCAAGGCCCGGCTGTAATTCTACCAGGGGGAAATAAAACTGGGCTTATTCAGTACCCATGTGGCAGCGATAAGCTGTTCTGTGGCCGTCGTGTGAGGGAACCTGGGCTGGCAAGGCTATGAGGGGAAGCAGCACCAGGGGTGATTTGGAGGGGAGACACAGCCAGTAGGAGGAGGAATGCCAAACCCGTCGTCACCTGCCGTCCACTTCCATCTGTAACTCCCAGCCTGCTGGGGTTAGAGAACCACATTTCCATCCACGGGCTGGGAGATCGATGTGGAATATTGAAAAATTAAAAGTAGGAGTATCTACCAAGTAAACAGTGTTTAATGCTTGAGAACTACCCACCAGCCGAAAGGGAAATCTCACACCTTCTTTCTTATCTTTTAGGCTCCAGGCAAAGTCTGTCTTGCTCACTCAAAGTTGTTTTTTGGGGGGCTGGAATTAATTTGATTTACTGCATTGTCTGTTTTTTTTTTTATAAATCTGTTCTGTTCTTTGCTTGCTTTGGCTTATTGGTTCAGTTTCCTAGCTGCTGGTGTTATATCATTTTGTTCCATTTTAGTACAGTGGTACCTCGGGTTAAGAACTTAATTCGTTCCGGAGGTCCATTCTTAACCTGAAACTGTTCTTAACCTGAAGTACCACTTAGGTAATGGGGGCTCCCGCTGGCGCCATGCCGCCACCACACAATTTCTGTTCTTATCCTGAAGCAAAGTTCTTGACCTGAGGTACTATTTCTGGGTTAACGGAGTCTGTAACCTGAAGTGTCTGTAACCAGAGGTACCACTGTATGTGCTTGGGGGCGTGCTATCCTTGTCCGTTTTAATAATTGTTTAGATCAGGGGTGGGAAGAGTTTAGGCCTTGTGAGATGGGTTCATTTTCTTTGAACTAGAATCCCCAAATCCACCAAGTCAATTCTGTTGCAAAAGCCATACACTTAAAAACATCAAAGTTCTGAGCCCAGGAAACAGATTAACAGAATTGAATGGAGTCTTGAACCTCTTGTACATTCACCAACCAGCACCTTATTCCTTGTTACCCGAAACTCACTTCATTTTTTTTTTTATAATATTTTTTATTAAATTTGTAAAATACAGAAAAAAGAATAAAGAGCATGTTATAAAAGTAAAATAAGAAGATTACAAATTTTCTTGTTCTTTTTTCCAAATCTACTGGACTTCCCCACATCCTCCCAACCCTGCATTCTCTGTGAACATAACATCAGCAATTTGTTAACTTATTTCATTACTTATTGTATCCTTCGTTTTATCATGTTACCCAATTTCAAATGTATTATAACCCAAATCATGTACGTTTTCATTTAAACACAATAAAGTTATTTCCTTATTCTTATCTCAGACTTCCTGTGCCTTAATTTCCATTTCTTTAATTTAACATTACTGAAGCTAGAGTTTCCTAAAAGGTGCATTTTTTTAACATTCATACAACTTATAGTGTTTTTCCAGATAGTCCTTAAATTTTTTCCAGTCCTCCTCGATTGTTTCTTCTCCCAGGTCTCGGATTCTGCCAGTCATTTCGGCCAATTCCATGTAGTCCATCAACTGCGTTTGCCATTCCTCCAGTGTGGGTAAATCTTGTGTCTTCCAATGTTTTGCGATCAGGATCCTTGCTGCTGTAGTGGCGTACATAAAAAAAGTTCTATCCTTCTTAAGCACTCTCTGGTCCACCATGCCCAGGAGGAAGGCCTCTGGTTTCTTAGGTAAGGTAAATCTAAGTACCTTTTTTAGTTCATTATGAATCATTTCCCAAAAGGCCTTCACTTTCGGGCAGGTCCACCAGAGGTGAAAGAATGTCCCTTCCGCCTCTTTACATTTCCAACATTTATTATCAGACAGGTGATATATCTTAGCAAGCTTGACTGGGGTCATGTACCACCGGTATATCATTTTCATAATGTTTTCCTTCAAGGCACTACATGCCGTAAATTTCATTCCGGTGTTCCATAACCTTTCCCAGTCTTCAAACATAATGTTATGCCCCAAGTCCTGCGCCCACTTTATCATGGCGGATTTGACTGTCTCATCCTGAGTATTCCATTTAAGCAGCAGGTTATATACATTCTCGATAGTAGTTTACTTTTTGGTTCTAACAGTTCTGTCTCTAGTTTCGATTTTTCCACCTGGAATCCAACCTTCTTGTCTACTTTAAAGACCTCTTGAATTTGTGCATAATGCAACCAATCTCGCACCTTGTTTTTTAATTTTTCCAAGCTCTGCAACCTCCAATTGTCTCCAATCTTTTCAATAATTTCCCCATATTTAGGCCAATTGGCTTCCATGTTAGGTCTCTTACGTGCCTTGGCCTCCACCGGTGAGAGCCACCTCGGAGTCTTACTCTCCAATAAGTCTTTATATTTTGTCCAGACCATTAAAATTGCTCTCCTAACAATGTGGTTTTTAAACAATTTGTGCACTTTAACCTTGTCATACCACAAATATGCATGCCACCCCAAAGCATTGTCAAACCCTTCCAGATCTAGGACATCAGTGTTTTCCAGTAAGATCCAATCTTTCAACCAGCAGAAGGCTGCAGATTCATAATATAACCTCAAGTCTGGCAAATTCACTTCATTTTAGCAGTGTCCCAGGTTTGATCCATGACATCTCCTGGTAAGTCTGGGAGAGACTCCCACCTCAGACCCAGTATAGTCAGTGTAGACAATACTGAGTTGGATGGACCAAAATAATAATAATAATAATAATAATAATAATAATAATAATAATAATAATAATAATAATAATTATTATTATTATTATTATTATTATTATTATTATTATTATTATTAATACCCCACCCATCTGGCTGGGTTTCCCTAGCCACTTTTGGCGGCTTCCAACAAAATATTAAAAATACAATAAAACATCAAATATTAAAAGCTTCCCTAAACAGGGCTGCCTTCAGATGTCTTCTAAAAGTCAGATAGTTGTTTGTTTCCTTGACATCTGATGGGAGGGTGTTCCACTGGGCAGATGCTACCACCGAGAAGGCCCTCTGCCTGGTTCCCTGCAACCTCACTTCTCGCAGTGAGGGAACCGCCAGAAGGCCCTCGGCGCTGGACCTCAGTGTCTGGGCTGAACAACATAGGCGCCGACTCCATGGGGCCTGAGTGGGCCCGAGCCCCCTCAAAAATTCGTTTGGGGGGGCTCCGCCCCCCCAATAATTTAAGAAAATTATTACCGTATTTTTCCGGCATTCTGCCTCAGGGTCTTACTGCCCACCCTGCTCTGTTTCCTTGCTGTGTTTGCTCAAACGGAACAAAGAGCAGGGAAAGCCCCTCCCCTCCAGGCAGAGGGAAAGCAGAGTGTGTCTCTGTGCTCCGTGCAGGAGGGAGAGAGAGAGAGCGAGAGAGAGCGCGCGAGCTGGCTGACTTGGGTGGGTAGGTGAGGGAAAACTTTTGCCTTCCTTTCCTCCCTCCTCCTGTTAGACCCCTCTCTTGCATTCTTAGCCAGCTGCTTCTCTGCACACCCCTCTCCTGCTCCGTGTCCCTTCTGTGTTTTTCCTTCCCTCCCCACTTAAAATGTGGTTAAAAAGCATGGATCCACATGGATCCTCAGGATCTTTGCATTGGGTCAGCCCAAATTCACCATCAGATCACATAGCATGTCCATGGCTACAGCCTGCCCCCCAAAAATCACGCACCCACTGTTGCCTGGGGCTGCAATGGTGCAAAAATGTGGTTAAAAAGCATGGATCCACATGGATCCTCAGAATCTTTGCATTGGGTCAGCCCAAATTCACCATCAGAGCACATAGCATGTCCATGGCTACAGCCTGCCCCCCCAAAATCACGCACCCACTGTTCCCTGGGGCTGCAATGGTGCAAAAACGTGGTTACAAAACATGGATCCACATGGATCCTCAGGATCTTTGCATTGGGTCAGCCCAAATTCACCATCAGAGCACATAGCATGTCCATGGCTACAGCCTGCCCCCCAAAAATCACGCACCCACTGTTGCCTGGGGCTGCAGTGGTGCAAAAACGTGGTTACAAAACATGGATCCACATGGATCCTCAGGATCTTTGCATTGGGTCAGCCCAAATTCACCATCAGAGCACATAGCATGTCCATGGCTACAGCCTGCCCCCCAAAATACACGCACCCACTGTTGCCTGGGGCTGCAATGGTGCAAAAACGTGGTTACAAAACATGGATCCACATGGATCCTCAGGATCTTTGCATTGGGTCAGCCCAAATTCACCATCAGAGCACATAGCATGTCCATGGCTACAGCCTGCCCCCCCAAAATCACGCACCCACTGTTGCCTGGGGCTGCAATGGTGCAAAAACGTGGTTACAAAACATGGATCCACATGGATCCTCAGGATTTTTGCATTGGGTCACCCCAAATTCACCATCAGATCACATGTCTGTGGCCACAGCATGAAGCACAAAAATGATACATCCACTGTTTCATTCAGAATGTTTTTTTCCCTTGTTTTCCTCCTCTAAAAACGATGTGCGTGTTATGGTCAGGTGCGTGTTATAGAGCGAAAAATACGGTAGTTATATTATGCTTTGTAAAATCACAAAATTATGTTGGTATTTTTTATTTTCCTTGTTTGATGATAGTTACCTTTTAAAATACATTCAGTAATGAGTTAAAACAAATAATTATTACGGTAGTAAAAGAGGTGGCGCGAGTAGTTTTGCTCGGTACGTGCGACTGGCCCAGCCCCTCTTTCCTTTTCCTCTCTTCTGCTCTCCCGCCGGGCGCCTGAGGGAGAGTTACTTAGCGGTTCTGAGGAGCCGCTGTTGTTTCGGCAGGGGAAAAACCGCCTGCGAACCGCCGAGCTCCCTCTCTCTTTTCAGCCTCTCTCTCTCTCTCTCTCTCTCTCGCTATGGCCAAGGAGGAGGAGAAGCCCTTCAGCCAGTCTATGGCCGAGTGGCGGAGGTTCATCTACAACCCCAACAGCGGCGAGTTCCTGGGGCGAACGGCCAAGAGCTGGGGTGAGGAGGGCGAGCAAGCAAGCAAGCGGGGAAGGGAGGGGAGGGGGCGGCCGGCACGAGGGGCGGTGGGAGGCGAGGCGCGGCGGGCACTTGCCTTGCCCACCACGCATCTCTCTCCTTCTCGGTCTCTCTCCCTCCCTCAGCTGGCGAGGGGGCCACGAGGCGGGCGGCAGCAGCAGCAACAGGCCGGGAGCGGCTCTTAGAAAACTTCCCGGGGCAGGACCCCGGTATGGGCCCCCCCAATATTTTTTATAAGTCGGCGCCCCTGCTGAACAATGGGGGTGGAAATGCTCCTTCAGGTATATTGGGCCAAGGCCGCTTTTTCACATAGGCAGCTTCTTACCTTCCTATGATGAATCAGCTCTACTCATGAGAGTTGGTTGGTCCCAGCAAATGTATACACCGGAACTGGCATTTGGTTTTCTTCTTGGCTTTGGAATTGTATGAAAATCTCCGTGTCCTTCACGTTCGTCACACTCATCCTTCCTTGCCATTTCTCCAAGCTTCCTCACTTTTGCTACATCCTCTGATTCATTGCAAGGTTGTCATTTTCAGATACGTCGAGTGTTTGACGCAATTTGCACAAACACTTCCTCCCCAAAGCGAACATTGGCAGCAGGCATAGGTTTTTCTGAAGACAGCATCCATCCATGTGCTTGGAAGGTAAATGTGATATTTATGCTCAGATGCTGTGGCTCTTAGCATGTGCTCAACCTCCTCTTCCTGTTTTTGTCAAAAAATAATATTAATTTTTAAAAAAACAAAACCCCCCAAAAACTGCTTCATGTGTGGTTTAAATTCTCAAAATTATATCATGTGTCCTCCTGGCAGACTGCACTCTTGAGAGCATTTGTACCCAGTTGCAAACTTAGCTCCTTTTCATAAAAAGTAAAGGGACCCCTGACCATTAGGTCCAGTCGTGACTGACTCTGGGGCTGCGGCGCTCATCTCGCTTTATTGGCCGAGGGAGCCAGCATACAGCTTCCGGGTTATGTGGCCAACATGACTAAGCCACTTCTGGCGAACCAGAGCAGTGCACAGAAACGCCGTTTACCTTCCCACCAGAGCGGTACCTATTTATCTACTTGCACTTTGGCGTGCTTTTGAGCTGCTAGGTTGGCAGGAGCTGGGACTGAGCAACGGGAGCTCACCCCGTCGCGGGATTCGAACCGCCGACCTTCTGATCGGCAAGCCCTAGGCTCTGTGGTTTAACCCACAGCGCCACCCACGTCCCAGCTCCTTCTTATAGAAAAGAAATAATGCCTTTGTGGGGTCGCAGAATCATAGAACCGTAGAGTTGGAAGGGATCGCCAAGGTTCATCTAGTCCAACTTCCTGCAATGCAGGAATCTCAGCTAAAGCATCCATGACAGAAAACCATGGATGGCCATAGATGGTTCATTGGCAGAACAAGAAAACTGCATTTATCTACGTTATTGTGCAAACACTTGGTAGCTTCAACAAACTACCAAGGATTAGACAAATGCATGGAGAAAAGAGCTATGGATGGCTACTGGCCAAGATGACCAAACTCTACCTGTGGCGCTGTGGTCTAAACCACTGAGCCTCTTGGGCTTGCTGATCGGAAGGTCAGCAGTTCAAAACCCCTCAACGGAGTGAGCTCCCGTTGCTCTCTCCCAGCTCCTGCCAACCTAGCAGTTCAAAAGCACACCAGTGTACATAAATAGGTACCGCTGTGGCGGGAAGGTAAACGGAATTTCCATGTGCTCTGGCACTCGTCACGGTCCTCCGTGCACCAGAAGTGGTTTAGTCATGCTGGCCACATGACCCGGAAAAGCTGTTTGTGGACAAACGCCAGCCCCTTCAGCCTGAGAGTGAGATGAGCGCCAGACACCTCATAGTTGCCTTTGACTGGACTTAACCGTCCAGGGATCCTTTACCTTTACCTTTCTTACCTTTTACTCTACCTCCACTGCTGGAGGCACCAATGCTTCTGAATATTGGTTGCTGGAAATGACAGGAGGGGAAGTGTTGCTCTTGTGCTCAAGTTCTACTCGCTTGTTTCCTGGTTGACCACTGTGAGACCAGGGTGCTGGACTTCATGGGCTATTGGCCTGACCCTGCAGGGTGTTCTTATGTTCTTACATTATGTTCTTATGTAACTATATGTGATAGTTTCACTTCCCAAGCGAGGGCTGTCTACCAAGCACATATTCTGAACCATAGGTCCGTGCTAGAAGACTTTGAAGATACTTGCTTTCACTGAATAGTATAGCAACCATTTTTCCTTTCCGGACAAGGCTCAACGGCAGCAGATCCATGAGTTTAAATCCAGGTCTGTCCCATGGAGAGAGGTGTCCTGTTTTAACATCTGAAGCTACACATGGCTAAGGAGTGCAGAGACCTCGCCCGGCCCACTGCTGACCTCTGCAAAGCTCCTCTTCCAAAGTGATCCCCCCACCAAAAGAAAAACAAACAAATCAGTTATAAAAAACATTTTTGCATTCCAGTTTAACTAGGCCTGCAGGTAAGTAGAAATGTCCCAAAAGTTCCCTGCTAGAAGACAATAAAGGCTGCATATGAGCAGCTCATCCATCGAAGGAGAACTAAGTCCTTTGCTTCATTAGCCACTATTTATTGTTTTCATTTCCATTGCTATGGCTACTATTTATTACTGGCAATTTTAGCATTTAAAAGTAACGTGAGAGATGGTAAAAAGTGCCATTGAAATGGGAAATGTTTTATAGTGCATGAGCAATTAGTGTTTTAAATTTTAGACAAAGACAGGAAGAAATTTGCACAACATTGGACAGTGAAATGGGGCCTGGGTGAAAGATTAATTTTACATCTAGCGAATCATCTCATATTGACTGAGTTCATTATGGATGAAGTTCAGTGGCCTTCTGACAGTACTTAATGATGAATTCAGAATATCTTTTTAAATATTCTCTAATTCGTAGGTTTCTGTCTCTTTGTTGCCAGTTTGTTGTTGTTGTTTAGTCGTTTAGACGTGTCCAACTCTTCGTGACCCCATGGACCAGAGCACGCCAGGCACTCCTGTCTTCCACTGCCTCCTGCCATTTGGTCAAACTCATGCTGGTAGCTTCGAGAACATTGTCCAACCATCTTGTCCTCTGTCGTCCCCTTCTCCTTGTGCCCTCCATCTTTCCCAACATCAGGGTCTTTTCCAGGGAGTCTTCTCTTCTCATGAAGTGGCCAAAGTATTGGAGCCTCAGCTTCAGGATCTGTCCTTCCAGTGAGCACTCAGGGCTGATTTCCTTCAGAATGGATAGGTTTGATCTTCTTGCAGTCCATGGGGCTCTCAATATTCTTCTCCAGCAGCATCAATTTTTCGGTGATATTGCCAGTTACAGGAAGCTTAATAGATTTCAGAACCAAAACTGACTTCCATTTTACCGTGCCTTAGACCAGAAACATTAATTAAGGTTGGATAAGCCATACACAAAAGCATAAAATCACTCTCTTCTCATGCAAATAGGCAAAGTAAGCAGAAGAGACCTGTGGGGCTGTGCTTTTTGCCTTGGTCCTATGGTTGACCCCTCAGCTCTTCCTCTGCCATGAATTGGCGTGACTGAGGTGGCACATTTCCTTCATCCTTTGCAGGCTTCCCTGAATCCTGGAACCCTGACTGAGGTAGGCCCTTTACTGAGGTAGGCCTCACTACTCCCTTTCATAGTGTGAGCCGGTGGTTTGTTTTTAGAAACTATGGTTTGGCACACAGTCTGAACACAACCTCTTCCTCATCTTAACCTGCCTTATGCAATTTGTTGTGAGAATAAAAAATAATATGAACCCTGAAATCTGCCCCCCCCCCCGAATTGTCTTCTTCTAACTGCCCTGTCAATATGCTAACTTTTCACGTGCAGTTTTATTGTGGGGAGCTGAACCCTTCACTTCCTGTGCCGAAGTGGTACAGTCCAGAAAGGACTAGGGCTGCCACACGTCTGGGATTTCCTGGATATAGCTGGGATTTGTCTGTCGAAAATGGCATCTGGGTGGAATTTTCGAAAAGTGGCAAAAATGTATGGGAAAACCAGACCCATATCGGAAGTGTTGATTTTTTAAAAAAAAAATTGGGTGAAATTGGTAAAAACTATATTTGGGAAAGGGACGCAGGTGGCGCTGTGGGTAAAACCTCAGCGCCTAGGACTTGCGGATCGCATGGTCGGAGGTTCGAATCCCCGCGGCGGGGTGGTAAACGGGGTTCCGTGTGCTGCGCTGGCTCGCCAGATGCAGCTTGTCACGCTGGCCACGTGACCCGGAAGTGTCTGCGGACAGCGCCTGGCTCCCGGCCTATAGAGTGAGATGAGCGCACAACCCTAGAGTCTGGCAAGACTGGCCCGTACGGGCAGGGGTACCTTTACCTTTACCTTTTTATATTTGGGGATGGGGGAGATTTTGTAGAAAAAAGGCTCAATGACTTTTGTGTCTGGATTTTCACTTTTTAAAATATGGCAACCCTAGAAAGGACTGGAGAATGGGCTATTTCTGCATAGTGCCATCAACCTTCAAACCATGATAGATCAAGTGGTGCTAGCATATGCATTATTATTATTATTATTATTATTATTATTATTATTATTACAAATATGAAACATCAAAAAATGAAAACATCATCAGCTGACATTAACAATATAAATAATCTGTCATTCCTGACTTCGTATAAGCGGTCCATACGTCCAAACTGAAATCCAGATATTGGCAATTACAAGATGTAGAAAGGGCAGTGAGATTTTCAGTCTACTGAGAAATGGATGGTGAGTGTTTATCCTTCCAGCCTTGAAGTATAAGTCTCTTTGAAGCCATAAGGGCTCTCAGGATTCACTTCTGTTGCCCATCTGTTAGTCCTCACATCGCAGGAATACAATTTAAAAGTGTGGGAACATCCACAAAGATCAAGGATTTCTTCTAAACCAAAGTTTACAAGAAGAGTAATTATTGACCTGAAAGAAGGCACTACAGGACACAGCAGGACATATGCCTGAAAGAGGCATGGTCAACATTATGTTGCCATCTTCTCTATGAGGAACCAGGGTTTTTTTCTTTCTTATAAAGGCACTGTGGGCTGTTTTATTATTATCCTTATTTGTGCATGTGAGTGTAAAGGTAAGGTAAAGGTGAAGGAGCCCTGGACAGTTAAGTCCAGTCGAATTTGACGATGGAGTGCAGCACTCATCTCCGAGGGAGTCAGTGTTTGTCCGCAGACAACTTTTCCGGATCATGTGGCCAGTATGACTAAACTTCTTGCACGCAGAACACCATGATTGTGAGGGAATTGGAGGCAGAGAAGGGGGAGAGAATGGGGACTTACAGAGATAAGCCCCCATTAATTAGCAGCTGTTCTTCCTTGGACGAGGAAGGTGACGAAGGGCTGTCAGGAGGCAATGAATCTGAGAGGGGGGATCCACTTCTGGGGCCCAGGCACTCTCGTAACAGAGGAAGGAAGTGGGTTGGGCTCAGGAAATGGATATGCTGGGGGAAACCGAAAACTCCTTCAGTCGAGGCAACTGACTCACCATGATGGAGACTGACTTTTAGAGCTCTTGTAAATAGCGAGAAGAAACCGATAAATCTTTGTAAATATGGCTGGATTCCTGGACTCTTATCTCTGCTAGCACCCACCAATAATTCCTGACAATGATGAATAGCATTTACCTTCCTGCCACTGTGGTACCTATTTATCTACTTGTGCTGGTATTCTTTTGAACTTCTAGGTTGGCAATAGCTGGGACAGAGCAATGGGAGCTCACCTTGTCACGCGGATTCGAACTGCCGACCTTATGATCAGCAAGCTCAAGAGGCTTGATCTTTGGCCAAAGTGCTACCAGCATTCCTCTATGTGTGTGTGTGTGCGCACACACACACAGCCAGTGCTTTTTTTTCTAAAAAAAATAATGTTTAGGGGTACTCTCATTTTAACTCAAGAAAATCACCATCTTATAGTTCAAATTGGGAAAAATAAATACAGTAAATGGACAAAAGCACAAAGATTCACAAAATGTTTAGGGGTATGCATACCCCTGCGTACCCCCAGGAAAAAACCTTGGTTTAGTGTGGCATGGCAGCAAAAGAAGACCACAGAGGAGCTTGCACAATCTTGCTAAGCTGATGTTTGGATTAGTCTGCTGTGCGAACCAAACCACTGACAGTGGCTCTTCAAGACTGACCCTGTGACCTTGCGCAGGCAAAGCATATCCTCAACCACTGAGCCACAGCCCTTCTGAAGTTGCTTCCAGAAATGCCATCATATTTTAAACCTTTGCTTTCCATGTGCAAATAGGGCTCTTGTTTGCCAGAATTCAATCCTGGGCCCTGATTTTGAAAGCCATCCTTGCAACATGTTAAAAAGACGACAAAGGAAAGATGCCTGTTGCACAACTGCAGAGTGGCATTTGTCACTGTGGAGTTGCTACAGATCCACCCCGACTTTGGATGGCGCTGTGGTCTAATCCACCAAGCTCCTTGGGCTTGCTGATCGGAAGGTTGGCAGTTTGAATCCCCGCAACAGGCTGAGCTCCCGTTGCTCTGTCCCAGCTCCTGCCAACCTAGCAGTTCGAAAGCATATCAGTGCAAGTAGATAAATAGGTACCACTGTGACGGGAAGGTAAATGGCATTTCCATGCTCTCTGGTTTTCGGCACGGTGTTCCGTTGCACCAGAAGCAGTTTAGTCATGCTGGCCACATGACCCAGAAAACTGTCTGTGGACAAACACCGGCTCCCTCGGCCTGAAAGCGAGATGAGCGCCGCAACCCCATAGTCACCTTTGACTGGACTTAACCGTCCAGGGGTCCTTTACCTTACCTTACGTTACCTTTACCCCTTACATATTTAAATCATTTATTTATTTATTTAAAACTCTTTGGTTTTAGAAATTCAGCCCTCTCATTGCTACAGGCTGGTATGCACACCACATTTCTCTGCTCCTGAAGTGATTAAATTCTCCCTGCCAATGTTTCCCACCAAGCCGCAGTGCCAAGTTGCAACAATCTGTATTTCCTGGAGACCACACTAGCCAGAAACCGCCAGCTCCCAAGCATCCTGTGCTCCTCGTTTTTTATTCTGCCTGTTGTCCGAGAGCTCTCCCCCCATCGCTTCCCAGCTCCCTTGTGGACTATAAGGGAGGCATCTTATGGTTTGACCTCAGTCTAGGACAGTGGCTTCAGTCCCTGCATGCCTCCCCATCCTCAGGGATTTTGAACCTCCTGGTGACTGACAGTCAGCTATAAAGAATTCCTAGCATGGAGCCCATTTGTTATCTTGCAACTGCATGGATGGGCAGGTGCAATTCCTCCCCATTAGCCATATTTCTGCGGAGTATTTTTCAGGAGATACCTCGATATTTAAGCCTCGCTGCTCTTGCAGGCGGCATTATCTGCTCCTGCGCTCCTTGCCCACCTCGCCTCTTCCCTCGGGCAAGCACTTCCGTGTGGAGTTCATGAGCCGTTTTTAATTCCTCCTAGCTCAAACCTGATCCTCTGCCATGTATCTGGTTTTCTGTTTTTTCCCCCCTGGAATGGCATAAAGTATAACCCGTCCTGCCATCTTGCGCCACAAAATCCCCCCTTTACGTGCAACGGAGCAGGGAAAAGAGAGGAGAATGGTCTAATTTAATCAGCACAGAAGCTGATTCATTCAGGCATCTGTTGTGGCTGTGGCATGCAGCATTCTCTGCTTTCCCCCTCCCAGACGGAGCCATTTGTCTTTCCTAATTTTGGGCATGTCTGCAGCAGCTGTTTCTTAAGGGATAGGTCCCGCAGTGAGCAGCTGGGATGCCAGTAGCATCTCATTACAGGCCCCGATCTGGTCTGCTCATGAGGTTTTTTGCCCTTGGAAAGTTAGTGCTGATCAGGATTCAGGCCCAGTTTATTAGCCCATATCAGACCTATGATTGCATCCAGGCACCAGCTCAGGACATGCACACAGCCTCTCTTGATGCAGATGTTACAGAGAAGTAGAGCTGGGTATCATTAGCATCCTGCTGACACCTTGACCTAAATCTCCTAATGATATGCTTCACAGAGTCCGTGGCAATGAACTGGATGCATATCAACATGGTGAGCAGCCCACGAGGCTTGACAGTAATTATTATTTGCCCTGAAAACATTTGCCTTCGGAATCAAAATGATTTTTTTTTCTACACTAGAATCTCACCAGTGCAGAATATTGCTCAGGAGAGTGGGTGGAGGGTGGGAGTAAAAATTGTGGGGCTTGGTAACTCTTATGATTACGTATACACATGAACGCCTGCTGTTTTGGTGCTGAATGAGGGTTTTTGTAGGGTAGGGCAGGAGGAAGAATGAATCTGGCCAAAGGGCCAGGTAGCTATCTCCCCCACACACCTTGTGGGCTGCATTTGACAGGCGGGTGGAGCCAGACACCTGTCATAGGGTGATTTATTTTAATTTTCATTCTTTGCCCACACGTGTCTTCAGAAGGCCCTTTCAAAGCTCTTATCTTGCCCAGCATTTTGAATAGGCCCTTGCAGGCACCGCCAATCAGCTGTTCACTAATGCTGGCAAAATGCCTTTCAGCTGAGTCAGAGTTTTACCTGCCCTACACTGGAGGCCGTGCAGCAGCAGCTCCTGGCCACAATGGCTATCTCCTACCTCTGCTGTCAGAGGCGTTATGCTTCTGAATACCAGTTGTTGAAAACAAGAGGCGGATTTAGGGCAGTGCACAGGGCGCTGAGCTGAGAGGGCACCTTCGGGAAGGAGTCGCGAGGGCTCTGGCGGGGCTCTGACTGCGTGCTCAGCTTTGGAAAGAAGACTAGAGGGCTCTTGGACCCTCCCAGAGCCTCGTGCCCCTTTCCCAAAACCTGGCACCTCGCTTACCCGGCTTTGGGAAGCAACAGAGGGGGCTTAAAGGTAAAGGGACCCCAGACCATTAGGTCCTGTGGTGACCAACTCTGGGGTTGCAGCGCTCATCTCGCTTTACTGGCCGAGGGAGCCGGCGGACAGCTGCTGGGTCATGTGGCCAGCATGACTAAGCTGCTTCTGGCGAAACCAGAGCAGCGCATGGAAACACTGTTTACCTTCCCACTGGAGCAGTACCTATTTATCTACTTGCACTTTGATGTGCTTTTGAACTGCTAGGTTGGCAGGAGCAAGGACTGAGAACAGGAGCTTACCCTGTCGTGGGGATTTGAACCACTAACCTTCTGATTGGCAAGTCCTAGGCTCTGTGATTTAACCCACAGCGCCACCCGCGTCCCGCAGAGAGGGGGCTTAGGGACTACCAAATTTTGGCCTCGCACAGGGTGCCGTATTACCAAGGTACACCGCTGCTAGAAACCACAAGAGGGGAGAATCGCTCTTGTGCTTAAGTCCTGCTAATGGGTTTCCCACAGGCATCTGGTAGGCCACTGTGAGAACAGGATGCTGGATGGGTCATTGGGCCAATCTGGTGAGCTCTTCTTATGTTCCTATGGTGTAGGGCAGGTGGGTGTGACTTGGACGAAGTGGCCTGGCAGGCCAAATGGAGAGCCCACAAGGCAAAGGTTCTCCACCTCTGGTGTAGGGGGAATGGTTGTCCTCCCCCCTGGTTGTCCTCTGCTCCTGAGGTTCAGCTACAGCAAGGGAACTTTTGCTTTATTTATTTTTATTTCAATATTTTTATTAATATTTTGTTAAGAGAATTTCATTTATGAGAAGACAGAGTGAGAAAAAGAAGAAAAAAGTGAGTGAGAATGAAAAAAGAAACAATAGTGTTACATTACCATACATTAATATACAGATATGTACCGTATGTTCTTATTATCCTAATACACATATACTTTTCGACAACCTAATATCTTCTGTGTCAACTCATTCCAAATAGCATTGTATTTGTCCAAAGAAAGTCTCTGTCTATAAGGTGTCTGCTCATTTGTTGCCAATGTTGTCATGCCATCCCGTTAGGGTGTGTAGAATCCATTTTCTCTCCCATTGTCAATTTCCATACAATGGGTATATAGTTCAAGAGCATATTCACCTCTGAAAATCTTACAAGCGTCCAGCACTTTCTCCTGAAACTTAGTAAGTGTGGGACAGAGTAAAAGCATATGTTTCAAAGAAGCAGTGTCCATGTAGCTTCAATCTCTTTCCTAGTGTAAGAGTTGACAGTTGCATTCCCTTGGGGGTCATCTGTTGGGGCCACGTATTGGTGGTGGATAGGGCTGAAGTCAAATGTCCGTGGAGCAGTTGAAAAATGCTGGCGAGGGGGAAAAAAAGACCCCAATAATGTGGGTGAAGATAACAATATGTTTGGCGTGGTAGGGCAGAACATTGCCTATCAGCAACACTACTAAAAATTTTTTACAGACTTGACCTTGACTCAGATTAAGTCCACGTCGACTGTGTATAATTGTCCTTAGCACAGAATTCACGTCTCGCTGAGGTCATTACCGCTTTCTGGAAGGGCGCCAGAGCAGGTGGGGAAGGAGACAGGTGTTGGCAAACTTAACCCCGAATGTGTTCCCTTGTAATGAAGTGAATGAGGCCGGGGGGGGGGGGGGGGAGAGAGAACTGACAGTTCACCTGTTTCATGAAACAATTGCTCCAGGCTGTTCCGTTGGGCAGAACCTCAAAACACCCTAGAATAGCATCAGCGTGCCTATGAATTCCAATCATACCTCATAAGGGTAGGATTCTTAAAGAGCTTTGCATAACAGAACCCAGACAGAGGAGCAACCATCTGGCAGAGCTGTGAGCAGGGCGGTTCAATAGCATTGGTGCAAGGTATTTATTCTGTGCTGAACAGTTCCCCCACAGTTCCATTAAATGGATCTACAGTTGTTATTATGCTGCTGGTGATGATTGATTGATTGATTGATTGATTGATTGCTCACTCTTCGCGCTGAGATCTAAGGATGGGACACAACCATTTGAACATACAACATTACTAACAGTTCGAAACAAATTATAGCCTCAAGAATAGAGTAGCATCTAAAAATATGCACCTCAAGTGTCAAAGGTTACTTCACTCGTATAGTGTAAATATAGATACATAAATTCTAAAGGGGCACAGAGTTTTATAATGTATATGTATATTGGGGTAGGAAATTCAGCTCAGTTCTTAACTTTAATGTTAAGTTCACCTCTCCAAATTTTGTTAATTTTTTTTTTACAAAAATGTATATACGTGGGGAAATTTTGCATACAGCGTTACGATGCATTAGGTGCAAGTACTTGCAACTATGTGTAAACTGGGGAGAGCTACATAACAAACATGCAAAAGCAATTTTTTTTGTGAGTTGCTGGGTTTTTTATAACGGAAAATGATGCAGAAATGTGGCAAGCTGAACTTTAGACTGGGAAAATGAGAGGCGGAAAGAAACTAGCGTTGACACATTTGGCCATCCCTCGATGTAGATTTTTAAATTGTGTGTGGAATTCATCCAAACCTCTCCTAATTGCAGCATGACGGAGGTGATGAACACCCGCGAACCTGTTATGGAGGAATTTACCTTGAGCCAGCCTGAGGAAGAAGGAGGCACCTCCAGCCAGGTAAATGTAGGCAAATTACACACCATGCTACAGCCAACTCATTTTATCTATTTAATGTTTGTCAAAAGTATTTAGCTTCCTGGAGCCACTGAGAAGAGCATGCTACATGTACACTGTATATATAAATAGAATTCTTTTAAAAAACGTTTTATAAGGAGTAGGACCCAGGCTTTCTTCTTTCCTTCTTTTGCTGTTCCTTTGAAGCCTGGGGCGAAATTCATGTCGGCTTCAATGGCAGCTAACAATGTTTCATCATAGCCCAGGCAGAGCAGTCAGCTGTGCAGCCACATCGACGCTAAGTGCATCAGTTAAGTGCATAAAACCGAAAAGGTATACCCAGGATCTACAGCAGGGATAGGGAACCTGTGGCCTTTCAGATGTTGGACTCCAACTCACATCAGCCTCTTTCAATGGTCAGGGATGGTGGGAATCATAGTCCAGAACATCTGGAGGGCCGCAGGTTACCCAGTCCTGATTTATGCATTGGAACGGTCAACACTTGGAATAGCTACCCCGTTCTGGCTGCAGCGTTTTTGGACAGCTGTTTTTGGACCTCTGCTTTAGAGACTGGAGAGCTGCTCTCTTTCCTGGCTGGCGTCCATTTACAGGGGATTAACATGCAAAATAATAAGGTGAGAATGATGCCATCAGAGCAATCCATACGCATCCCAAGGTGTTCCCCAAATGGACTTTTTTCAGACTGAGTTAATAACCACAGAGGTTTAGTAGGCCAGGCTTTTACCTGAGTCGAGACCTCAGTTTCCCCCCAGGACCTAACAGTAGTAACTCAATAAACTTCTGCAGCTTGATTTAAAAGCATCCACAGTTAAGTCTAATCCTACTCAGGGGTAGGCTTTAGGCAAGTGTGGATAGGATTGCAGTCTTAATGTCTTTAAAGCAGGGGTCAGCAGCCTTTTTCAGCTGTGGGCCAGCCCACTGTCCCTCAGACCATTTGGTGGGCCAGACTATATTTTTTTTGGGGGGGGGGGGAATGAACCAATTCCTATGCCCCACAAATAACCCAGAGATGCTTTTTAAATAAAAGGACACAGTCTACTCATGTAAAAACACGCTGATTCCTGGACCATCAGTGGGCTGGATTGAGAAGGCGATTGGGCCACATCTGCCCCCTGGTCCTTAGGTTGCCTACCTCCTTTAAAACAGCATACAGTTCTTTATAATAATTTATGCCTTTATGGAAGCCTTCTGTCAACCTGATGTTCTCTAGATGTTTTAGACTACATCAGCCACAGTCAGTTCATGTTCAGTAAACAAATGAATAAATAAGGATCCTCATTTGGAACTCATCCTTGTCCCCAGTGTAAATCCTATTATACACAGTGGAACTTACACCAAAGTAAATGCATGTAGAATTTCACTGTTACCATGCTAAGCATGTCTGCTCAAAAGTTAAGCCCAACTGAGTGTAAAGCATTGCAGAGATTTAAGTTTTTAATTAATTTGGGGTTTGGAACAAGGTACGAAAGGTATGAGCACTTCTTACCCAGATGTTGCCACAGATCTGGATGGCATCTTTTGGGGAATTATGTCTGATGCTAGAATATCACATGTTTCTTCACGCCTCTGATACTACTGGTAACAATTCCTATGCCAACTGTGTGAATTCTTCTCAATATGTGTTAGTTCTAGTAAATGTCAGAACTTGGATTGTGGTTTATATTTACTGGTAATTCTTAAGAGTTTAGGCAGCCTACTGGGAATTGTCATGAATGTATTGAGGTTTAACATTTATACGCCCATGGTGCGTGGCAAATTTCTTCTGCCAGCAAATGATGAGAATGAAGATGACATTTTGCTGAGAGCTGTCAGGAGGACTTGAAATTTACTGATAGACCTTCAAATATTTCTGACCAGTTCCTTCAGACCTCGGAAGAAACTCAAGAACTACAAGTAAATGTCACGATCCACTAAGTTTCTGGAACTTAGTGCAACAGAACATGTACACCCACACAGACATATTAACTTACTAAGTGTTTTTCTTCTTCTTACGGCTCTCTCCTTCAGTGGTACTTGGGTATAGAGGACTCATGTAGTCCTTCACAACAGAACGAGCTTTTATCATTTTGAGTGTTACACTTTAAAAAAAAAAAGGATTCTTGCTAACTGCATAGGCAGCTCTGAGATTGAGAATAGCTACCATTGCCACTCAACAGGTGGTCAGGCAGACGACACATATTTATTCAGGGCTGAGGCCAGAAATGTGCTCGAATGAATGAGGCATCTTTTCCCTTGCAGAGCTGCATTCATTCTCCTGAATAATATGATCCGACAAGTGGCATTGACAGCACCGAGATGAATGAGAAAGCATATAATGGTGGTGGCCTGGGACAGAGTGTCGTATCTAAATAAGTCCTACTCGGGGTAGACCCCTCAATGAGATCCATGGACTTGCATTAGTCATCAACTTGAATCAATGGATTCAACCATCCCTATTGATATTGATGGATTCATTTCAAGTATTTGCTACCTCCACTGTCGGAATGCTAGCTTACAAGATTCTTCTAGTTGGCCACTGTCAGAAGAGGATGCTGGAACTGATGTTCTAGCAGGCTCTTCTTATATTTCCAGCTATTTATTTATTTGGCTCACTGGCAATCCTCTCTGCACCTACCAAAATATATTTGTTAATTGAGCATACACCGTGCTTTGGGTTGGGGATTGTCACGCATTTTCACAGCGGGTTATTAAACACCAGTTGTTGTTGTTGTTGTTTGCATTGCGCCATATTCTTCCCCAGAAGGATGAGGCGTCAGTAGCAACGCATCACAGCAAACGACTGTTGCCCCAAGAAACCATGAATAACTCATAACGCAGCACAAAGGGTTGAAGATGAAGGTTTTGATTTAGTAGTTACCAGAGACCGAGTGTGAATGTTAAACCGCTTTTCCTTTTCAATTGCCTCCATGGCAACCATGTCTGGTCGGCAACTACTTTAGCCAGCAGGCAACATGGAGGCTGTGGGCGGAGGGACCCCTGGGTCTCGTTCCAATGAGAACGGCTTCAAATCATTAATTTGTAGAGAGGCAACCACATGGGTGCAAGGAAGGTTTTCTTTAAAACTCATTTTCTCAATGTTCTGGCATGTCTCAAGCTGACGTCTTCATCCTTGAGTGAAAAGGACTCCACATCCAAATTGAGAAAATAAACCTTTATCAGTTAAATCCACTCTCCTCCAGATTACTCTCCAGTAAAATAACTTTCTCAACAAGGCATACAGCCACAGGAAGACATTGCATTCAAACCTACTGGTCATGAAGTAGCTGCCCCTTCCACAAACAGGATAGGTATTTATTTATTTTAAAAGTAGGTGTTGTTAGGGCTTGCCGATCAGAAGGTCGACGGTTCGAATCCCCGCGATGGGGTAAGCTCCCGTTGCTCGGTCCCTGCTCCTGCCAACCTAGCAGTTAGAAAGCATGGCAAAGTGCAAGTAGATAAATAGGTACCACTCCCGCGGGAAAGTAAACGGCGTTTCCGTGCGCTGCTCTGGTTCGCCAGAAGCGGCTAAGTCATGCTGGCCACATGACCCGGAAGCTGTACGCCAGCTCCCTTGGCCAATAAAGCAAGATGACCGCCACAACGCCAGAGTTGTTCATGGCTGGACTTAACTGTCAGGGGTCCTTTACCTTTACCTTTAGAGGATGTTAAGACCTTTCTTCTTTTTTGAAATTTGGAAAATCAGCTTGTTAATGAATCTTTGCTATTGTCTTCAGCCATTTCAAATCCTTTTGGTGTGTGAAGCAGAAAATACAAATGGTTCTCAACTTCCACTCATTACTACGGAGCATGATCCACAGAAAATTCTCCTCCATGCGCCTCCTTGAGCTGAACAGGAGCTGCACAAGAACAACTCCCTTGCTTTTGTGTAGTTCACCTTCATTTTCATAGGCATGTCCTGATGAATTCCCCAGCGGGTCGATGCACCCGAGATCCAGACTTGTCTGCCCCTTGCTCTCTGTTGAGAAATGTCAAAAAATAATATATAATGTAAATGAAATGAAATATCACCTTAGGCTTTTCCAGAGGCACATGAAAAGTACCCCAAGCTGTCGAAAAGATTACCCTCCATTGTCGTAGAGCCATCCGAGACGGGGGATGTTGAAAGCGGAGAGCTTCGCTGGCCACCAGACGATCTGAAATCCATGGAGGACAAGAAGGCTCTCGCTGCGCAGAGGGCTCAACAGCAGAAAATGGATCTTGAAAGTATGGGTCATTTAATTTAACCTCTACCAGGGGGTGGGAGGGGAGCCTGAAACGACACTTTCAAAATGGCGGAAGGGTATGCCATGCCTATGTTGTGCAAAATCTCCTGTAAAAGAATATAACAAGCTGGTGCCTCTTCATTGACTGTCCCTAACTACTGCCCCTATTTGCTGCATTGATTAGTTGGTTGGTTGACTGTATTCATAGGTCGCTTTTTATAGGGCAAAGCTTCTTTCTTCACCCTTCAGAGTACAGTGGTACCTCAGGTCACATACGCTTCAAGTTACAGACGCTTCAGGTTACAAACTCCGCTAACCCAGAAATAGTACCTCGGGTTATGACCTTTGCTTCAGGATGAGAACAGAAACCGTGCTCCGGCAGCGCAGTGGCAGCGGGAGGCCCCATTAGCTAAAGTGGTGCTTCAGATTAAGAACAGTTTCAGGTTAAGAACAGACCTCCAGAACGAATTAAGTACTTAACCCAAGGTACCACTGTACTGAAGTAATAAAGTGACATAATCATAGAGTCAGAAAGGATCACGAGAGTCATCTAGTCCAACGCCTTGCAATGTAGGAATATTTTGCCCAAACCCACAACCCGGAGATTAAGAGTCCCATGCTCTTCCTGACTGAGCTATCCTGCTCTTTGTTTCTTTGCCCCTCAGAGACATGAAGTGCCATGGAACTTGCTTTGCACCTCGTGAGTCACGAAATGTTACAGAACCTCTTTTACTTCACCCTCAGAGGGCGACTGGAATTCATCCTTGCTCTTTCCTCAGGTGCAAGAGGCCCTGCTCTTCATCGGGGAGGAAGAAGAGCAACCTTCCTGGCTCCCCTCAGAATCCCACATGCCCCTTTGCCTCTGAAGCCACAGGGACTGTGTGTACAATCTGCCAATTTCTTGACATCCCTTCCCAGCTCTTTGAGAGCTGTGAGGCCTCCGGTCTTCCTTTCTGTGTCACCCTCCAAGCTGCTTATCTGAAGACCATGGGAATGCAGAAGTGGTCTTCTCCAAGTTTCCCTACCTTCTTTTAGAGTCCTCCCTGCAGGGGCACCATCTGGGGGGGGGCAGGCCCCCCAATATTTCCAAGGAGAAGCCTGCCCCCCTCTGAAAAGGATACAGCAGGATGAAGCATCTCCACCCCAGTGCGTCCCTTTGACAATCGCCAGAGTGCTTTCCTAGAAAGTTTTGTTGACTTCTGGCAACCTTGCTGAGGTAGATTAACTGGTGCTCTGAGGAAGGCCTCATCTGCACTCTATATTGCTATAAGGCTGTGTCACACCACTTTAAACAGCCATGGCTTCCCACAGAGCAACAGTTCCCAGACTTTTCCTGGGATGAGGAATTCATCGTTGTGTTACGGCATGAGCAGAGTGCAGACTGAATTATGTCATTGAACCATAGCTGTCAACGTCCCCCTTTTTTTAAGGGAAATTCCCTTATTCCAAATAGGATTCCTCACAAGAAAAGGGAAAGGTTGACAGCTATGCATTGAACACAGGACGTTGCTTGTAGAAGAAAATATGCCGGATAGTTGAGTAAGGTCAGTTTAATGGTTCTAGGGATTGCTCGTGCGTAAGTTGTCGCCACACCTGGCTGGGTTACCTGGGTGAACCCTTTCTGTCTGGACAGCCACCCATCCGTGGCTGTCTCAGTCGCTGGCAGAATCTGTCAGTGGGCATTTCTTGAACTTCTTCCAGCAAAGAAGTTCTTTGACGCCAAGTCTCCTCCTACTCTCCCTGTGCGGAAGTCTTCTGCGCAGGGAGGGTGTGGGCAGCGGAGGACCCGTGCTCTCTCCGCTGGTCTCCGGTGAAGAGTCCTGGAGCCTCCTCTCCGATTCCCCCATCTGCCCCCCTTCTCCACTGGTGTTACGCTGATTTCCTTCCCCAGCAGATGGGCTGCCTCTCTCCCTGATGGGACCCTCTCTGGCATCCCTCTGGAGCCTTCCCTCCGCCTCTAGCTCCGATGGCAGTTCCCTGACAGCCAGCAACAGTATATTTTTACTGACAGGTAGTAGAAGAACTCAAGGGACGCGGGTGGCGCTGTGGGTTAAACCACAGAGCCTAGGACTTGCCGATCAGAAGGTTGGTGGTTCAAATCCCCATGACGGAGTGAGCTCCCGTTGCTCAGTCCCAGCTCCTGCCAAACTAGCAGTTTGAAAGCACCTCAAAGTACAAGTAGATAAATAGGTACCACTCCGGCGGGAAGGTAAACGGCATTTCCGTGCACTGCTCTAGTTCATCAGAAGCGGCTTAAGTCATGCTGGCCACATGACCCGGAAGCTGTATGCCGGCTCCCTTGGCCAGTAAAGCGAGATGAGCACTGCAACCCCAGAGTCGACTGGACTGGACCTAATGGTCAGGGGTCCCTTTACCTTTAGCAGAAGAACAGTTCTCTAGCATTCCTAGGGTCCTCAGAGGTTTTGATCGCTTGTGTAGTTAAACACATTCAGGACTGTAGTAGAAAGGGGTCATATCTCGGTCTACCTCTCATTCCAGACTGGCAGTTTGCAGAATAGAGCGATGAAGTGTTTCCAGCAAAGCACCCTCACAGCAGCGACCCAAGACAGGAAGGTTAGGTTCCAGCCCACAGATTGTTGATAACACAAGACCACGTATACTCTCCTTAGAGCAGTTATTTGCCTCTGACACACCTCACAAGTTCATTGAGCTCGTGACCATGAGCTGCAGGTGCAAGACAAGAATGCTCATTTAACCATTTCTTGACTTCTCTCTCTGCAAGGATGCGCTTATGCACCACTCTGACACATTGAACCACTTTGGGAATTGCAATTCCGCAAGGGGATTAGGGCAGTCTCCTAACAACAGTCCCAGGATTCCTTAGGGGAAGCCATGACTGTTTTAGGGTACAGCAGCACCTCGGCTTACATAACCCTCTGGTTACGTAAACTCCATGTTACAAAAGCGGCAAACCCGGAAGTATCGGACGAGGTTTTACCGCATGCGCATGTCCAGAAGCAGCCTGCCGCTGCGCACATGCGCAGAACAGTGATCCTCAGGTTGCAGAAACCTTGTTGAAATCAAGCCTTGTCAGAGGAATGTGCCACTTTGCTAGGCACCGGCTGATTTCCTTATTGACCTCCCCGCTGCGACTCCCGGCAGGAAAACAGGCGAGGTCTCTTATCGGCGATCCTTCTCAGACGTAAGAAGAACACACCATTCCTTTCCCCCTCTGCCCTGCTATCCCTAGGGAGGGGAAAGAGACAGACAGAAATATATTTACATTGCTTTATTTCTGTCTTTTGCAGCAGTACAGAGAAACATGTCTGCACTCAACAGCAGAGAGAATATACTCCTGCCATGTACTTCCACTACAGGTCATATAACACACACTGAGCTAACATCCGGTGCTCAGTACAGTGAATGGACTGCCCCCTTGTTCCCATGGTAACAGTCACAAACATCAACATCCTGTTTCCAACAATCTGCAGCTGCTGCTCGCTGCTGCATTGGTCCTTTTTGGTAACAGGGATCCCACCGGACCTCCGGAACGGATCCCGTTCACAACTGGAGGTACCAATGTACTGTGGACACTTGGGTTGCGAACGTGATCCATGCAGGATGCACGTTCGCAGCCCACAACGGTGCGTCTGCGCATGTGTGGGTTGCGATTTGGTGCTTCTGCGCATGCGCAAAGCGTGATTTAGCACTTCTGCACATGCGCAACCGCCGAAACCTGGAATTAACCCGTTCCAGTACTTGCGGGTTTCGGCGCGTCCGTAACCCAAAAAAACGCAACATGAAACGTCTGTAACCCGAGGTATGACTGTACTATGATGTTGATTTAAATGTGTAGTGCAGACGAGGTCTCCATATAAGACAGCTTTCTGTGTTCCTATGAAGGGGTAGATGACATGAGTATTATTATCCCTTTGGAGCTGTATCTTCGTACTTTTGTCATTCCCGGAGGTGACACTTTGTAGTTTACATTTTTGATACCCCCTCCCTTTTGTTCCATTGACACTTTTAAAAAACAAATGGATTAATTTAAAAAAGAGAAAGGGGTAGATAAAGTCAAGGACCAGTATCTTGACAGTGCTGCAAGAGTGTTGATCTTAGCATGAAATAGGGACTGCTTCAGGCGGCTGAATGTTGCAGACGAGTGAAAGTTCATCTGAAACTAAACAGCCAGTAAACGTTTTCTCCTCCAGGTGCTTCGCCACATCAGGACATGGGAGACAGTACAGAATCCGCTGAAACCAGAACTGAAGATGATGACTGAGGAACTTCATTCAGTGGGCCAGAAGTCGGAGATTTGGTGTGAACTTAATCAGAAAGCTAGCATATTCTGAAGACATGTCAGAGTGATCTATTTAAAAGGGTTTTTTTCCTTTAAAAAAAAAATTAAGTTAGTATGTGACCAGAAATTTGTAGGCTTTAGAACTGTTCCTCTCAAAAAGTTTACCTTTTCAGGCTGGCGTTCATATCATTTAAATCTCCTTTGGGAGGAAGCGGATCGCATTGCGGAAATACATTCCAGTGATTATTAAAGTAAACACGAAACATGTAAACTAAACATGAGCAAGCTGAATTTGTTGCAGTTAGCACTTTTAAATGAAATTGCCTTGTTCGAGTAAGGCTACGATCAGCAATCCGTGGCAATGCGAAAAGGGTTTGCATGGCTACAGAAGTCTTTAAATCTATTAAGCCTCTCTTCTCTTAGCCATTTAAAAACTAGCACTGTGATATTATGGATAATTGATGTAATATAATGGCACCATTTGACTTTGTACCTTTTTTTTTTTTTGTATAGAGACACGAGCTTAACTTTTGAATCTGGGCTATATAGAATATTTAGGACTGCCTTTTAAGTGGCGCAGAACAAGGGAAATATACCTAATCCCACTGCCCAATTTCTCTTTTTGTGTGCAAATCAAAATGAACCAGCCTTTTACTGACACAGTGTATTTTAAAGACAACGAAACAAAAGTTTAAGGAGTTCTTTATCAGTGTGCATTTACTAGGTGTTCACCAGTGCTTGTGAATCGAATCAGTTCTGTGTTAGTTTGCTTGGCTGGGCTTTGCTTACAACTTGTGCAAGCGATGCTCTCGTGGTTCAAATTCTGCCGCGGTGTAACTGAGCGCCCCCTGCCAAACCAGGGGAACAATTGCTGCTATTTACATCAAGGTCGAATTTACTCCAGGGTGTTGATAGGAAATATTGTTGCTATTTTTATGACATTTTAAATATACAAATATATATATCTATACACACACACATATATAATTATAGATATATACACCCTGCTGACTTTTTTACATACATTTTTGGGGTCTCAAGACTGGCTGGAACAGGTAAAGGGGTGCATCTTTTGCCTAATTAGTACTGTCCCTCACACCATAATGTCTTATTTTGACTATTTAGTCTGCTGAGGGTTTTGTGCGTGTGCGTGGCCAGGTCTGAGGTGTTAGTACAGGGGGAGGAAAACCTCAGGCCCCGGGGGTTGAATGTGTCTCTCCAGGACTCCCTGTCCCTGCTGCCCTCGGGACTCTCACTAGGCCACGCCCCTAACCCCAGAGGCCACGCCCCTCCCTGGCCTTGATCCGTGGCCTCCTCAAGTGCTTTTGCCTGGCTTGAACTGTGACAATGCCTCTTGCTTGAAGACAGAGAGCTGTGGCTGCAGGAACCTCTGACTTTTGTGTGTGGCTGGAATGTATTATTATTATTATTATTATTATTATTATCATTATTTATTCCATTTATACACTGCCAAAGATCCCAGGGCGGTGTACAACATTAAGAAGACATTTTACAGAGCACAATAATGAAAACATAATAAAAAGCATAACAACAGACAGGATCATACTAAAACAGTCATAATAACAGTCCACCTACTCCACAGCTTTAACAGCCCATAGATTATTCAGTGGGTAAAAAGGATTGTTTTTCCTGGCGCCTAAAGACATGTGATGATGGTGCCAGGCAGGCCTCTCTGGGGAGAGCATTCCACAATCGGAGCCACCATAGAAAAGGCCCGTTCTCATGTTGCCTGCTATTTGAAAGTAAGAGTCACATATCCACTGGATTTCTGCCTCTGGTACCATCCACCACCACCATTCGAATGTTCCCTGTGAGGATATGCAGCCAATGGGTTGAAAAAGGTTCCCTAAATTGGCGGGTGCCATGAACAGAGCCACTGATACTAGCAGCCTTATCTGCACCGTAAGCTTAAGCTGGCACAAGAGTTCTGTGTACTGTAGTTTTATGAGTGACGCCTAGTAATCTCCTAATTGTCAGCCCTCTCATCAAGCCACAGTTCCCAGGATTCTTTGGGAGGGAAGCCATGACAGTTTGACTGGGGTGAAGCTGATAGAGGTTTGTATGGTGTGTGCTTTGACAGAGGAGTCCAGTTGCCCCTCATTCTTGCCCTCATTTTGATGTCGCAAGGCGATGACCCTCCCCACAATCTGTTTCAGCAAGAAGGACCTATCATTCTCAATGTACTGTTGATCTAATATTTTGAAAACCTTTGATGACCAAAGTTCTCCAGGACATGGTGGAAACCAAAGTTCACTCTTTATGTGCTTGGGTACGGGGGAATCAAACGCTAAAGAAAATGTAATCCTCTGCAAATGATGGGCCTAAGTCAGTCATGTCTATTCCTTTCAATAGATCTATGTATGACTAACATTGCACACAACCCAACGTCTTTTCCTCAGTCATCCTTTCGTGCTTCCCCCCATTTTTGCATCACTTGCTTCTCTGCCTCCCCCCTTTCAATGACAGACCCTGAAAAATAAGGCTGAAGACATATCTGACATTGTAAGTGTAGCAGGCGATTTAATAGCATCTCCAGTCCTCTGTGTAAACAGCTTTTTCTTCCCACCAGAGGCGGTTTAATAACAATCCTCTGTATGAAGTTTTTTTTTCTCCCACCTCTCTTGAAAACCCACATATGAAGGGTTTTTTTTAGAGTGCTTTAGCTGGAATTGATGAAGGCTGTCATGGAAGGGTACCTATTGGCTAGTTCCTGTAACATCACCAACTCTCCCAATAGTGGCTTTTAAGTGGGCTTGGGTTTTTTTTAAAGTAAGATGAAGAATTAACACATATGTCCATAGACATGTGCACAAATGTGCATCTGCTGCTTTTTCTTTTTTTAAGGGATAACTCAGTTTACAGAGTTAGGCTCCACCCTGGTGTGACTGCTCTTAAAATGCTGCTGCTTCTCTGTTCATCCTATACTGAATATACAGTGCTCAAACTCTGTTATATATTGTGCAACAGAATAAAGCAGGCCAGTTGAACAAACTCACAGAACCAGGGTTTTCTAGTCTCCGAACTTTGGAGTTACCAAATTCTAGATTTTTCTACTGGTAAGTGATACAGGCTAATATTGCTCCTGGCTCCTTTCCAAAATGTCTTACGGACTTGACATTTTCTCCCCAGCGCATGGGGAACTTATTGAGATATTTGACCAACAAATGCTTTAATAAGACAGTTTTTTATACATTCTTAGTAGCTGGATTTTAATATACTTACTTAAAGACTTCTGTGCAGTAGACGTTTTAGTAGTAGAGGGGAAAGAAACATTTTCTCCATTAAAGCAACCTTAGTGTGTAAAGGTGTGGTTTATTTTGGGGGCACTGAAGGTTGGTGTGCCCCCACCCTTTAAAAAATAAAGTAGTTGTCCTGGGAAACAATATGTTAAATTCAGTTGAATTTTGCATTTTTATTGTCACCAAATGACCTTTTGGGCTGAATGTGTTTTGCCAAAGAATATCTGGAACCCCCAGCTTATAGTGTAATTGTTCAGGAGTGTCTCAGAGGCCTCCTTGGTACCTGACAGTTCTCTCCTGTCTTTTTTTTCACCAGTTGCTCTGAATAACTTTGCACTGACCAAAAATAAATGGGGAAATACAACATATCAGAATATCCCTCCAACCACCAATTTGGTCCATGTACGCCCTGTGGGAAAAGCATTGTACAGTATTCCCGGGGGGGCCAAAGTATTGACCCTTGGAAGACATCCTTCCACCTGCCTCATCTGTGCACAACCTCTGCAATCTTGCATGTGGCTTGAAACAAGAATGATCTAAGTCAGCCTTTCTCAACCTGTGGGTCCCCAGATGTTGTTGAACTACAACTCCCATCACCCCTAGCTAGCAAGGCCAGAGCTCAGGGATTATGGGAGTTGTAGTCCAACAACATATGGAGACCCACAGGTTGAGAACTGCTGATCTAAGCCAAGGAGGGGCAGCCCGTGGCCCCCCAGACTCCAACTCCCATCCGCCCCAAGCATAGCATGGCCATTAGTCAGGCACGGTGGGAGTTGTAGTTCAGTAACGCCAGGCAGGCCACAGGTTCCCCATCTCTGCTCTAAGTTATTTGCAACCTTCCTGTGCTTAAGGAGGTACAGGGGTTTGAAAGACCAGCATCCTTGTGCGACCACCATAGGAGGCATTCATTTCAAGAGCTTCTTCAGGCATCTCGCTCCCTCAAAGCCTTCTCCCCATTATTTCAAGGGGTTGCGTGACTTTGTGGGGAAGCACCTGCAGGCATGCGAAGTTGTAAAGCGTGGGTCTTTTCCTGGATTTGCGTGCTACACTGTTGTTGTTCTTAAAGAAGAGAATATAGCCGTGCTTGTCAACAAGAATGCATCTCAGCGCAGCCTTGGGAGCCATGGATGTGTTTAAGCAGTGAGGCTTGGAGCTGCTTAGCAATCTTGAGAGCAGGGTCTCCAAAGCTCCACAATACTCCACTCCCATTTCCCTTTCGATACTTGGCTTGTTCAAGGAGGCATCACTTTAGCAAATGAGACGTGATTCAGAAGAGGGGGACACTGGAGTCGGCTGTTTCTTAGGTGAGGTTCACTTCCAAAGTAAATTAAGAGCTTACCATCAGCAACATGAGCAGAGTAAGAGGGACGCGAGTGGCGCCGTGGTCTAAATCACTGAGCCTCTTGGGCTTGCCGATCAGAAGGTCGGCAGTTCAAATCCCCACGACGGAGTGAGCTCCCGTTGCTCTGTCCCAGCTCCTGCCAACCTAGCAGTTTCAAAAGCACACCAGTACAAGTAGATAAAGAGGTACCGCTGCGGCGGGAACGTAAATGGCGTTTCTGTGCGCTCTGGTTTCCGTTAACAGTGTCCCATTGCACCAGAAGCGGTTTAGTCATGCTGGCCACATGACCTGGAATGCTGTCTGTGGACAAACACTGGCCCCCTCGGCCTGAAAGCGAGATGAGTGTCACAACCTCATAGTTGCCTTTGACTGGACTTAACCGTCCAGGGGTCCTTTACCTTTGCCTTTTTATAAGAGGACAGTCCAGTGCTTGTAAATCCAAATAGCCTGCATTTCCTCTCTAACGCGTAAAAGAAAACCCTGCTATATGCATTTAGCAAATTAATAGCTTCTGACCCTCAGCCAGTTAAAATCAGTGGTGTGACTCAGAGTGCAAACCTACACGTTTACCCAGAGAGATGTCCAACTGTGTTCAGTAGGGCTTTCTCCCAAGTAAGTGTACATAGGTTTATAGATTAATCCCCATTAAAACCAATCGGTAATGATGTAGAACTTCATCAGAACTGTCACTTCTTCTCCCTGACCTAGAGTGGGTAGGTGGAGCACACCTTACCTGCCTGCCCACCAGCACACCTGCTCCAGCTCCAGCCCCCATGCCCTGGTTGTTGATGACAGGGTATGACTTTTTAATGGGGGATCACATCCTGCAATCCATACATGCATAGGCTCAGATTGCTTGGCCAGTTTGCCAGAATTGGCCTGAGTCACTGCTCAGTTCGAATGGGTTTACCTTAATGTATTTCCCCCCTTCTCTTGAAGAAAATGCATGAGTATAGGATCTATTTCTTTGCAGTTTCCTGCGTTCAGGGTGGCACAGAACACCCTTCTCATATTTTACCCCTCCAGGGCACAGTTAATGTACTGATCCTGGACTTAAATGTTTTATCTCTTAAGTATTTTTCTTTTTTTACCTCCCTCTCAGTGAGAAGTAGTGGAAGATCTTGTGCAAGGAATTGAGAAGAGGAAGAGGGGGAACTGTTTAGGAAAACAAATCTTTTATTGAAATCGCATATATCACATTGTTTTATCAGTGGTGTTGTCATGTCTGATAAACCTAATGGTGGTTCCTGTATTATTATTTTTGCTTCTAGATAAAAATGCTTTGTAGAAACTTTAAAAAATGAGAAGAAAATCCCCCTTGAGATGTTTGATCATATTTTTGTAGTATATTACATGCAGTGCATTTTTTTTTAAGGGTGGGGGGAGATTTTATGGAATAATATATTGTTGAAACCTGCTCCTTTGTAGTTCTTTCATTTTTTTGTAAATTGCCATCTGTATATAACCTTCAACAATTGTGTGGCCTGTAGACGTATTTGGTCAATTAAAAAGCCTACAATGGAGCTGATTTGATGAGCTGGTATAATAAACATTTCTTTTAAAAAAAATGATATTTTTTAAAAAGATTTATTTCCACTTTCCTCACCCCACAAGCTGTTCTGGGAGTCCTCCCAACCTCTCCTCAGAGCAACCCCCCCCCCAAAAAAGGAGCTCGCTCCCCACATTGCTGCAGTGGTGTAGCGTGGGTTGCCAGCACACAGGGCTACACAGAGGTGGGGTGGGAGGGAGAGAAACAGACAGAGTACGCATGCTCATTCAACTGCCTAACAGCATCCACATCACCCAGGAGATCACAGCCGCAGAGATAAGAAGAGTTGTTCCATTGTCTGGAGTGGTTACTTCCTGGTTCCCATGGAGAAGCCGTTTTCAACAGAACCCAGCAACAGAAGTGTCATGAACGAGCCAGCTCCCAGGAAAGGTTTGCAGCCAGCTGGAAAAAGCAGCCAGGAACAGAGAGGGTTAAATGCTAGGCAGGCTGCGCATCGGCTAGTGCCAATTCCCCCGCCCCTTGGAATGCCAGTTGACAAGGGAATGGCTGAGAGCGGGCAGAACCCAGCCAATGCTCTCAAGAAGTGCAAACTGGCATAAACAGAGAAGGAAGCAGTTTGTCAGAACGGGAAGAGATTGGAGCTGAGACAATCCCTCCTAAGAGTAAGCTAAGGGGAGGGCTGTTAAACTGGAAACAAATCAAGAGGTGCAAAGTGAGAAAGTTCAATATCTTCTGTAACTGGAAGGAATCTTCAGAAGGGTCATCGTGATACGGGAGGCTGTGTTAGAGCCGTACAGAGCTATCTGTTGTTTTGGCAATAAATCATCCTTTTGCACTTACTGTGTGATCAAGCCGGGGACTGGACTCCTGACACAAAGTGTGCAGCACCGGATGTTGAAATTTTGTGCCCCCTAACAATTTTGCGGCTGGGGCAACTGTCCCATGCCCCTCCCCCTATGCTGGGCATGCTAAACTGGCATTGCTGGACTCCTGGACATACAATGTTATTTTTATTTCAAAGGTCTTAACATGTGGGGCACAGCTCTCCCACCTAGAAATAGGCTTACCCCTTCTTTGCTGCCGCCCCAGTTTATTATTATTATTTTATGGTGCTGCCGCTGGTAGCTACATTTGGGGACTGAAACCCACAGTGCTTTTTTTTGAAAAAAGCCAAGGCAAATTCTTAATCTGTCCTCGTGTCTCAGACACATTGAGAAAGAGCTTGTCCTTTCCATTTTAAGGGACATGCACCTATTTTTAAACTTTTCAAAATCAGCACACTACATGAGATTGTGCCGGCATATTAGGAAGTCTATTAATTCTGACAGCCTATGAAAGGAAGCCAAATCTTAACCTTCTCTTTTAAAAAAAGAGGGAAAAAAGGATTACAACAGTTTAGACTCCCCCCACCGCTTAATGAATGAACTGGTAATTAAATTTATGAATCATACAAAATACCAACCAGCTTCTCCCATATTATTAGACATATGCACTACTTTTGGGTGCTAATATACTTAAACTTATGGGACGTGGGTGGCGCTGTGGGTTAAACCACAGAGCCTAGGACTTGCTGATCAGAAGGTCAGCGGTTCGAATCCCCACGACAGGGTGAGCTCCTGTTGCTCGGTCCCAGCTCCTGCCCACCTAGCACGTCAAAAACGGCTTAGTCATGCTGGCCACATGACCCGGAAGCTGTACGCCGGCTCCCTCGGCCAATCAAGCGAGATGAGCGCCGCAACCCCAGAATCGTCCACGACTGGATCTGAGAGTCAGGGGTCCCTTTACCTTTACCTTTTATGCTTAAACTTAAAATAAACTGCAGATATTGCTAGGGGGCAGGGGACTGACTTGCGCTCAGCTAATACAAAGTCCAAATATTACTTCCCTGTTCTCCTTAAAGTAGCGTTACTGGACCTATTAGATGTCAGGGTCAGAAAGAGTGAGTGAACTTGCTTTTTCTCTTGTGTTTTTTCTTGCCCCATAAAGCCAACCCACACAGTCCCATCAATGCTAATGATCATTTCACTGCAGGGGAACAGAAACAGCCCATGGGCACGACAGTTCTCTGACTCTCTCTGGTAAGTGTGAGCATTTCTGTCTAAACACACAACCAACATTTTTTTTCTCATCCTCTGGGACTGATCAAGACTTTGACTCTTCTATGTGGAAGCATATAGTGAAGTCATTTGGCTTGCAGGCAAGGCTATTTTGATCACTTCCTGTCCTTTTCATGAGGAAAAATGCAGTAATCAGAAAAGCAGCCAAACAGCTCCTTGTGCTGATGTAGCAAATCACTTTTTTAGACTTCTTTCCGAATCACTTTGGGAACAAGGCAGGGAGACATTAGCTCTGTGTGTGTGTTCAGTGCTGGAGAGGGAGGAAGGGCTGAGACACACGCCTCTTTGTCCTCTTTGGAATTCATCTAGGATCTCACCGATGAATAAGCCACTTTATTTAACTTGGAGTCTGACTAAAAATAGGTACGAGTTCCTTAGACCTTATTTCATCTGCTGGTTCCTGACACATTTCCCCCGCTTTACTGACTGACTTTGTCAAGGGATGGGAGACGATACAAATCAGGCTTTGCCAACATGGTGCCCTCCAGATGTTTTTACCTACATCTCCCATCACCCCCACCTCAAGCCAGCATTGTCATTGGGAGCTGGTCAAAAAAATCCAGATGGCTCCAGGTTGTTGAAAGGCTGATGGAACGACTGGGGACAAGCTCAAACTGTATTCCGAAACATCTGCAGGGACCCAGCTTGGTGAACCTGGATTTAAAGGACGAAGAGCTCTTTGATGCTGCTACAAAACAGTTGCCCAGCTTTTTGCTGTGGCAGTTTTTGCATTTTCTATCCATCAGGGTGTTTAGATATTTCCCTCACACAGCACTTTTATATTTGTCAATACTTGTCTTTCCCAACAGGCCCAAGAACCCAACTTCTCTGGGCAGTTTAGAAAAAAGGTTAAAAGCATAAACAATAGCTAAAATAGAAAAGAGAATTAAAAACTGTGTTTTTAATAAGATTGCCAATAGAGGATACTAGCAGAGTGAAAGTTCTAAGGGGCATGAAAATGTTTTCTAAAAAGCCTGGAAACAAACAAACAAACAAACAAACAAGTTCTCTATCTGGCACCCAAAAGCCACAGCATGGATACCAGGTGAGAGACTCTGGGGAAGGCGTTCCGCAAATGGAGAGCCACCACAAAGGCTCCGTCTTTAGCTGTTTGAACCATGGAGTTGAAAGAGATCCTGAGGATCATCTAGTCCAATCCTCTGCAGTGCAGGAATCTTTCACTCAACACAGGGTTTGAACCCTGAGATTAAGAGTCTCAAGCTCTACCAACAGAGATATCCCTCAGGAGTTGGTTTCTGAGTCTTAGAAACAAGTTGACTTGGTGGTTCTCAAAGGGTGCAGTGAGCTCCACTGGTGTGGCAAAAGAGAATGATAAATGTGGCAGGAAGATTCAAGGTCAATCAAAGAAACATTTAAACATATCAGAATAACATAGTAATATAGCACAGTATCAGTGCCGGATTTACGTATAAGCTAAACAAGCTATAGCTTAGGATCCCAAGAGAGTGGGGCCCCCCAAAAAAATTAAAGGAAAAAAACTGGATCTACATTTCCAAAATATAAGATAAAAAACAAACAAAACCTACAAACAGCAACAGTGTTTTGTGTTGTGTATGATGTAGGTAATTGGCCCCGCCTGCTAGCCTGCTCCCTAAAATATCACTGGTTTGCTAATTTCTATATATAGGGTACCTACAGTCTGCATGTGCAAATGGCTTTAGATCCCTATTAGATCCATAAATTACCATATAGCATATATTCAACACAAAAAACAGCAACAATTTGTTGTTGACAAAGGACAGCTGGACATATAAAGGGTCCCTTTTATAGATATTATTTCTACTTGATTCTAATACCTCTTAAAGCGTTCATGTGATTATTAGCCACTTTGGGCACAGTGAGGCGTACAAATGGAGAGGCGGCCATGACTCATCAGCAGTCTCAGCTGCACCTTGCGCTGCTGGAAAAGTTCCTGCTTTCGAGCACAACCGAAGCCCCCGATAAACTTATTAAAATTTCACAAAGAAAGTCCTAAGCAATGTCGCCTTCACCAAAGGCACCTTGCCCAGCATGGTGCAGCTGCTTTCATTAGCACCCACCAACAGACTGAGGGACTCGGAGAGCCCAGAGCTTCCTTTGGCATCTTCCTTGCCAGCTTTATTCCGGCTGAACTTTGCCGGCTGTGTGAAGACAGTCATAAATGTTTCAGAGGAGCCTCATTAGCCAGTGAGCAAAGAATGAAGGCGGGTGACAGAAGCCAAGGGAAGGGTGATTGCCGTTTTGACCACTTTCTCTCAAGGTGGGGACTGCCAAGTTGCATCTAGGATTCAGGGATGAAGAAGACCGCAGTGCAGTTAACATATAGAGAGAGCAATTACAAACCTAAGAAAACGACAAACAGGAATGCTAATAATAATAACAATTATTATTATTATTATTATTATTATTATTACAGTGGTACCTCAGGTTACATACACTTCAGGTTACACACTCTGCTAATCCAGAGATAGTGCTTCAGGTTAAGAACTTTGCTTCAGGATAAGAACAAAAAATGGGCTCTGGCAGTGCGGCGGCAGCAGGAGGCCCCATTAGCTAAAGAGGTACCACTGTATTATTATTTTAATTGTATCCTGCCCTCCCCGGCTGAGGCCGGGCTCAGAGCGGCTAACATCATAAAAACAACACAATATGCATAGAAACAGACATCAATTAATTGAAATACATCTCAGAATTAATTCAGACAAGTGAAAATGTGGGCAGGTGGCAATTATCAGGTTGGAATTGAGAGTGGTTAATACTTGCCAGGACCAACTGTTTCCACTGATCATAAAAGGACCTGAAAGTGGGTTGGGGGCCTCCGACATGCTTGTTTTATACAAAGTAAGTCAAACTTCATCCTGCCCAAAAGCCTGGCAGAACAGCTCCGTCTTGCAGGGCCTGCAGAAAGACGTCAAATGCCACAGGGCCCTGGTTTCTTGTGGGAGAGTGTTCCACCAGGCCAGGGCCACAGCCGAAAAGGCCCTGGCTTTAGTCGAGGCCAGCCTAATTTCCCCGGGGCCCGGGATCTTCAAGGTGTTGTTGTTAGCAGACCGTAAGGTCCTCCGTGGGGCATACCAGCAGAGGCGGTCCCGTATGTACAAGGGTCCTAGGCCATATTGGGCTTTAAAGGTTAAAATCAGCACCTTAAACCTGATCCTGTACTCCACCGGGAGCCAGTGCAGCTGGTATAGCACTGGGTGAATGTGATCCTGGAATATTCAATGCTGAAGGGCAGTACTTGCGACATTACAATATGAACTGTGTGGGAATGTTCAGGGATGCAGGAGAGGATATATTGTTTGATTATATCCTTTCCAACTTGTGTTAGCAAGTTCTACAATTTAGCAGAGTAACATTCCCCTTTTTAAACTTGCACAGCCGATGATTAGCTCAGGCTCGCTATAGCCTCTAAAATATGTTTTCCTTTTGGTAATTTCCCATTTAGTCCCTCATAAAAAGATAGACATGACACAGTCTTCTATAAAAGTATAAAAAGAGTTTACTCACACATTTTGTTCACAGTTGGATCCCAGAAGGCAGACTTAGTTTAGAAAAGTAATATACACCTGGAAACTATCCCATAATGAGACAGTCTCTTTGTCCTCTCTTGGCTGGAAGCAGATGTTGCTTCTTCAACGAATGTGGTCAGAGAGAGAGAGATGGCTGACCAGTCCTGCTCTTCTGTTACCTGGGCAGGTGAGGTCACATCCACCTCTAGTCACATGCAGAGGAAGTCTGTCCCAGCCTGGGAGAAACAGGAAGTTCCGACTGGCTGGTCCCGACATCCCCTTTTATGTCCACTCTAGGGATGTTGTACTTGACTGCTCTTGTGTTTCACATCCCACAAACTGCATTTATGGAAGGATGGAAGCCTTTTTCAAACTATTTAAAGAAATATTATAATACGATGAATTCACCACCAGGATTTGAACTATGAGTAACAGGAATAATTTTATATGATTGTATTGTGGTTACGATATAAAAGGGCAAAGATAGGGTGCAGCAATGAGGCTTTAAAAAAACCCCCACAGAAAATGGAATGGGAAGTTGATAAAACAAAAGATTTTTAAAAAATGTACAGTGGTAACTTGGTTCTCAAACTTAATCCCTTCCAGAAGTCTGTTCCAAAACCAAAGCGTTCCAAAACCAAGGGGTGCTTTCCCATAGAAAGTAATGCAAAAAGGATTAATCCATTCCAGACTTTTAAAAACAACCCCTAAAACAGTAATTTAACATGAACTTTACTATCTTACGAGACCATTGATCCATAAAATGAAAGCAATAATCAATGCACTGTACTATAAAATAAATAAGACGTAGATGATAAAAATTAAAATTAATTTTTTTTTGTTACCTGCAGTGGATTGTTTGGATGGGGGGCTTTTATCCATTTCCGCAGTCAATCAATCAATCAATCAATCAATCAATCAATGAATCAGTAGCCAAACTGGGTTCCATACAGTCACAAAAACAAATTAACCAAAAAAGCTTCAAAAGCAAAAACGCAAAATAAATAGCAAAAACCAAAGTGCCAAACTTAATCCGTTCCAGAAGTCCATTTGACTTCTGAAATGTTCGAAAACCAAGGCGCAGCTTCTGATTGGTGCAGGTACCCCGGAAACAATAGCTGACAGCTGCATCGGATGTTCGGCTTCCAAAAAATGTTCGAAAATCAGAACACTTACTTCTGGGTTTTTTGTGTTTGAAAACCAAGGTGTTTGAGTACCAAGGCGTTTGAGAACCAAGGTATTGGAATTCTATGTGAAATTTGCAGAAATTTAATAAAATATATTAAAAATTAAGTATGAACTGCATCAGATTCCATTGCCACCCCTATCAGTAAGGAATCCAAGAAGTCAATGTATTTTGCTTCACTGAGACGCCTTTCCTGTGCCTTTTTTTTTCAACCCAAAATTAAGAAGCAGCGATTTCTGTGCCTGACATTCTGAACGGGGGTTTAAAATTAATAGACTACAGAGTAAGCCTTGTAATGACTAGATAATATGACACGGAGCACTGTCACTTTGCAAATTAGGGAGTGTCATTAGAGGCTGTGTAGGAACAAGCTCACCATGGGAAATTTATTGCCTGCAATTCCTGCAAAATAGTGCAGGTTTGAAGAATAAACGGTAGCTGGCAGAATAATATGAATATATGATACTTTCCAAAGCACACCATCACTGTGTGAACTTTCAGGGCAAAATGTTCAAACGAGGTGGTGCTAGTATAAAAATTTAAAATAACTGCTGAGTTTGTCGCTCACATTAAATTCATTTAGGGGGGGAGGGAATAGCACAGAAATATAGTATTTCAATATATTCCGTTCCAGTCAGTGCCAGTAGCATTGGGGCAAATTTAATGTTCCTTTCGCCTCCCCACTTTAAAAATGATGTACAGCTAAGAGGTTTTTAAGAAGCTGAGGGGGAAATTGCAATCACATCTGTTACACTTAGGTGCTGTAGCGTGCCAGTGCTTCTGTTCAGGGTTTCAGCCAGCCATGCCCTTCGATATGAAACTCCATTCCGTCCTGCCATTTCCCATTCCTATTCTCCCCCAACAGTCAGCCAGCATTCTATGCCCACTGAGCATGCTTGCTGATCTAAACACCGTTTATACCTAGCACTGTGTTTGCCAGAAATCATAATCTTGGTCTTAAGAGTAATTTATAGATAGGCTTTTGTGTTTAAAACATGTGCTGATACACCTCCAAGAGATTTTGAAGTCCCTATTGGGAAAGGGAGAAGGGCACTAAATCATCTGCATAGATTTCTGTTCCTAATTCTTGGAGGGGAGGGGAGTTTTCGTTGGCTAAATATAGCACCCAAAACATTTTTTTAAAAGTTTTTTAAAAAGTGGGAGCCAGAATGCAACTTTGCTTCACTCCTTGCAACGTTTTAAAAGCACCAGTCATCCCACCAAGTAAACTTACTCTGACCCTCTTTTCTCAGATCAATAGTAAATGTCTGAAGTCAGTATTGGTGATTTGAAATTTCTCCCGCCGTCTATTTCGATTAACAGAGTTGAATGCAGCAGAAAGATCAATAATAGCTATGCGTTTCTTTTGTTGTCCATTGTGGTTTTAGATTTTAAGCCACACTTACAGAAACAACAATTACCTTGAAAGGCAGCCCATATATTGATTTAAAAACAAACAATCAAAAAACACAGCATCACTTATTGTTGTTTTTCTGCCAGCTAAGCTGCCGTCATAGGCAGAGAAGCATTTTAAGGTTTACTAGAAGTCATCCATTGCTTGCCACACAACCTCATTGCTTAACTTGCCCCTAAACAGCAGGGGCGGTCCTTAACTCAGTGGCAGAGCATGTATTCTGCATGAGCCAGCCCAGTACATTTTGCTGCCTGAAGCGATGGACAAGATGGCATCCTGCCGGCCATTCCACATACTTCCTTCCACATGGCTATGTAGACAACAGGACACAGTCCTCCACCACCGCTGAGGCCAGCTGCCTAGCTTATGGGATGGAGGTCACATCGTCAGTGGCACACACAACTCTGTCCTCCCGCCATCTTGTTCTTGTGCTACGTTCCCCACGCTGCCTGAAACACCTGATTCACTTTGCCAAATGGTAGGGCCGGTCCTGTAGGCCAGCCAGCATGTCCTTCCATGCAGTTGTGCCTGGGTAGGGCTTAAAACTCACCCTCCAACATTTCACAGATAAAAATAAGGACAGACTTCACAATATCCCAACTGTCATAGTAAAGATCACTGTCCTGAACATTTTCCCCACCCTCCACATAAACACATAGCGCCAAATTACCAAAAAGGCAGAGTAGGCACTGGCCTATGCGCCCCACACCTTTTAGGGGCCCCATGACAACGGATCAAAATAATATTGATTTGATCTTGAAAGAAAATTGCAATTAAGCTTTCTTAGTTCAATGTTATTCCACTAGAGCAGGGGTCGGCAACCTAAGGCCTATGGGCCACAAGTGGCCCACAGGGGTTGTTTAACCGGCCCCTGAGCTGCCCCTGAGCTGAGCTGCCCGTTCAGTGAGTCCTCGCATGCTGCACTAAACTGGCACAGCGTGGTGTGGGGACTTGCTTCCATGGTGCCAGAAATCACGTCTGCGCATGTGCAATCCAGTTCATGGAGGAATCTCCAATGGAGTGAACAGGCCCCTGCACTAGAGCTCTTGCACAAGAGTAGCCCCGAGATTTTGACTGCCTGGGAACCTCCACTGGGTTTAATCCGGCACTGTACACACAACTATACAATGCTGACATCTCTACGGTATATTGTAATTTTGCTCTGCAATAGTGCACTTTCCAGAGATTTTTAAATATTTGACCTAAAAAGCACTTGGGAGGCCTTGGGCCTTCCTCCTGGTGAAAATGAAGCAAAGAGGAGCAGCTTCGTAGAAGAGATTCTGCAATCCATCCCTGGGGGGAATTTTCTCTGCCGGGGGTCAGGGAGTGCTGGCTGCCTCTGCGATCTTACCTTGCTCTGCACCAGGTGAGTTTCGGGGCTGTTGAGCACTCTCTATGCTTTTGCAAGACATGAAGCACACACACACACGCTGTCAGGGGTCAGGCTGAAGGGTAAAAGAAGAGTTTGGATTTGATATCCTACTTTATCACTACCTGAAGGAGTCTCAAAGCGGCTAACATTCTCCTTTCCCTTCCTCCCCCACAACAAACACTCTGTGAGGTGAGTGGGGCTGAGAGACTTCAGAGAAGTGTGACTAGCCCAAGGTCACCCAGCAGCTGCAAGTGGAGGAGCGGAGACGCGAACCCGGTTCCCCAGATTACAAGACTACTGCTCTTAACCACTACACCACACTGGCTCTGAGGAGGAATGGTGGGAGCAAGGCTGGGATCCTGAAGCTCCACACGAGCAGGAGGATAGTATTGACCTAGAGCAATGGTTTGTGGAGGGGCACAGTTCGGAGACTGATAGTTGGGCCGAACTGGAAGGAGAACAACAAGGGGAAGAAGAATGGGAGGGGAGAGAGCTGGTTAACTCTCCCTCACTAGAAAGTGAGCAGCCTATCAGTCCTAGAGCTAGACGATTGGATTAGGTGGCCTCTCAGAAGGCTTATTGGTGGAGAGACCATGTGGCTAGGAGACAGGAAGATGGAAGTAGCTAGAGGGAAGTGGGAGGAACTCAATTGGGAGCACCTGCACAGTAAGAACGGGTGCTGGATTTTGTGCTGTGTTTAATAAACATTTCTGATGCTGGAAAAAGACTACTTTCGCTCTGTGCTGGTATCTACAGAGAAGGGGGAAAGGTAAGCCTTGCCTAACAGCCTGACACACAACACAGCCCTTGCAAGTGACATTTGGAAAAGGCCGGTCCCCTTTCAGATGTTGTGTTTGCCCAAAAGAGGCACCCACACCCCCCTTTGATATATGCACTCTAGAGATCCTGGGAAGGGAGGTAAACCCTGAAGGATGATCATTCTCGCAACTCATGCGAAGAATGTTCACAAGACAACCTCAGACCAGCAAAAGCAGGTTTGTATCCTGGCAATCTGGAGCAACCCAGGTAAATAAGGACAGTTCTAGCTTGGTGAAACCAGCACACTTTCCAAATGTATTTCATGAAACGCACCATCAGTTTGTGTCCAGAAGGGTGAACAAATCAATAAAAGCTGCTCCTCGAGGTCAGCCAGTGCTCAGGTGAGAAGTAGCTCTCTTGTGAACCTGTTTTCTTCCCTCACCTCTCCAGCCAAAACCTTACAAAAAAAAAATAATCTGCTTTTTCAAGCGACGTTTATAAATACCTTCTCACATTTTGTCACGGCCATATTCATAGGAGTTCCGTTATCAGTTTTTCCTACTTTTTCACAGTTTGGATAATTATACACTGCACTGAGCAAAGTCATCTGAGATGTGTTGATGGCACAGAAATAGCTGTTTGTGTCTAATGGGGTGTTTGCAGAAAAGGAGAGTGAAACATAAGCGGAAGAGAAAAGGGGGAAGCCATTGATAGCTTATAGGATAGGTGGCCTGAGGTGCCACTGACCTTTCAATCAGGCCAAGTGGAAATGATTAGCAGAGAGACCCTGCTATGCAGGGAACGCAGCTTCCGCAGCAGTGCCTTCTGGTGACCTATGAGTCGTCAACATTGCTAGACTTGTTCAGCAGAATCCCTGAACCTGATCTTGTGTAGGAATAAATGAGCTTTCCACCCCAATAATGAGCTTCAAAGCTTTAGTGCAGAATAATCTTAAAACACACACATATAAGCATTACAGTGGTACCTCAGGTTACGTACGCTTCAGCTTACAGACTCCGCTAACTCAGAAATAGTACTTCAGGTTAAGAACTTTGCTTCAGGATGAGAACAGAAATCGGGCTCTGGCAGCGCAGCAGCAGCAGGAGGCCCCATTAGCTAAAGTGGTGCTTCAGGTTAAGAACAGTTTCAGGATAAGTACGGACCTCCGGAACGAATTAAGTACTTAACCCGAGATACCACTGTATATGAACAAAACAACAAAGTAACACACTGCAAACAAGCAATGCAGTTCAGTCCTATGTCACAGAATCAGAGTCCACCACCTCTCGTGGGAGTCTGTTCCACTGCTGACCAGCTCTTACTGTCAGAAAGTTTTTCTGTATGTTTAGTTGGACTCTCCTTTCTTGTAACTTGAAACCATTGGTTCAGGTCCTACCCTCCAGAGCAGGAGAAAACAAGCTTTCTCCATCTTCCATGTGACAAGATATTTGAAGGTAGCTATCATATCTCCTCTCTCTCAGTCTCCTCTTTCCCAGGCTAAACATACCCAGCTTTTTCATTTATGCAGTTCAGTAAACTTTCCTCTCTCTGCTCCCAGAGAGAGATCCTAAGCTTTTTCATCATTGTGCTGTGGGTTAAACCACAGAGCCTAGGACTTGCCAATCAGAAGGTCGGCGGTTCGAATCCCTGCAATGGGGTGAGCTCCCGTTGTTCAGTCCCTGCTCCTGCCAACCTAGCAGTTCAAAAGCACGTCAAGGTGCAAATAGATAAATAGGTACCGCTCTGGCGGGAAGGTAAATGGTGTTTCCGTGCTGCTCTAGTTCACCAGAGGCGGCTTAGTCATGCTGGCCACATGACTCGGAAGCTGTACGCCGGCTCCCTCGGCCAATAAAGTGAAATGAGCGCTGCAACCCCAGAGTCGGTCACAACTGGACCTAATGGTCAGGGGTCCCTTTACCTTTACCATTCTAGTTACAGATAGGTAGCCGTGTTGGTCTGCCATAGTCAAAACAAAATAAAAAAAATCCTTCCAGTAGCACCTTAAAGACCAACTAAGTTAGTTCTAGGTATGAGCTTTCGTGTGCATGCACACTTCTTCAGATACACCGAAGTGTGTATCTGAAGAAGTGTGCATGCACACGAAAGCTCATACCTAGAACTAACTTAGTTGGTCTTTAAGGTGCTACTGGAAGGAATTTTTTTATTTTGTCTTTACCATTCTATGAGCCATCTCTGACCTCTCAAGTTTCCTCTCCTGCTGTGAGATCTGAAGTTCAGGTGTCCTGCGATGTATCGAAAGGTAGTTTAGCTCACTGAAATGAGAAAACACCAGCTTTCCACTTTCTTCAATTAATGTTCTTGGTTGTTTGTTCTAATGCTCTGGTGGGCATCATAAGGCCCTCCAGTTAGGAATGGGATAGAAATTGATTCAGTTAACATTTGAAGGTGAATCTACCTAATCCATGGTTTTCAAACAATACAAGAATTGGAACACAGCCATCCTTTGAAATTCACACTTCTCCAAATTTTGTGATGCAGTTTCTGCTCAAAGTGTGCACAAAAAATACATATATTTGTGAGAATAGCTACAAACATGTGTTCTGTTGTGGTTTTAACTGTAATTTTTTTTTTAGTGATAATTTTATTGTTATTTTGTTGTCATATATTCACTGCAAACTGAAAGTACTGTAAAGGATAATGCAGGATTAAGATGACTGTTGAAAGATATGTAAAAGCCTTTTCAAGTTAGAATCCAGCCAGCCTCTCCGTTGCATATTTCTATCTAAGCTCTTTTTTTAAATTACAAATCTTTTCTGAGTAGCAAGATAATTTCAGATAGAGATTGTGGAAGCTGATGAGAGGAGCCTTTGGGGGACACTTGTGCAAACTGCAGTTGAAACAGGTGATATTTAAACAGAAGCTGTTAAGGAGATGAATCGAGATTGACAGGTTTGTGTCACCATGGCAACAACCTCTCATGAACACCAGGATCAAATGCTGAGGGTGCATCGTGCAAACAAGCATTTAATCAAGAGATATCATTGCCATCCTACTTCCTTCAATTTTATCTCTGCCTTGCAGTTCTGAGAAGGGGCTTGGGTTTATACGAACCCTCAGAGATTTCTAAGAAAAACACACAGCAAGCGCATTGAGTAAGTCAAAAGGATTCCATATCTCATATATGGTGTATCATTTCCAAGCAGGCTAGCAAGATTATTTCAAGTGGCACAGCAGCTACCTGCAAGTAGCTGTAGCTCAGGGGCAGAGAGTCTTTGACCCTCTGGGTGTTATTGGATTCCAACTCACATCATTCCAGAATCACTGGCTATGCTGGCTGAGGTTGGGGAGAGTTGAGTACACCAACATCTGGATGGCCACTGGTTTCCTGCCTCTTCCGTTACAGCTCCAGCTGTTACAAACCATGGCGGTGATGCAACAGGAGATATCAGTGATTCACGTTTTCTCTTCATCATGCGTCTCTTCACACTTCAGCACCATAATTAATGTAGGAAGTTGGGTGGGGGGGCATTACCTTGTGACCCCGGTTTGCTGTGTCAGTTACTCAGTTTGTGGGGTGGCTCAAAACGTGGGATTCAGGGCACTGTTGTTGTTTAGTCCTTTAGTCGTGTCCGACTCTTCGTGAGCCCATGGACCAGAGCACGCCAGGCACTCCTGTCTTCCACTGCCTCCCGCAGTTTGGTCAAACTCATGCTGGGAGCTTCGAGAACACGGATGCACTGCAACATTTTGTTGGAGGGACCCACTTGTACTTACATAATAGTTATAATTTTTGTACGATTGGTGCATTTACGCAAGCCCCCCAAACATTCCACTTCAATCAGAGTGAAGAGTTTCTCAGCTGTTGTTTCTCCAACTTTTATACCTAGGGACATAACGCAAAAACAAAGCAGCATTCGAACATTGCAGGCCTTTTTCCACCTGCCCTGGGAGAGCGGGGCCTTGACTGACTCCAGCTACAAAAGCTGCGGCTGCTGGACAGACTCTTGGACTGGGGTTTGTTTAGCGGGAGGTTGTTGCTGTTATTTATATTAATTTTTTGTATCTTTGTTTTAGATCTTCTTGTGATTTATATGAAAACTGTTCAATTTTGTTGCGTTTTTAATGTTATATTTATTGTTTATGACTGCTTTTATGTTTGTAATTATGTATTTTTATCTATATGTATATATGCGTGTGTGTGTGTTTGTGTGTGTGTGTCTGTATATATATATATATATATATGCAGGTTTTGGTGTCCTCGGGTGTCTTCCCGTGTAAAAGTTGGGGTGTCTAGGCGACGTTTCGACGAGGTCTCACTCGTCATCTTCAGGCTGGTGCTTTCGGCTTCTTGTTACTGGAACAGAGCGGGATCTCAATGTTTGAGTTCCTATAAATACTGTAGAGGGGGTGTGGTGTCTAGCCTCCAATGTTCTGGGCAGAGAGGAAGTTCCCAGGCTAGTGTGCCTTTTCTTCTTTTGTTCCTTAATTACTTGAGAGATACCTTGAGTGATTTCTTGAGTGATATCCTGAGTACCACTTAGGTGGGTCATTAGGTGTGGATTAGTTGCTAAAGTCTTTGTGTCTTGACCTCTTGAACTTTGTGAAGAGTTTTCCTGAGAAGATGGCTGTATTGCACTTAGTTGTGCTTTGGCTTGGCTTCGTGTATAGGGGCGAGCTGTGGTTTTGTGGCTTGTGTCAGCCAGATCTGTGTAGGGATTGCAGGGGGGTGCAGCATCCGGAGGTGCCACCATGGATTGGCTACTGGATGGTGTCAGTAATTCATCTGTGGAGAGGGTCTGGGTTTGGGTCTGGTGTGGTTGATTGGTGTTGGCGTTCTGTGTGCCTCTGGATCTGGTGTCAGTTTTTGTGGGGAGGGCTAATTTCCAGATGTCTGGCAAGCGGGATGTGTCGTCACGCTTGTTCATGTTGTGAGGGTGTTTCTCTATCTCGATGGCTTCCATGATTATTCTCTTGTGGTGATGTTCCGTGTTAAAGAGCAATTTGGAATCTGCAAAATTAATTTCGTGTCCTGTTTCTTTCATGTGTTGGAAAAGAGAGGAAGTTTTTTCTTCTTTTTTGACGGCATTCTTGTGTTCTGCGATACGTGCATTTATTCGTCTGTTTGTTTGTCCAATGTACGTGGCTGGGCAGACTTTGCAGGGTATTTCATAGATCCCTTGGTTTTCCAACTGGATTTTATCCTTGGGGTTTCTGAGGATATTGGCTATTTTTTGGTTGGTGCAAAAGGCTGTTTTGATATTGTGTTTATGGAGGATTTTGCTAATTTTATCTGTAGTGCCCTTGATATAAGGAAGGAGGGCCATGCCATTGTTTTCTTCTGTGTCTTGGTTTTTGGGGGGTGTTTCCTTTTGGATTAGCTTCGTAATCCTGTTTTGCTGGTATCCATTGGCAATTAACACATTTGAGAGATTCTGTAACTCAGTTGTCAAGTGGTCTTTGTCAGCCAGGCGTTTGGTTCTGGAGATGAGAGTCTTGGCTACGGAGTTTATTTGTGCAGGGTGGTGGTGTGATTGTGCATGTAAGTAGCGGTTGGTGTGTGTTTTTTTCTGGTAGATAGTGTGTCCTAGGGAGCCATCAGGTTTTTTGTAGATTAGGACGTCAAGGAAGGGAAGTTGGTTGTTGGCTTCTATTTCCATAGTGAATTGTATTTTGGGGTGTAAGTTGTTGAGATGTGTGAGGAAGCTATCCAGTTTTTCCTTCCCGTGTGGCCAAATTACAAAGGTGTCGTCAACATATCTGAGCCAAAGTTTGGGTTTGTGTTCTGACTTGTCTAAAGCATTGGTTTCAAAGTGTTCCATGTACAGGTTTGCGATGACCGGTGAGAGGGGTGATCCCATAGGTGCTCCTTCTATCTGTTTGTATCTTTGTCCATTGTGGATGAAGTACGTGTTGGTTAGGCAGTGGTTGGTCAGGTCCAAGATGTATTCGGGGGGATTGTATTTGTTTTGAATAGCTGTCAAGGCTTCATTAATGGGCACTTGTGTGAAGAGAGATACAACATCGAAGCTCACAAGTAGGTCATTAGGATGTAGGTTTTGCTTCTTTATTGTTTCTATGAACTGGAAGGAGTTTGGTACGTGTGAAGAGATGGATTCTGCATAGGGCTGAAGTTGCTTGGCGAGAAATTTAGCGAGATTTTGTAGAGGTGAGCCTATGGAGCTGACTATTGGTCTGAGTGGTGTTCCTTCTTTGTGTATCTTGGGGAGGCCGTAGAGTTTGGGGCATCTGGATGATTTTTCTCTGGGGATGATTCTTAGCTGGATTTCTTCACTGATAGGAGAGGCTTTTATTTTGGATTTGGTGGTTTTTTCCAGATAGGTGGTGGGATCTGTTTTTATAGGTTTGTAGGCAGGATCTTGGAGTAGCTTTGATAGTTTTGCTTGGTAGTCCGATGTGTTCATCACCACTGTGGCATTACCTTTGTCTGCTGGGAGAATGATTATGTTGTTGTCTTTCCTCAGGTTGGTGAGTGCTTTCTGTTCTTCTTTGTGTAAATTGCTTCTGGGTGGTTTGCTGGAGCAGAGGATGTTGGTGACTTCAAGTCTGATTTTATTGGCTTCATCTGGGTTGAATTTGGTTAGGCTAGCTTCGACTCCGCATATGATGTTTTCCGTGGGGATGCGTCTCGGGGCGACTGCAAAGTTGAAACCTTTGGAGAGTACTTTGGTTTCAGTTGTGGTGAGGATCCTGTCTGATATGTTATGTACTGTTTGTTTCATGGGTTGCTGTGGAGGGTGGCCGGGCTTCTGGTGTTTCTCTAGTTTGTGGAGTTTGTTGGTGTGTGTGTCTGTCTTATGTGAGGTCTCCGTTTCAGCTCTCCAGACGGCTAGTTGTTTGCATTTGTCCCAGAGTGCAGGGTGGATTTTGTTACAGAGTTTGAGGTGAAGAGTGAGTAGATCTTTGTTGGTTTGGTCTAGTAGGTATCTTTTCTTGTGTAGTTCGTTTCTGATTAGGGATAGTTCAGTTCGTTTCAGGATCCTTTCGGTGGCTGGGGTTTTAGAATGGAATTTAAGTTGGAAGCATGTGGGAATTAATTTGTTGTCTCGGCAGTTGCGTAGGAACAAGAGATCACATAAGATGGTGGCTCTTCGGACTTCTAGTTTCTCGTAGGTTCTTGTCAGCTGGAAGGTTTCCTCCCCGTAGAGGTAAGATATTTGCTTTCGTAGATTTTCACGAGGCACACAGAACGCCAACACCAATCAACCACACCAGACCCAAACCCAGACCCTCTCCACAGATGAATTACTGACACCATCCAGTAGCCAATCCATGGTGGCACCTCCGGATGCTGCACCCCCCTGCAATCCCTACACAGATCTGGCTGACACAAGCCACAAAACCACAGCTCGCCCCTATACACGAAGCCAAGCCAAAGCACAACTAAGTGCAATACAGCCATCTTCTCAGGAAAACTCTTCACAAAGTTCAAGAGGTCAAGACACAAAGACTTTAGCAACTAATCCACACCTAATGACCCACCTAAGTGGTACTCAGGATATCACTCAAGAAATCACTCAAGGTATCTCTCAAGTAATTAAGGAACAAAAGAAGAAAAGGCACACTAGCCTGGGAACTTCCTCTCTGCCCAGAACATTGGAGGCTAGACACCACACCCCCTCTACAGTATTTATAGGAACTCAAACATTGAGATCCCGCTCTGTTCCAGTAACAAGAAGCCGAAAGCACCAGCCTGAAGATGACGAGTGAGACCTCGTCGAAACGTCGCCTAGACACCCCAACTTTTACACGGGAAGACACCCGAGGACACCAAAACCTGCATTCCTGTACCCGTGAAAATCTACGAAAGCATATATATATATATATATATATATATATATATATATATATACACACACACACACACACATACATTCTGTTTTACATTTTGGAATATTCATTTAAACCACCTTAAAATATCAACGACTTCCCTTTTTCTCTTTTTTTCCATGGTTCATTTTACATAACATAAACCCCTGCATATTTTACATAAACTAAACCATTCTCTATTCCATTATTACATCCATCAAAACTTATTTACACTGTTGAATTTATCTTAATGCTGGCCATGCTTGCAAATGTACGCAATCCCCCCCCCATATATTCAATAAATATATTAAGGATTGTATGAAATGCATGTTTGTCTGTCTGTATATTCGTAATATGTATGTATTAATGTTGAATTATTTTAATAAATTATATATAGAAAAGATTTCTATATATTTCTATATATTCTATATATTTCTATATATATAAAAAGAAAAAACAACAAAACTCCGCAAGCTGCGCATATTCCATCAGCTTACGTTGCCATTCTTCTTTAGTTGGGACCTCACTCATTTTTCATTTGTAATTATGTTGTTGTTTTTTCTATGTTGTAAGCCGCCTCAGATATGCAGATGACACAACATTGATGGCAGAAAGTGAGGAGGAATTAAAAAACCTTTTAATGAGGGTGAAAGAGGAGAGCGCAAAATATGGTTTGAAGCTCAACATCAAAAAAACAAAGATCATGGCTACTGATCCCATCACCTCCTGGCAAATAGAAGGGGAAGAAATGGAGGCAGTGAGAGATTTTACTTTCTTGGGCTCCATGATCACTGCAGATGGTGACAGCAGCCACAAAATTAAAAGACGCCTGCTTCTTGGGAGAAAAGCAATGACAAACCTAGACAGCATTTTAAAAAGCAGAGACATCACCTTGCCAACAAAGGCCCTTATAGTTAAAGCTATGGTTTTTCCAGTAGCTGATCACTGAAGAATTGATGCTTTTGAATTATGGTGCTGGAGGAGACTCTTGAGAGTCCCATGGACTGCAAGAAGATCAAACCTATCCATTCTGAAGGAAATCAGCCCTGAGTGCTCACTGGAAGAACAGATCCTGAAGCTGAGGCTCCAATACTCTGGCCACCTCATGAGAAGAGAAGACTCCCTGGAAAAGACCCTGATGTTGGGAAAGATGGAGGGCCCAAGGAGAAGGGGATGACAGAGGGCGAGATGGTTGGACAGTGTTCTCGAAGCTACCAACATGAGTTTGACCAAACTGCGGGAGGCAGTGGAAGACAGGAGTGCCTGGCATGCTCTGGTCCATGGGGTCACGAAGAGTCGGACACGACTAAATGACTAAACAACAACAAGCCACCTTGAGCATGGTTTGAACTATGGAAAAGAAGCATACCAACAAAAGGATGGATGGATGGATGGAGTTGACCACTGTGAGAACAGAATGCTGGACCAGATGGGCCTTGACTTGATCCAGCTGTGTTTCTTCTTACGCTCTTACACCATAACAGTAGCAGAATTTATCCCACCCAGTTAACGCAGTCCTTTATCCTCATCCATCTGAGATGCGGAAGCCAATTGAAAACGGCTTTTCATGTAATGCGCCCTCTCGACCTCTCCTTTCATTGTGCTTCACGAAGGGATTGAAGAGGGTGGGTATAAATAGGAGAAGGGCACAATAGAGCAAAGCATCTGAAATAAATGCCGAGCAATTAGTGCAGGAAGTTCTGGTCCCATCAAAGGAACAGAAACATCTCCCGCCTCCGTGGTGCGGTGATGGCACGTCGCCCCAAGCACCACTTTCTTCCCATCTTGCAGAGGCGCTCTCAGGTGCTAAATTTGAAAAGAAATCCCTGGGCAGAGCCAGCAGTCTAGCAGCAAAGGCTCATACTGGATTAATATCAATTATTTGTAAAGGGCAAATGTGAAGATAAAAACACCATGGTAAACATTTTCATAAGTCATGATGGGTGCTAAGGATGTGCAAGACTCTGGAGAGAGGCAAGGGTTTTCAGGGGGACTCAGCGACCTCACGATGCTGTCCTCATGCCCTGCTGCAACAAATGGCCCAACTGCGTGGGATGCTAAGAATGTCATTAGGAGCACAGGAAGTGGCCTTCCCCTGACTCCGATCCTTGCTCCATCTAGCTCAGTACTGTCCACACAGACTAGGAACAGCTCTCCAGAATTTCCAGGTTAGGAATGTTCCCATCCCTACCTGGAGGCAGAAAGTGTCAACATGCAGAAGGGCCAGCTGGCAAGCCCAGCTCGGACGTCTCCTTCCATCGGCCTGTGCTCCAACGTAAATCAGCGACGCAAACTTCAAAAGCCAGGGCACGCAATTAGCAGAGTGTGGTTCGCACACAGAAATAGGCATGAGGCATAAATCGTGCTACAGCTACAGATTTAATACACATAAATCAGAACAAAGAAACATGGTGTCTCTCTCTCTCGTGTCGTCTTGGAGAAAACTGCTAAAGCAAAAGCTATACACAAACGGAAGTTCCCAGCAAGCTGTGCTGGAATGTAAACAGACATGTGGCATGCAACAATTCCACATGTCTGTTCTTTAAGGTGGAACGGAATTCTCAACAGGAAGGGGTTGAACCTTCTGAAGGCTAAGCAAATGGCCAAGCCTCTATGAGCTAGAGTTCTTCCCCAAACTACAGCAGCATCCCACCCCTTGGTTAGCAGAATGGACAAGGACCTGGTTTCCATCTGTACAACTGCATGCAGGATGGGATACTGAACGTTTCCCTTTCCCACCCTTGTTTTTGCTGCATTTGCAGCACCAAAGTGACCTCTCCAGACCACAAGCGGAGGTCCTGGACTGCCCAGAAGACAAGACTCCCCTCTTGGCCTGGCTGATGTGGTCCAAAGGAAAGCCCCGATCTGGTGGAACGCTCTGTCACAAGAGACTAGGGCCCTGCGGGACTTGACATCTTTCCGCAGGGCCTGCAAGATGGAGCTGTTCCACCAGGCCTTTGGCCAGGGCACAGCCTGACCCCCTCTCTCCTTCTGTAATCCTCATAGAACTCTAGCCCAATGGTTGCCATTAATTTGATTCTGAATTGATTTTAGAACGTATTTTAATTAATAGACTGTGTGATTTTATGTACACTGTGTTATTTTTACTTGTTGTTAGCCGCTATGAGCCTGGCTTTGGCCAGGGAGGGCGAGATACAAATAAAAAATTATTATTATTATTATTATTATTATTATTATTATTATTATTATTATTAACCACCGGCTTGGCTGCAGGAGTTGCCGGAAGGTTACAAGGTGCCATCCAACTGTCTGAGGAACTCTGGATTTGTGTAAGGTTTACTCTTGAGCCTTTTCCACCCTTGAAGATATATCGCAAGGCAGCAGAGGTCTCTATGTGTGTCTTTTAGTAAATGAACGTGGGAGTTGAAGCTGAAGGCAGCCTTGAAATTCTGCTGGGATTTTGCCTGCTGATAATTGGGAGTGAGAGAGGCATGCAAGTAGAGGGGATTACTTGGGGAGAGATGAATCTGGAGGTTGTGAGTTGCACGCGCTGCTCCGGTTTACGGTGAATTTGTTTTCGTTTTCTCTCAAATAAACACACTGTCCGCTGTTAACCCTGGGAAATTGTCAGTGAAACCCACACTTAAAGGCTTGAACACCTACCCGATGCTACGTGACAACAGGATATTACAGTGCTGGAAATGTCTGGAGGGGAGATAGAAGTTGCTGAAGCCTTGCTGAAAGGTGATTGGGGAGAGTCTGGGACAGAGCAATTTCAATGTAGAAATGTCAAGAACATTAGAACAGCCTCGCTGGAGAAGTCCAAGGCCTTATCTATTCTATTCCAATTCCTAAATCAAAACTCAGAAGTTTCTGGGAGTTTGCAAGTGAAGCTAGTGACTTTCTCTGCTACTTGCTCATAGTGTCTGCTTTTCAGCTATGCATAATTTTTACATGTGCTTTCATCTGTTTTTTTTAGCTCATTGCCGATTTTAATTATAATTTGAATGTTTTCAGTAGCTGTTGTTTTTACTGTTTTATTCTTGTGGTAAACCACTTTGAGGTAGGTAGGTTGGTTGGTTGGTTGGTTGGTTGGTTTTCACAATCAAAAGGTATATAAATTGTACGAAGTAAATAAATAAAGGTATACTGCATCTGAACATGAAGGTTCTATTTGGCTATCCAATATACAGTGGTACCTCAGGTTAATTACTTAATTCGTTCCGGAGGTCTGTTCTTAACCTGAAACTGTTCTTAACCTGAAGCACCACTTTAGCTAATGGGGCCTCCTGCTGTCGCTCCACCGCCAGAGCACGATTTCTGTTCTCATCCTGAAGCAAAGTTCTTAACCCGAGGTACTATTTCTGGGTTTGCGGAGTCTGTAACCTGAAGCGTATGTAACCTGAAGCATATGTAACCTGAGGTACCACTGTACTAAGGATCAGCTCCAACCGGTATGGCCCAGCGGTCAGGGAAGTTGTAGCTGAACGACATCTGGAGGGCTACATGGAAGCACGGATAACAGGGAAATCCATACACTGACTTGTATGGATTATGTAATCAGGAACGTAACCCTGCAGCACAAAAGGGCAAAAGTACAGTTCAGTAATTTCAATTGCAAATGTACACGCACTGTGAATGCCCTCAAGGCTACCGTGGAAGAAGAAGAAGAAGAAGAAGAAGAAGAAGAAGAAGAAGAAGAAGAGGAGGAGGAGGAGGAGGAGGAGGAGGAGGAGGAGGAGGAAGCAGCAGCAGCCATGGCTTCAGTCGCAATAGGGGATATTATTTAAATTTATTGGTCGCCTTTTTTGCCATGCAGCAACTCCAAGCAACTTTCAATAAGCTTTGAAAGCACATTCCCGCCCCTCAAAGAATTCTTGGCACTGTAGTTTTTTAAGCCTTTCTGGGAACAGCAGCTCTCTGAAGGGTAAACTACAGTACCCAGAATTCTTTGAGGGAAGGAATGTGTTATAAAGATCTAGTTGTGTGCACAGCTATACACAGATTCAAAACAAAATCTTTGCTTCAGTCACGTCAACTTGACCAGGCTCCCTTTCTCTGCTGTATAGGAATAGCAAGATCCTTTATTCATCAAATTAGCACCATCCATGAACCAGAAAGAAAGGCATTGCCACATCTGAGGGAGAAGCAAGGTTTGCACAAGAAAACCTAGGATGGGACCAAATAACAGGGAATCTTTCATAATATTGCGCCCTGGGCGAGACCAAAGTTTGGTGCCCCAAAATGGATCTTCTCAATCATGGATCTTCTCAGTTTCATGCCCCCTCGGCTCGATACCTGTGCGGGGAACTGCTCACACTGCCCTAAATCGGACGCTGCCAAAGACCGACCAATGAAGACTGTGCATGCTCAGTGGACAGAGAACACTGCCTGGCTATTGACGGGGGGAAGGGAACGGAATGGTGTAGCTTGGTGTTATGTACTGAGTTGAATAGGATCCAAAAGGCAGCAGTCTGATTGGTCCTAGAACAATAGGATCCAAAATGCAGCAGTCTGATTGGTCCTAGAACAATGCAGCAGTATGATTGGTCTGCAGGAGCCACCCAATCCAGCTACAGGTGGAAGTGAATCCAAACCTGATTGGCTTACAGGAGAATCCCGGAATTAGCCAATCACTTGCAGCCCATTGTGTAAATAATGTATATAAAGCAGATATTGTGGGGGGACTTCCATTCCTCCTCACCACTATGAGCTGAATAAAGAGCATGAAATTCACTCTCGACTCCAAGTATATTTCACTTGGGAAAGGGCATGGTTGGCTGGCACCATGAACAGGATGGCTGGCTCGGACAGAAACTGCAGGCCGAAATATCTGGCCGGTACCTGCTTGGCAGGCTATGGTGCTGCATCTTCCAAGAATTCAACACTGCGTCTTGCCTGTATTGCCGGGGCTTGGACTCAGGGCCGGCCCAGCTATGAGGCAAGGTGAGGAGACTGCCTCGGGTGGCAGGATCCACCAGGGCAGCAGATCTTGATGTAAAACTGTTCTTCCCGCCTTGTACCTGAGGTAAATCTTTCCTCACCCTTCTTCCTTGTCGCCATTTTGGGGTGCCATATCTTGGGCCATCCCTCGTTGGACTAAATGACCCTCAAAAGTCCCTTCCAACTCTATGATTCTTAAAATGAACCTGTCAGTATAGAAGCCACAGAAGCCACATGCATAGCTGGCTTTAGCGAATGAAACGGCGAGTAGGTGAGGACTCCAACAGAGACATATTCTGTGTGATCCAAGGCTATATATCAATTTTTGTCTCTTTGCTAAATGTCACCCTCATCAGTTCCCTATTAAGCCAGCTCAGCAGAGCACACCATTATTTTTTAATGCATCCAATTACTCGGGGCCTGATCCTTGGAAGCCTTTGTCCGTGCCTGTGGCCTTTCGTTTCACTCAGTCGTGCTTTCCAGTAGTCGCCACCACTGTCCTCCACAGATGTTGAATGGAAACTGCATAGATATTCCTTGCCAAAGGACATTATTTACATTTACATTCTGCATGCTCAGAAAAAGGACAGACCTTTTCCTGGCTGCCACTCAGCAAACATCAAGCAGTTGCTCTGTGGTAGGTAGGCAGCACGGCCCCAGAAAATAAGAACTATTTTTACTGTAGAGGAGATTCTTGCTCATAATTCAGAAGTTCACCAGAAAATACATTTCTATCTGCTTGACAAGGAGAGACGTTTAAAGAAGCAGATTTCTTTCATCCTGTCTTTGGTCACATCCACACCATGCATTTAAATAATAATAATAATAATAATAATAATAATAATAATAATTTATTATTTATACTTCGCCCATCTGGCTGGGTTTCGCCAGCCATTCTGGGCGGCTTCCAACCAAATATTAAAAACAACAGTGTCAGACATTAAAAACTTCCCTAAACAGGGCCGCCTTCAGTTGTCTTTTAAAAGTAAAATAGTTGTTTATTGCCTTAACATCTGCTGGGAGGGCATTCCACAGACAGGCGCCACTACCGAGAAGGCCCTCTGCCTGGTTCCCTGTAACCTCACTTCTCGCAGTGAGGGAACCACTAGAAGGCCCTCAGAGCTGGACCTCAGTGTCTGGGCTGGATGATGAGGGTGGAGACACTTCTTCAGGTATACAGGACCAAGGCTGTTTAGGGCTTTAAAGGTCAGCACCAACACTTTGAAAGTAATATGACCTTAAACAGTCATAGCTTCCCCCAAAGAATTCTGGGAGCTGTAGTTTGTTGAGGGTGCTGAGGCTCACAGAGCTTTCCTGCAAAATTTGCTAGAGAGAACTCTGTAAGATCACTTCCCTTGTCTGCTTTGGCAGGAGGCTGTAACACCACATCAGGCTTAGGCCCTCCAGATGTTTTGGGAGTACAAGTCCCATCATTCCTGACCACTGGTCCTGTTAGCTAAGGATCATGAGAGTTGTAGTCCCAAAACATCTGGAGGGCTGAGTTTGCCTATGCCTGCACTACATACTTCCTTCCTGCCTGGACATCTTTCTTTTTCTTTGTTGTGCTTCCAGGCTGACCACACGTGCATGTCTGAGCTCTGCAGCCCAGTTGTTTTTGAGGGGGAAGGAAAGGGCTAATACAAGGAAAATCCAGTCTGCCTTAAAGCATCCTGGATTATTATTTCTAGAAGGTTAAATCAACCTCGACTTAGCTTCAAAGTTTGAGCTACAAGGGATGGTCCTCTGCTGATCTCACTAAAGTGAGCAAGGAAAGATAATAGCTAAACAATATATGCTCTCCTAGTGTCAGAATCCACTCCTACACTCAGGTGTGGAGGGTGGTGGAAGTTATGTCGCTTCCACCAACAGTGATCAGAATTTCTTTGTATGTTTTCCTTCTCACAATTAAACCCTACTCAAGGTGTCTTACAACATCGAGAGTGATTTAATTATGAAAAAATGACAACATTTGAATAGTCACAAAAAATAACTGAAAGCATCTTAATCAGTATGTTGTTGTTGTTTAGTCATTTAGTCGTTTCCGACTCTTCGTGACCCCATCGACCAGAGCATGCAAAGTACTCTTGTCTTCCACTGCCTCCCGCAGTTTGGTCAAACTCATGCTGGTAGCTTCGAGAACACTGTCCAACCATCTCGTCCTCCGTTGTCCCCTTCTCCTTGTGCCCTCCATCTTTCCCAACATCATGGTCTTTTCCAGGGAGTCTTCTCTTCTCAGTATACAATAACATTAAACCACCTCCTCATAATTAACAATAAATTATACCAATAAAGATACAAAGACATAATATGCTGAAGAATGCAGCTTGCATGGCCTCCCTTCACAAGTTCTTTCTCGAAACATCTCACTAGCAGCACAAAAGCTTTGGATGTTTGTGTGTGTGTGTGTGTGTGTGTGTGTGTGTGTGAAAACTCTTTTTATCCCTTTTCATTTCTTCTCAAACCACATCAGAGCTGATGCGTAAGTCGCCCCTGCTCCCTCTCGCCCCCATTCTAAAACCCTGAGTGCTTGCCCAGGCTTTATGACTAAAATGTCAATTTCAAAAGAACCAAGTTTCGTTGTATTCTCTTTCTGTTTTGTTTTCTAAAGTGGGATTTTTCAGTTTGATCCTACACATACCCCTTGGGGAGGACTTCATGTTGCACCCTGTGCTTGACCTCGGATAGATGTTCCTGGAACACTAATGGCAGAGCGGTACATATTGTGTGAGCTTCAAAAGAACTGAAGTCTCCTGGAAGGTAACTGGAATTGCGCCATAAGAAAATATAAAGGGTACCATTCACTTTCAGGTGCTAGGTTTTCTGTGGGAGAGTTATGAGGGGGCGGTGAGAGAGCTTGGCACACTCTTGGATGAAGCGGAATGGGGAGCCAGTAGCCCTCCATATGGGGCTATACTATAACTCCCATCATACCTGAACGTTGGTGACATTCCTGAAGGCAGCCCTGTATAGGGAAATGTTTGGTGTTTTACTGTGGTTTTATGATTTGTTCGAAGCCTCCCTGAGTGGCTGAGGCAACCCGGTGGGATGGATAGTATACAAATCTATCAACAGCCATCTGTTGGGGGGAAAGAAGCACCAAATAAAGGTTATTGTAAGAGAGAAAAGAGTGAAGAGAGAAATTGAGCAGTTACTTCATAGCAGCTAGATTCTTCATAGTAGCCACAGCTCAGTATACCTGAAGGAACGTATCCACCCCCATCTTTCAGCCCGGACACTGAGGTCCTCCTCCGACGGTCTTCTGCTGGTTCCCTCACTGTGAGAACTGAAGTTACAGGGAACCAGGCAGAGGGCCTTCTCAGTAGTGGCACCCGCCCTGTGGAACACCCTCCCATCAGATGTCAAGGAAATAAACAACTTTCTGACTTCTAGAAGATATCTGAAGGCGGCCTTGTATTGGGAAGTTTTTAATGTTTGATGTTTTATTATATTTTTAGATATATTGTAAGCCGCCCAGAGTGGCTGGGGAAGCCCAGCCAGATGGGCAGGGTATAAATGATATTATTATTATTATTATTATTATTATTATTATTATTATTATTATTATTATTGTCAGGGGCTCAGGAGCAGAAGCACAGGGAAGGGAGGAAATGGAGAGCGAAGGGGAAGAATCTGAGGGCAGCGTAGGAGAAGATGATAGTGACCCGAGAGATTCCATGAGCCTCTCCAGCGAATCGGAAGATTCACAGAAGGGGGCGCCAGTGGCCAGGGCAAGGGGGGTCCCAAGGGGGACACTCCAGAAGCAAGGGGCCAGCGGGGACTCCCAGAGCAGCAGTTGGAGATCAGGACCAGCTTCCCCACCAGAGCATAGTGGGGGGGAAGAGTCCCAGGTATCGGGGCCAGCGTCTCCCCCAGCAGGGAGAGAAGATGAGTCAGGGCTGACCACGCCTCCATCGGAGAGTCAGGCAACGGAGGGGAGGTCAGGTCCAGCCAGCATCCCGGAAGAGGGAAGCAGTGATAGAAGCAGTGTAACGGTCAGGAGGAAGGTTACTGGGTTGGCGCGAGAGCCAAGTTCAAATGTACAGGCGCGCGGGACAGCAGAGAACGAGGATTGGGAACCAGGTTCTAAAGCCCGCCGGAGGCAGGGGGAGGAGTCAGGCGACTCAGCGTCAGAAGAGTCCAGAAAGGGGAATGCCTCAGCGGACAGGAGGACCCAGAGGAGGAGAGGGCAGAGGAAGAGGTGGAGCAGGGCTAGAATCTTAAACTGGTGTCAGGGGGGAGGAGATTCAGACGGAACTTCGGCAGTCTAGGGTTTAAGATGTAGAGCTGCGCGCTACGGCTTTGAAATGGAAACTGAACTTCAATAAAGACTTTTGCATATAACGACGACCTGGCATTGGTCCTCTGTGAGCTGGGACCTTGGGGCAGCTCTGACAGTAAGTTCCGTCTCCCTAAAACCTTTGCAGCGTGAGTTGACGCAGCGAGGGGCAAAGCTTGGTGTTTTGCGAGCTCACGAAGATAGGGAAGGATGGATACAGAGGAGAAAATGACAGCCCTGCAAGAAGCAGTCACGAGGCTTTCCATGGAAGTAGCAGCATCCAGAAAGAGAGAGGAGGAAGCAGCCGCGTTCTGCCAGGATCTGCAAACCAGGTTGGAAATTTTGAGCAAGCAGGGGCTGCCAGGTGCCAAGCCGGAGGGGATTGGCCTCGGAAAGAGGGGGGGCAGCCTCGTGTCTCATTTCGATGGGAGCCTGCAGCAGTATCCTAACTTCAGAGCAGACGTAGTGTTCGCGCTCAAGTTGCTTCAGAAAGACTTTAGAGATGAGGAGGAGAAAGTAGGCTTCATACTAACTCATCTGCATGGGGAAGCTAAAGCGTGGCTGCGCAATCTTTGGCGCGACAATGATCCCGCCCTCCAAAATTCAGATGCCTTTATTAAGGCTATGGACGCTTGTTTTCAATCTGCAGTGGATGTGGACGTTGCCAGGAGGGAAATGCATGGACTGAAACAGGGCAAAGCCACTGTGAGACAATATCACTCCCGCTTTTTTGCGTTGGTTAATGCGCTGGGATGGGAAAAGAACTCAGCGGCCGTCTGAGACCTGTTCTGGGAGGGGCTGAATGGGGCTGTGAAAGATGAAATTGCGAGGGGGGAGAGACCCCAGAGCACTAAGGAAGTCGTCCAAAGAGCGCTGGCGATCGGGGTGCGTCTGGAAGAACGCCCTTGGAGCAAGGATGAAGGACGTTGGGGACGCACACCAGCCAGATCACCTCCTTTCTTTCCCAGAGAGACAGCGCGCGCCCAGTCCACGCCTCCACTGGGAGGGGGAGAAGAGCCGATGGAGATAGGTGGTGCCAGGGCTCAGACAGCAACCAGAGCCCAAACACCAGGAGCAGTCAAGGCGAAGCCTCCTAGAGGGAGCAGGAAGTGTTACATCTGTGACAGTGCTCAGCACATGGCGAAAGAGTGTCCCCAGAGGCTCCACAAGCACACTGCAGCCTCAGCAACAGTAAAGGAAGCAGTTCAGCAGGGGGAACAACTGCAGGGAAACGACGGAGTCTGGCTGGAGACAGAGGCACTGGGGCCCAGCCAGGCGAGTCAGTGAAGCAGTCCCCAGGGATTTTACAGCCCACAGACCCCCTCCCACCCAAACCAGTGGTGCAACTCACTGCATCACTCCAGCTCCCCAATGGACTCACCATGGAAGTCCCTATTACCATTGACTCTGGCAGTAATGCAGACTTTATAGGAGGGGATTTCGTCACGCAACATCGCATAGCGCTTTTACCAGCCACTATGCCCCTGAACGTTGATGGAAGGGAGCTACTCGGAGGACAGGTGGTACAGCAAACACCGCCTATGGTGATGCGAATTGGGAATCACGCGAAGTCATCAGCTTCAACGTCACTCACCTGTCAGACACACCCGTAGTATTGGGCATGAGTTGGCTGGACAGGCACAGCCCGGCATTAGCATGGTACCAGCGTCAATTGACCTTCTGCTCCTCCTACTGCGCAGAACACTGCATCCTGACCAGCCAGGAAGATGAGGGGAAAGAGGATGAACCACAGCTACACTTGGGCATGCTGCAAGTGGTACCCGACAAGTACAAGGCGTTTTTGGAGGTCTTCTGTGAGAAGGAAGCGGACAAGCTGCCTCCCCACAGGCCCTACGACTGCAAGATTGACCTCCTGCCGGGGGCGACGCTGCCGACTGGAAAACTGTATTCCATGTCTGAAGACGAACTGCAGGAACTCAGGGAGTTCATAGATCACAACTTGAAGCGGGGATTCATCCAAGAATCCAAAGCAGTGGGGGGCAGTCCAGTGTTTTTTGTGAAGAAAAAAGACACGCCCCAAAAGAGGCTTGTAGTTGATTACAGGGTCATAAATTCGAGGACGAAGCCCACGGCATTCCCCATGCCCAAGATCGACGACCTGCTGGCGACGGTGAGGAAGGGTCGCATCTTCACCAAGTTGGATCTGCGAGGGGCGTACAACCTTATACGCATGAGGGAAGGCGATGAGTGGAAAACAGCCATGTTTACGCCGTTGGGCACCTATGAATACAGAGTTATGCCGTTTGGCTTGCAAAATGGCTCCCACTGTTTCCAAGCCTTCATGCACCACGTGTTAGCGGGTCTTCTCTACAAGAAGTGCGTCTGCTTCCTGGACGACATTCTGATCTTCTCGGAATCGCAGGAGGCTCACGAGAAGGACGTCAAGGAAGTTCTGCAGAGACTACGGGAGCACAGACTTTACGCCAAACTGGAGAAGTGCCAGTTCGACATGACGGAGGTGGATTTCCTGGGCTACAAGCTGTCCGACAAGGGACTCGCCCTGGACAGCACCAAGGTCCGCTCGGTGTTGGACTGGAAGAGCCCGCGCAATCGGAAGGAGGTCCAGAAGTTCGTCGGCTTCGCCAACTTTTATCGCAAGTTCATCAAGGGGTTCGCGATGCAGACAGCTGCCATCACGGACACCCTCAGCTCCAAGAAGAAATTCGTCTGGACGGACCAAGCGGAGCAGTCCTTTCAGAGACTCAAGCGTCTCTTCGCGTCCGAAGAACAGCTGCTACACGTCAACCCCAGCCGACCAATGAGGGTTGAAACGGACGCCTCGGACAGAGCCGTGGGGGCGGTCCTGTTGCAGCAAGATCCGCAAGGGGACTGGAGGCCGTGTGCTTTCTACTCCAGGAAACTCAGCAAGTCGGAGCAGAACTACACCATCTGGGACAGGGAGTTGCTGGCCATTCATGCAGCCTTCAAGGCGTGGCGGCACTTCCTCATCGGAGCCAAACACACAGTGCAGGTCCGCACGGACCATAAGAACCTGGAGTACTGGTGCACAGCACGGTTCCTGAACCAGAGACACATCCGCTGGGTGGAGTTCTTTGCGGATTTCGACTTCAGGATAGAATACATCCCGGGAGACAACAACGTCATGGCGGATGCGCTATCCAGGAAGCCGCAGTATCTCGAGGAAGCGGCACCGGTGGCGGCCAAACACATTTTCGCACCGAAAGCGTGGGTATGCGCTTCAGCTACCGTGGACCTGGACACGGTATGTCGCGCGCTGCAGGCGGATTCCTTCGCACAATCCAAGATGGAGGAGGTGCGAAGAGGCACAGCAAAGGACGACGAGTTTCAGATACGCGACGGACTGCTCATCCGCAAAGGGGCCCTCTACGTGCCGGGAGACGAACTCCGCGTGAAAGTACTGCAGCAGTTACACGATGCGCCCAGCGCCGGGCACTTCGGCAAGGACAAGACGGCGAAATTAGTAGCCAGAGATTTCTGGTGGCCCAAGATGAGGGGAGAAGTCACAGAGTACGTTACTAGGTGTGACACATGCCAAAGGGCCAAGCCAGTACACAGGCCGCCGGCGGGACTGCTGGAACCGCTACAGATGCCGCTCGAACCGTGGGAGAGAGTGGCCCTGGACTTTGTCACAGATCTGCCCAGCTTGCGGGGCAAGACGGCGGTACTCGTGGTTGTAGACATGTTCACCAAGATGGCGCACTTCATTCCTTGCGCGAAGGTGGCCACGGCGGAACAGAGCGCCAAACTGTTCATAGACCACGTGTTCAAAGTGCGCGGCTTACCGCGGTCCATCCTGTCTGACCGGGGTCGCCAGTTCATTTCGAACTTCTGGCAGAAGCTGCTGGGCATCCTGAACGTCAAGATCAACTTAGCATTGGCACGGCACCCGCAGACCAACGGACAAGCGGAGAGGGTCAACGCCATCATGCAGCAGTACCTGAGATGCTACGCGAATCAACAGCCCTCGACCTGGGTGGACTACCTACCGCTGGCCGAGTTTGCCTACAACAACACGAAGCACGTGTCCATGGGGGTGACACCGTTCTTCGCCAATAATGGGCGGCATCCCAGAACCTTCTCGGGATTAGAAAGAGTGGGGGAAGGGGAGCCACAGGGAGCAGAGGCCTTGGCAGCGGAGCTACAGGAGGTCCACGAGCAACTCCGACGGCAGTTGGAGTTAGCAAAGCACGCCTACAAAATGCAGGCAGACAAACACAGGAGAGTTGGGGAGGACATCCAGGTGGGGGACTGGGTCTGGTTAGCAGCCCAGGCAGTGCCGGCCAGATCGTTAGCTAAGAAGAAGCTCAGACACAAGCAGCTAGGGCCTTATCAAGTCGAGGCACAGATCAATCCAGTAGCCTTCCGGTTGACACTCCTGGAGGGTTCCAGAATGCATCCGGTCTTTCATAGATCAGTGCTCACACCCTATAAGGCACCCCACAGGTTTCAGGCGCCAGGGAACGCACCAGACCCACGAAGGGGGGGTCATCGAGGGCGGTGCCACTCAACGAGGCCACAGAGATTTTAGACTTGAGATGGGGGGAAGAGGGGGTTGAATATCTACTAGCCAGGGAAGGTACCCCGGCAAGCGACAACAGGTGGGTTCCTTACTATGCGGTGGAGGAGCACTACCTCAAAGACGAGTTTCATGCACTCTTCCCACACAGACCCATGCCGGCAGATTATTTTGATGAATATCTTTTCACACCCACACTCTCAGCCAGCACGTTCCAGGGGTTCTCATCAGCTGAGGAAACGGCGCCAGAGACTAGCTCCCCAGAGGGATCAATTTCTGGTTTTGGCACAGACCGCTCTTATTGGTGGGACAATCAACCGGAGGTGGGGTGGAGCAGGGAACTACTGGGAGGGCCCTTGCACGCAACGTCACCCGAGGCAACGGGGGAGAGGGGGACATGGACGTGTTGGGGGAGGATCCTGGGTTCGAGCACACCTGCAGAGAAATGGAAGCAGAGGAGATCGACGTCGACGAGCCCGTCACGGACTGGCAGGATCCAGCCGGCTGGCGGCACCCCAGGGGGGATGAACTGTATCCTGCACTCACCCCCACAACACTGGAGTACCCGGAACCCACACCAGAAGAGGGAGAGGGGGGAAGGGGGGCTTCGAGGGGGGATGGATGTCAGGGGCTCAGGAGCAGAAGCACAGGGAAGGGAGGAAATGGAGAGCGAAGGGGAAGAATCTGAGGGCAGCGTAGGAGAAGATGACAGTGGCCCGAGAGATTCCATGAGCCTCTCCAGCGAATCGGAAGATTCACAGAAGGGGGCGCCGGTGGCCAGGGCAAGGGGGGTCCCAAGGGGGACACTCCAGAAGCAAGGGGCCAGCGGGGACTCCCAGAGCAGCAGTTGGAGATCAGGACCAGCTTCCCCACCAGAGCATAGTGGGGGGGGGGAAGAGTCCCAGGTATTGGGGCCAGCATCTCCCCCAGCAGAGAGAGAAGATGAGTCAGGGCTGACCACGCCTCCATCGGAGAGTCAGGCAACGGAGGGGAGGTCAGGTCCAGCCAGCATCCCGGAAGAGGGAAGCAGTGATAGAAGCAGTGTAACGGTCAGGAGGAAGGTCACTGGGTTGGCGCGAGAGCCAAGTTCAAATGTACAGGCGCGCGGGACAGCAGAGAACGAGGATTGGGAACCAGGTCCTAAAGCCCGCCGGAGGCAGGGGGAGGAGTCAGGCGACTAAGCGTCAGAAGAGTCCAGAAAGGGGAATGCCTCAGCGGACAGGAGGACCCAGAGGAGGAGAGGGCAGAGGAAGAGGTGGAGCAGGGCTAGAATCTTAAACTGGTGTCAGGGGGGAGGAGATTCAGACGGAACTTCGGCAGTCTAGGGTTTAAGATGTAGAGCTGCGCGCTACGGCTTTGAAATGGAAACTGAACTTCAATAAAGACTTTTGTATATAACGACGACCTGGCATTGGTCCTCTGTGAGCTGGGACCTTGGGGCAGCTCTGACAATTATTATTATTATTATTATTATTATTATTATTATTATTATTATTGGATTCATGGTCAAACCAGCTGACTCAGTTCTTTTCCACTGCCAATCTTTTGTTACTAATGATCAAATCATATTCTAACATGGACAAGATCCACCCGACGTGAGATATAGTCAGGATGCAATCCTTGGACCTCTGTGGAGCTTACTCCTTCTGAATTAAACTGGCACCCACAATCCTGAGGGCAAGATGGCGCCCCTGCCAAGGGGGCAGTGTGGAGGGTGTTCAGAGGCTTTGTAGGTGCCAGCAGAAGACCTGAAGGGTGCCATATTGATAAATCCTGCAATGGACATGCTGGTGATGAATGTTCACAGGCCTCTGTGAAGCCCCTCGTGAGACATCTATGTAGCAGGAACCCTCCCAGAATGAGAAAGAGCCATGGATTGACACCCCTCCCCCTGAAATTCCACCTGGCTGGACACCTAAAATCTTGCTCGAGCTCCAGGTTTTGTCAAACTGCAGTGACAACTCATATATATATATATTTGATCAAGCATGACCCATTTAGAAAGTCTCCCCAGAGATGCCGTTCTCTTCAGCACCGATCCTTAAATAGAAGCCTGGCTGTCAAATTGTGATAGATAAGTATCGGGCGCCCAGAGTGCAAATAGCAGCGCTTTCATTTTTCTGTCCTTTGGCCAAATTAATGCCATCCGAGCCATGTGGCACTGGAAAGATCGCCAGCAGGGCGTTCATTTGAAAAATTGTGATATTGCTCCAAGCAGAGAATTTCTGAAGCCGCTAGACAACTTCAGATTTCGACTCAGAAACACGATATTCCCTTGGCAACCAGAGATCACGAAAAGATAAGGCAGGACATGATGATTGTGCCCGAAGAGGATGGTTGGTGGAGAGGTGGACCGTGTGGACGGTTTGGTTTAACGATGGCTATCTGTGTGGTCATTTCTCCATGTTTCTCAATATCTCAGGTGGGAAAGGAACCCCTCTGCTGCAATGAGAGGCAAGAAAACCTTCACAGAAGGTCACTGTGCTGGTCCGGAGGGGGGGTGGGTTACCATGCGGGGTGGTCTGAGTCCGGTCCTGGGTCGAGGGTCTGGAGGCTGTCTGTCCAGGGCGAAGTGGGGTCCAAGGCAAGGAGCCGGGCGTGGTCAGGAACTCTGGAAGAGCAGTCAAAACAAAAAAAATTCCTTCCAGTAGCACCTTAAAGACCAACTAAGTCAGTTCTTGGTATGAGCTTTCGTGTGCATGCACACTTCTTCAGATACACACTTCGGTGTATCTGAAGAAGTGTGCATGCACACGAAAGCTCATACCTAGAACTAACTTAGTTGGTCTTTAAGGTGCTACTGGAAGGATTTTTTTTATTTTGTTTTGACTATGGCAGACCAACACGGCTACCTATCTGTATCTGGAAGAGCAGGTCAGGGTGCTGGCAGGAACAGGTTTCCAGCGATGTTGCTCCCGCAACCTGGGACTGGGCTGACTGGCCTTCATCTCCTCTGGGGCCTAGGGCGGCCCCGGTCCACAGGTGACTCGTCTCGCCTGGCCTGGAGGTGAGCACTCCTCCTGCGGGAACTTAGTTCCCTCCGCCTCTCTGGCCTGAGCCTCTGCAGCTCAGGAGAGGCTGGAGGGTTACTGGACCCAGAGGCAACCTCACCTTCCCCTGACAGGGCTGGGAGAGGAGCACCTGCAGGCAACAGGTCCTCAATCACCTCCGGAGCCAGAGTTGATACATCTGGTGTCTGCTCCTGAGGATCTGGCACAGGTACGGGCCCTTCAGATTCAAGCCCCTGCCCTGGCTCAGCCGGTTCTGGAGGCTGGGATTCTTCAGGTTCAGCCTCTGAATCAGATTCCCAGGCCATCACAGTCCCACTATCACAACAGTCACAGAGCAAAACTGGCTGTGGAATTTCACCACCAAATTATCCTGCTGAAAGTGCAGTGGGAACTGGTGTGTTGGCTTGGGCCCCTGCGCTCAGCCCCACAAGGCCTAACGGGCACCAGTTGCCACTGTCTAGAACAGGCATAGGCAAACTCGGCCCTCCAGATATTTTGGGACTACAACTCCCATGATCCCTAGCTAGCAGGATCAGTGGTCAGGGATGATGGGAATTGTAGTCCCAAAACATCTGGAGGGCCGAGTTTGCTGATGCCTGGTCTAGAGTTACAATGCATGTACACATTAGACTATGTACACATTGGTGGCTTAAGATGCAGCAAGGTTGTTTGGTTTCTGCCACTGCGTTTCAAGTCATATTTCCACCTTAATGTACACTGCAGACCCCTTCATGGATCACTGCCTTGCCGTGGCGAAGGGGCTTGAATAACTCAGAGAAGTTATGAACTATGCCGAGCAGGGCACCCAAGATGAACAGGTCATAGTGGAGAGTTTTGACCAAAAGTGATCCACCTGGAGGAGGGACCGGCAAGCCACTCCAGTATCCCTGCCAAGAAACCTCCATGGACAAAGACAACAGGCATATAAAAGTTATAACGGTGGAAGATGAGGATAATGTTCTCCAAACTACCAACATGAGTTTGACCAAACTGCGGGAGGCAGTGGAAGACAGTAGTGCCTGGCGTGCTCTGGTCCATGGGGTCACGAAGAGTCGGACACGACTAAACGACTAAACAACAACAACGTACACTGCAGAGAGGAGACGGGGGTGTCTCCCCCCAGCTCACGTTGCCTGTTTGGTTGCCCTGCCCCTGCAGCACCCTGCACCCCAGAAGCAAAGCGGTCATCTCTGCATGCGCAGCGGCTGTCTCAAATGTGTACACCTGGCTTAACTTCAGAGTGAGTGTGTGTGGCTTACGTTCTCTCGTCAGGTTGAAGCTGGTTTGAGGAAAAACACATCAAGCAGCATTTCTCAAGAAATGACAGGATCCATATGGGTTGTGCCGGAAGTCATGCGCGTGCCGCTTCAAAAACCAGCAGCGGGAGCGCACTGGATGTGTGCAGAGCTTTAGCCTACCTCCACTTACTCTTCTCACACATTGTGGGGGCAAAAGAATAGCTCCCACAGGTGGGATGCTTCAGGACAGGCAAACATGCCATGGGAAAATGAGATGGGAGAAGTCATGGCCACATGGCCCTATGTATTGTTACAAAAGTTGGGTGCCTTCCCCTCTCTCAGCTGAGCCATGGCAAAAGCCCATGGGGTCCCAGGCACTCACTCAGGGTCTATGGTCCTTTGGAGAATGGAGATACGGCAGAGACTGTCGTAGCTTTAAGAAATATGGTTCCTTCACCTATTTGCGCCTTCAGTCTGCATGGAGGGAGTCCAGATCTTTCAGCATGGTCATTTCAAGAGGAGCTTGTCCCCTACAGCAGTGCAGTTAGCCTTCAGCCAACCTACCCAAGATGGATTCCGGTCTTCTTTCCTTCCTCTTCCCAGTCACCCTTGCTCAAGACTCTCTTTTCATGTCACCTCACACCCAGTTACTTGGCAAAATTCCAGACCACTCTATTCACACCTCAGGGTGGGTGGCTGTTCTCTTGCATTGCCAATAGCCCTCATGGGCCCTGTATTGTTTCTTAATGGTCTTCACTTGGCCAGCTTGCAGAAGGGTGGAGCCACTGCCCGCTACTGAAGTTTTTGTGATTTATCCCAGAAAAGCTCAATAACCTTTGTTGCTCCCCTAAAAAAAGCTGAACAACTTCTATTTCCTACAAAGAGCTGAACAACTTTGGTCTGCCAGGAGCACTGGCAGGAGCTGCTATGCCACTGAGAATCCCCACACCAGGTGCCCCCAAACTTGGCCCTTGGAACTACAACTCCCATCATCCCTAGCTAACAGGACCAGTGGTCAGGCATGATGGGAATTGTAGTCCCAAAACAGCTGGAGGGCCGAGTTTGGGGGCGCCTGCCCCACACCACTGTGCTCTTAACCCAGAAGCCTTGCGCTCTGGGACACTCTTATTCAAAAGGCTCAGAAGCAAGAGTTTCTTCTTTTGATGTCCTCCTCCACTTCCGTGCTCGGATGGACATTGTGACAGGGGTGCCTTTGTTGCCTCATTTCCTCCTCTGTGCTGTTCTGTCCTTTGGCGACGCGGCCAGCATCTTTGCCAGCAAAGCAGATAATTGCATTTGCCGCACCTAAGTCACGCCATGCCGTCCTTGATCCGTCCTTGATTCTGCACGGCGTTGCAGTGGGAGGGTGGCCTTGCCCCGTGTTCTTTGCGCGGACGAGGCCCCGGCACTTTGAAATGGAATAATCATTAAGCGGAGAGAAAGGCAAGCGTGCCTTTGTTTGCCTCCCACATGATCGCTTTGAATCACCATCTGGTTGGCGCATCATGCCTTTTAGTCTTCTAATGACACACCAAGTCCCGGGAGTTAAATAGGATTAAATACTCACCATTCAGAACTGGCAGGAGGAGGCACCATTAATCAGATGAATCACGGGGGGAAATTAAGCTTGCTCCTTGCATTACGAGACGGGGTTCGTGCAAAAAAAAAAAAAAGGTGGGAGAGAGAAAGGAAATAAACGGGGCTTTTTTATTTTTACAAAAAAAAAAAAAATCTATAGCATTTTCTCCAAGGAGACAAAGCCTACACAAACTCGATTGTGTACATCTCTGCAGCACCCACCACCTTTTCCCATACTTATGTATGAATTGGAGGAACAGCCTAGTAGGCTGGAGGGGTTAGGTCAAACTCTTCCATCCATTGGTTTTGCATGCAGAATCAGGCTGCTGACCCACAGCTGAGGACCACCGACTCCTGCGATTCTTCTGGGCAAGAGGAAGAGTGGCTAAGCCCCAAGGAGCCTGAATCCAGTGGTGAATGTTCACAGAAAACGCCTGCAATGCACGCTTCTCCGCAACCCACGCAGCCATGCAGTTCACGATATATTTTCCCTGCGCCTCTCAGCGATGAATGCGTGGCCCGATGGGGGCTTAATAACTTCACACACAAACACACACACACCTGCTGAGTCCTTCACAAAGGCGATTCCTTTCAATGGAGGACTGTTTGGTGCTCCTGCAATATGAGACCCATTCCTACCCCCTCCTCGAAAGAGATTAAGCGACTTAACGAGCAGCACTTTCCACACACATTCCTGGAGGCTTTTGACATTGTAATTGCTGATCAGGACCTGAACTGTACATGCTAGTAACTTAGCAAGAGGGAGTTACCATGCCAACTCACTCAGGCTACCGTGTGTGTGTGTGTGTATGCGTGCAAGAACACACACAAGAGTAGGCAACATTCCCTCAAGATCTGATGAAAGGTGATAGGAAAAAGCAGCGCCACCTGAAATGCTCCTCCCTCTTCATTCGTTAGCTACAGGGGACAAAAGGTTCATTTTTAGGAAGCTAAGGTGAAAGGTAAAGGACCCCTGGACGGTTAAGTCCAGCCAAATTTGACTATGTGGTTGCGGAGCGCATGTCACTTTCAGGCCAAGGGAGTCAGTGTTTGTCCATAGACAGCTTTCCAGGTCATGCAGCCAGCATGACTAAACTGCTTCTGGCACAACGGAACACATGACGGAAGCCAGGGTGCTTTGAAATGCCATTTATGGGACGCGGGTGGTTAAACCACAGAGTCTAGGGCTTCCCGATCAGAAGGTCAGCGGTTCGAATCCCTGCAACAGGGTGAGCTCCTGTTGCTTGGTCCCAGCTCCTGCCAACCTAGCAGTTCAAAAGCATGTCAAAGTGCAAGTAGATAAATAGGTACCGCTCCGGCAGGAAGGTAAACGGCGTTTCCGTGCGCTGCTCTGGTTTGCCAGAAGCGGCTTAGTCATGGTAGCCACATGACTGTACGCCGGCTCCCTCGGCCAATAAAGCAACCGCAACCCCAGAGTCCGCGACTGGACCTAATGGTCAGGGGTCGCTTTACCTTTTTTTTAAAAAAGGAAATGCCGTTTACCTTCCCGCCAGAGCGGTACCTATTTATCTACTCGCATTGGTGTGCTTTCAAACTGCAAGGTTGGCAGAAGCTGGGACAGAGCAACAGGGAGCTCAGCCCATCATGCCGATTTGAACCGCCAACCTTCCAACTCGCAAGCCCAAGAGGCTCGGTGGTTTAGTCCACAGTGCCATCTGCTCCCTTTTAGAAAGCTAACCAGGTGCTGGCATTTCGCATTTACTACGGCGTTCAGTAGCCCTTCCTCAAACCAGGAGCCCTCCAAATGTTGCTGAGCTGCAGCTCCCATCATGCCTGGTCATTGGCCACACTGGCTGGAGCAAGTTGGGTGTCCAAGACATTTTTTACTGGTTTCCCCTGGTAGAAGCAGCAGGACGAGAGGAAGTTTGGAGCTTTGAAACAGTCATTTTAAACCTTACCCTGAAGACCAGCATACTATCCACTACACCAGGGACTGCCAACCTTTACTTGGTCCTATGAGCAACTGTGGATAGTTCCATCGGTTAGAGTGTGGTGTTGATAACACCAAGGTTGCAGGTTCGATCCCCACATGGGACAGCTGCATATTCCTGCATTGCAGGGGGTTGGATGAGAAGACCCTCAGGGTCCTTTCCAACTCAATGATCTTCTATGACCAATGCTAATATTATAGCGGGGGCAAATCACTACTGATTGCCTTCATCTCTGCAAACCTGGGCAATGCATACCGAGACAAACCTGAAATGGAAACAATATTCCTTTGTCATGTATTCATTAAGCAAAAACAGCAAAGGAGTTCCAAGCATTGACTTTATTCAGCGCCCAACATGCAGGCACATAGTTCCTTAATTCAAGAGTTCTGAGAGTTTGGCAAGGATGAAGAGTAGAGATAAATATAATCTATGATTTGCAAATGAGAGAAGCTCTCTCTCTCGCTCTCTCTGTCACACACACACAAAGAGAGAGACAGAGAGAGAAATGAAGCGCATAACTTATCCTATTGGCACGATTTAATTTCAGCAGGAGAAGGGGGCCGTGTGGGTGTCAGAGAGGGCCTCTGCAGGTGCCCCATTCACAACCCTGTTCTACATGGTAATGGCTCTCTGTTTAGCTCCTTCATCCCAGAATGATGAGCTCCAACCTCTTACCACATCCCACCACAGCAGAGCAAAAATGTTTATTCCATGATGAAGCTAGGGACTGTTCACTCCTTATAAATAACCTATAAGGTGGTGGAGTTTGGTCCCTGGGGAATTTTGGCAAATCACTATAACGCTTCCCGCTGCTTAAAACCCGAATCCTGCCTATGTGTGCACAGGTAGCTGTTAGCAGACTGCAAAATAGAAGGCCTATTCAATTAACTGCTGGCATGGCCCTTTTTCTGGCAGCAATCCTGAAGTTCTTGGCACTCGGTGAAGCCCGAATACCACCAAAGTGGCTTGTGCCTCCATGCTGGACAGTAGATGGTGTCAACATTGCTGTTTATTTATAAGGTGTCTCTAGCAACTGCATGTAAATGGAACAGCATGTTCTGTTCTGCGGTTCCCAAGGGCAAGAGAGGTTTTGGTTACGACGCAAGGTGGGATTGGGAACAGGTTTGCTGGCTTTGCCTTGGGGTGATTGTTGGGTCTTGGTTATCTTTATTAATTAGCATGGTTTTCTGAAAGGAAAGAGACAAAGCCTTGGCTACCTTTGAAGGTGACCCGGAAACTACAATTAATCCAGAATGCGCCAGCTAGACTGGTGAGTGGGAGCTGCCACCAAGACCATATAACACCGGTCTTGAAAGATCTAAATTGGCTCCCAGTACATTTCTGAGTACAATTCAAAGTGTTGGTGCTGACCTTTAAAGCCCTAAACAGCCTCGGTCCAGTACACCTGAAGGAGTGTCTCCACCTCCATCGTTCGGCCCGGACACTGAGGTCCAGCACCAATGGCCTTCTGGCGGTTCCCTTGCTGCGAGAAGCCAAGTTAGAGGGAACCAGGCAGAGGGCCTTCTCAGTAGTGGCACCCGCCCTGTGGAACGCCCTCCCACCAGATGTCAAAGAGAAAAATAACTACCAAACTTTTAGAAGACATCTGAAGGCAGCCCTGTTTAGGGAAGCTTTTAACGTTTAACAGACCATTGTATTTTTATATTCTGTTGGAAGACGCCCAGAGTGGAAATCCAGCCAGACGGACGGGGTATAAATCATAAATTATTATTATTGTTGTTGTTGTTGTTATTGTTGGCACTTGCTATTAGAGCACAGAATTTAGCTGGTTAGTCGGTGGCTTGTTTTTGCCAGGATTTATGTTGTTGTTGTTGTTGTTGTTGTTGTTGTTGTTGTTGTTGTTGTATACCCCACCCATCTGGCTGGGTTTCCCCAGCCACTCTAAGCAGCTAGGGAGGTTAGGGGGGCGGATCCCCACTTGTCATCATCCTCTGGCTTTGTCTAGCACAGTGTTTCTCAAATGTTGATGTTGTTGGACTACAACTCCCATCATCCCTAACCACTGGTCCTGCTAGCTAGGGATGATGGGAGTTGTAGTCCAACAACACCTGGAGAACCAAGTTTGAGAAACACTGCTCTAGCATATTCAGGATGAAATGTCTCAACAACTGTTGTTTTAAATTACTTCCTTTTGACCCCAAGTGCTCAGAAAACATTTCTACAATTTCTGCTTTTAGTTAAGTATTTTTATTTATTTACTGCATTGGGGGGGGTTGGGCAACTGCCTCCCATCCCCAGCTATGCCCATGAGGGTATGCCAAAGTGAATTACAGTAATAGAGAATGAAATGCATTTTTAAAAATCAACAAAAATAAAAATATGAAACCTCTAAAAGTAAAAAGTTGCCATATAGGATACCAATAGGGACCATCAGTGCTGCCCATTTAACAGAATTTTTTTTGGCTGGTAAGGTCAGCACCAAGCAAACTTCCTTGTAGAATTCTGTGCCACAGAAAAGGCCTGTTTTCTCATTGCCCCCCTCTGAATCTCTCTCAGAGGGGCACACAGAGAAAGGCCTCAGGTGCTGCAAAAGCTGCCCATGAGGTATTGGAGTAATTTGGTGATCTAAGGATCTCAGGATTGTTTTTCTTTTTTAAGTATATAGGGTTGTATCCAACACTAGTCCTCCTCAGAGCAGACTCATGGGGCAGTTTTCAACTAGGTTTGACTCAGAGTAGACCCCCCCCCCCCGATATAACGTAACCTTACTATATAGGAGAGGTGCAAGGCAGTTGGAAGGAAGGTTGCTGCGGTGCGGACACATCAGCAGAGTCAGTCCAACACTCCTGCTGGTGCATTTGCACCATGCTGACCTCCCAGCCCCTGCCGCTGCCTTCCCCCCTCCCAGCAGGCAACCAAGACCCACCTGCTGGGAAGGCAGCACAGCAGCTCCACCCCACCTCGTGAGCTGCTTCTCACCACAGGAGCATCTGTAGCTCTCCATCTCTGTTGGAAAGATCTTACCAAGAGACTAGGAAGATCCTGTTCCTGGTTGCCTTCTTCAAACAGTAGCTGCAATTTCAAAAGAGGCAATCTCCAGTATGAAACATAGCTAAATCCTTTTCTCTTGCTTGGCCAAATTGTCAAGGAAATGGGAAAGATGACACTGTGTTTTGCTTGGGGAGGGATTTGATTTTTCACGAGGGTTACTTTGGTGGGTGCATCATCCTATCCTCCTGAAATATGGAAATTCAGGAGGTGCTATTGAACATGATTAGAAAGGACCGGTTGGTACAGGGAATTGAGGTCGGAGTGAAACAATACAAATTGAAAGCATTTGCAGATGACCTGGTATTAACATTACAGGAGCCAGTCTCTAGTACTAAAAGAGTGCTAGAATTAATTTCTGACTTTGGTCGGGTGGCGGGATTCAAGTTGAACAAGCAAAAAACTAAGGTTTTAGCAAAAAATTTGACAACTGCAGAAATAGATGAGTTCCTGAAAGAAACAGAATTAAATGTGGTTAAAAAAGTAAAATACCTAGGGGTGTATCTGACCTCCAAAAATTTGAATTTGTTTAAAGACAACTACGAGAAATGTTGGTCAGAAATCAAAAGAGATTTGGAAACGTGGTCAAGATTGAAACTTTCCTTGTTGGGCCGAATAGCAGCTATAAAGATGAATGTATTGCCAAAAATGTTATTTTTGTTTCAGACCCTACAGATCGTGGACAAGGTGGAATGCTTTGGAAGGTGGCAGAAGGATATCACTAAGTTTGTTTGGCAGGGCAAAAAGCCCCGAATAAAGTTTAAGATATTAACTGATGCGAAAGAAAGAGGGGGATTTGCCCTGCCAGACTTGAGGTTATATTATGAATCCGCAGCCTTCTGCTGGTTGAAAGATTGGATCTTACTGGAAAACACTGATGTCCTAGATCTGGAAGGGTTTGACAACGCTTTTGGGTGGCATGCATATTTGTGGTATGACAAGGTTAAAGTGCACAAACTGTTTAAAAACCACATTGTCAGGAGAGCAATTTTAATGGTCTGGACAAAATATAAAGACTTATTGGAGAGTAAGACTCCGAGGTGGCTCTCACCGGTGGAGGCCAAGGCACGTAAGAGACCTAACATGGAAGCCAATTGGCCTAAATATGGGGAAATTATTGAAAAGATTGGAGACAATTGGAGGTTGCAGAGCTTGGAAAAATTAAAAAACAAGGTGCGACATTGGTTGCATTATGCACAAATTCAAGAGGTCTTTAAAGTAGACAAGAAGGTTGGATTCCAGGTGGAAAAATCGAAACTAGAGACAGAACTGTTAGAACCAAAAAGTAAACTACTTTCGAGAATGTATAACCTGCTGCTTAAATGGAATACTCAGGATGAGACAGTCAAATCCGCCATGATAAAGTGGGCGCAGGATTTGGGGCATAACATTATGTTTGAAGACTGGGAAAGGTTATGGAACACCGGAATGAAACTTACGGCATGTAGTGCCTTGAAGGAAAACATTATGAAAATGATATACCGGTGGTACATGACCCCAGTCAAGCTTGCTAAGATATATCACCTGTCTGATAATAAATGTTGGAAATGTAAAGAGGCGGAAGGGACATTCTTTCACCTCTGGTGGACCTGCCCGAAAGTGAAGGCCTTTTGGGAAATGATTCATAATGAACTAAAAAAGGTACTTAGATTTACCTTACCCAAGAAACCAGAGGCCTTCCTCCTGGGCATGGTGGACCAGAGAGTGCTTAAGAAGGACAGAACTTTTTTTATGTACGCTACTACAGCAGCAAGGATCCTGATTGCAAAACATTGGAAGACACAAGATTTACCCACACTGGAGGAATGGCACACGCAGTTGATGGACTACATGGAACTGGCCGAAATGACTGGCAGAATCCGAGACTTGGGAGAAGAAACAATTGAGGAGGACTGGAAAAAATTTAAAGACTATCTGGAAAAATATTATAAGTTGTATGAATGTTAAAAAACGCACCTTTTAGGAAATTCTAGCTTCAGTAATGTTAAATTAAAGAAATGGAAATTAAGGTACAAGAAGTCAGAGATAGAATAATGAAACAACTTTATTGTGTTAAAATGAAAACGTACATGATTTGGGTCATAATATATTTGAAATTGGGTAACATGATAAAATGGAAGATACAATAAGTATTGAAACAAGTTAACAAATTGCAGATGTTATGTATCACAGAGAATGCAGGGTTGGGAGGACGCGGGGAAGTCCAGTAGATTTGGAAAAAAGAACAAGAAAATTTGTAACTTTCTTTTTCTACTTTTATAATATGCTCTTTATTCTTTTTTCTGTATTTCATAAAACTAATAAAAAATATTATAAAAAAAATGAAATATGGAAATTCAGCATTGCTCTACAAATCCCTGCTTAGTCCGCCAGGTTCTGCACCTATGCCAAAGCAATTATATTAATTGTGCGCAATGATGCAGAAGCTTTGTTCCCATCCCGACAAGGTTCCTGGTCATGTTGTGATCTACCATATGATAAGTACTTTGCAATAATTCTGGAACTATGTACCCAACAACCCAAAGCCTGTAATCACAGCTTTAGAAAAATGCGAACAGATTGTTAGCAGTGGATGGCAAGTGAGAGCTGGTGTGTGTTTGTTTAACCAAAAATAATATCCCACCCCCAAGAATGTTTCTTTGCATGAAAATGGCCTGCTCTCCTTAGCCGTTGATGCAGAGTGAAGCAAGTTCAACCATTTGATGGCAGGTTAAATGGGTCTGAGAAAACGAACAAGATTGACACTTCTGTGCGCTGTGGTGGAAAGGTAATCTCCCACTTGTCAATCATTTCTTTCAGTGCCAGTGCAACAAATCAAATTCAAAGGGAAGCAGAAATGGAGGTTTTTGTGTTTTTTTAAGTCCACTATTTCAGTGTGCAAGCAAAAGTTCTTTCCCATGCTGAGATGATGATGACCCTCAAGGCATCGCTGCCACTTCTGTGTGGTGGAATCTCATGTCGCAGAGCTGCTGTGGCAACACTGTGGCCGTGGCGTGGGTAGCAGTCCATCGCTTTGGTCTTTCCCATGTGAGTGGCACTCACTGGGATACAGGGTACCGATCTGGTGGGGAGGATTCCTACCACTACCTCAGCTCACTGGTCCCACTCACATAGTTTCATTATCCCTACACGCGGTGTTACCAAAAAGGAGCAATGCAGCAGCGAGCAGCTGGCTGGAAAGTATATTCTCTCTGCTGTTGAGTGCAGACATGTTTCTCTGTACTGCTGCAAAAGACAGAAATAAAAGCATGTAAATATATTTCTGTCTGTCTCTTTCCCTTCCCTGGGGATAGCAGGGAGGAGGGGGAAAGGAGTGGTGTGTTCTTCTCACGTCTGAGAAGGATCGCCGATAAGAGACCTCGCCTGTTTTCCTGCCAGGAGTCGCAGCGGGGAGGTCAACAAGGAAATCAGCCAGTGCCTAGCAGAGTGGCACATTCCTCTGACAAGGCTAGATTCCAGCATGCGGGTGACGCTGTGGTCTAAACCACTGAGCCTCATGGGCTTGCCGATCGGAAGGTCAGCGGTTCAAATCTGTGCAACAGGGTGAGCTCCCGTTGCTCTGTCCCAGCTCCTGCCAACCTAGCAGTTCAAAAGCATACTAGGGCAAGCAGATAAATAGGTACTGCTGTGGCAGGAAGGTAAACAACGTTTCCATGCGCTCTGGTTTCCATCACGATGTCCCGTTGTACCAGAAGCACCTTAGTCATGTTGGCCACAGGACCTGGAAACCTGTCTGTGGACAAACATTGGCTCCCTCGGTCTGAAAGCCAGATGAGCGCCACAACCCTATAGTCGCCTTTGGCTGGACTTAACTGTCCAGTGGACCTTTACCTTTTTTACTGAACACCGCAGTACCTATAGCTTGTGACATGGACCAAGCAATATCTGAGAATTGGTCCCCCCTATGACCCTGCCCAAGCATTAAAAGGACACGTGAGGAGGTAGCAGAGAACTCTCCATTGCTCCTGCACTCAGGAGCCATTCCCCAACACATTTCCCCAACACCACTGACCTGCCTTCTTATTTATATCTAGTCCAGTGGGTTGTTCTTGGCCACCCACTTCCTCTTCCTGTCACAGACTGGCTGGATGGAGAGGAGTGGTGGGAGACACCAGCTGGCGAACCCTCATGGGAACCCCCAAAGAAAGAAGGCTTAGATCAAGGGGGTCGGTAGTCAGGGGGAAAAGAGAGAGAAGACTGAGAGGAGGAGGATGTGTCGGAAGCTGAAGAAGAAACAGGGTTTAGTGAGCAGGAAGAGGCTGTGGCAGAGGGCAGTCCAGAGGCTGAAGCAGAGGCAGGGCCAAGAGGTTGAGCTGAGACAGGCTGATGAAGAAGCCAGGGTGTCTGCCCCGCCTGCGTTGACCAGCTCCCCTCCCCCCTTCCTTCCCAAGTCCAGAAGAGGGGTGAAGAGTGTGGAGCAGAGACAAACGTGTTCATGGAGTCTCAGGTTCCTTGGGAAGGACCCAGGGGAGGAGGAAGCTTAGGCAATTGTGGGAAGGCAGCGACCTTCAGTCCTCACAACTGCCTCATTGGGGCAAGGTATACCAGGGAGAGTTGTTGTGCTCACTAGGCCCAGCCTCCTGGGCTGTTTGTTTCTTTGAATAAATAGTCACTGATGTCATGTGAGTTATTACTGATCTGCTCTTGGCGCCCACCCCTGGCACCTCCTCAGACTCAGTGTTGACCATGTAGGACTCAGCAGGGAAGGGGAGGAGGGGACAAAACTAGAATTCTCTGGGCCTGCCTGTTCATTGCCTCTGGCTCCACCTACTGTTGGCCTCCAGCCTTACACCCTGCCAGTCCCAAAGGACGCCACCCGCCCCTGAAAAGAGCTATGCATGCATACTGAGAAACACCCACAGAGTTTGTTGATGTAAGGGCAGAACCTGATTGGCCCATGTTCCTCTCCCTCAAAAGAGCTTTCTGCTCATCTGTGGTACCCCTTCTCAAGCATTCCTGGGGGACAGCCAGGAAACTCCTTAGTGCATCCTTTGAATGCATGGCAGTGATGGTCATAGAAACCCCTCCAATATCTTAAATTGCCCCAAGTACTGCAAGAAGTAGGCTCTTGATGAGCTAATCAAGGAAGCTTACTCTTTCCCTTCACCTTATTAAAGTAGGCTGAGTCAAATGAAGCACTCTCTGCGCTGGGCTATTAGTCAGTCCAGCTCGCTAGGTTAGCCTGACCAGCTCCCTCCAGAGTACTGATGGGTTCTTAAATTAAAGGTGATTAGACAATAATTGATTAGCTTGGAGAGGAAGGGAAATAGCTAGTTTTTATTGTCTGGATGACACACAAGGCAATACAGATAACCCTCGTGGGTGATTTCTTCACTGGCTGCAGAAGTGAGCTTTGTCCGTTTAAAATAGAAATCAGTAATGTCAGGCTGGCCAAAAGTTACAACAATGACTAGTTTATGTCAGGTGTATTATGGCAGGGAGGGCCATGAGAAGACTGGAGAAACAGTTAAGAGTATACTGTTAGAGTATATTGGTGTGATGGCCTGGGATTCAGACTCAGATGCTGAACCTGAGGGATCCCAGCCTCCACAGGAGTCCCTGCCTCCAGAACCAGCTGAGCCGGGGCTGGGGCCTGAGCCTGAAGGGTCCTCACCTGTGCTGGGTCCTCAGGTGCAGGCACCAGCTGAGTCTGCTCTGGCTCCTGAGATGATGGAGGACCCATTGCCTGCAGGTGCTCCACTCTCAGCCCCGTCAGGGGAAGAGGAGGTTGCCTCTGGGTCTGGTAACCCTCCAGCCTCTCCTGAGCTGCAGAGGCTCAGGACAGAGAGGCGGAGGGAACTAAGTTCTCGCAGGAGGAGTGCTCGCCTCCAGGCCAGGAGAGGCGAGTCACCTGTGGACAGGGGCCGCCCTATGCCTCAGGGCAGATAAAAGCCAGTCAGTCCCAGTGCCAGGTTGCGGGAGCAACCTTGTTGCTGGCCTGTTACTGCCTGCACCTTGTCCTGCTCTTCTGCCAGAGTTCCTGACCCCACCCGACTCCCCGCCTTGGACCCAGCTACAGCTTTGACGGACAGCCTCCATACCGCACCATCAACCTCGGACTGGACTCGGACCTCGCCTCTTGATTAGCCCCCAGGACCAGCACAATTGAACTGGCTAGATTAACAGAGGCAATTAGAGATCACACTAGACAAGAATTTCAGAAAGCATGGGGAAAATGCAGAGAATACTTCACAAAACAGTGCCCTAAAATACATATCTGGACTTGTTTCGATTAATGTCTGTGGGAGACTTTGTGGATATTAAAGTTATAATTAGAAAAATCTTAATTATTCATAAAGGAAACAGCTTATAAGAAGTAAATAAGGAGGCCAGATACAGGATAAAGGAAGTCTTTTATTTGGTTGTATGTATTGTTGTATGTTATGCTTATTGTATGTTATACTCATGTTTAATGCGGGTGGATTTCTGTATTGGGGGTGGGGGGTTTATGTTACTTTGTAAATAAAATTTCCAATAAAAATGAGAGAGAGAGAGAGGGAGAGGGAGAGGGAGAGGGAGAGGGAGAGAGAGAGAGAGAGAGAGAGAGAGAGAGGAGACTGGAGAAAAACCCCACAGAAATAAAATGTGTCTGATGAACAATGCACGGATTGTGAATAATACTTTAAGGGCAAATTTCTATTTATCTGCTAGCATGCCCCCAACTAGCAATGACAAACCTAGACAGCATCTTAAAAAGCAGAGACATTACCTTGCCAACAAAGGTCCGTATAGTTAAAGCCATGGTTTTCCCAGTAGTGATGTATGGAAGTGAGAGCTGGACCATCAAGAAGGCTGATCGCCGAAGAATTGATGCTTTTGAATTATGGTGCTGGAGGAGACTCTTGAGAGTCCCATGGACTGCAAGAAGATCAAACCTCTCCATTCTGAAGGAAATCAGCCCTGAGTGCTCACTGGAAGGACAGATCCTGAAGCTGAGGCTCCAATACTTTGGCCGCCTCATGAGAAGAGAAGATTCCCTGGAAAAAAACCCAGATGTTGGAAAAGATGGAGGGCACAAGGAGAAGGGGATGACAGAGGACGAGATGGTTGGACAGTGTTCCCGAAGCTACCAGCATGAGTTTGACCAAATTGCAGGAGGCAGTGGAAGACAGGAGTGCCTGGTGTGCTCTGGTCCATGGGGTCACGAAGAGTCGGACACGACTAAACAACTAAACAACAACAACAATGCTCCCAACTTCATGTGTGTGCTAAGTAGTGTGCAAACAGCTTTAGCATGACTGGGAGACCTTCTCCCATATTCCAAGGGACACGGTCATTAAAACTTTCATTCAAACTGAAATCAGGGGTTGGGGGGAAGCAAGGTGTATCCTGTCCATCTAGCTTAGTATTGTCTACATTGACTGCCAACAGCTCTCCAGGGGTGAAGACCAGGGATATTCCCAGCCTTACCTGGAGATACCAAGGATTGAGCCTCTGGCCTTCTACATAGAAAGCAGATGCTCTACCAATGAGTTATGGACTTTCCCCATATACTCCAGAGCCACCAATATGCCCTTCTCTGTTGGTTTAATAGAAGTTCACTGAAGTTCACTGAATAGCACCAAAGTGTACTGATGTACACAACACAGCCATTTCATCAAAAGCTGGGCTAGTCAGAAAATTTGGAGACTGCATATTATCTTGGCTGGCTGGCTTTATAAAAGCAGGGGGAGGGAGGGGGAATCTAATTATATTTTGTTTTAAAGGGCACTCAATAGTGATGCTAGCTTGCATGGTTGCTATATGTTGAACTTAACTTGGTTACTGTTTCTTTAATTCAGAAAGGCTAAAGTATAAGGTTTCAGAATTATATTCTGATGAAAGGCATAGTTTCTCTTAAGTGTGAAGTATCAAACAAAAGGCACAAACAAACAGAAAGCACTTTAAAAAGCCATCGTGTTAATATTAACAATCCTCAACATAGGCAGCAGATACGGATGGTGAAGAAACTTACAATATGCAACAAATGCCGCTTATTACTAGATGGAAGTGGGCAGGTTTAATAGTTTCTTTTTCTTTTTGGCCAATTATTTTACTGATTTTCCAAAATATTACAAATTGTTACCGAATTGATTCAATTTAATACAATTTCCCAAACCACTTTCCCACTCTCCTTACAAGATATGTCCAAGATAGACCCCCGTTGTTGCGTTAGTTCTCAACTGATCTCTAGCTGATATTACTCTGTAATTGCCAATAACTGCAGGCCACAGAATATTGAGGGGGCCTGGCCCCCTCCCTGAAAAATTGGGGGCCCTCAGCCTCTCAGCCTCCCCTAGATGGCACCCCTGTCCAGTATTTCTGGGACTGGAATAGTTCTTGTTGCTGTGGAAGAAATCCACAGCAGGTTCATCCTGAAAGGCAAAATATCCCCTAGCTTTTGACACAACCTGGCAAGGCTATCGTTGTTGTTGTCTTCTTCTTCTTCAAATTTGGCCTTCAGTATCGGTCCCACTAATTGACTGGCAGGCTGATTGAAACTATGTGTGATTAATCCACCATTTAAATGGATTACAGTGGACAGCCCTAATTATTATGCACTGGCACAACACCCCCCAAAAAAATAAAAAATAAAAGAAAGCATTGTTGTGTGCAAATGGAATCACATATTTGGGCCAGCTTTCGCCTAATGAGAATGTGTCTAATTTCACAGCATCCCCAGAAACATTATTATGATGGATTGTGAAGCACAGCGCCGCAACCAGCAGAGGTGTCATGGTGAAGAAATATGGTGGAATTATAGAGTTCATCAAGAACTTCAGCTCCCTTCATTTGGGTCTGAATAGAGCCAATGGCTTCCTTTCCCGTTACAGATTCTTCTTCTTCTTTGGCAATCACTTGTAGCTGAGTAAGATTGTCTTCCATAAACGCAGTCTTAACAATGAGTAGGTAAGTGACTGTGGGGGCCAATTCTGGATCCACACGTCCTTCAACAGTGGGGAGGTTGGTTTCCGGGCAGGAGTTGAACACGGTGTGGATTTGCCAAGCGTGCCTTCCTCTTAGCATGTTTCTCCCTTGCATCCTGAGTTCGAGTGTCTTCAAAGCCCACAACACCTTTGGTAAAGGCTGTTCTCCAATTGGAGCGCTCACAGGAAAGTGTTTCCCAATTGTTGGTATTTATACAGTGGTACCTCGGGTTACAGATGTTTCAGGTTACAGATGCTTCAGGTTACAGACTCCACTAACCCAGAAATAGTACCTCGGGTTAAGAACTTTGCCTCAAGATGAGAACAGAAATCATGCGGCGGTGGTGGCGCGGCGGCAGCAGGAGTCCCCATTAGCTAAAGTGGTACCTCAGGTTAAGAACAGTTTCAGGTTAAGAATGGACCTCCAGAACGAATTAAATTCTTAATCTGAGGTACCACTGCACTTCCATTTTTTTAGATTTGCTTTGAGACAGTCTTTAAACCTCTTTTGTTGACCACCAGCATTACGCTTTCCATTCTTAAGTTTGGAATAGAGTAGTTGCTTTGGAAGACGATCATCTGACATCTGTACAACATGACCAGTCCAGCGATTAATTACCTCAGCGCTGCCAAGATGATTGTTTCATCACCTGCCACTGCTGTTTTACCGAGTCACTGAGCCGATTTTGAACGCAGCCTACCTCTAATTGCCTCGTCCCTCCCTGTACTTCTGCCATTTTATTTCCTCCTGACCCCACTGCAGACAACTCAAATTACAATCCCTCAAATTGCGGTCGTAAGGAAATATACCTGCAGTTGAGGAGTACACATCATGCATCTGATGGAGTGGGTACTGGTCCACTGCAGCTCACACCACAATGAAAACTGGTAGTCTTGAAACTGCCACAAGACTCCTGGGAACATAAGGAGCTATTGTATACCAAGTTAGAGTTTCATTCCATCTAGATCAATACTGTTTACACTGACTGGCAGCAGCAGGAGGAGGAGAAGTCAGCGACTGACGTCACACATGCTTGGCTCTGCGCTCGGCCTCCTCTACCCCCTGATTTTTTCAGACATTGTGGGGGGGGGTGCAAAAGGGCTTGGCCCCCAGGAGTTGGCGCCCCCGAAACAGGGACATTCTGTTCTACATCAGTATCACTTCCTGAGCATTTCCTCCTGGTCACGTACAAAATGTTATTAGGGGAAATGCACAAAGCTACAGTATTTTATACACAGAAATCTTTGAATTTATGTATTGCATTTAGGGAAATCTGAGGGGGAAAGAAAACCTCAAATCAATAAATACAGCTGACTGTGTGTGAGTGTGTGTAGGCTATGCAATGCTATCATGCATTTGTGAGTATTTTGGAACCATCATTACTGTTGTGATTGTGCAGGTGTGTGAAATGGGGTATCCCGATGTGTATTTTAGGGTCCGGGAACACACAGACTTTTGAGTTCGGGGCTACATAAACTGCCCCCTTTTTTAGTGTTTCAAATTTCTGAGCAAATTAGGAATGTGCAGCTGCACAGACCCCCCACCCCCACCCCACAGGTATCCCCTTTGCCAATTGCCCCAGGACGCCCCTTCACCCAAATGCACAAAATGGGGAGACTCATCAGATTTCAGAAGGTTCTAGAAATTGAGATCAATGCCTTTTTCCCATCCACATTAGAAGCCAAGCAGGAAGTGTCTTTGGAGGGAGGCGTTTTTGCTCCAGAGGACTCCTCCCCATCTCCCCAAATCCCCTTCCTCTCTAAGAATCTAGTCCTGTTCATTTTAAGCCACAGATAGTGCCAAGTTGCAGGATCAGATCTCTCTGCATCTCTCTCAAAGCAGGCGCCAAAGAGGAAACTCCCGCTACACATACAGGCTCAGTGACGCTTCAAGTTCCCAAACGAAAATGGCAATGAAAGGCCATTGCAGTGTTGCAAGGAAACTGGGCAAGGACCTAAGAGGTTTGGATGCAGAGCAGACCCTCCCTGTTGTGTGAGGTGTTGCTGAGTATCTTTTAAGAGCATGCAAATGAGAACCTGAAGTAGATTATGGCTTCTCTCTTTCCCTGGCCAGAAGATGGAAGGAGCAATGAATGAAAAGGTGAAGAAAGATTTGAAGTTTTTTGAGCTGGGAGGAAAGATTTGCATTTGGAAATCCGGGACTCTGCATGACGAAGTGAGAAGCCGCAATGGCCTGAGGGTTTTCGTGACAGTCCCAGCATTTAGGGGCCAGTTGGAGACTGTTATCTTCCATGAATTTGACCAAATCTCTGTTGCCATTGGCTAATTATGAATGCTTCCAGTCTGTTGATTGTAGCTTGCCCATCACTTGAATGCAAACCATTGCTTTTATGAAAGAAAAATGAGGAGGAAAAACCCTCTCACCTCATCTTACAGTGGTCTTATGAAAAAAAGAGTTTAGCTGCAATCCTGTCTAAAGAGTAAGCAGCCTGAATATATATAAAAAGAGAGAGAGAGAAGTGACCATTTTTAACAACGTATTATTTCATTCATTGGAGGCCCTTGAAGAAACCAAATATGCTGCCATCGTGTGGACTGAACACAGCAGCAAGTTAGAAGAGCCCGCTTAGAACAGCTGTCATGCATAGACAATGCCAGATAAGTCATTTCACAAGCCCTGTGCATTGCTAGAGTCATTAAGAAAGATGTTGAACAATACCAGATCCTTGTGGGGAAGCTGCTGAGTGCTTATTTCCAACACAGTTTCTTCAATCCATTAATTACCCCTTTTCAAATGTGACTTTTGTTCTGATTCTAATTCTAATTCTACGCAGAATTAGACAAACTTACAGGAAGAATCCGAAACCGGCGGGACCAGAGATTCACAGAAGACGGAATATTTGAAAAGTAATTGTGACGATCAGATTACGTTTGTAGGTTTGCAAGAAGTTTTGTGGAGTGAATTATTTGAATTCTTGCAAAAATGGATAAAGAGGAGGATTGTTAGTTAAGACAATTAAAGGCAATATGAATTTAAGAAATGCAGAAGAAATAATAAGAATGGTGGTTCGTCAGAGGTGCTGATGGAAGTCCAAAAAGATTGTATGAGATGTGAAGTTTTGTGGTATGTGCGACAATTAATATACTAAAATTAATAAAAATTATTATTAAAAGAATTGAATGTGACTTTTGTTCACACTTCGGTTTTCTGTTTCCTGCTAGTTTCTTTTAAGCACACATTTCTCGGGCTTGGTTAGTGAGGCGCCGTTTGCCTTTCCCCCAAGGAATCCTGGGAACTGTAGTTTGTTAAGGGTTCTGGGAATGGAAGCTCCGCAGTACGATTCTTTGGGATGTGAGCTGAGTTCAAGGGCGTATTCCAAACAAGCAGAAAAATTTGATAAGCGTGTGGTGCAGTGCTAGGGAGGGATGTGGCTAATGGATAAAAGGCATGACCTGGGGTGGGTCCCAAGGGCCGAATAGAGAATTCTGGAGGGCCACATTCAGCCCCGCCCCCCGGCTCCCGCCCCCTTCATTATAGGAATGCTGTGCTATAAATTTTACTGACTGTAGCCATTGCATGTATGGGATGTCAGCGGATGGGAGGGGGATATTGTCTGCTGCTGAAAACTAGTGATGGATAGGACTCTTGTCAATCAGCTGTCACAGGTAGTTTTCCCGAAGATGCCAGAGGGATGGGCAACACCCACCCCTGTGTGGGTGATTCATTGTGTCCCTGTCACTCCTTACAATCAAACCAAGCTCCAGGAACGCAAAAACTTGTATCACGATAATAGCTCCTGTTATTGCTACTGTAATTCAAGGTTCTCTCATAGCCCCTACACAGCCAGAGTTTTGAAAAAGAAATATGTACCGTATTATTTTTGACAAGGAATTTGACATGTGGCCTGCCCAATTTCGAAAAGGCTGAAAGATACACAGAGCGTGTTGCTGCTACAATAAGTCTTTAGTTGGAACTTACAGGACTTCTAAAGGAAAATATAAACTATAAATCTTGGACTTTTCCCACACTGGACAAATTAACCCAGTTAAAGTGCTGGGAATACTACTACTACTACTGCTACTACTACTACTACTACTACTACTACTACTACTACTGCTACTACTACTACTGCTGCTGCTGCTGCTGCTGTTGCTACTACTACTAATACAGTGAATGAATTAAGTACTTAACCCGAGGTACCACTGTATTATTATTACAGTGGTACCTCGCAAGACGAAATTCATTCATTCTGCAAGTTTTTTTGTCTTGCGAATTTTTCGTCTTATGAGGCATTCGTCTTGCGAGGTACCACTGTAATAATAATACAGTGGTACCTCGGGTTAAGTACTTAATTCATTCCTGAGGTCCATTATTAACCTGAAACTGTTTTTAACCTGAAGCGGGACGCGGGTGGCACTGTGGGTTAAACCACAAAGCCTAGGACTTGCCGATCAGAAGATCCATGGTTCGAATCCCCACGACAGGGTGAGCTCCCGTTGCTCAGTCCCTGCTCCTGCCAACCTAGCAGTTCAAAAGGATGTCAAAGTGCAAGTAGATATATAGGTACCGCTCCGGCGGGAAGGTAAACGGCGTTTCCGTGCGCTGCTCTGGTTCGCCAGAAGCGGCTTAGTAATGCTGGCCACATGACCCAGAAGCTGTACGCCGGCTCCCTTGGCCAATAAAGCGAGATGAGCGCCGCAACCCCAGAATCAGTCACAACTGGACCTAATGGTCAGGGGTCCTTTACTTTACCACTTTAGCTAATGGGGCCTCCCACTGCTGCCACGCCGCTGGAGCACGATTTCTGTTCTCATCCTGAAGCAAAGTTCTTAACCTGAGGTACTATTTCTGGGTTAACGGAGTCTGTAACCTGAAGCGTATGTAACCCGAGTTACCACTGTAATAATATATTACTTATACTTTGCCCATCTGGCTGGGTTTCCCCAGTCACTCTGGGCGGCTTCCAACAGGAGAGTAAAAATACATTAAAATATCAGTCATTAAAAAAAACCTTCCCTAAACAGGGCTGCCTTCAGATGTCTTCTAGAAGAAGAGTTTGGATTTGATATCCCGCTTTATCACTACCCTAAGCAGTCTCAAAGCGGCTAACAATCTCCTTTCCCTTCATCCCTCACAACAAACACTCTGTGAGGTGAGTGAGGCTGAGAGACTTCAAAGAAGTGTGACAAGCCCAAGGTCACCCAGCAGCCGCACGTGGAGGAGCGGAGATGCAAACCCGGTTCCCCAGATTACGAGACTACCGCTCTTAACCACTACACCACACTGGCTCTCAATGTCAGATAGTTGTTTATTCCTTTGACATCTGATGGGAGGGCATTCCACAGGGTGGGAGCCACTACTGAGAAGGCCCTCTGCCTGGTTCCCTGTAACCTCACTTCTCGCGGTAAGGGAACCACCAGAAGACCCTTGGAGCTAGACCTCAGTGTCCACGCCGAACGATGGGGGTGGAGATGCTCCTTCAGAGCTGAGGCCGTTTAGCACCAAGGTCAGCACCAAGACTTTGAATTGTGCTTGGAAATGTACTTATAGTTTCAATGCTGTTTAAAAGGCAGTTGAATACTTGGATTGTCCAATTGGGGAAGGGTCGTAGCTCACGCAGCCTTGCATGTAGAAGATCCTAGAGCCTAATCCTGACATCTCTGGGGAGTCCTGGGAAAGAAGACCCCCCTGTCTTATATTGCAGAGAGCTGCTGTCAGTCAATGTGTCCGGGCTGAATGATGGGGGTGGAGACACTCCTTTTCGTATACAGGGCAAAAGCCATTTAGGGCTTTAAACGTCAGCACAAAGATCTCAAATTGTGCTTGGAAACCTACTGGAAGCCAGTGTAGGTCCTTTATCAGTCCGCATCTCTGCTGGAGCAACATCCTAGCCTGCTTCTCTTGGGTGCCTCCATCCAGCCACTCTTTTCCTTTCTCCACTTGGATCTGTCCATGCTAATTTTCTTAATTTTCCTTGCCTGCAGTCTCAGCCCGTTTTCCTGGGTCTTGCTATGGTCTCTCTCTCTCTCTCTCTCTCTCTCTCTCTCTCTCTCTTTATTGAGGTCCAAAGACCCATAGAACAATTTACTTTTACAAATTATCTAAAAAGACAACAAAATGAATTGGACTCCCTGGCAGGTTTTGAATAAACATGCACAAATTTATTGGTTGACAACATGGCGGATAGATATGTAAGGATATGTACAATTTTATAATATGCAGAGGAAATGTGTGAAGAGAAATCAGGGAGAGGAGCCGAGGGAACTCCTTGGTGGGGGGGGCGGCGGGAAAAGGGGGGAAATAATGTATGTGGTTATATGGTTTGATAATTTGTTATGTAGAAATTGATTGATAATTATTTTTTTTAAAGACCCATAGAACAATTTCAGAACAAAATACAGTTAAGACAGCCAACCATGAAAGAGAGAGAAACCGAGGCGGTCCTTTTGCTTTGTCTCACGCTTGATGGTCTTGGTTTCTTTTGACTTCCGAAAGAAACTTTGCCACGGCCAGTGTAATATCACTAGACCTGTCATCCAAAAGATATTTAATATGGGAGGCTTCAGACTTTCCTGGCAGATTTGCCAGTAGGGGTTTGATCACTTGGTCCCTTGCTTGCTCATACTGCCCACAATGCAGTAAGATATGCTTCATATAATCGACGTCCTAAGAACATAAATGTAAAGGGACCCCTGACCTTTAGGTCCAGTTGAGGATGACTCTGGGGTTGCGGCGCTCATCTCGCTTTATTGGCCGAGGGAGCCGGCGTACAGCTTCCGGGTCACGTGGCCAGCATGACTAAGCTGCTTCTACCGAACCAGAGAAGCGCACGGAAACACTGTTTACCTTCCCACCAGAGTGGTGCCTATTTATCTACTTGCACTTTGATGTGCTTTCGAACTGCTAGGTTGGCAGGAGCTGGGACCGAGCAACGGGAGCTCACCCAGTCGCAGGGATTCGAACCGCTGACCTTCTGATCGGCAAGCCCTAGACTCTGTGGTTTAGACCACAGTGCCACCCACGTCCCTAAGAACATAAACAAAGCCTATTCTGATAAGGGATGCCTCTCAGTCTACCATTTAGCACTTCCGAAGGAAATACATTTAGTCTGGCTTTGGTAAATAAACACCAATAGGTTGGTACAGACAGGTTACATGATATGAGGATATCTGAAAGTCGTACCCATATTGGATTCCTGCTGCTACCAGGCCACAGATTACATGGGATCGAGATCGCAGGTCGCTATGTGAGATGTCCCAAAGCCTTTGCCTCAGAGATTCAAGGGCTGTATCATAGCCCAGATGATACAAGAGGAATTGTGGCAGTCCAATCGAGGTGGCTTTTCTGGCCATAGTTTTCAGCCATGGGCTGATAAACTCCTTGTTGGTTAAATGTAGGAATAATCCCTTCCCCAGGCCAAATACTGAAATCTTGAGCCATTATCTCAGGGCAGCCCACCATGTTTGGTGGAGAGTGGGCATTCACCTATTTCCAAAAATAGAATTGAATTTGTGACACAGTTTGGGACCTGTAATAGGGACCGAAAAAACTTTCGCTAGAACCCATCTAACTTAGGAAATGAACCGTTGTACCAGACGTTTGAAGTGTAGAGAAGTTGGGAAACCGATTTTGCATTAAAGACCCTTATGGCTGATGGAACATACTGACCTCCCCTTGTAAAAAAGAACAGGGCTGTGGTAAAGGATGCCTGAGATATAGCAGATAAAGTTCCCTGAAAATTAAAGAAAGGAAATTGAAAAATAAGAGTGGGAGGGAATTCTGAATAAATATTCTTTTTTCAAAAAGAATGCCAGGGGTCTTGTTGAGGGACAATGGACCATAGGAGGGGATCTGCTAACCAGCCTGGCAAACCCAATGCAAAGAAGGATGTGGGGATGTCCTGTTGAGTCGTGATCAGGGCTTGTGAGACTTCCTGCTGCTCAAACCACTGTTAAGTCTGCTTTGATGTGCTGAAGCCAGGTTGCTACAGCCAAAGTGAGGGAATTCATTCCATTGTTAGAGCCTTCCATGATTTTAATTGGTTGGTGCTCAGGCTCAAACTGCTTTAATTCCGTGAGCCTCCTGGAATGCCTTTCTGCATAAAGACAAGGGTCTGAAAGCACATGCTCAACTCTATCAAGTAAACGGCCTTGTCCCAGTATACCTGAAGGAGCATCTCCACCCCCATCGTTCTGCCCGGACACTGAGGTCCAGCGCCGAGGGCCTTCTGGCAGTTCCCTCATTGTGAGAAGCAAAGCTACAAGGAACCAGGCAGAGGGCCTTCTCGGTAGTGGCGCCTGCCCTGTGGAACGCCCTCCCATCAGATGTCAAAGAGATAAACATCTACCTGACATTCAGAAGACATCTTAAGGCAGCCCTGTACAGGGAAGTTTTTAATGTGTGACATCTTAGTGTATTTTTGGTCTTTGTGGAAGCCGCCCAGAATGCCTGGGAAAACCCAGCCAGTTGGGCGGAGTACAAATAAATTATTATTATTATTATTATTATTATTATTATTATTATTATTATTATTATTTAATGTTGGTCCAGCAAAAATATACAGCTTTGTCGTCTTCTTTCTTACTTCATGGATGGGGATGCTGCCGGCATTTCTGCCCAGGTGGGATGCTGCAAACGCACTCACTTTTCACGCACAGGCCTCAAGGATCCATTCAAAGTAAAACAAGAAACACACCCTGTATTTTGACTGGGTGGAAGGCAGTTCTGCACCTAGAAATTTGCTAAGAAAATGAGCTAAGTGCACACTGGATTGCAGGGTAGAGCCCTGGATGGGCAGAAATGGTGTTTTTCTATTTGTTAAGTACAGTCATACCTGGAAGGTAGCTTCAGGATGAGTAGTTTCGGGTTGCGGTCCGCGGCGACCCGGAAGTAACGGAGCGTGTTACTTCAGGGTTTCGCGGCTCGCGCATGCGCAGACGCTCAAAATGGTGGGTTTGAAACGTGCCATATCTCAGCTGAGCTTTCAAATTCCAGATGAGAAACCACCAATGAGCACACTCACTTAGACCATGTCAGACAGCTGCATGTCCCCATTCTGACAGCTCCTTCTGGCCAATTTGTAAAAGCCCATTCGGGTAGCCATCGAGCTGTGGTATGAAATTGCAGCGGGGAGGATGGAAAGGTGTGAAGTTGCAGGCTCTCCGCTCTAACAAGTTTTGGAGAGCTTTCTGGTCATTACCACCTGCCTCTTCTGCTTGTCATATTCATGCTGCCACAGCCAGTGACTTTGAAACACAAACCTGAGAGAACAAGAAGCCTCTGATTGCGTCCGGGCCGCATAACAGAAATGCCAAGCAATAGTGAAAACATAGAACTTTGCCGAATGCCTCCATGAGTTAACTCTGAGGATCAAACCATGCACAAAAGGTAGAATTCTTTTTTCAAGACTTGTTGAGAGTGGAATTTCTTGGCAGATGGGAGGATTTATCTTGTCAGGCTACAAAGCAAAACAAAAATATCAATATTTTCCTCTGTCACTGTGGCTACGTGTTCAAAAAGCCCAGGGAAATCGCAGATCACACTAGCAGGTTTCACCAAGCGGATGATGGCAACTTAGCAAGGTTGATTTATTGGGACCAGTCAGCATATTGACTCCTATAAACGGGTGTGATACAGTCCAGTTGGCTGCCTGTTAATTGCTTGTCAACACCTTTGGACAATGAAAGAGAAGACCCTAACACACAAAAGAAAAGGTGTGAGATATTGGCCTCCTTAAAGAAAAAAAAGAAAACGAGGGCCTTTGGGTGAAAGTCACACGGAGGACTGCATGTGATGATAACTGGTGCTTGATAGCTACTGGTTTGCCTTGGTCTGGGGTCAATATGGCTCAACAAAGACAGGGAGCGAGAAAATATGGGTTAGAAATGAATTTGCTAGGTGGATCAGAGCCTGGAAAAAACTTTGCTTGTGGCAAAAAGGGAATGATGTGCCTAATTTGCTGTGAACACAAATAGCAATCTGATATTGCAATGCCCATTGTGACGGACTGGGTGTCCAAAACCATAGTGCAAAGAGGAGGCAGAGGCATATCTAGCGGATGGTGAAACCAGTCCCCAGAGGGGTGGAAAAATCACCCCATAAATCCGTCTCTACTTATCTGTGTAAGGTCTTGAGTTCAGACAAGAGCTCGGACCTAAGCTGTAGGAGAAATGGCAAGGCGGTATGAAGGGGGAGACTATGGAGTACGTGGCATATATGTTTGTGTGTCGTGCCACTGCTGTCATGGCGAGATCAAACACGGGAGAAGCTTCCTGTCTTTCTCACACTGCGGCACAAAGTGTGTTTTTTCTGGTGAGGGTGGGGGGTTGCCAATACAGTTCCTAGCCAAGGCTGGATTGGACCCCAGGTTTGCATCTGAAAAGAGAAGGCTAGATTCTGGCACTGAAAGCTACTGTTGACAATGGTAGGCTATGGGTCTTTCTGCAGCCAAACAGGAATGCTCCTTTTTTCACTGCATCTCTGTGACGCAAGCCTTATGTTATCAGCATCAGCAGTACATTTAGGTAATTTTAGATTCTGCCTCAACAGGAACAAGGAACTGAATCCAAGCAGGCAGACCAGATCCTTATCTCCCCTTCCTTATTCCATAGAAATGGTACACTGGGTAAGTACCCAGAAGCCTTGGAATCCTCTCACCCACAGTAAACAAGTGACCTGGCATTGCTTATTTTTGTCTCAAATTTGTTTGTTTCTAGTACAGTGGTACCTTGGTTCTTGAACTCAATCCATTCTGGAAGTCCGTTCGACTTCCAAAACATTCACAAGCCAAGGCGCAGCTTCTGATTGGCTGATTGGCCCCGGAAACAATGGCGACAGTCAAAACAGACATTCACCTTCCAAAAAACGTTCACAAACCGGAACACTAACTTCTGACTTTGCGATGTTCGGGAGCCAAGCCGTTTGGGAACCAAGGTACCACTGTACTGCCACTGTTAGAAGGTGCAAAATGCAAATAAAAAAGCCCCATTAAACTGTAAACCATGGCGAAGTGCCAATTGCACTTAACATAATTGCATGCAGTGAGCATCTCGAACACAAATTGTGGATTTCCCCCCACCATGCAGCATCATGGAATGGCAGTGATAGGGGTTTTAAACACCATCTTCAACTCCTCGAAAGATTCCATCAACACTGTCTCTGAAAAATTTGTATGCACCACTAGGGAAGACAGGCAAACTAATGTCAGCGCACTGGAAGGAACAAAGATCATGAGCATCGAAACAAGGATTCTTCAACATCAACTTCAATGGACTGGTCATGTGGTTCAGATGCCTGATTATCGTCTTCCAAAGCAACTTAACTCAAAAAATGGAAAGTGTAATGCTGGTGGTCAACAAAAGAGGTTTAAAGAATCAAGGCAAATCTGAAAAAAGGAAGTATAAACACTGGCAACTGGGAAACACTGGCCTGCAATTGGAGAACAGCCTTTTCCAAAGGTGTCATGGGCTCTGAAGAAGCACGAACTCAAGACAAAAGGAGAAATGAGATAAGAGGAAGGCACATTTGGCAAACCCCCTCCGTGATCAACTCCTGCCCAGAAACTACGTCCCCACTATGGAAGGATGTGCGGATCCAGAATTGGCCTCCAGTGTCACTTAGGGTCTCACGGTTAAGACCACATTCATGGAACACAATCTTACTTGGTTATGAGTGGTTGTGAAAGAAGAACGGTTTTTTGTTGTTGTTTCTGCTTTTTAGAAATGGCATTTAACTGTGTGACAGGTTATTAAAAACACTTATTTTTAATATTTGAATAAAGTGCCTACCTGCGGAAGTCCTGCTAGTGGCACAGAAGGATAATGGTGAGCCAGTGGTGTTTGTGGAGGAATAATGAAAGGTAATGCTTGGCTTTTGTCCTTTGTCCATGGAGTTTTCTTGGCAGGGATACTGGAGTGGCTTGCCGGTTCCTGCTCCAGGTGGATCACGTTTGGTCAAAACTCTCCACTATGACCTGTCCATCTTGGGTGGCCCTGCACGGCATAGCTCATAGCTTCTCCGAGTTATTCAAGCCCCTACACCATGGCAAGGCAGTGATCCATGAAGGGAACTTTCCAGTAGTGATGTATGGAAGTGAGAGCTGGACCATAAAGAAGGCTGATCGCCGAAGAATTGATGCTTTTGAATTATGGTGCTGGAGGAGACTCTTGAAAGTCCCATGGACTGCAAGAAGATCAAACCTATCCATTCTGAAGGAAATCAGCCCTGAGTGCTCACTGGAAGGACAGATCGTGAAGCTGAGGCTCCAATACTTTGGCCACCTCATAAGAAGACTCCCTGGAAAAGACCCTGATGTTGGGAAAGATGGAAGGCACAAGGAGAAGGGGACGACCGAGGATGAGATGGTTGGACAGTGTTCTCAAAGCTACAAACATGAGTCTGACTAAACTGCAGGAGGCAGTGGAAGACAGGAGTGCCTGGCGTGTTCTGGTCCATGGGGTCACGAAGAGTCGGACATGACTAAACGACTAAACAACAACAACAAATGCTTGGCTTACTAAACTTGTGATGAAAATGTGAGCTGGAAAAAGAAGCCATCTTACTGCATCTAGGAGATACACACACACACACACACACACACACACACAAACCCACCCTCTTCAAAAATGAACTATTTGATCTGGATTCAGGCACAGTCTCTATGGAAACCCTGCAAGGCCATTTCTGAATAACAACATTTCTGGATGAGAGAGATGAACTTTGTAGCACCAGCTGAAAGAGGGAAGGAAGAGTAGAAGATGAGACAGAGGATGGAAAAAGATATGTGTTCAAACTGTAAGTTAACCTGCTGCAGTAACAAAGAAATATGAAAGGCACAGATATATTCACCTTCATAAGGGCAGTTAAAAGCAGATTGTAGCACATGGAATTGGATGTCTCTCATCTCCTATAGCATCCGCTGGCCCAACTGTACTATATTTATCTGTGAGAATTTTACGACCCTGCACTACAGTCCAAAAAAAATTGCTCCCAGACCACCTTCCAAACCGCCCACCATCTAAAGAGACACAACACAAAAGGAAAATGAACCGGGAGGGAGAAGGAAATAAGCAAGCATGGGAGCATGTTCTTAGCTACAAGTTGTTCTTAAGACTGACTCACTGAGATGGAAATGTTTGAAGGGGTGAGGCAGTTCGATTGTGCCAGATTCTGCACCCTGAATCTCTCAAACGATATGCGAATGGTGGGGTCTACAGTTCCCAGGTGTCTTCGGAATGGCTGTATACCAGCTAAAGCATAATGAAACTAATATAATAACGTATATTTACCACCAAGTTTAAAGCACCTGATGCTTGATTTTTATTTTTATTTTATTTTTTGTGATGTGGCATCCAGCAATACAGTAGTAGTGCCTGATAGATTGGAAGCAAGGATTGGCATCTCAGCAGTCAAGAGTAGCTTTTGCCTTGCTAAAATGTGTTCTCAAACTCTGATACCGGCTCCCTCTTGTCTCTGTGGAAGGTAGAGAGAAGTGTGTGTTTGTGTGTGTGTGTACGTGTGTACAAAGGTGAAATTTCAATTAGGTGCTCCACCCTCTCTGATAAGAATTTCTCAGCCACTTCAGTAAATAACTTTTCCTAGCATTATCAGAGGACAATTAGTTTAAATCTGCAGCACAGATATGCCCTCATGTGCTACTCTCCTTCAACGGTGGAGAGAACAGCCTTTATTGGCTCCCAGTACGTTTCCGAGCACAGTTCAAAGTGTTGAAGCTGATCTTTAAAGCCCTAAATGGCCTCAAGTGCTGGCTAAAATGTACAAGATATTACTAGAGTGGCACACAAAGGATGAAGAGATAAAATCGGTTATGATTGACTGGGCCAAAGATTTTGGATATAATATACAAATGGAGGATTGGGAAAAATTATGGAAAGAAGGTTTAAGATTCACTGCATGTACAACAATAAAAGAAAATGTGATGAAAATGATGTATCGATGGTATGTAACACCAGTGAAGTTAGCAAGGATGTATAAAGGATGTAACAAATGTTAGAAATGTAAAGAAAAGGAGGGTACATTCTATCATATGTGGTGGGAGTGTAAGAAAGTAAAAAGCTTTTGGGAAATGATATATAATGAATTGAAAAAAATGTTTAAGTACACTTTTGTTAAGAAACCAGAAGCGTTTTTACTTGGTATTACAGGGAATGGGATTAATAAGAAAGAAAAGAAGTTATTTTTATATGCAGTGACGGCAGCAAGAATACTGATGGCTCAGAAATGGAAGCAAGAGGAGTTGCATACACTAGATGAATGGAGAATGAAGATGACGGACTATGCAGAACTTGATAGACTGACTGGAAGGATCCGAAATCGACGAGATCAGAGATTTATAGAAGATTAGGAAAAGTTTACAGAATATATGCATAAATTAAGTGATAATCAAATAACGTTTGTAAGCTTTAATGAATCTCTGTAAGAAGAAATGTTAGAATATGAGTAAAACTAAGAAATAATTTATAAAAATAATTGAAGAAAGGTTTTAGAAATGTGTAAAAAATTAAGAAGGGAAGGAGTATCAGGCAAGTTGAGGGAAGTCAAAAAGAGAATGGATATAAAAAAGATGTATGATTTGTATAAATTTTGTATTGGAAAAATTGAATAAAAATAATTTATTAAAAAAAATAAAGCTCTAAACGGCCTCAGCCCAGTATACCTGAAGGAGCGTCTCCACCCCCATCGTTCTGCCGGACACTGAGGTCCAGCGCCGAGGGCCTTCTGGCGGTTCCCTCACTGCGAGAAGCCAAGTTACAGTGAACCAGGCAGAGGGCCTTCTCGGTAGTGGCACCCGCCCTGTGGAACATCCTCCCATCAGATGTCAAAGAGAAAAACAACTACCAGACTTTTAGAAGACATCTGAAGGCAGCTCTCTTTAGAGAAGCTTTTCATGTTTAACAGACTACTGTATTTTAATACAGTGGTACCTCAGGTTACATACGCTTCAGGTAACAGACTTCGCTGGCCCAGAAATAGTACCTCGGGTTAAGAACTTTGCTTCAGGATGAGAACAGAAATTGCAGCAGGAGGCCCCATTAGCTAAAGTAGTGCTTCAGGTTAAGAACAGTTTCAGGTTAAGAACGGACCTCCGGAATGAATTAAGTACGTAACCTGAGGTACCACTGTACTTTGTTGGAAGCTGCCTAGAGTGGCTGGGGAAACCCAGCCAGATGGGCAGGGTATAAATATATTATTATTATTATTATTGAAAGCCAAGTCATGAAGTTCTGTGTGAGAGGCAGTGTGGCCTAGCGGTTAGAGTGTCAGACTAGGCCCTAGATCCCCACTGGCCCAGGAAGCTCCCTGGGTGCTGCCTCTCAGCCTAACCTACCTCACAGGGCTGTTGTGAGGATAGAAAAAGGAGGGGGAACCCAGAAGGAAATAAGCCAAGCGAGCATAATCTGCCATGTTTGGTTAACATTTCAGTGTGGATCTTAAATATACATATTTGCTGTCTGGGTGCCAAGCCTTTCTGCAAACTCTGCTGTGTAAATCATTAATCAAGCAGAGGTGGAATTCCCCCAAACTGACCTTTGGAACTGTTCTCAGCTTGCCTATTCCATCTTGCAAACAGAAAGTAAAATAAAGGGTAACCGGAGTATTTTTCTTTTTTTACTTCCTTTTGCAGCACACACACACACACACAAACGAACGGATTGGTAGTGAACGGATTTTGGTTTTAGCCTAAAATACCCCCTCTTCCATCTCTGTTATGCTCTCCGTACAGGGTTCAGTCAAGTTTTGCAAAGCCAAAAGAAGATGAGATCACGCCCTGCCTCTGCGGAGAAGGTGTCTTGACAAGCGTTTGTCTGAGGGGAGTGCGAGAAATTGCAGATTTAAGAAAACCAGGTGAGTCATGAAGAGAACTGCATCTGGAGGGCTGGAGGTCCCTTTTGGGTTCCCCGTCATAGTCTGTGTGTTCAAGGTGGATATGAACCACCTCCCTCCTCCCCCTAGATATTTACAAGATTAAATGGGGGAGAAGGCATAAATTACGTTTTATCAGTAGAGGACAAGCAACCATCAACACGAAGGGCACTTACCATAGAATCCGGCGTATAAGATGACTTTTTAACCCTGGAACAGAGGTTAAAAAGTCGGGGGTCGTCTTATACGCCGGGTATTGGCGGCGCGGAGCGGAGCCCACCCCTCGCTGCTGCTGCAGCGGCTCTGAAGCAGCAGCAGAGGCGGTGGGCAGCTGCCAATTTGGGGGGTCGTCTAATACGCCCATTAAAGGGACGCAGGTGGGGCTGTAGGTTAAACCACAGAGCCTAGGACTTGCCAATCAGAAGGTCGGCCGTTCGAATCCCCGTGATGGGGTGAGCTCCCGTTGCTCGGTCCCTGCTCCTGCCAACCTAGCAGTTCGAAAGCACATCAAAGTGCAAGTAGATAAATAGGTACCGCTCCTGCAGGAAGGTAAATGGTGTTTCTGTGCGCTGCTCTGGTTCGCCAGAAGTGGCTTAGTCATGCTGGCCACATGACCCGGAAGCTGTACGCCGGCTCCCTCGGCCAATAAAGCGAGATGAGCGCCACAACCCCAGAGTCGGCCACAACTGCACCTAATGGTCAGGGGAATATGCCCAGTCACCTACTACACAGGAATCTACGGTAAATATTTGGTCTGTTTTAAATGAATTGTTAATAGTGCTATGTAGTAAGTGTTATGTAGTAATCTGTGCCAGCCCTGCTGTTAGGCACCGTGATACAACTGCCTCGGGTGGCAGATGGTGGTGGGCAGCAACAGCTACACCTGATCTGTTCCTCTTGAGCTCTTCCAGCCTCTCTTCAGACAGCAAGATTTCTTGGGCCGTTTCAGCAATGTTGTCATTTTTGATATGGCCGTTGTTTTGGGACTGTTTATATTCTCTGTACCACTTTGAACCCGAGTGCATTTGTGGGAAGTGTGGTTTGTTAAGTATGCTGGGAATTGTAGTTCTTTGTGGGATAAACCACAGTTCCCGGGATTCTTTGGAGGAGGGGGGAGGTTTAAAAGTACTGCAGCAGAAGTCTGTGACTGCAACCAAAGGGGTTTGTATGCAAACCTACTATATAGATCCCATTTTTATGGTTTATAATAGCCACATGGAGTTAGCGCAAATGCAATGCTCTCTATCCCTTTACACAGTGCTATTTTTATAGAAAAAGAGGTGCCGGAACTCACCATGAACACCTCCTTTGTTCTATTAGAATGGCAACAATGGCACCCACGGGAAAGGTACCAGAACTGAGTTCCGCTGAGTTCCAGCTGGAAAAATGTCCTGCCTTTACACTGATTAAAGGTCTGGGAGTCAGCCGTTGGATTATGGCGTCCTCTAATCCTTCCAGCCTCCCACTTCCGCACACAAACTCTCCATGCTGGGCTTTGCTATGGTTGTGTATCCCATGGGCGTGGAAAACAAGAGCTCATGCTAGCTTTAAATGGAAGGTAAAATAAAATAAAAGCACAGGGATTTGTGTTTATGCCGTACATATTTAGAACATGGGCTCACTTGGTGCACAATGGTCCTCATTCTGCCTGGAGAGAATAAAAGCACCTGATGGATAATCACACGTGGTCTAGATTAGAACATGGGGAGAAGGGATAGCAACATAGGAAACTGCTCATACTGAGCCAGAGCATTGGTCCATCTAGCTCAAGACTGTGCACACTGACTGGCAGCAGCTCTCCAGGCTTCCAGGCCTTACCTGGAAATTTCAAAAATGCAAGCTTTCCCCACACAAAGCATATAATGCTTGACAGCTAGGGTGTGTGTGTCTTTTTCTGTGTGTGATGGGCTCTCCTACCTTCCCCAAACACTACTCCTATTAAATTGGGAATAGAAACTGAAGTGTAGGTGGGTTCCCACAAGGCAAGACACAGTGCTAACATCAAGAACCTTTACTGAACTAACAGAACTGGACAACAGGGGCAAAGCAACTGCTTCTATGCATTTCTGAAGCCGTGGGCCACACCCACTCCCAACGTGATTGGCTGTCTAAACTTCCAAGCTGCGAATCGCAACTCAAGAGTTTAAGGGACAATGGTAGAGGCCCAAATCTTGAAATGTTCTGTGATTGGCTATCATGTATCTAATCAGAACACAGGGGCTCAGAATCCTTAGTCCAGTCTCAAGACAAACACAGAGCACTGAATGCATAACAGAAACCATCTTGGTCCACTCTGCTGTTTCTTCCACCCCCATAGTTACTCAAATCCCTTTCTTTCAACTGAAAGAAAGAGCTGTAATTTTCTCCTAGTGTCTTTCTCTCTATTTTGTAACTTGTATTGCTGTTTCCTTCGCTTGCTGTGGTTCCTGGGCTTTAGCAGCTATTTTGACCAGCAAAATTTGGTGGCAAAGCCCTCCCAGGCAACGACAAGGGGCAGCGATGGGTGGAAAGCTCAACCTGTGCTATTTCTGCCTGTCACACCACTCACTGAAAGGACGGGTCTAGTGTGGGAGGGGGCTGGGGAGCTGCCATCCTATGATGCCATAGAAGTCGGAAAAGTAGGGTGTCGGTAGGACAGCTAGATGCTGTCCTTTCGTTAAAAATAAATAAATCATTAGCTGTACTTTTTCTTCCCCGCTCCACCTCCTGAAATTCCTTCCGCAACGCATTATTAAAAGCACAGGAGCTTCATTTCCCCCTTTACACTTGGCCGGCCTACCGAACACGGCGTTACAAAAACGGATTGCACGTTTCAAAACCACATAGCAGTAACCATGGCAATTGACGTATTTCTGATTTCAGAAAACTTAAGCTATCGAGGGCCCCTTTTAACCGAGGCAGAGTGTGCAAATGAGGGTTCGCCTTACAGGTCAGAAACAAGTACTGAATCGACTCCAGAGATCAGGCCAATAAACGGCGCAGTGAAAAATCAATCCCTGGACTTACCTTGACCTGCTTGAGATCCTTGGAGGTTTTCCATCTTCAGCTTCACTCAACGGATTGACAGAGAGGAAGGGAGCCCTATTATAGTGTGGAGATTGAATGTCATCTTTTTAGTAGGTCAGGGACATGCCTGGATGTAGCAATGAACACATCTGGCCAGTGGCAGAGTAGCAAAATTCGAAGTGTGGGAGCTCATCATTATAGCCCTTATAACCAGACCTGCAAGGAGACAGTTGGGCTGATTCATTGTTGTTAGGGATGGGGGTTGGAAATTCAATTAAGTTGGCTCTTTAAATGCAAACCTGCCCAATTCGCATTTTTCAAAATGATGTGCCAGCAGCCAGGCTTCAAAATTTGCACTTCTCCAAATCTGGAAATGCACTTCTCCAGCCAAGTAATGTGTCAAAAAAATGCATGTATTAGGATAAAATGTGCAGAAATATGCAAGTATTTGTGAAAATCATAGAAAATTGCACTATATTAGGGGGAAACTGGTTTGCAAAAATGTGTGCATTGGGCGAAATCGCATACAAAAATTAGGTTTCTTAGGATAAATTCACACAAAAAATGCTGCTGAATTTTCACAGCAATATTTCAAAAAAGTGCAAATTGCCAAAGAAATGTGGAGAGCCGTAATTTAAGATTAGAAAAATGAGAACTTGAGAAAGCCCAAAGTGACAGATCTGACCATCCCTAGTTGCTGCAAAATGTCCAACAGCAACGGGAGGAAACTGTCAATGTGTTTTATGAATGATCTCAGACAGACAGGCTGGGATTTATGCATGCAGACTTTGTCCAGGGCTTTGAGAATGTCATGGTCTTAGCCTGGGACCAGACAATGTGGCTTATGGGTGGTGTGTGGGTAGGGCCAGAATAAGACCTTTAGGGTCCCTAAGCACTTAAAAGATTTGGGTGCCCCCATTAGGGCTGCTATATATTCAGAGTTTCCCAGACATAGCCTGGATTCGTCCATCAAAAACCCAGCTGCATGGCAGCCCATACTGGAAGTACAGGTTTTTTGGTGATTTTCCTAAAAAGAAAAGAGAAGCTCAACAACTTTGCCAAAAAAAAGCTTGTGTCCGGATTTTCACTTTTTGAAATATGGCAACCCTAGTCCCCATATTTATCTAATTCAATATATAAACTGTAAAATCATACACACACACACACACACACACCCCCGAAATGAAATGAAACCTACAGTAAGATGGGAAATAATGCTTATTTTTGTATTTATATTTTAGGGTGGAAATTCCCCTACTTTTTCTAATTGCAAAGCCTTTGATCAGGTCCTCAAAACTAATATTACATAACACATCTGCTTCTAGAGTTAGCAGAGATAAGGCATGCCTTGTTGTTCTGTTGGGATTTTTAATGTACTTCAGCGGAGAAAATGAATGCTCGGCTGAGCAATTTGTGACCATTAGTGTTAAAAATCCGGCAATGGAATGTTTCTGTGGTGCCCCCCCCCCCTTTTTCTTGATGCATGTTGTCAGAGCCACCCGAGGTCCCAGCTCACAAGAGACCAGAGTCCAGTCCAAGTTATATACAAAAGGTTTTATTGAAGAACATTGTTGTCGTTACATCCAAGCTCCGTGGCTCCGCATCTGTTACCCCTAGATGTTAGAAGTCCCCTCTGAGTCAGTCCCGCCCCTGCACCAGCTTAAGAGGCTTGTACTGCTCCACCTTTTCCTCTCCTTCCTTTTCCGCAGGGTCTTCCTGCCCCCCTGTGCTCCCTCCCTCCGGGACTCCCCCGAGGCTGAGTCTTCTGACGCCTGCTCCCCCCTCCTTCGTGCTTTGGGACCAGGCTCCTCCTCAGGGCTCTCCTCATTTCCGCGCGCCTCCACATTTGAACTTGGCGCGCGTACGTTGCCTCTGACCTTCCTTTCGACCGTTACGCTACTCTCGGTACTACACTCCTCCCCTTCCAGCAGGACGTTCTGCTCCGAACTCCTTCCCCTCTCTGCTTCCTGTTCTGCTCTTTCTGACACACTGGCAACTCCACCCCCTTCACTCCGTTCCGACGGAGAGGCCGGTCCCGATCTCCAACCCCCACTGGGGATTCCCTCTTCGTTCCCCTGCTTCTGACTGCTTCCCTCTCTACTGCCCCTTGGCCTGACCAGGGGGGCTCCCTTTTGGGAATCCTCGGATTCACTTGACGGACTCACTGACAACCTCGGGTCGTCGTCGTCCTCTTCCTCGTCGCCCTGGGACCCCTCCCCCTCGCTCTCTGTCCCTGAAACCCTGACACATGTGTTTATTTCACTTAATGGTTAATTCAATCCTGCGTATGGGTGCTTAAATAGCTTCTGGAATGAAAGGGGCAAGGTGGATGTGCAACAGCGGCCTCTGCAATTGGCTGGCAGTATGACTGTACAGTGGTACCTCGGATTAAGTACTTAATTCTTTCCGGAGGTCCGTACTTAACCTGAAACTGTTCTTAACCTGAAGCATCACTTTAGCTAATGGGGCCTCCTGCTGCCGCCGCACCACCATAGCACGATTTCTATTCTCATCCTGAAGCAAAGTTCTTAACCTGAAGCACTATTTCTGGGTTAGCGGAGTCTGTAACCTGAAGCGTATGTAACCTGAAGCATATGTAACCTGAGGTACCACTGTATATGCTTTATGGGGGGGGGATGTGAGATGTTTCAGCTTCTCCCCAGCCATCTTCTGCCCCTCATTGCCCCACCGTCTCTCATCCAGCCTCAGTCCTTGGAAACAATCGCCCAACCCAAACGTTTTCTCTGTGCTTGCAGAGGCCTCTTTGCATCTAATCTGGAGCTGTTTTTCACTCTAGCAGTCAGCTAGACACCACCCTCCAAACTGGTTTTTACAATTTTTATGGTCAGGCAATGATACTACAGTCAGACCTCGGGTTGAGTGTGCTACAGGTTGACCGCTTTCGGGTTGTGCTCCGCGGCAACCCGGAGGTAACGGAGCACGTTACTTCCGGGTTTCGCTGCTCACGCATGCACAGATGCTCAAAATGACGTCACGCGCATGCACAGAAGCGGCAAAACACAACCCATGCAGATGCACCATTGCATCTTACGTTCCATTCAGAATGTGAACGGGGCTCTGGAACAGATTCTGTTCGCATCCCGAGGTACCACTGTATTACATTGTGCTGGGCCCGGGGGTAACCCGTGGAACATGGTCAAGAACCAGTCCAGAATCCGAAGGTTCCACTGGGAGTCAGTCCAACAGGGCCAAGGCAGGACACAAGGCAGGAAACCAGGCAAGGACAGATACAGGATCTCAGGCAGGATCTAGCATACAGCGATGTTGCTCCCGCAACCTAGGGCAGGGTCCGACAGCCTTTTATCTTTGTTGGGGTAGCGGCTGGTCTTGATCCCCTGGCGACTCACCTCCCTGTCTCGCCCAAAGGCGAGCACTCCTCCTGCGAGTACTCAGGTCTCTCCTTCTCTCAGACCTGAGTCTCTGAAGCTCGGGAGGCGTCGGTGGGTGAGTAAACCCAGGAGCCGCCTCAGCCTCCCCTGACCAAACCAGTAGTGGAGCAGCTGTAAGTGATGGCCCAGCTGGAGGCAACGAGGTAATCCCTGCATCTAGAGCCAAGGCAGGCTCAGGCCCCTGACTCGGCCCAGCTGGTGCTTATTGTTGCAGGGGAACCTGTGCAGACTGGGACTCTTCAGGATCAGACCGCATACTTGGTTCAGATGATGCCTGAGGCAAAGGATCTGGTGCAGACTGAGTCTCCTCTGGTTCCGAGTCCGAGCCCGAGTCCCAGGCCATCACACCCATATGTAAAGCTGGCCTTACTGATAGTGGAGGTCTACTGCACATGTCAGCAATAGTTGTTTCCTGCCTTCCACTTCTGTAACATACTGATTAACTTTCCTGCTTTGTTTCCCTGCCCTGCCCCCCCCCCCGCCTCCCACAGTACAAAAAAAAGAGAAAGAGAGAGAAGTAAGGGTGACGAATGGGGAAATGGAGTTCCAGTGTCTCCAGAAAAAGCACAGAGAGTGAAATCGGCAGTTGTCTTCCCAAAGATTCTCCGCCCTTGAGTCAGCAAGGAGAAAACGAGCCCAAAAACTTCATCAGGGGTATCAGAGAAGTGCTGAGCTTCAGGGGAAACGCATCAAAATTGGCCAGAGAGAACCTGGCTGAAGCTAAAATGGATGGAGATAAAACAGAAATAAGCGGGAGGAATGGGAAACTGGAGGTGCCATCACAGCCGGAGTCTCCAGGGAAAAGTGCAGAGAGCGAAGGTGTACACTGTCCTCCCGAAGACTTTCCATCCTTGCATAAAAAAGGAGAAAACGAGTCAAAAAGCTTCATCAGGGGTATCAGAGAAACACTGAGCTCCAGGAAAAGAAAGTCTCAAAGTCTCAAAGAGAAATTAAGTGACACTAACACGGATGGGCAGAGAACAGAAACAAGAGAGACTGATGGGGAAATGGAGCCGACAGCAGAACCAAAGTCTCCTGCAAAACACACGGAAGAGGCATCAAAATCTGCCGAAGAGAAATCTACTGAAGTCAACGTGGGTGAAGATAAGGCAGAAATAAGGGAGGCGGACGGGGAAATGGAGCTGCCATCCGAGCCAAGATCTCTGGCAAAATATACGGAGGGGAGTGAACATGGCAAGCGCCTTCCCAAAGTAAAGGAGCCCCCAAACATCAATAAGATAATAAGAATGAGCTTGAGGAAAGGTAGATCAAAATCTCTCAAAGAGAAATCGGTTGAACCTAAACTGGATGAAACTAAAACAGAAATAAGGGAGAAGGAAAAGGAGGAGAAAATGAAACCTTCAGTGAACTACACAGAAGGAGAAGGTGACAATTTGTTGTTGTCAATTGTTTTGAATGTTGTTTTTAATGCTGTAACCTGCCTTGGGACCCTAGGGTGAAGGGTGTTCAATCAATCAATCAATCAATCAATCAATCAATCAATCAATCATTGTCTTCCCAAAGGTTATCCGCACCTGAATCATGAAGGAGAAGACGAGCCAAAGGAATTCAAACCAGTTCGGAGCTTGAGCCTGATGGGAAATGCATCAAAATGTGTCACAGAGCAATCGGCTGAAGAAGCAGACCCCTCCAGGTCCAGCAAGCGTTTTTCATTCTTAAAGAAAAAAAAGACCACCCTTCCGAAGGAGAGTAAGGAGCCTGAAGAAGAAGAAGACGACCATGTTCAGAACGAACCACTGTCTGGTAAGAAACTGAAGATACTGTTGCTTGATGTTGTTTTTCTGGGTTGTTCTGGATGGCAAGGCTTGAAAACAGGTGTATAGTTCTTTCAGCCTATCACAATACAGGGCATATTTACTATACCAAATCAAATATTGAAACTGAGTTGAGTGCTGGTGCCTTCCTTGTAAATTCGGTCAATGACATTTATCAGGTACCCCTACTGAACGAGACTCAATGGGTGTCCATCAGAAGCAGGGACTTTTGGGTGGTGGTGCCATCCTGACCACTGGCTGTGTTGTTTCACGGATCTCAGGGCCCTGTACCGTTCGGCCCCCTTTACTTTTTGTTCACATATCAATCTAGGGAGGATGGTTAGATCTGAAAGATACTGCTCTGAGAGCTCAGAGTCAGTTTTCTGGATGAGCAGGGAATTGAACCCAGGTGTCCCTCAGCTATTATAATTTGTGGGAACAACAATTAGGAGATTTGCTTTCTTGCTTATAAGTGCCTCTTGGACGCTGCTTTTGCTTGCTTTCAGTTTTGCGTGAGTCTCTTTTTATCTGCCGGAATGTGCTCAGTGCTTGTTTCAACTTTGCCTTGAAAGGAAAATTGGTAAATTAATTGGGGTCAGCCACTTTTTCGAAATCTAATCTTCAGTGCCTGCCAGAGCCCAAACTCTCTGTCTGTCAGCGGTATTTTGGTACAAGTTGTTACTAGCCAGCTGCCTTCGCTCACATCACACACAGAGGCACTAAGCAAATCATTTCTGTGCATGTGAACTACACAACCGCAAAGTGCAGAGCAAGTATTTAACTGGGCCATGATGGGAGCAGTCTCTCATTACACTGCACAGTTTTATCTATCTCCATCATGTCCTTTCTTAGTCATCTTTTTCTGAACACAAAAGCTTTCAGTACAGGGGTGAACAACCCCAGGCCTGGGGAACAAATCCAGCCCTCTGGCCTGCTCCATCTGTCCATGGGACTCTCCTCAGGCCACATACCCACTCCAGCCCTCCTTCGCACTCCCCTTAAGAGTTTCTGTCTCTCTGGAATGTGCTCTTGAACTCTGATAATTTCTAAATAGTACAGTCGCCTCCCTTGCGTCCTCATTGTGAGCTTTCCGTCTTGCTGTGACTGTCAGTTTGCATTTCTTAGTGCAGCAAGTATTGATCTTTCCTATTCTACTTAATTCAAGAGGGTTCTGGAAGCTTCTCTGTGTGAAAGAAACGAGCAGAAGGTTCATGATGTTTGGGTTATTCCTTCAGAGAAGCTGAATATACCGGTAGCTGACTTAAACTGTTATCTCTTCAGCCAAGGCCAGAAGGAGCCTGAGTTTCACATTTTGTGTTTCTATCTCTTTTCCATCTGGTGTGGTGTTCTGTATGTAGTGTTAAGGTTTAAACTTATTATAAGTTATTTTAAGTTTAAGTTAAGTCTGCCTTAACTGGATTTCTTATGGGCAGTGCCAATCCTGAATGTACTGGATTTGTGACCATTATGTTCATTTGCCTTCAGTAGCAGTAAAGCTCTGCTGGATGAAATATTAATTGCCTCTGGTCTATTTTTTGGGAATCCTGCAATGTGGTCACAGGTTCCCCACCACTGCCCCAGAGGAACTATTCCAAATTATTTCTGAAGAGGAAAACATGCAGTAGCTGTGGCTTGCTCTCACACTCCATTTCTCTCTTTAGTTATGCAGATAAATGAACTTATTAAAAACGGGCAACTTCTAGAATCCTTCAACAACATCAAGGGTTTAGAAAGGGAGCTTCTGACTGAAATAGATGCCAAGAAATATGAAGACAACCCCAAGGAATGCATTGTGAAGGCCAAGGACATTGACTTGCTCTACGACTTGGTTTCTAAGGCCATCCAGCGCATCGTGGAGGAAACCCTGGAGCTTCCCAGGGTGGATGCAAAGGCTTTAAACACTCTTGTGACTCTGATTGCAGAGGAAGAAAAAGCCCATGCTGGGGCTACAAGCATCGCTGCCCCATCCGAGGCTGTGTCCAACCTTGGGTTATCCAGGAACTGGAGGCAGCTTTGGGAAGACACTGTCAAGCGAAGTGTGGAAATCAGGATCTCCAAAGTGCCTGTGCCACTGAAGGAGGACAACACCTCTTGGCTGTCGATACACTTAGGATATCTCAAAGAAGTCGTAAGAACAGATTTGTTGACAATCAAACACTGGGTACACAAATGCTATCCACCAGACTACAGTGTGGGCGATGCATACCTGAAGGCTTTCCACAAAGCCCTTTCTGTGCATTTACAAAGCATCCTGGAAGAAAATGAGAGCCTGGGATGCAATCAATTCTATGCAGTACTCAACTGGGTCACTAATGTATACCGCAGGTAGGTTTCCCATTAATCACATGATGATTAGGAAAAGGTAAAGGACCCCTGGATGGTTAAGTCTCAAATATTGTTTGGTCCATGTCACAAGCTATAGGTGCTGCAGTGTTCAGTAAAAAAGGTAAAGGTAAAGGACCCCTGGACAGTTAAGTCCAGTCAAAGGCAGCTATGGGGGTTGTGGAGCTCATCTCGCTTTCAGACCGAATGAGCCAATGTTTATCCACAGACAGGTTTCCAGGTCATGTGGCCAGCATGACTATACAACTTCTGGCCCTACGAGACACCGTGACAGAAACCAGAGTGCACGGAAATGCTGTTTACCTTCCTGCCACAGCGGTACCTATTTATCTACTTGCACTGGCGTGCTTTTGAATTGCTAGGTTGGCAGGAGTTGGGACAGAGCAATGGGAGCTCACCCCATCGCGGGGATTCGAACCGCTGAGCTTCCGATCACCAAGCCCAAGAGGCTCAGTGGTTTAGACCACAGCGCCACCCATGTCCATGTGATTTCCATGTGATCAAGATGCAGCAGGATTGTACCGCTGACCCCTCCCACGTGCTTGTATGGATTCCTCCAGCCTCCCCTTCATATTTTTGTTACCCTGGAATCCAGTAATTACTAGGACACCATTGGAGGCTAGAGAGTCACTGGATAATGAAATGAACCTGGTTCCTGGCTCTAGGTCTGATGCTGGTAATCTGCTTTGTGCATCTCTACATTTTGTAAAGTTTAAAATTAAAAAAAAATACAAAACACTGTATGCTACAAAAAAGTGCACACGAAAAGCATGCAAAATTATTATTATTATTATTATTATTATTATTATTATATACTGCCCTTCCAAAGATCCCAGGATAGTTCACAACACAAAAAATACAAAATGAGAATACAGAATGCATAATAAAACAAAAACAAACCAATAACCCTTCTCCCCCAAAAACATTTTAAAAACCATAGATTTTTAAAACGTGTATGTTAGTAAAAATAACACACCAAAATGAATTAGATTAGGGACCAACCCAGCTGCTGCCCTCCTTTCCTTTAAAGTGATGGGAGAGAAAGACTTTGCCAAGACCAGTTAGGTATTTTCTGTAAGCCAGATTCTGTCCACAGGCTTCTGGACGAAGGTCCCAGATGTAGAAACATCATGGAATGCTGCTTTTGTTTTTGTAGTGAAAATCTCTTAGGATGCCCAGACCTTAAACCAGAAATAAAAACTGAAGCTCTGCCGGATTTGTTAACTCCAGAAGATTTAGACAAACTGAAGAGCAACTACGTTAACTCTGTCCAGGTAACATCTCAATTTCCTTGTATAAATCAAAGGAGAGGGTGGGGAAGTTTGCATCACTGATTGAATCCTTTGAAACTGAACACATGCTGCTTTTATTCCAGACTGTAGCGTTCAGTGCCCCAACTTCCTTTGGAATGAAGTGATCGCCTTAGAAAATGCATTCATGAATGGGATCCAAAGGCCCCTTAAACTTCCACAGGAGCAATGCATTATTTGTTGAATGGAAATTCCTTGTCTACTTCCTGGTTTACATATGGGGATGGGGGTGGGGGGAATTCGATTCAATTATCATTTAAAGGCAAACCTATCCAGTGCTCAGGTATGCGGGTGGCGCTGTGGGTTCAACCACAGAGCCTAGGGCTTGCCGATCAGAAGGTCAGCGGTTTGAATCCCCGCAACGGGGTGAGCTCCCATTGTTCGGTCCCAGCTCCTGCCAACCTAGCTGTTCGAAAGCACGTCAAAGTGCAAGTAGATAAATAGGTACCACTCTGGTGGGAAGGTAAACGGCATTTCCATGCGCTGCTCTGATTTGCCAGAAGTGGCTTAGTCATGCTGGCCACATGACCCAGAAGCTGTACGCTGGCTCCTTCGGCCAATAAAGCGAGATGAGCACCGCAACTCCAGAGTTGGTCACGACTGGACCTAATGGTCAGGGGTCCCTTTACCTTTACCTTTAACAGACCCTAGGCCACAACAAAGGCATGCAGTAGGGCATAATCTCCAACATTTCTCCGATGAAAATAGGGATGCAAGGAGCATTGAGAAGTGAGTGTGAGCTCTTTTCATCAAAGCCCCATGACGGGTTCATTTAGTGTGCAGGTTTGACTAATGTACACATTCTTGGAAGCAATTTCTCCTAATATAATGAAACTTTTGTACGTGATTTTTACTTTATCCTAATAATATGTATTTTATACACATTACTTGCCTGGAGAACTGCATTGCTAAATTCGGCAAATTCTCAAAGATGGCTGTGTTTTGCGGTTCAACATATCGTTTGCAAAAGGGAAGATTTGAATGGTTTGTCTTTAAATGTGGACTGAATTGAATTCTCACCCACCCACCCATACTTAGCAGTGGGCCACACTGTTTTGCAAGGCAGTTTGTCTGCCCTTGCTGATTTTTCTCAAGCAGCAGAACTTGACTAGCTTCCAAAGCATCTTTTGGACCCATTTTGAAAACTACCGTATTTTTCGCCCCATAGGACGCACCGGCCCATAGGACGCACCAAGTTTTTTTGGGGGGAAATAAAGGGGAAAAATTATTTTCCCCCAGGTGCTTGTGGGGCCGGCAGCGGGGAGAAGCGCTCTTCTCCCCACTGCCCGCCTGCAGACCAGGTCCGGGGACAGCGGGAAGACGCGCTGCGCCTCCCCGCTGACCCCAGAGCTTGCGGGGCTGGCGAGGGGAGAAGCACGCGTCTCCCCGCCGTCCGCCTCCCCGCTGTCCCCCGACCTTGTAGGGCTGGCGCTGCGGCTCTCCTGAAGCCTGGAGAGCGAGAGGGGTCGGTGCGCACCGACCCCTCTCGCTCTCCAGGCTTCAGCGAAAGCCTGCATTCGCCCCATAGGACACACACACATTTCCCCTTCATTTTTGGAGGGGGGAAAGTGCGTCCTATAGGGTGAAAAATGCGGTATTTTGCTGGAGAGCTACAGGGAACTGGGATGCGTATGCATGAAAGAAGTGTCTGCATATATGATTATGTTGAGCTGTGTTGTTCCCCTTTATCTAAATATTTAGCAGGAAACCAAGAACTGCTTGGAGAATATTTTGATGCTGGAGACCAAGGAAAAGTGGAAAGGACAGCCAGATGAGCGAAAAAACCCATACGATTCGTTGCTGTCCTACGATATTCAAACGGTATTTGCTGAGGTTGTTCATAGCACATGCATGTTCTTTGATTCCAGGGAAATTGAAATATTACCTTCTGGTATGTAGGTGTCGCCTACTGTGCTAATTTATGTTAGTCACGTCCTCGGAGAATGTATTAGCAAAATGTAGTTTTATTACAATTTTTAACACTGCCACCCCTCGCTTACTAGCTACAAATTAAACCTGCTGTCAATTGTGTCACAGACATAATAGGCAAGTGATTTTTAGAGTCTTTTTAGAAGGAAGGAGGGAGTTCAGAGAACAGGGTTGTTACAAAAAAAATATTTGGTGGGGAGAAGCCACTTGCTACTAGGCCTGCGGCAGCCTCGAAAAAAGAGAAAGGAGGAGGGAGAAATTGGGGGTGAGGTGTGTGACCACAGCAGAATGACAACCTCCCACATTTAAAGAGAGAGAGAGAGAGAAATAAAAGCCCCTGCTAGATTTAGGGATTGGGAGATCAATGAAGCCAGGAGGAACTCATATTTTTGCAATTTGCAACGGGCTGAGTCATTTCAGTTAAATAAAATGCAAAAGAAATAATTGTTATGTACTGAAGTTCTCACCCTGGGCCAGCAGGGGGATACTGTAGATAGTTATGCAAATGAAGTATCGAAAAGTGACGTTCAGTGATCGGATAGTTTTAGAAAATGGCAACAGTTACAATTGTTCTGGAGCTCTATATAAGCAGGCTGACTAAGCCCCTCAGCTTAGATCTGTTCTGACATCTGAATAAAGAAGAGCTGTTTGAAGAATCGCTGTGTCTGCTATGTTCGCCCCCAACTTAACAATAATAAACCCATATTGGGAGAAAATAAAATTTAAGGTGAGGTGTTTTGGAGGCAGGGCTTTTTGTTCTGCTGTCATTACGAACGTTTCATGGGATTATTATATGTTTTCAATAATCAAAAAGTATATGGATTAGCAGAAGTGTTGGGAATTTTGTAAGGGGTTGCAGCAATTGCCTTTGTGTCCTGTTTGCTGGCTTCCATGAGGATCGGCTTTGATCACCTTACAGAAATAGGAAGTTGGATGCAGCGGACCTGCCATAAGGCACGTCTTATGATGTTAGTCTAACAGGCTTCCTCAGCCCTCCAGATGTTTTGAGACTACAATTCCCATCATCCCTGACCACTGGTCCTCCTAGCTAGGGATCATGGGAGGTGTAGGCCAAAAACATCTGGAGGGCCGAGGTTGAGGAAGCCTGATGTTAGTTAAGGCATGGCCATCCCTCAGAAATCAGAATAACACAGGCCTGCTGGTAGGGATGGAGCAGAAATGTGATTCCGTTTGCATTTAAAGGCAACCCTGCTTAATTCACACTAATGAGATCCTTCAGAAATTGCACTTCTCAAAAGCTACACCCCCCACACTTTTTCCCCTGACCATTTGCCTATGAAAAAACAATGAGGTGTTTTGTTGCCCCAGTCGGTTAAAATTCTGGCAAATAGATTTCCCTTGCCTCACCCAGGTCCTTCTTTTTCTTTGAAAAATGCAAGCTCTGGCATGTTCTGTGTCTGCCACAGCTGGAAAAAAACATCGAGGTGCCCATTGTACTCATCAAAGAAAGCCATTGCCTCTCTGCTTTTTGTTACATCCCTTGTCCCCTTTGGTCTAGCTCGCCAAACAACACAGAAAGGTAGCCGGCTGCATTTGCGAAAAAGTGGAAGACGCCGTTCTCAAAGGTATCGTGAAAGAAGTGGCAGAATTCCTACCACGGTAATGTCTGCTTGTTTCAAAGTACCAGTGTCTAAACTGGATCACGTTTTATGCTTAATGGTTCTAGCAAATAGGCATGATGGATCCAAATGAATCCAAATTCTGACTCTGACATCACCAGGAAAAGGACTTCAGACGGAAGAGCTGGAAAAGAAATCTGGGGCCTGTTTGGCCATCTCTTCAAATCACAATGTCCTCATCACCAACTAGTAGTCAAATTCATATTGCTTCTCTAAGCATGAAGGACCCATTTTAGCTGACCTGGCTAAACATGATTGATAAAACTATCATCCAATAACTCCCCTGACTTTTATTTTATTTTTGTATTTATTTTTTATTAAATTTTCTAAATTACATTTCAAAATATTCATTTAAACAACCTTAAACCAATGACTTCCCTTCTTCTCTTTCTGTGGTTCATTTTGCATAACATAAAGGTAAAGGTAAAGGTACCCCTGCCCGTACGGGCCAGTCTTGCCAGACTCTGGGGTTGGTGCGCCCATCTCGCTCAAGAGGCCAGGGGCCAGCGCTGTCCGGAGACACTTCCGGGTCACGTGGCCAGCGTGACAAAGCTGCATCTGGCGAGCCAGCGCAGCACACGGAAACGCCGTTTACCTTCCCGCCAGTAAGCGGTCCCTATTTATCTACTTGCACCCGGAGGTGCTTTCGAACTGCTAGGTTGGCAGGCGCTGGGACCGAGCAGCGGGAGCGCACCCCGCCGCGGGGATTCGAACCGCCGACCTTTCGATCGACAAGCCCTAGGCGCTGAGGCTTTTACCCACAGCGCCACACGCGTCCCCTGCATATTTTGCATACACTAAACCATTCAGTAGTCCATCAAAACTTATTTACACTGTTGGATTTATCTTAATGCTACCAGCGTTTTTAAATGAACCCAATTTTCACCCATATATTCAGTAAACATTTTCCAGTCTTCTTTATACGTGTGTTCTTCATGTTCTCTTATTCTATATGTTAAATCTGCAAGCTGCATATATTCCATCAGTTTAAGTTGCCATTCTTCTTTGGTTGGGACCTCACTTGTTTTTCATTTTGGGGCTAACAAAACATAAATAGGCTTTTTTAACAGTTGGGAATTATCCCCAATGAAAAGGACTCTGGTGTTTGTTTGTTTTTGAAAGGTACTTTTAAACAGTTTTTTTCTTCCAAATAATTATATATCATTTCCCAATCCTCTTTTACCAGTCCACCACATATGATAAAATGTACCTTAAACATCATTACATCTCCAGCACTTATGTGATTCGGACTTATACATTTTAGCAAATCTACTTGACATTAAATACCATCTGTAAATCATTTTCAAAGATGCTGTTCACATGCTGTGAACTTCAAATCACTCTCCCAAAGTTTTTCCCAGCTCCTCTGACTTTTAAAAAACCCACATTAGACAGTGGAGTTTGTTGTAAAGGAAGCCAAGCTGTGAATCCCACAGCCAGTAGGTTATTCCTTAACCCCATGGCTCTTTGACTAGACCAGTGTTTCCCAAACTTGGGTCTCCAGCTGTTTTGGGACTACAACTCCCACCATCCCTAGCCAGCAAGACCAGTGGTCAGGGATGATGGGAATTGTAGTCCAAAAACAGCTGGAGACCCAAAGTTTGGGAAACACTGGACTAGACAGACAGGATTTCTGCTAATCCTCAAATGCAGGATTCCTCTAACAGGAAAGGATGCTGAAGTCTGTGGTGTTTATGCTTGTTCTGTGTTTATCACTGGTTAGTGGCCATTTTTAATTAGCCACAATTTTATTACAGCTTTGGGAAAGCATTTTTGGACCAAGCGAAAGATCACCCCCAGTTTCTGATGTTCATGATGGCCTACCTTAACAGCTTCCAGGACTTGAGGTAAACCTGTTTTGTTTTTTTACTCACCCTGTGTTTGAAGAGGAGATGTTGGACCAGATCTTAGGATTTAGCACAGAAGGCAAATTGGTTGTGTCCTTTTGGACAACAGAACGTCCAGGGGTCGTTTTGCAAGGAAAATACAATTCCTCAGTCTCCGCACATTGTGCTGGGTGGAAGTACCAGTATCAGGGGAACTTATCCAACAAAGGTAAATTAAGGTGTGACACAAGTTCCCTATGCCCATTTTACTGACTTACAATTTCTTTTTAGAAAGCAGCCCTGCACAAAAATTACAAGTGCACCCCCAAACGGATGAACCTGCCCACTAAGAGGCCAGTAACCCCCTTTTCCATTCTGGTTATGGAGATAGGAAATTAGACACACACACACACACCGCTTTCATACCCTCCAACATTTATCCAATGAAAATAGGGGCATATTATTATTATTATTATTATTATTATTATTATTATTATTACACTACCCATCTGACTGGGTTGCCCCAGCCACCAACATACAGTATATAAAAACATAATAAAACACTAAACATTAAAAAAACTTCCCAATACAGGCATGCCTTCAGGTGTCTTCTAAAGGTTGAATACAGGGGTACCTCAGGTTAAGAACTTAATTCGTTCTAGAGGTCTGTTCTTAACCTGAGGTACCACTTTAGCTAATGGAGCCTGCCACTGCACTGCTGGAGCACGATTTCTGTTCTCATCCTGAAGCAAAGTTCTTAACCCGAGGTAATATTTCTGGGTTAGTGGAGTCTGTAACCTGAAGCGTATGTAACCTGAAGCGTATGTAACCCAAGGTACCACTGTAGTTAGTTACCGTATTTTCTTGGCTCAGGGGTCGTATAACTCCATAGCCTCCAACATCTCTCCAGTGAAAATAGGGATGTCCTAAGGAAAAGTGGGACATTTCCGGATCAAATCAGAAACTGGGACAGCTTCTGTAAATCCAGGACTGTCCCTTAAAAATGGGGACACTTGGAGGTGCATTCGCCCATAGTCACCATGGAAATCAATGCAATAAAAATTAACATGCAATCAGAAAGACAAGAGACAAAAACACGTTATCATCTTACAGCCATTCAAAATCTATTTAAACACAAAATATAAGTAAAGGCATTTTAAAAAATATATCAGCAGCCCATTTCACATTTATAGTATGTTTTTAGATTTTATTTTATGCACTAGCATTATTCTGCCTCTAGGTGGCAGGGCACCTCCAGTAATTAGCAAGACAGTAGAAGGGGCTGGAAATAAATTCAGCTTGTTACTGTCATTTTTTTATTTAATTGCCAAGCAGGCAATTAAAAGAAAAACAAGAAATTATTGTGTAAACGTAAATATGCATTTTTTTTGTTTTGAAGGATTAGTACACCCAGCAATGTGTGGGATACATTTTTTTCTCCAAACATGGTTAAAAAACAAACAAAAACAATGGCAATGACTAGGGATGAGCAAATCTGTCAGTGTTGATTGTACTTAGTTTATTGTTTTTCCCACCTTCAATTCACCACATTTCTGCACCAGTTGGCAATTTTAAAAAGAAGCTGCTCGTGAAAATTCATCTGCATTTTAGTGTACATTTCTCCTAGTATTGTTGTTGTTGTTTAGTCGTTTAGTCGTGTCCGACTTTTCGTGACCCCATGGACCAGAGCACGCCAGGCACTCCTGTCTTCCATTGCCTCCTGCAGTTTGGTCAAACTCATGCTGGTAGCTTCGAGAACACTGTCCAACCATCTCGTCCTCTGTTGTCCCCTTCTCCTTCTGCCCTCCATCTTTCCCAACATCAGGGTCTTTTCCAGGGAGTCTTCTCTTCTCATGAGGTGGCCAAAGTGCGGGAGCCTCAGCTTCAGGATCTGTCCTTCCAGCCAGCAATCAGGGCTGATTACCTTCAGAATGGATAGGTTTGATCTTCTTGCAGTCCATGGGACTCTCAAGAGTCTCCTCCAGCACCATAATTCAAAAGGATCAATTCTTCGATGATCAGCCTTCTTTATGGTCCAGCTTTCACTTCCATACATCACTACTGGGAAAACTATACAGACCTTTGTTGGCAAGATGAGATCTCTGCTTTTTAAGATGCTGTCTAGGTTTGTCATTGCTTTTCTCCCAAGAAGCAGGCGTCTTTTTATTTCATGGCTGCTGTTACCATCTGCAGTGATCATGGAGCCCAAGAAAGTAAAATCTCTCACTGCCTCCATTTCTTCCCCTTCTGTTTGCCAGGAGGTGATGGGACCAGTGGCCATGATCACACATTATCAACTAGTATACACATTACTGCAAACAATTTCCTCCAATATGTAGACATGTTTGTGCATACTTTTTGTTGTTGCTGCTGCTGTATGGCATTGCAAAATAATTCAATTAGTTAATTAAAATCCATTTTCATAAACATATTGCTTGACTTCCTCTAATCTCTTCCATCTGAATTTCCTCGTAATTAAATGTAGCAGTTTCCAATATCATTATTTCATAAAACAATATTACAGTCATATTCCAATTTCCTAACTTTTCTTATAGTACATTTTCTTATTTATATATTTAAATCTAATTTAATCCTAGGCCTAATTAGTTCTTTCAAGTGGATACATATCTTTAGTATTACAATATTTATTCAAATAGTCTTTAAATTTCTTCCAGTCTTCTTGGTATTCCTCTTCTTTCTGGTCTCGGATTCTCCCGGTGTTACACATCTTAACCACAGTACACCACCTTCTCAATCACTTTCTTGATTAGATTAGAGACAAATTGACGGACTGGTTTCAATATCACCAGATGAATGATATTTTTAACAAAGATAAAATAAAACATGGCTTTAATAAGAGTAAATCAAACATGGAATTAATATTAATAGAAGGAAAGGCCAAATTATTAACCAGGGTCTGCAATTATCTACAATTAAATACAGATGAGGAAATCAAAGTGGTAATGATGAAATGGGCAATAGATGTGGGTCACAACATCCAGTTTGAGGCATGGTCTAAACTCTGGAACAAGGGGATAAAATTTACGGCATGCACTGTATTAAAGGAAAACATCAGGAAGGTGATATATCGATGGTATCTCACCCCAACCAAGTTGGCAAAAATGTACAGGATTAGAAGTGAAAGATGCTGGAAATGTTTAGATAAGGAAGGTAGATTTTTACCACATGTGTAAAAAAACAAAGGTGTTTGGGGACAGTATATACAATGAACTTAGAAAAAAATGTTTAGAGATACTGTACCTTCCCTAAAAGGCCGGAGGCATTTATTTTAAGAATTGTTGGGGATGAGATACCAAATGAGATGCTTGTTACACATCTTAAGCACGGTACGCCCCCTTCTCAATCACTTTCTTTTTTTTATTAAATAATATTTATTGAGGTTTTGAAAGATTACAAAAATAAAGAAAAAAAGGAGAACAAAAAACCCCAAAAGAGTAAAAACAATTAGAAAAAAGACAAATCAACCCTTCCATAATTTATCTTTCATTTGCTGGTTTCCTTGACCTCCTCACACCTCCCCTTTTTGTATTCTAGTTCAATTAGCTATTTCAGCAAATCCTTTCCATCTTTGTTTTTATCCTAATAATTTATATTAATATAATGTAACTTTACATTCTCACCAATTAACAATCTATTTTTACTTAATCCTTTATAACATTTCTGCTAAAACCACGTAACTTCATTCCAACATCCTTCTAACATTCCTTAATTTTACAATGTTTCTGTAAATAAACTTTAAATTTCTTCCGATCTTCTTCCACCGACTCTTCTCCCTGGTCTCGGATTCTGCCAGTCATTTCCGCTTCTCAATCACTTTCTTGAATCCATCCACTGCTTGACGGACCCTAGAGCACAAATATCTCATGCAGCACCGGTTTTTCCTCCTTTCAGCCAGCAGGTGAACAGTGTCACCACCCTGGGATTCCCTGACGGATCCCACCCTGTGGCTGACGGCTTGGGGGGGGGGGAGAATTCCAGAAGCGTATCCATCACTTAGGAAGCAAAACAGAGACCCGCTCCTAAGCCAACTGGCAAAGGGGGATGCGGAGCAAGGCATTCTCATACCCTCCAACATTTCTCCCATGAAAATCAGGACGTCCCATTCCATAATAATCATTCTGCTATTTATAACCCCACACATCTTACTGGGTTGCCCCAGCCACTCTGGGCAGCTTCCAACATATCTAAAAACATAATAAAACATTACATTTTTCTTTTCAAAAAACAAAACCTTCCCTATACAGGATTGCCTTCAGATGGCAGGGGGGTCGGATCATTCTATACCCTCCAACATTTCTCCAATGAAAAGAGGGACATCCTAAGGAAAAGTGGGGCATTCCAGGATCAAATCAGAAACTAGGATGGCTTCTGTAAATCAGGGGCGTCCCTGGAAAATAGGGACACTTACAGTGTCGGTGTTATGTACTGAGTTGAATAGAATCATAGAGTTGGAAGAGACCACAAGGGCCATCGAGTCCAACCCCCTGCCAAGCAGGAAACACCATCAGAGCACTCCTGACATATGGTTGTCAAGCCTCTGCTTAAAGACCTCCAAAGAAGGAGACTCCACCAAATTCCACTGGCAGCAAATTCCACTGTCGAACAGCTCTTACTGTCAGGAAGTTCTTCCTAATGTTTAGGTGGAATCTTCTTTCTTGTAGTTTGGATCCATTGCTCCGTGTCCGCTTCTCTGGAGCAGCAGAAAACAACCTTTCTCCCTCCTCTATGTGACATCCTTTTATATATTTGAACATGGCTATCATATCACCCCTTAACCTCCTCTTCTCCAGGCTAAACATGCCCAGCTCCCTTAGCCGTTCTTCATAAGTCATCGTTTCCAGGTCTTTGACCATTTTGGTTGCCCTCCTCTGGACACGTTCCAGTTTGTCAGTGTCCTTCTTGAACTGTGGTGCCCAGAAATGGGCACAGTACTCCAGGTGAGGTCTGACCAGAGCAGAATACAGTGGCACTATTACTTCCCTTGATCTAGATGCTATACTCCTATTGATGCAGCCCAGAATTGCATTGGCTTTTTTAGCTGCCGCGTCACACTGTTGGCTCATGTCAAGTTTGTGGTCCACCAAGACTCCTAGATCCTTTTCACAGTTTCAGTTTGTCAGTGTCCTTCTTGAACTGTGGTGCCCAGAACTGGACACAGTACTCCAGGTGAGGTCTCCAAAATCTGCATTTTGGAGGATCCAAAATGCAGCAGTCTGATTGGTCCTAAAACAATGCAGCTGTATGATTGGTCTGCAGGAGCCACCCAATCCAGCTCCAGGTGGAAGTGAATTCGCAACCTGATTGGCCTACAGGTGAATCCCAGAATTAGCCAATCACGTGGGGCCCATTGTGTAAATAATGTATATAAAGCAGACTTGCATTCCTCACTACTATGAGCTGAATAAAGAGCACGAGTATATTTCACATTTGCAAGAAATATAGAAACACAGGCTTTGTGGAACTCCTCAGGGGATATCTCTGCACACCCCAGTTCCTGACCTGGAGGGAGGGGGAATCCATCTTGGAAGAAAGGTGGGGTAGAAATTTGAAAAGCCCAGCCAGCACATTTGGTGAAAGGACTCCTATATAGAATCTAAAAATACACAGATGTATTAAAATGTAATCAATTTGTTAACTGATTAATCGGTTCAAAGCCAAAACCTTTAATTGGTGCACGACTCCTCTTTCGATTCTTCTCTTTATCATTACTTTGAGTTCATTATTACTGGTATGCAGCGATCAAGCTGGCAAGTTGCCATCTAGCATGCAATTTAATTTCAGGCTTTTAATTTCACCTTCGCTTCTCTTCCTAGCGATGGGAAATTAAGGCTTCTAATTAAGACAGAGGTTGGCAAAAATCAATTTGGATCTTTGGGAAATGCCATTTATTTTGAAGTTGTTAAAAGAGTGAGGCGTTTAATGAGGATAACCAGCGGGAAAATAAGTGGCCGAAAGAAAACCTTAAATTTCAACATCGTTCTATTTGGCCTTCTTTGATCTTCGTCAGAAATCAGAGTGAAATTATTTAGCTGTGGGTTCCTAGACTGTTTGCTCTACACTAAATAGCAAGTAATGCGGGTGGCACTGTGGTCTAAACCACAGAGCCTGGGGCTTGCTGATCAGGAGGTTGGCGGTTTGAATCCCCGCAACGGGGTGAGCTCCTGTTGCTCGGTCCCTGCTCCTGCCAACCTAGCAGTTCGAAAGCACGTCAAAAGTGCAAGTAAATAGGTACTGCTCTGGCAGGAAGGTAAACGCCATTTCCGTGCGCTGCTCTGGTTCACTAGAAGCAGCTTAGTCATGCTGGCCACATGACCCAGAAGCTGTACGTCGGCTCCCTCGGCCAATAAAGCGAGATGAGCGCCGCAGCCCCAGAGTCGGCCACGACTGGACCTAACGGTCAGGGGTCCCTTTACCCTTTACCTTTAATGCTTCATGCCTTTTGTAATCAGAGAAAGGGGGTTGCTCTTTTAAGAGATAAAGTAGTATTGGCTTTGTAAATTACACCTTAATGAACATTGACTTGTCGGCCTTTTCACTACAGGATGAACTTGCAAACGACTTTTCACATCAACTGCAAAGAACTGGAGAAGACCCTGACTAGTCTGATGCTGAGATACAGGAAATGCTTTTTAAATAAATTAAAGCTGGAAACACAGGTAAGAGGAGTATTTGCAATTCAAGAAGACTGTGCTAGAACCCAGCTGCTGAGATTCCAAGCCGCAGCAGGTCTTGTTGATTTCCTCCGTGAGATGCCATCACTGAGCCAGGGTGTGTGCATGGGCAGATTGACACACCATGCATTCAAAACACACCCACCACACATTTAAAGCACATGGCTTCCCCCCAGAGAACCCTGGAAACTGTGATTTGTTAAGGGTTCTTTGAATCATGTTTCTGTGGCGAGGAGACCACTGCTCCCAGGATTCTGAAATGAGAAAAGGGACTTACTGTTATGTACTGAATTGAATAGGATCCAAACTGCAGCAGTCTGATTGGTCCTAGAACAATAGGACCCAAAAGGCAGCAGTCTGATTGGTCCTAGAACAATAGGATTCAGAATGCAGCAGTCTGATTGGTCTTAGAACAATGCAGCAGTATGATTGGTTGGCAGGAACCACCCAATCATGCTCCAGATAGAAGTGAATCCACAACCTGATTGGCTTACAGTAGAATTCCAGAATTAGCCAATCATGTGCAGCCCATTGTGTAAATAATGTATATAAAGCAGATACTTTGAGGGGACTTTCATTCATTCCTCCTCACCACGATAAGCTGAATAAAGAGCATGAAATCACCTTGCGACTGAGTATATTTCACTTACCATAACTGAATTGCTGTTATGAACTGATGAAATTTTATTTTATTATGAATCAGGCCTCTTTGAATCAGGTCAGGGCTCTTCGAAAAGCGGATGGGGGAGTATATCTTCCGAGCAGTTTAACTGACAGCCTTGCACATGTCCTTGGAACAACCCAAACCACATCTTCTTTCATGTGGTAGGAACGGGAACAATTCTAAGAAGTCGGATAACTTAATTTCTCACCATCGCTGCTTTCACTTTCAAGCAAAGCCAAGGTTGCAAACAACAGTGATGTTTTTTGCAACTGTAAAGCCCCTTGCAAGGCAGAATTATTGTGAAAGGCAGACATCATCCTCACTTGCAAGCTGCCGTCTGCACAGGGGTTGGTGTGTCAGCATAGCTAACAGTCAGTGGCAGTGGCAGACAATAAGTACCACTGGTCAGTGGCCGATCACCTGCTTTCATAGAATCACAGAACTGTGGAGTTGCAAGGGAGCCCAGGGGTCATCTAGTCCAAACCCCGGCAATGCAGGAATCTCAGCTATAGCATCCACGACAGATGGCCAGCCAACCTCTGCTTAAAAACCTCCAAGGAAGGAGAGTCCAGCACCTTCCGAGGGAGACTGTTCCACTGTTGAACATCACTTACTGTCAGAAAGTTCTTCCTGATGTTTAGTCGGAATCTCCTTTCTTGTAACTTGAAGCCATTGGTTCGAGTCCTACCCTCCAGAACAGGAGAAAACAAGCTCTCTCCATCTTCCTTGTGACAGCCCTTCGGATATTTGAGGATGGCCATCCTATCTTCTCTCAGTCTCCTCTTTCCATTCAAAACGTCCAAAATTGAATCCCCGTTATCTCCAGGCAAGGATGAGAATATTGCCTGTTTGCAACAGTGGAGTGAGCTGTTGTTGTTGTTCAGTCGTTTAGCCGTGTCCAACTCTTTGTGACCCCATGGACCAGAGCACGCCAGGCACTCCTGTCTTCCACTGCCTCCCGCAGTTTGGTCAAACTCATGCTGGTAGCTTCGAGAACACTATCCAACCATCTTGTCCTCTGTCACCCCCTTCTCCTTGTGCCCTCCATCTTTCCCAACATCAGGGTCTTTTCCAGGGAGTCTTCTCTTCTCATGAGGCGGCCAAAGTATTGGAGTCTCAGCTTCAGGATCTGTCCTTCCAGTGAGCACTCAGGGCTGATTTCCTTAAGAATGGATCGGTTTGATCTTCTTGCAGTCCATGGGACTCTCAATAGTCTCCTCCAGCACTACCCTAATTCCAGTGAGTTAGTGTAGACAATATTTAGTCTGGCTTGCTGTAAGGCAGCTTCCCATATCCTATGTCATTCCCCCAAGTCCCTCAGCCACCTCAGGCAAGGTGGGGAATGCACATGAGTTCTAAATGTAGCTCTGGCAGGGTGGAGGGGTCTCTTAACAACTCCCAGCACCCTTAAGAAACTCCATTTCCCAGAATTCTTTGGGTGAAGCCCTGACTGTTGAGATTTGTGGATGTAAACAGAGCCCTACTGCTGCAGGGATTTTTCACATTTCCAGGACAGAGGCTTTAAACATACAGTGGTACCTCAGGTTAAGTACTTAATTCATTCCAGAGGTCTGTATTTAACCTGAAACTGTTCTTAAGCTGAAGCACCACTTTAGCTAATGGGGCCTCCTGCTGCTGCCGCGCCACCGGAGCACAATTTCTGTTCTTATCCTGAAGCAAAGTTCTTAACCTGAAGCACTATTTCTGCATTAGCGGAGTGTGTAACCTGAAGTGTATGTAACCTGAAGCGTATGTAACCTGAGGTACCACTGTATACTGCGGACATTACCATAGCATCAGGGACCGACAACAGTGCAGGAGGATTTTGCCCTGAGATGTTGTGATTACTTTCCTGGCGAATGTGGATCCAAAAAAATACAATAATTCAAAGGCATGCTTTTTCTACCCCAGAGCATCTCTAAAACATGGACCAGATGATGCTCGGTCATTCCGTATGCATCAGCGCCTCCTTGTCTTCGCAACAGAAATAGACTTGTGCTACTTTTTTTAAAAGCAGAGGCTCCTGGCCGAAGCACCAAGAAAAGCTGCTCAAAGTGATTTAGCACAGCTCGTTGACCCGCTCCTCTATCCCACTTTACTTTCCCTCTGATTTACATTTTAATTGGTTCCTGCCTCTTTAATACAGTTGCCAGCTGGTGGAAAAGGCTTATATTTATCTAGGGGAATACAGTTTAGGGATCTGAAGAAGCCCAGATCTCATGGAGGCATTCCAACTGCCCATAATCCCTTAATTAGGTGGAGCATCTACGGTAAATGCACACAGGCCACCCTTGACAATTACCAAAGCGATCTGCAGCGCTTCCTGTTTTGAGCCTTCCTCCTCCTCCCACACGCCTGAACTGTCTCTAAGATCTTGCACCACACCCTGGATTTGAAGAACTGCATTGACACGCAGCTGGTTAGGGACCAGACCCTAACTACATATGGCACACACAGGGGTTTATTGGAAACACCTTTGGGGGATAACCAGGCAGAGGAGAAAGGGAGCAAGGAGGAAAGTGCTTAACCCTTCCCCTACCGCATCTCCACTTGAAACTGTCCTCCCCGCTGCACAGTTTCAAACTGTGTCCAGTTCTGGGCACCACAGTTCAAGAAGGACACTGACAAACTGGAACGTGTCCAGAGGAGGGCAACCAAAATGGTCAAAGGCCTGGAAACGATGCCTTATGAGGAACGGCTAAGGGAGCTGGGCATGTTTAGCCTGGAGAAGAGGAGGTTAAGGGGTGATATGATAGCCACGTTCAAATATATCAAAGGATGTCACATAGAGGAGGGAGAAAGGTTGTTTTCTGCTGCTCCAGAGAAGCGGACACGGAGCAATGGTTCCAAACTACAAGAAAGAAGATTCCACCTAAACATTAGGAAGAACTTCCTGACAGTAAGAGCTGTTTGACAGTGGAATTTGCTGCCAAGGAGTGTGGTGGAGTCTCCTTCTTTGGAGGTCTTTAAGCAGAGGCTTGACAACCATATGTCAGGAGTGCTCTGATGGTGTTTCCTGCTTGGCAGGGGGTTGGACTCGATGGCCCTTGTGGTCTCTTCCAACTATGATTCTATGATTCTATTCTAAGAGAATTCTGAGGGCAAAGGTGGGAAAGGGTGAAGCACCCCTCGCCATTGGCTCCAAATACAGTGGACGCTCAGGTTGCGAACGTGATCTGTGCAGGATGCACATTTGCAACCCACAGCGGTGCATCTGCGCACTCACAGGTTGCGATTTGGCGCTTCTGTGCATGCGCAAAGCGTGATTTAGCACTTCTGCGCATGCGCGACTCCCAAAACCCGGAAGTAACCCGTTCCGGTACTTCTGGGTTCCGGCGATCCGTAACCCAAAAGAACGCAACCTGAAGGGTCTGTAACCCGAGGTATGACTGTAATTCCTCCCCAAATGTGCTTTTCTTTAAAATTGTGCTTCTGTTACATGTGTTCATGCACAGCGTTCAAGGGATTCATAAATCCTAGTTCTTCAGCTCCACCACTGAGCTGAAGCCCTTCCCCTGAATATTGACTCTATTGATGCTTTTTCCTGGGAGCTGATTGTAACATATGCATCGTTTTGCGTCGTAAGAGTAACGTGGTCCTGCACTGTGAATCAAGGATGGGGGAAAGTTCCAGATATCAAAAACCTGGGAAACTGTTTACTTGGCTGCCAACAATCTCTTTTTAAAGTAGGAATGATAATTAGATTTTTACACTGACATAGAAAATAAACTATCCTCCTACCATAAAACTTAATAGCCAATACATACTGCCTTATCTTCGGGTTTAGTTCTATTCCAGTAGGCCAGGGATGGGCCAGCTGTGGTCCTCCAGAGGATGCTATGCTCCAGCTCCCATCAGCACCAGCCAGCATGACCAATGGTCAGAGTATGGGATGATGGGAATCGAACAGCTTGTGGGAGGTCACTGGTTCCCCACCCCTGCAATAGACAGTTGCAGGAACCTGTCCCCCAAGTGATCTTCCCACATTTCTTGAGCTTTTATAGTGTGTGAACATGGTCCTCAGTATCGTATGTTAAAGTCTCCATGCCCAGACGTCCATTGTGAGGGGCTATATTTTTTTTCCCAAAGTTCCTGGCAAAGTTTAAAATGTTTCCCAGTAGATTCCAGTAGTTTGTTTTCATGCCCACCTAGGAAAGAAGTGTTAGCAGATAGATCAATGGTGTTTTAACCAGGTTATTCTTAAATGCACTTGCATATCAGCAAAACATCGACACAGAAACAGGAGGGCTTGTCTGAAATATTCGTGGAATCATGTGCCAAGTAGTACTTAAAGATGGTTTAAAAGCTATGGGAAAAGACCAAAGGACCATGATCAAGATTTTGAAGAATGAGAACCCAAGGAGCCACAGAACAACCTTAGGCTCCAATCCTTTAAGGCCAGCTGCAAGGAACCAGAGGTGCTTTTAGGGTGGCATGATCGGTGTGGCCATCTTAGGCACCATGCTGCAGGGGGCACCACAGCAATGAAGTAGAACAGAGCCCGAGAGGCAGGGGCACCGGATTTTACCATTGCGCAGGGCACCACTGAAATTTGAGAGCCTGGTGTCTGCCACTGGAGGAATTTGGCCATAACAAATGGTGCTGATGGAAGTTGATGTCCAACAACAAGTGGAGGGCCGTATGTTCCCCACCTATGCAAGCAGCCAAGTTACAGGGAACTAGGCAGAGGGCCTTCTCAGTGGTGGCACCCGCCCTGTGGAACGCCCTCCCACCAGATGTCAAAGAGAATAACAACTACCAGACTTTTAGAAGACATCTGAAGGCAGCCCTCTTTAGGGAAGCTTTTAATGTTTGATGCATTACTGTAGTTTAATATTTTGTTGGAAGCCGCCCAGAGTGGCTGGGGAAGCCCAGCCAGTTGGTTGGGGTATAAACAATAAATTATTATTATTATTATTATTATTATTATTATTATTATTATTATTATTATATTGACGTGTGTGTGTGTGTGTTTCACCAGCCAATGTTCAAGAAAATTCTAAGCCAGGCATGGGTCGTAAGTGGCAGAACTTTCGATTCATTCATCATTAAAATATTGTCCATCATTGAGGAGTCTTCAGAACATCTAAAGTATCTGCAGGAACCCGTCCGTCAGGTAATAGTAAGAATTAATAATTCAGTAATGATTTTTTAAAAAAATGTTTGTTTGTTTATTAAATTTATAGTCATCACAGGGCAGTTCACAGAATAAAATACAAGATAAAAACACAAGTAAGTAATTAAAACAAAAACATTCCTAACCTGTCTTTCACACAATGTACACATGGCATAGCGTATATAGAGATTTTTTTAACTATTGTCAGCCGTCATACTGGCTGGGCCTCGTGGATGATGTAGTCCCAGGGTGAACATCCTGCGCCCCGCCAGATGTTTCTGGACTACAACTCCCATCAGCCCCAGTCAGCATAGCCAGTGATCAGGGATGATGGGAGTTGTAGTCCAGAAACATCTGGAGGTGCATCCAGTTAGATTTCATTTATAGAGACCCTGAGGACTACTGGGCTGAAGCCTGACAAACTCTATTTCTTACATCCATAGCATAACAACAGATTTCAAAAATGTAATAAGCAACAACAACAAATATATATACCCATATATACCCAAATATATAAGGAACCAATTTATTTTAGTGATAATAAGTTGTTTTTAACATTGAGTTTAATCGTTGCAAACCTAGGACCTGAGGGTGGAGAGAGATTAGATGATGATGATGATGTTTCTCTTTTTCCTTTTCTCTCTTTTATTTACCTTTCACCATGTTTAGTGCACATCTAATTATGTACTTTTTGAACTTTCAATAAACTTGAACTTTCAATAAAGATGTTAAGGAAAATTATTATTATTATTATTACTATTATTACTATTATCGCTATTATGATGATTATTATTTTATTTATTATTATGTTGCGATTTTAGTATTGTTGTTTTGCTTTGTATTGTTGTTTATTATTTTTGTTTTGCTTTGGCTGTAAATTGATTAGTGACATTCTTAGTGAGGTGCAACGGACAGAATTAATAAGCCTAAAGGTAACCATTTCAATACGTCGCAGTGACACGAATAAAACTAGATCTTACAGGTGGCTGTGCACTGAAAAACTCATCCAATGGGTTTCTTGCGATCCTTTTGGGTTCTCTGAATCTTTCCCAGTCCTTGTGGATTGGCATGGCAATAAGCCCCTGGCTGTGCTCTTGTGCTTTGGCCAACCCACTGTTATTATTTTTAACGTTTTCTTGTTGTACGCAGGATTTTCTCAACGAGGTTCACAAGGATGTGGTCAAAGAGTACATCACGCGAACTCTCAAGCCAAGAGGCAGAATGAGGAAAACGAAACGAGACGAGGTCAGCAAAATAATGTCTCAGGATGCCACAGCTATTAACAACACAATGCAGGATCTGGTAAGGAATTTCTGCCATTTGTATCTACCGTATTTTTTTGCTCTATAAGACTCACTTTTTCCCTCCTAAAAAGTAAGGGGAAATGTGTGTGCGTCCTATGGAGCGAATGCAGGCTGCACAGCTATCCCAGAAGCCAGGACAGCAAGAGGGATTGCTGCTTTCACTGCGCAGTGATCCCTCTTGCTGTTCTGGCTTCTGAGATTCAGAATATGTTTTTTCTTGTTTTCCTCCTCCAAAAGCTAGGTGCGTCTTGTGGTCTGGTGCATCTTATAGAGTGAAAAACACAGTACATCGTAGCAGTGGATTGATGTGAAAGTACCTGAGGTTATTTAAATGCAAGTGAGCCAACAAAACCTCAAGATCTGTAACCTTTAAAGTTGTTTCTTTCCTAAAATGTGTTAACAAGATTCATTTTAAGAGTAGTAGGGTTAAAGGTAGAACGTTAGAAGCTGTCTTAAGTGGAGTTCCATCACCACTGACTACATCAGCCTTTTCCAACCAGGTGTTTAGGAATACAAGACTGTTGGGATTTACAGCCCAAAACATCTGGAATTGTTTGGAACCACAATATTAGAAGCTCTTGCAGATCAAGAAAAGTACCATCAAGGCCAGGCATAGGCAAACTCCAGCCCTCCAGATGTTTGGGACTACAATTCCCATCATCCCTAGCTAACAGGACCAGTGGTCAGGAGTGATGGGAATTGTAGTCCCAAACATCTGGAGGGCTGGAGTTTGCCTATGCCTGATCAAGACCAAGAGGATGTCTGTGTGGTAAGAGTCAAAAAAAGGTTATTAGAGGCAAGACATCTTCCTTTAGAACAGGGTATGTTAAACTTGAATCTCCACCTGTTTTTGGACTACAGTTCCCAACACCCTTGACCACTGGTCCTGCTAGCTAGGGATGATGGGAGTTGTAGTCCAAAAACAGGTGGAGACCAAAGTTTGGGAAACCCTCCTTTAGAAAATGTAAGTCTTGTTGAAATGTGGAGAACAAAAAGGGGCACAAACTTTGGCAAAATAAATGCAAGCAGACTATAAAAGATGATGGAAAAAAACCAAATTGAGGAGTACACTGCTAAAAAGATAAAGACCAACAAAAAGTATTTAAATACGTGAGTAGTAGGAGACCAGCTAGGAGTGTGATCAAACCTTTGTGTGACAAAATGTTATCAGAGATACATTGCTTTTTCGAAACCTGAATGCTTCCATCTTAACTGCAGGTCATTTGGTGGTGGGGAGAATAACCAGGTATTCTAACATATTTCCAGGGTTCAACTTCTGACTGGCTTGCTCCTGCCATAGAATACATTGCTAGAATAATTGGCGAGGAAGAAAAACCCAGGATCAAGGACCACATTAACTGTTTATACCAGGATTATCCAGACATCAGGTATGCCAACCCATTCTGAATAGCTGTAACTCGCAGGTTTGATTATTACAATATCTCTCGTTCTCTAGGTGGAGGTTTTCTGTGGGTGCAAAATAGAGTGCAAAGTGACTTCTAGGGAGCGGTCATATGTATGTCATATCTCCCCACCCCACTGCCGCATAAGTAGCTGCATCGGGGGGAGGCACTCCCACTTTTTCAGTTTTATTGCAATTAGGGATGGATGGGTGAACCTGCCAGTTTTGGGTTCTCTCAAATTGGAACGATGAGAAACTGAGAGAGACCTAAACTGCTAGACTCACCCATCCTTGGGCCTTATAGATGCTCCCCCATTCCGTTCTTTGTGGGGGCACATTGCTGCTTTGATTCATTGGGTTTTTTTCAAATATATTTTACTCAGAGTAAAGGTAAAGGGACCCCTGAACATTAAGTCCAGTCGCGGACGACTCTGGGGTTGTGGTGCTCATCTCGCTTTATTGCCAGAGGGAGCCGGCATACAGCTTCCGGGTCATGTGGCCAGCATGACTAAGCCGCTTCTAGCGAACCAGAGCAGTGCACAGAAACGCCGTTTACCTTCCCGCCGGAGTGGTACCTATTTATCTACTAGCATTTTTGGTGTGCTTTCAAACTGCTAAGTTGGCAGGAGCAAGGACAGAGCAATAGGAGCTCACCCCGTTGCGGGGATTCGAACTGCCGACCTTCTGATCGGCAAGTCCTAGGCTCTGTGGTTTAACCCACAGCGCCACCTGCGTCCCTTCCTTTACTCAGAGTAGACCCTCTGAAATTAAAGACCATCACCAACTTAGGTCCATCAATTTCAGCAGTTTTATGCTGAGCGTAAGTAAGTAAGTAAGTAAGTAAGTAAGTAAGTAAGTAAGTAAAAGTAAATAAATAAATTTAATTTGTTTTTGTTTATACCTCGCCCTCCCCAGCCAGGGCCGGGCTCAGGGCAGCTAACACCAAATATGAATTACAATAAAATGTAATAGGGAAGAAAACAACAACAACAACAACAAACAATTAAAATACGGCTTAAAATACAGCTTAAAATATAGCCTCATTTTAGTAGTAGCCCATAAATCAAGACCATAAAGGGAGGAAACACCAGATATTCACCCAAGCCAGCTATCCATGCTGGTCCTACATGGGCCAGCAAAAAAGTCAAGGGAAAATTTATATACTAAATCCCATATAAGAGGTCAGAGTGAGTCCAAACCAAAGGCCAGGCGGAACAGCTCCGTCTTGCAGGCCCTGCGGAAAGATGTCAAATCCCACAGGGCCCTAGTCTCTTGTGACAGAGCATTCCACCATGTTGGGGCCAATGCTGAAAAGGCCCTGGCCCTAGTTGAAACCAATCTAACCTCCTTGAGGCTTGGGACCTCCAAAGTGTTGTTATTTATGGACCTTAAGGTCCTCCGCTGGGCATACCAAGAGAGGCGGTCCCGTAGGTACAAGGGTCCTAGGCCGCATAGGGCCTTAAAGATCAAAACCAGTAATGCATTCTATTCTGCTGCATTCTTTCATTTCCCCCTGAATTTTGCTTTAAATTTATCAGGGGCAGTTGGGGGCTCCTTCAGTGCATTCTGCACAGGGTGAGCCCATCTTATCCCTTCTTTAAACACCATGTGGGCATTTTTGGAGCGAGGAGGCAGAGCAAGATGATCAGAGTTGGCCAAACATCTTGGTGCCTGAGACAATTAAATGGCTGCCCCCACCCCCATCCCCCCAAAAAATCACACTTAAAGTCATATTGTACCCATATTGTGTTTGCGCTTAAGGCAAAAACTCCCCCAACTAAGTCTCCACCTCTCTGGCAGCAAAAACCCAACAATAAGAAATTAAAATTACTAACCATTTGCTGCCCTTTCATGACAGCTATCATCATCTTGCCCTAGGCAGCCACCTCACTTTGCCTAATGATAGGGCCGGCCCCGGAGAAGATGGAAGGGCGGAGAAGAGGCAGAACCAAGTCATTTCCAGCCAGCTTTGCTTGTTTACAGGGAGGTGATAAAGGGAGCTGGTTAGGATTCAACTAATGAATCCCATCACTGGAAGCACTGTGTAAGGACTTCTGCTTGTGCAAGAGGGTTGCCTGCATCTCCTCCCCACAAAGCAAACAATCAGAAGTGTGTGACATTGAATTCTTCCCATGTTCTTTTATTCCATGTTCCTCTTTCCTCAATCCACAGCAGAAGGAGACACTAATTTTACTCTTTTTTTTTTTTACAAAAAGATGTTTAAATAAACATTCCTAACCAGCTTTTTTTAAACAGAAACTTAGCACAGCTGCCAACCCTAACGGTCATAATTCTTGACACACTGGCTATTATTGCAACAACAATGAAATAACCATTACCATAAAAAAGCGCAAACAACTATTTGCCAGAGAAGACGGGCCTCCTTTCTGTATGTACTGGGAAGTTCCAGGGCCGTTCCTCTTTACAGGGTCTGCTTCCTCATGATAAGAGAGAATTCTGCAGATGACGTGGTAGGGGGGAAACTCAGTTAAGTTTGAAGCAGAACACATATGAGAACCAAATACGATATGCGAACCAAAGCACAACCATCCTTCAAAAATTGCCATTTCTCTTAAATATGCAGTGCTGTTCTCCAGCCAAGTAACACATTGCAATAATGTGTAAACGAGTGTAAAGTATGCATAAAAATGCATAATATACAAAAATGAGTTGCCATATTTTTCCGTGTATAGACTAGGTTTTTTCCCTAAAAAATAATGTCAAAAATTAGGGGGTGTCTTATACACGGGGCCATCTCCCCCCATTTTCTTAAATTGGAGTCCCCCAAAACAGGGGGTGTCTTATACATGAGGGCGTCTTGTAGATGGAAAAATTTGGTAATATTGGTGGGAAATTCGCACGAAAATGCTGGTGAATTTTCACAAGGTTCTTTTTAAAAAGACACACAAAACGATCACTAGTTGTTGTGGAAAGGTAAATTTAAGACTGGAAAAATGAGAAACTTCAAGAACTGAAAGGAACAAAGAGGCCCATCCCTACTGTAGATTTAGTGCTGTCTCCGCCAACCTGCCACCCTCCTAATGCCGGGAGCTAAAACTAACTTCAGCCCCAGTCAGCACAGTTGGTGGTTCTTGTAATCCAAAATGGCCGTGTTGGCTGGGAGTGGTGCGAGTTGCTATCCAAAACATTTGGAGAGCACCTGGTTGGTGAGGCTGGCATATGGTGTCTTCATAATATCTGTTTCTTTGCAAATATATAAGCCAAACATAATGGAAGCAACTGAATTCCTAGAACAGGCAGCACAACCACTAACTGATAATATAACATCACACAGATATAGGTGCTTTCTAAGGTATGGCAATCCTAGGTAGGTTAGGACATTCAGAGTCACTCTCCACCTTGGCTAAATGCCCCCCCCACAAGACCCTCCTATGTCAGTGGGCCAGGTGGCAAAAACAGGCTATAGCACTCTGAATCAGCACTGGGCAGCTAGAAGCTGCCATTTTAATTTCCCACAATGCCTCCCTCCATGTAACGTTTCTCCAGGTGCATTGTGGGGGTGTTAAAGTGGAAAGTCCCCAACTTAGCCACTTTCTACAAGAAAGGACTTTGCAGAATTCCCTCCCCTCACACCCCACCACCCCAGACATGGGGAAATGACTTTGTAGTTGAAGCCCTATAGTCTTTGACCTACAATTGACCAGATTACAGCTTATTGGATGACAACAGCATTTTAGAAACTCCAGCCCTCTATGATCATTTGGGTGTCAATGTTTGCCAATGAATAATGGGAGCTGATCTTTTTACTGCCTCGTTTTGCTTTTGTTTTACATGCATATTTCCCCCATTTGTTTCTTGGAGAATTCACCTTCATTGCATTTTGCAGAAAGGAGCACATTGTCGCTGTTCTTGCTCTTCGAGGATTGAGTCGAAATAAGAGGCAAGCGATAGCTGACCACATGAAGCAGCCGTCAGAAGAGTTGGGACACAGGACGCTCTTTGCTGAAATAGAAGTCCCAAGAACCACCCAGTGCTTTTTTTAAAATCTGCAGAAATGAAATGTTGAGCTATGCTTGTTTCCATGTATTTATGAACATACAAGCACTTGAACAGAGTCAGGCCATTTGTCAATCTCTCTGTGGATCTCCACTTCTTGCTCCTTAATGATCCTTTTAGCAGGAGATGGCTGGGATGAGTCTCAGAAGGTTAGATACTTGCTAAAAATGGACACTACTTAAAAATGGAAAGCGTAATGCTGGTGGTCAACAAAAGAGGTCTAAAGAATCTCTCAAGGCAAATCTAAAAAAAATGCAGTAGAAACACTAACAACTAGAAAACACTGGCCTCTGAGCACTCCAATTGCAGAACAGCCTTTACCAAAGGTGTCATGGACTTTGAAGATGCTCAAACTCAGGATGAAAGAGACAAACGTGCTAAGCGGAAAGCACATTTGGCAAACCCTCACCGTGATAAATTCCTGCCCGGAAACCTATGTCCCCACTATGGAAGGACATGTGGATCCAGAATTGGCCTCCACAGTCACAGACTCACTGTTAAGACTGTGTTCGTGGAAGACAATCTTACTCAGCTACGAGTGATCTCCAAAGAAGAAGAAGAAGAAGACTACTTCTGAGTTATAGTCTCAGAATTTAATAATGAGAAGGTCTTCTCTCCTTGCTGTATTTATAGATGTGTTTGCCTGTCCTTTCTCAGGTGTGGGAAACCTCCAGCCCACAAGTCAACTTCTTCCCCGCAGGGGTCCCAGTTTAGCACACCAGATCATTCCCTGCAAACCACAGCTGCCTACCCTACAACTGATGCCTTTTGTGGGGCAGGTGGGTATGGTTTCAAAGGCACAACTGGGAGGTTAAACTGAGCTTCCTATTACTCCTTTGCTAGAGAAAAGCACATTCCCAGCGCCCAACCGATAAGTCTTAATTTTAGAAGGGTTTTTAGAAAAGTGGGAGTGCCTTCAAATATGCCCATCAATCATGTCAGGTGACTGAAAGATGGGTGACCTCACCCATCTCTCAGATTTGATCCCTGGAATACTCTCCCCAGGGAAGTTCACCTGGCACCTTCATCACGCACCTTTCGGAGTCTGGTGAAAACTAACTTCCTATATCTATTTAAATGTGTTTGAGGGAGGCGGGGGGTTATTGGTTTGTTTTGGTCTTGTTCTTGTTTTTATTCTGTAGTTTGTGCTTTTATCTTGTATTTTTTTATGCTATGAACAGCCCTGAGATATATGGATGAAGGAAGTACAAATTTAATTAATTAATTAAAGGGAGGAGACACGCTATGGGGAACTCGACTAAAAACATAGCCCCGCTCCCAAGAAACCACGGCCGCACCCGACACGTGAATAGAATTAATATGACACTGACATTCCCCAAAAGAAAACAAAGAAGATCTGTTGGCGACCAGCTGTCACATGTCAAACACCACAACAGACCTTCTCATCACTTGATTTTCCTCCTGATACCATACTTTTCAGAAGAGGAAGTTCAGCCAGTTTTTCTGAATAGATCAGTCAAGTGATACGAATCTTACCTCTCACCTCAGAGCGAATGTAAATCAGGCCTAATAACATCAGCATTCAAACGTGTTTGTTTTGTGTGTGTTTTCCCTTCTTTCTTTTTTTCTCCCCCCCCCTTTCCCTCCCCTTTTTCTCTTTTCTTTTTTTGTGCCTCCTTTCTTGGTCTTTCTCTTTTTGATGTGTTAAGAAGGAGATAAAGAGATAAAAGTGTAACATGAAAACTTCAGTAAGTCAAAAGTGATGTGTAATTTTTCTATTACTATTTATATATTGTTAAAATTGGTGAATTGTAATGAATTAATGTAACAATTACTGTGGTTTTTCCTTTGTTATTGTTGAATTCTAAAGTATTATTCTTCAATAATAATAATAATAATAATAATAATAATATCAGCATTCACATCTTCTGCCCTAGCGCAGCCCCACTGCTGAGCCTTCACCTTAGAAAACATGTCTGCCACAAGGAGCTGCCATTTTAATATCTCACAATGCCTTGGAGGATGGTCTCTGTTTAAAATGGAAAGTGCTAGGGCTGCCACTAAGTAAGTAAGAAAGGGCAGAGCGGAAACACCAAACATCACTGGTTTTGTAAGTCAGTCCCTATTTAAATACCTCATTTGTGCTTTCTGAAACAATACAAAAAACGAAACACAGCCATGCTTCAAAATTCGCACTTCTACAAATTGTGCAATGCAGTTCTCCAGTAGATTTCAGATCAGCTTTCCACAGCTTTTCCCAAGAGTTCATTTCTATTTCTATATTATATCCAAGAACTTTTAGCCCATTGTATCATCACTGATTTAACCATTTAATAATAATAATAATAATAATAATAATAATAATAATAATAATAATAATAATTTATTTGTACCCCGCCCATCTGGCTGGGTTTCCCCAGCCACTCTGGGCAGCTTCCAACAAAGATGAAAGATACACAAAAATGTCACATATTAAAAACTTCCCTGAACAGGGCTGCCTTCAGATGTCTTCTGAATGTCAGGTAGATGTTTATCGCTTTGACATCTGGTGGCGTTCCACAGGGCGGGCGCCACTACCGAGAAGGCCCTCTGCCTGGTTCCCTGTAGCTTTGCTTCTCGCAATGAGGGAACCGCCAGAAGGCCCTCGGTGCTGGCTGGACCTCAGTGTCCGGGTAGAACGATGGGGGAGGAGACGCTCCTTCAGATATACTAGACCGAGGCCATTTAGGGCTTTAAAGGTCAGCACCAACACTTTGAATTGTGCTCGGAAACGTACTGGGAGCCAATGTAGGTCTTTCAAGACCGGTGTTCTATGGTCTCGGCGGCCGCTCCCAGTCACCAGCCTAGTAGCTGCATTTCATCTTTCATCTCCCATTCTAATAACAATTTATACATTTCTGAAACCTTAGAGCAGAATCTTTTCAAAGTCAGAACTTCAATCTATAAAACCTTTTAATAGATCCTTTAAAAAAAATACTCATTAATTTGATAATATTGAAACCAGTCCAATACGAATTCTAATTTTCAAGCCATGGGACCACAGACATAAAAAAAAACAACCAGAATAACACATCTCAGCAGAGTGAGAAAAACAAGTTAAGGGAGTTCCTTTGGTCTTTCATAATAAATACAGAAAATTCATGCAATGCTGGAAATATATATTTATAGGGAAGTAGCAAGGCTTTCCTCACCCCTCACATGGGAAAGCGAAACTAGCCAAATTATTCCCTAGCACAGTTATTCAAGATAACAGGAGCCCTGCCATCTGTTATAACTGATTAACCTATGAAGAGTGAATCAAGCCACACAAGCAATTCGGGGTGGGCTGTGATGCTCTGATAGTTGCTGGAATTCAATTCCCATCATCCCTGGTCATGCTGGCTGGGGCTGATAGGAGTTCAACAATGTTTGGCAGGAACCAGGTTGAGAAAGGCTGCTCAATGAAATAACCCATTTGGTTTGAAGAGCTTCCGGTTTGACTAATCCAGGCATGGCCAAAATTGGCCCTCCAGCTGTTTTGGGACTACAGTTCCCATCATCTCTGACCACTGATCCTGTTAGCTAGGGATGATGGGAGTTGTAGTCCCAAAACAGCTGAAGGACCAAGTTTGGCCATGCCCGGACTAATCCCTGGGAAAGCTAAATTCATGGGTTTTCCCCCGTGGTGATGTGAAGCAGGGACAGGCCAGGATTAAGCACTGCCACTTGTTTCACAGCAGAGACAATGATGTCATCTCCAGGGAAGCTATGTGCCAATCTTCTGGGTGCTGAATAAATAAGCTTTCTTTCTTTCCTAAGAGAGAAACCCGTCAAATAAACAAATGAGAGGATGAAGTAGGTGACCTGAGCATGAATGACTAAGGATTTCATTTTGGAAATATTGCCAACCAAAATGTGACAAAACAAGTGAGCAAGGAGATTCGTTTGCAGACTGGATGTTAAATAAAAGGGCTGGTGGTGTGAGAGAGAAAAGTTTGCTTGTTATTGATGTCTGCACTGGTCAACATTTTATTTGTGTTTTACAGCTTTAGAAGGGTTGCCATGAAAAGCACCTGCGTTTCATAATTTCCCACCACACCACTGAGCTTTTTCAGTAATCCCATACTCTTAGACCAGCAAACCGTAATGGATTGTAGCTATCCGACAAAGCCATGCACAAGAGTAGACCTACTGAAACCAATGGACTTAACAAAATAAAAGAATTCCTTCCAGTAGGACCTTCGAGACCAGCTAAGTTTGTTATTGGTATGAGCTTTTGTGTGCATGCACACTTCTTCAGATACCACACGAAAGCTCATACCAATAACAAACTTAGTTGGTCTCGAAGGTGCTACTGGAAGGAATTTTTTTATTTTGTTTCGACTACAGCAGACCAACACGGCTACCTACCTGTAACAATGGACTTAAGTTAGTAAGGGCCATTGATTAACTCCGAGTATGACTTAATTAAATTCATCGCAAGGCAAACAACAAACAAGCAATTGTATTTTAATTTTCTGGATCTGTGCAAGAACATGTTCAGATTATTTAAACGATCTCCTTTAAAGGCCCTCTAATTTGCACTTGGGGAATAATTCTTTTGGAGCTTGATTGAGTGCACTAAGAACATACATGCAAATGGTTACTAACAGACAGTGTGTTCTCAGAGGCAAGTGGCCTTGTCCTTCTGATGGACGTAACAAAGTTAGCACAGTGATAAATGTACATTAGACTGCTAGAGCAAGGAGAACAGACCCCCATCCTTGCTCATGCTCTTGAGTAAGTCCAATTTCCCCTCCATTGTTGTTAATGTTTGTTTTGGCGGTTTTGATCACAATCTGATTAAAGAAGCTGCTGAATTACAACTTATCACCAAACTTAAAACCATGGAGAAACCTGGTCTGAACAAAGACCTTGGATTCTTATCTCATTATACATGACAAAGCCATTTTTCACCTTTTCACCCCTTGCTTCTTCCTGTAAGACCTATTGCAGTCGTTAAGAGTCGTCAACAGGCTCATCACAGCTATCTGCCAATCACCCATTCCCACCACCCTTCTGAGTAATACCCCTCCCCACCTTCTCACTATATAGAAGGGTCTGGTGACTTCTGTTTCAGTGTATCTGAAGAAGTGTGCATGCACACGAAAGCTCATACCAAGAACTGACTTAGTTGGTCTTTAAGGTGCTACTGGAAGGATTTTTTTTTGTTTTGACTATGGCAGACCAACACGGCTACCTATCTGTGATTAAAGAATGTCATCCTCTCCAATATTTCAAGTGTTATTTCGTAAGGAGGAATTGGGGTGGAAAAGAGAGCTAAAGTACTTTTCATTTAATAACTAAATCTCCAAAATGGAGGAGGAGATGCCCTTTCCCCAACCACCGCTAATGTTGCAAACTAACCATTGCAAAACAACAGCACTTGTATGGTATTTTTTGCATTCAAGCCAGTTGCTAGAGAAGCAAGGAGCCAGGCAGGATTTTTCCTCCTTTTGGCTTAGGAATGTAGGAAGTTGCCTTATGCTGAGTTAGACCATTTGTCCATCTAGTTCAGCATTGTCTACATTGAATGGAAGCGGCTCTCCAGCATTTCATAGGCGCATGGTTGTTCATGTGAGATGACCATTGAACTCAGATCTTGTTTGTGGGGCTTCCTGGTGACCGGAGTGATATTGAACTAAACCAGACTAAATGGCCAAGTGCTAAGAAAATCCCGTGTGATCACATTTGATTTCCAAAAAGGGAACTTCCCCCAAATGAGGGAATTGGTAAAAAAGGAAGTTGAAAGGCAAGGTCAAAAACACAATAACTGGAAAGAAGGAAAGGTACCATGAGAGCCAAGAGGATGCCAATGAGATTAACAAGCAAAGAAGCTATTGGAGGCAAGAAGGCTTCCTGCCAAATGAAGAGAACAAAAAGGCAAACCAACTTTGGCAACTACAAAAAGTGAAGGCAGCAAGGGTTGCTAAAAAGAATTTGAGGGGCACATTGCTGACACCTTAAGACCAATAACAAGAAACGAATTAAATACCTTCGTAGCAGGAGACCATCTAGGCAGTTGGACTCTTGGATGACGAGGGAGTCAAAGGTGTGCTAAAGGAGGATAATGAGATTGCAGAGAAGCTGAATGAATGCTTTGCATGTGTCTTCACTTTGGAAGATATGGGGCAGATAACAGTGCCTGAATTAATTATTGCAAGGGGAATTGTGTCTGAGGAACCAAGGCAGATAGTGCTGAAAATAAATGAAGTTCTAAGGCCTAATCGACAAAATGTTGTTGTTGTTGATGATGATGATGATGATGATGATGTTTAGTTGTTTAGTCGTGTCCGACTCTTTGTGACCCCATGGACCAGAGCATGCCAGGCACTTCTGTCCTCCACTGCCTCCCGCAGTTTGGTCAAACTCATGCTGGTAGCTTCGAGAACACCATCCAACCAGCTCGTCCTCTGTCGTCCCCTTCTCCTTGTGCCCTCCATCTTTCCCAACATCAGGGTCTTTTCCAGGGAGCCTTCTCTTCTCATGAGGTGGCCAAAGTATTGGAGCCTCAGCTTCAGGATCTGTCCTTCCAGTGAGCACTCAGGGCTGATTTCCTTCAGAATGGATATGTTTGATCTTCTTGCAGTCCATGGGACTCTCAAGAGTCTCCTCCGGCACCATAATTCAAAAGCATCAATTCTTCGGCGGTCAGCCTTCTTTATGGTCCATATCCAGTTGTTCCATATCCAGTTCTAACTGTAGCTTCTTGTCCCACATAGAGATTTCTCAGGAGACAGATGAGGTGATCAGGCACTCTCATTTCTAATCGACAAAATAGAAACCGGCCAATCCCCAGTTCTGATGGCAGCCACCCAAAAGTTATCAAATAACTCAAATGTGAAATTGCTGATTCTCTAATAAAAATATGTATTTTGTCCCTCAGATCAGCCTCCACAACTGAGGACATGATATAGACAATATAATACCATTTTTTTAAAGGTGGGGGGGGGAATCCAGGGGAGATACTGAGAATTACAGGCCAGTTATGTTAACATCTGCTCCAGGAAAACAGGTGGAAAGTATTGTTAAGGAGAAACTAACCAAGCATATAGAAGACATTTCTAATGGACCAGCTTTGAAAATTTGCATTTCTCTGAATTTTGCAAAGCAGTTCTCCAGCCAAGTAATGTGTACAAAAAAATGCAAAATGCAATGTGAAATGTATGTTAATATGCACACATTAGAGAAAATAAATGTGTTGGGGAAAATGGCATTGCAAAGAGGTGTATATTAGTCAAATCTGTAAAAATATTAGTCAAATCTGTAAAATAATAAAAATATCACAAACTGATAAGTTGAAAAAACAGAACTATCCTTAACTGTAGTCCACAAAAGCTTACACTATGATAAATGTGTTAGGTGCCACAAGACACTTCATTGTATTTGCAGCAGGAAACTAACATGACTACTCTTCTCCAAATTCATTTACACAGGCATTCCAGCTTTTATATACAGTGGTACCTCGGGTTAAGTACTTAATTCATTCTGGAGGTCCATACTTAACCTGAAACTGTTCTTAACCTGAAGCACCACTTTAGCTAATGGGGCCTCCTGCTGCCACTGTGCCGCCACCGCCACCCAATTTCTGTCCTCATCCTGAAGCAAAGTTCTTAACCCGAGGTACTATTTCTGGGTTAGCAGAGTCTGTAACCTGAAGCATATGTAACCTGAAGCATCTATAACCCGAGGTACCACTGTATTGTTAAACAATCATTATCCTTTGCAGCAACAAGCTTTATAAACAATAACCGCCAGGGCTTTTAATAGCTGTCCTTAACAAGTGATGAATTGCCTACATTGCTCAGCAGAATGTGGGTTCAGGACTGAACATTACACAAGGGGTATTCCAGAGAGCCCTTAAGTGAGCAACTGCAAATGATGCAATCATTTCTAGGCCTCTGCTAAACTGACCACTCTTCATTGCTGTGTTGGTCTGTGAAGCAACCGGCAAAAATCCCCCACTGTGTTGCAATTTCCACTTTGGCACAAGCATGAGCTAACCTCCAAAGAATGGGAATCAATGGATATCTAAAGATGCTTTGTTCCTAGAGAAGGGAGCAGAGCTGGGAAGGGAGAGTGAGTTGCTTGCTCTGAAAAGTCAAGAATTCTGAAATTCTGCATTTCCTCGCTCTGAAACTGTCAATATTTTAGTTACCTATGAGGCTCAGAGGTGCCTCACAATTAATTCTCATAATGTCAGGATCTCGACCTGGGCCAAACTGTGTTCTTAGGGCATGCTTTGTTTCCCATCAGTAGGAAATACTCACTTCTGCTTTAACTCACAAGCATATTGCAGAAGTCACATGAGCACCTGTTTCCTGTCTTGCAAATGAAAAATGGAAAGTTATTATCATACAAAAAAAGAACTGGGGGAGGGTTGGTGAAGCAGTCCCTCTCATCACCACATACTCTGTCACTCAAATTTGTAGTCTCCTCTGAGGCTCAATTTTTTAAAAAATAAAACCAATAAACAATAATTAAATAACAGAACAGCAGCCCTACTAGAATGGTAAACCAATCTTTGCTATATTTGGTAAGCCAAGAATGACTATTGGTTTGACACCATGGTTTGTTTGGAGTTAAATAAGCCACAATCCACAAACTGGGATGACTGGATATTGTACAATGTGTATTCAGGATAAGGAGGGAGGAGAAAATTCCATTTTATTTGCATTTTGATCCAATTTTATTTGCATTCTCACTTCTCAAACCAATATGTGAAATGAAACACAGCTGCCCTCCAAAATCCACTCTTCTCTGAATTTTAAAATGCAGTTCTTCAACCAGTGCACAGAAAAACACATATTAGGGGTAAACATACATACAAAAATGAATTAGAGGAAATTGCTTACAAAGGTGGACATATGCATGCACAAATGTGAAAACTGCAATAAAATGCTGGTGAAATTTCATGTGGATTTTTTTTATTATTATTTAAAAGACTGCAAATTCTGCAGAAATATAAGATAATAAAAACACAAGATGTGACTACTGGATCAGGCCCATGGCTCACCTTAGCCCAGCATCCTGTTTTCACAGAGGCCAACCACATACCTATGGCTCCATAGCCACTGATATGTCCTTTTCTGTTGCTTTAATCATGCAATAAAGTTCACCAGACAGCAGTGATGTATCTAACACAGCCATTTCATTAAAAGTCAGGCTAGTCAAGAAATTAAGAGACTACATATCTTGGCTGGCTGGCTTTCATGGAATAAGAAGAAATACAAGATAGATAGATAGATAGATAGATAGATAGATAGATAGATAGATAGATAGATATAGATAGATAGATGATAGATACAGATAGATATAGATAGATAGATAGATGATATAGATAGATAGATGATAGATACAGATAGATATAGATAGATAGATAGATGATATAGATAGATAGATAGATAGATAGATAGATAGATAGATAGATAGATAGATAGATAGATGATATAGATAGATAGATGATAGAGATATAGATAGATAGATAGATAGATAGATAGATAGATAGATAGATGATAGATAGATAGATAGATAGATAGATAGATGATAGATAGATAGATGATAGATAGATAGATGATAGATAGATGATAGATAGATAGATGATAGATGATAGATAGATAGATGATAGATAGATAGATAGATAGATAGATAGATAGATAGATAGATAGATGATAGATAGATTAGATAGATAGATAATTTATTATGGTCAGAGACCAGCTTATAAAACACACTTGGGGGTACAATACCAGAAAGAAAACAGTTAAAACAATGTACAACAATAAATTTAAAATTTATAAATGTGATAAGCATATAGACACTTAAAACTTTAAGATAAGCTACCACAAAGATATGACCCAGAGTCACCCATGGAACCGAGTTTGGGGATTTTCTTCATGAACTAGTTTGAGTCAGGGGATGATCTGCACCTACAGATCTGTACACGGAATCTGGCAACCATCCGGGTTGTCTTATGATCTTTGTCTAACAGGAAAAGGTCGAATTTTTGCTTTTCCGGGAGGTCAGCGAACCTCACCAGTAGGGGATCAATGGTCTTACTTCATGCCTCTTCATAAAAGGGACATCTAAAGAACAAGTGCTTTGGGCTTCCTATATCCCCCAGTGAACAGTCGCAAAGTCTCTGAGCATATGGGCCTTTTTTGAAAGCTCCTTCCAGGACCGGTGAGGGCAGGGCCGAGCTTCTGGCGAGTGTAAAGGCCTTTCTAGCATTTTTTGGATAGGAGAAAGAAGAGATATGCTGCCGGTGCATCTATATCTCTCTCAATTTCTCCAATTTTATAGTCGGGGCACCTTGAGCAGTCCTGTTGTCTCTCGGTGTCTATGATTCTTTGCCTGACCGTAGCTTACATGCATGTATTCATACTCCTTGGTAGCTCAGTTGGTAGAGCATAAGATTCTTAATCTCAGAGTCATGCGTTCGAATCCTGAATTGAGCAGAGGAGTCTTGAACTGCAGGGGGTCGAACTAGATGACAATTTTCTCACTCCCAACTCTAAGTTTAAAAGCACGTGCCCCAATACTGATCCTTAGGGGACGCCACTTTCTACATCTCTCCATCCAGAGGACTGTCCAATTATTCCTTTACATCGGGTTACATACGCTTCAGGTTACATACGCTTCAGGTTACAGACTCTGCTAACCCAGAAATACTACCTCGGGTTAAGAACTTTGCTTCGGGATGAGAACAGAAATTGTGCTCCGGTGGTGTGGCAGCAGCAGGAGGCCCCATTAGCTAAAGTGGTGCTTCAGGTTAAGAACAGTTTCAGGTTAAGAATGGACCTCCGGAACAAATTAAGTACTTAGCCCGAGGTACCACTGTATATGAGAACAGATGGATAAAAGAATTAAGTTAAGACAATTTGGAGTATGCAGGAAAGGATGGAAATAAATGTTAGGAACCTCGGAAAGAGGGGAAAGGGAGTCGAAATTGAACTCAAAGAAGCTTTTCCCTGAACAGGCGTGTATAAAATGGTGCTCACTGTCCATTTCTCCCACTGAAAACTAATGAGACTCAGATCACAGGTTGAGTGTCCATGTTCCCTCATACTTCATTCAACACATTGCTGCTTAGTAATGCATACAAAAACCAGCAGGGTTTATGAGAAATGGTTTACATCATAAAGACCACAGAAGTTTTCCAGATCGGTGAACTAGCAGCTAAGTCTTTCTGCTTATTATTATGCAAGAAACTACTAACAAGCCTCACCATTTGACTTTAGGAAAATTTATCACCTACAGAAAACCTGGTACAGTGTTACAACATGCTTTTCTTTCTCTCTATAGCTCAGCCCAACCTCAGTGCGTGCTCTTGATCGTTAAGCAGAAAGCAGTAATTGCTAAAGCAATTCTGTGACCCACAAAGGCCCTATGGGGAGGTCAGGTGTCAGTAAAATGATCAACCGTTAAACCACTCTGGCAACTGTAGCTCTGAGGAGAATAGGAGTCTCCTTACAACTGTCTACACCAGAGGTGTCAAACTCAAATTCATCGGGGGCTGCATCAGCAGTTTGGTCACCCTCAAAGGGCCGGTTGTATCTGTAGGACTATGTGTCCACTCTTTATTATCATAAATTATTGTCACTGCATTCAATTATTACTGTTTTTTGTAATAATGTAAGTAATAACTAGCTCTGAAAGCAGAAACATAGTCAGAATAATGGCAAGTAGCTATTCAAATGTACAATTATTGTACAATTTATTGAAAAATGATTTTTGGTAACAGACAGTGTATTTTTTTTAAACATACAAATATTGACAAACACTGTTTATTACACATATGGTAAACACAAGGCATTAACTTTTTAAAAACTTTTTCTGACTAGATGGCTGACATCGTTTTCCTGAGGTCAGTCCATCGATGTCTGGCGTTAGGTCTTGTGCTGTAGCAATCCGCAAAACAGCATGGAGGTTATCATCAGTGATGCGTGATCAGAGCTTGGTCTTCTTCAGATTCATGACTGAAAACATCTGTTCACATAGATAGGTGCTCCCAAACATGGACAGAACACGTGCAGCTTGAAGTCGGAGCTGTGGCATCAAAGCAGGGGGAGGAGACGGTAAAAGTCGTCGACTGTCACATCCTGGAACTTCGCTTTCAGACTGCTGTTGCACTGAAGTTCTATTAATTCCATTTGAAGGTGATGTGGTACACTGTCAACATCAATGTTGAAGGGATTGGCAAAGCTGGTAAAGGTTAAGTTTTGTTCTTTAAAGTCAGAAAAGCATCGATTGAATTCATCAGTCAGCCGATTCACTTTGGTACCCAATCGAGCACATGAAAAAGTACCTGGGAATGAGGTTGAGATGCTCTGGCAGATGGGGAAGACTGTCTTTTTCAAGCTGTGACTTCCATAGGCGCAGTTTCTCCTGGAAAGCTGTTATTGCCTCATACATTGAGGTTATGACTTGTTTGCGGCCCTGCAGCCTCAGATTCAGTTGGGCGAGATGCTCTGTTATGTCACGCAACATGGCCAAATCGCACAGCCAGTTTTGACAAGTTCTGACAAGGGCTTCCCTTTACTTTGCATAAAAAGAGTAATTTCTTCCAAAAGCTCAAAAAATCTCTTGAGAACAGTGCTCCTACTCAGCCACCTTACTTCTGTATGGTATGGCACATCTGTATGTTCCATGCCCACCTCCTTTAAAAATTGTTTGAACTAACGATGATTCAGACCCCGTGCACGCAGAAAATTCACTGTTTTCGTGACTGTGGACATTATGTTATCCAGTTGCAGAACCTTGCCACACAGAGCTTCTTGGTGGATAATGCAGTGATAATCAGTGGCGTGTGGCAATTACTTTTTTTCATTTTCTCTTTTAACAGTCCAACCAAGCCATTTCTCTCTCCACACATTGCTGGAGCGCCATCAGCAGTAAGTCCCACCAACTTTTCCCAAGGTAATTTCATTTTATGACTCTACAACCTTAACAAACTACAGTTCCCAGGATTCTTTGCAGGAAGGCATCATACTGCTTTAGGTTTATAACACAGACGAGGCCACTGTCCCAGCTACATGGAAACCCCCTGCATCCACCCCACCCAGTCACAAATACAGGAACTTTGCAAACGAACAATAAACGCTGAGCTCCATTGCTTGCCCTTACGCTTAATCCAAACCGCATGCGTTTCGCTCAATTAGGCACCTGCTTTCACACTAATCTTTAAACTAGCAGAGCAGCTGCCTGATGATTCAGAGCCAAAGCTATGCAACATGTTTGGTTTTTAAAAAAATAATATTTATTAAGGTTTTAAAGGTTACAAAAAGAAAAAGAGAACACACCAAATTAAACACAGACTTGTAACAAACAGAAAAATAGACACAATTAAACCAAAAAGAAAAAGAAAAAAGAAAAAGAAAAAGAAAAAAATACAACAAATCTTCCCATAGCTTATCTTTCATTTGCTTGTTTCCTTGACCTCCTCGCACCTCCCTTTTTTGTATTCTAGTTCAGTTAGCTATTTCAACAAATCTTTTCCTTCCTTCCCACAAAACTATGCAACATGTTGCCATTCTCCAGAATTACTCACACACATTTAGAAAGGGCTGCAGATGTGTCTAGCCCTCAGCTAAGTCGGTTATCTTCACCTTGTGCGTGGGAATGTTCATCTCTCCACCAGACCCACACAACAAGAGAAGTCCTGGAAATGAGGGAAAATATTGCCAGCCTCCCATTTTGCTGTTCTTGCATTGGCAACACACAATTTTATCCTTTATTTTTATTTTTTTTGCCCCAGCGGTGGGTTTTTACATAAATAACCCCATCGTCTTTTCCTTTTGTATTGGTTCTAGAGGCAATTGCATCTCTTTCCCTCCATAGAGGTGGGGCAAAGCCGCCATCTGCCTGAATCCTAACCGTGTCTACTCAAAGGTGTCCCATTGAATTCAGTGGGGATTACTCCTAGGTAAGCCTTTGCAGATACAGTCCCACTGTTCGACACAGTGAATAGCTATTGCGTGGACAGGCGGAGTCCCCCAAACCCTGGGCAGCCCCGTGTGGAATAATGACTCAAGACAACGTGCTATGGAATTAAAATTGGCCACAACTTTATTATGTTTCAGATGTGGGTAGACCTTGGCTCGCGCACTGGGTGTTTATCCTTCCCAGTCCCCCGCCAGGGATCTGGGGGACATCAGGGTTATCCAGTGTGGGGGGGGGGCTGGCTCTGGAGAACATATGTTCAAGCAGAGAGAGTCCGCCCCTGTTACGCCACCATCGCAGAGGAGAGCAATGACAACCTCTAGGCGTACAACCAATGCCTCCCCTCAAACAACCCCTTTAATGGGGAACCCTGGTATCACCGCCGCAAAGAGGAGGGGGTGTGGGTCACCGCTACACCCCACTCCCATTTAGGGAAGATAGACTAAAGGATTCCGCCCAAGACCTGATACCGACAAAGTTGTGACATTTTGCTATGGGAAAGGCAAGCCTGTCAATGCAGGGGAATTCCTTTCCGGCCCTTCAACAACGACCCTGACGTAGCAGCGCCCGCGTACCTGTGGAGAAAGGGTTAACCTGCAAAAGAAGTCTTAACTGAGGGAGGGGAGGGTGGGAGAAGCTCTGGAGCCAACTGATGATTCCCAGGTAAGTTCCTCCCCCTGTTGTGTGGTCAGGATGGTCCCTCCCCCTACCTGGCCTGATCACCTTGGCAACACCTCCCCAGGTGGGATTGGGCAACTGGCTGAGGTAGGCAGAGACCTCCAGGTATCCCACCTGGGGAAGGCGAAGCTAAGCCTGTGCTAACAGTGCCGCATAGGGTCCCAGGGGCTGCGTGCAACCCCACAAAGGGCGCCCCCCGTTTAATGGGCGTGCGGTCATTGTCCAATTATTGTTACAATGAAGGAAGGTGAGGACAGGTGACCTCACCTAGGCCCAAAGTCACCCCCCCAAGCTTCTCAAAATCATTTTCTCAGCAGCTAAGCATCAGAAACATTCCGCTCTGCTGTAACAAAGGTAGAGAACAGTCCGTTGTTTCTCAGGCCTTTCTCAGGCCTTCTGGCCTTGCTAAAGAACCACATTGCAACTTGCTTTCTGTCCGGGAACCATGCCAGAACAAGATATTGAAACATATCTGAACACTCTGAAATCCCCCCCCCCCTTTCCTGGGAAGGGTGCCAAGAGGCCACAATAGTCCCAAGACAGCTTTCTGTACATGCTCAGGAACCTCAACATGGGGGAGGACTCTGGAAGAAGGAGGAGAAAGGAGGAGGGAACTGGAAGGGGTATATATGCTTGTGCACATGATTGTGAACTCGTGCATGCTTTTTGTGACTTATCTATCAGTTCATGGATGGTAGAAATAAAAGCCTTTTCTCCGAAACTATTCCTTGAGTGTCTTGTTGACTCCCACTTCCCTTTCCCAGGCGCAACATTTTTCCCACCCGAGGGCAAAGCCTCATAAGGCTACAACAAGACCCCTAGTCACATCCCAGAACTACAATTTCCAGAGTTCCTTGGGGATTGATTGTTAAACCACTCACGGGGGAAGGGACTAGAGCTCTTTTAAGAAATCTCACCATCCGTAACAAACTACAGCTTCCAGAATTCTTTGGTGAGGGATGCCATGGCTGTTTGAAGCAGTATCACAATGTTTTAAATGTATGTTGTGAATATGGCCTAAGTGGGTTTAGGATTGCAGTCTTTGTTTATGTATGCTTATTCAAAAGTAAATCCCACCCCATCGTTCAGCCCGGACACTGAGGTCCAGCTCCTGGTGCTTCCCTCACTGCGAGAAGCGAAGTTACAGGGAACCAGGCAGAGGGCCTTCTCAGTTGTGGCGCCCGCCCTGTGGAACGCCCTCCCATCAGATGTCAAGGAAATAAGCAACTATCTGACTTTTAGAAGACATCTGAAGGCAGCCCTGTTTAGGGAAGTTTTTAATTTTTGATGTTTTATCCCTTATTTATTATTATTATTAATATTCTGTTGGGAATCGCCCAGAGTGGCTGGGGAAGCCCAGACAGATGGGCGGGGTATAAATGATAAAATTATTATTATTATTATTATTATTATTATTATTATTACTATTATTACTATTATTACTATTATTACTATTATTGGACAGCACAATGTCCCTGCAATGTAGCAAACACTGCAATCTTACCCAAAAGTAACTCCTATTGAATTAATGGGGCCGTCACCCAGGTAAATGGGTTTAAGCTTGCAACCTCAGTCTATGTAAGATTATTATTATTATTATTATTACAGTGGTGCCTTGCTAGACGAAATTAATCCGTTCCGCGATTCTCTTCGTCTAGCGGTTTTTTCGTCTTGCGAAGCAAGCCCATTGACAGCTTAGCAAATTAGTGCTAGAGCTGTCAAGCGGCTTCCAGCGATCAGCTGTTAAGCGGCTTATCAGCGGAACAGCTGATAAGCGGCTTAGCGGCTTAGGAAAAGGGCAAAAAAAGCAAAAAAAAAACCGCTGGGGGACGCAAGATTTTTTCGTCTTGTGAAGCAACCCCATAGGGAAATTCGTTTTGCGAAGCGCCTCCAAAACAGAAAAACCCTTTCGTCTAGCGGGTTTTTCGTCTTGCGAGGCGTTCGTCTTGCGGGGCACCACTGTATTATTACTTCTACTATTCTTACAAAGTATGTCCTGCTGCGTTTAGGAAGAACGTTCTCCCTTTAGAAAGCAGAGCGCAACATCCCTATGGTTCTAGATTCAGGGAGGTAGCCGTGTTGGTCTGATGCAGTTGAAATAAATTAAAAAATTGTCCAGTAGCACCTTAGAGACCAACTAAGTTTGTTCTGGGTATAAGCTTTCGTATCTGAAGAAGTGTGCATGCACACGAAAGCTTATACCCAGAACAAACTTAGTTGGTCTCTAAGGTGCTATTGGACAATTTATTTTTTATTTATCCTTATGATGTAAGTGATCCCTTGATCACTGAGTAAATAAGGCACCTTTGTTTGGGGGGGCATTTGCTCTGTTTCTGGAATGAGCCCTGTTTATTGCTCTGCAAGTTTGGTTGCTGTCAGATAAGCAAACAACCCCCCCTCTCTCTTTTAGATTCCCCACCCACTATGTTTCTTTCTAGAGGTTATTATTACAGAGGTAATCCTATGCATGCTTGCCCAGAAGTAAGTTTCACAGAGTTCACTGGAGCTTGCATCCGGGAAACTTAACATGGATGCAAGTTAAGTTAATTAATGATAGATATTTGTAGCTGCGTTAGTTGCCTTTTTCTGAAGCTGATCCAGTGCTGACAATGAGCGAATATGCAAACAGAGGCATTATCCACACTTATTTCTGCGTCAACCAGAGTTCTCTGACATCCCAAAGCACCAGTAATCCAAACCATAATCAGCATGGGAGCAAGACCAGGAGTCAGGTACATTTACAGAATTTCCTGACTGGCTTTGGTAAAATTCCTGGAACTTTCATTAAGGAAACAGATTCCATTAAAAAAAAATGTGTAGACACTTCTGAGAAGTCAATGCTTTTGTTTACATACCCTGTCGTGAGCGGGGCTCCTTCATGATGAAAGAGTTTTCCTGCTTTTGAGATTACTTTAATTCATATCTCCGGTGATTAATCATTAGGAACCTGGCTCCAAACTCTACACAAGCAAGGGAGATCTTCTTGCCAACATTTTAATTTTAATGTGTGTGTGTGTTTTTTTAAAAAAATCACCCTGTGCAGAGCATAATGTATATGTCCGAGGGCAATTTACAATGGAAATTAAAAAGTGCAATGCAAATTAAAACAAATCAACAAGAGATACAATAAATCCTAAACATAAAGTGACCTGACTGTGAAAGAGCTCCTTTGGAAACAATGGGATATACTTCAGTGTACATGTGGATGAAATTGGATTGTGAGCCAATTAAAAACCAATAAATACAGTTTAATACAGTTTAAAAAGCTTGCAGTTAAAAAAATAGTCACCAAAAATAGAGTGGGTCTAATTTACACCTTCTAAAGCAATGAGAACCAATTCGTAAATGTCTTCCAAAATTTGCATTTCTCTGAATTTTGCAATAAGAGCTCTCCAGCCAGGTACAAAAATGCCTATTACTGAGGTAAAGTGTGCTTAAAAATGCATATATTGGTGACAATAACCTACAAAAAAATGCATATACAAGTGAAAGCAACATCCAACAATGCATTATTTTAGGAAAAATTGCTTTGCAAAGGATATTTACATTAGGCAAAACTGCATACAGAATGTGTGTATTAGGAGAATGTTGATGAATCTTCAAGAGGCCTTTAGAAATATTGCAAACTGAAGAACTAAATTAATGATTGGAAGAATGAGAAACTGAGAGAAGCCCAGATTGGTGGTTTCACTCATCACTGCTTTACATAGAAATCATTAATCTGCTTGAGGTTTAAGACATAAAGTATGTCTTAAAATGAAGGGCGAAAAGATCATTGAGTGGGCACCAGGCAAGTCTTCTTTGTTTGATTATTTCTTTAACAGAGTCACAATCCACTTTTAACACAGTTATAATCCAGCACTGCCTTCCCAGAAGATGAATCACTGCTGCTGACTAGAAAAGAGGGAAGAGCAACGCAATGGGGAGGTTATTGCCGTGCAAACTTGTGTAGCAGTTGCACTCCACACAGCAAGCAGCTTTTAGAAATCCCTCTCCTTTGTTATAATAATAATAATAATACCGTATTTTTCGTCCAATAGGATGCACTGACCCATAGGACACACCTAGTTTTTTGGGGGGGAAATAAAGGAAAAAATGTTTTCCTTTATTCCCCCCCCCCAAACCAGGTCGGGGAATCCAAACCAGGTCGGGGAACAGCGGTATGGCGGCGCTCCGCCTCCCCGCTGTCCCCCGAGCTTGTGGGGCTGCCCGATGTCTGCCCGAAGCATGGGGCGCTCTGCTTCAGTCCACCCCGCGTTCCGTGCAGCAGGCTGCTATCTGCAGCCTAGGGAGCCCTGCGAGAACTCCCGCAGGGCTCTCCAGGCTGCAGATATCTGCCCAATGCGCGGGGCGCTCTGCTTCAGGGCACCTGCGCGCCGGACAACAGGCTGCTATCCGCAGCCTAGGGAGCCCTGCGGGAACTCCTGCGGGCTCCCCAGGCTTGCTGATAGCTTCCTGAAGCCTGGAGAGTGAGAGAGGTCGGTGCGCACCGACCCCTCTCGCTCTCCAAGCTTCAGCGAAAGCCTGCATTTGCCCCATAGGACACACACAGATTTCCCCTTCATTTTTGGAGGGGGAAAAGTGTGTCCTATAGGGCGAAAAATACGGTAATTTTTTATTTATACCCTGCCCTTCCCCGTTCAGAAAACCAGGCTCAGGGCAGCTAACAACAAATTTTAAACACTTAATTGATGCAACAAAAAACAGCATAAAATACAGTATAAAATGTGAATAACAATAAATTCAGAATTCAAAAATCAATTTAGGGGGGAAATCCATCCAATAAACATTAGATGATCACCAGGGCTAGCTGGCTAAATTAGTCCTATTTGGGCCAGCGAGGAGACCAGGGGAGAATTAGCTGTGGGATCCCAGAGTGGGTAATCTTCATAAAAAGAGGAGAGGGAGAGAAAGAAGGGGAATAAAAGATCAGGCTAAGTTCAAATTGAAAGCCATGTGGAATAGCTCTGTCTTACAGACCTGACAGAAGGAGGTTAAATCCTGCAGGACCCTGGTCTCATGGGACAGAGCATTCCACCAGGTCGGAGCCATCACTGAGAAGGCCCTGGCCCTGGTGGAGGATAATCTGATTTCCTTAGGGCCTGGGACCTCTAAACTATTATTATTCCTGGACCTTAAGGTCCTCTGCGGGGCATACCAGGAGAGGTGGTCCTCTCCTGTTGAACTCTGACTGTAGTCACACTCTGAAAGGTCTACCCTTGGAAGAGGGAGAGCCAATCTCAAAGATTCCCTCAGAGAGGGCGAAAGGAAAGTGTTTTTGGCGGGGGAGGGGGGACACACTGGGAGAGGATGTGGGCTCCCTGAATCCAAAGCCATCCTCTTCCTTCAAAATGCTTCCAAAATGGGGGACAAACCACATTAGCCCTGCAGCAATTGTTTCCCTCCTGCTGGACTCAACAAGATGGAAGGAATTAAAAAAATTCTGAACAGGAACGAAAAAAGGAAACCCGCTGTTGGAGTCAGCCAATTGTTGCATAGGTTCTTTTCCCATCCACTCTTGGTTTGGTTTGTTAGGTTTTCTTTCCCAATATGTGTCTTAATTCTGTAAACTGTGGAATGTGCTGATCCCATCTTGTTTCTCATTGGCCCTCACCAGCTAAGTTCGCTATTGGAGGAAGCGAGAATGAGGATTGTATATTTGCACCCATAACCCTTCTTCTCCCTGAACACTCTGAGCAGCTGACACAAACTCAGGAGGACAGGAAATGGGTATTACTGACTCCTCAGGAAAATTTGATTAGCCCTGGCAGCTACAGGGGAAGCCAACCCATTGACAAAGGGGAATGGAATAAACATAATTCTCCTTCTTGGCTGGCTGTGAGGGAACAAACATACAAAACAACTAGACTCCGGTTGTCAATTATATTCAGTGCTGTAAATGTCGGCTTTAAGAATGAGTTTAACTCAGTGCAATACCTTGCATAAATATGGCTGCGCTCCTTATTGTCTGTACTTGGGAAAATGGCATTTTGTGTAATAAACTTCATTTGTGATAAGTACTAAACTCCACGTCAAGTGTCAGAACCTAAGAAGAGATTGCATATTTTTTTGTGATGGCTTTGTCTAAAGATATAATATTTGTATGGTCCATCTTGTCCAGCATCCTGTGGTCAAACAGAGGCCCTTGGGAAACTGGCAAGCAGGATTCTTCCCTATTGTGGCTTCCAGCAACTGGTTTTTAGACACATTACTTCCTCTGACCATGGAAGCATGACACAGCCATCAAGGCTAGCAGCCATTGAGAGCCTTATCCTCTATGAATTTGTCCAATCTTCTGTTAAAGCCTCCCAACTTTCTGAGTCTGCCCATAAGATAGGCCTCTAGGCCTCCAAAAGTGACTCCCTGGTCTTGTTTCAAGGGGTTCTGCCAGCTGGCCTCTATCTCTCTGTCGCTCTGCTTTCTCCACCCTGCTCTCCATCATGTCAATGCCACCATCATGTCAATGTCTAAGGCCCAGCCCTGCAGTGGACTCTGTCTCCAGAGTGGCCTTCCTGTTGAAGTAGGAAGAGAGGAAGCTGCCTTATCCTGGTCCATCTAGATCTGTAATTAATATCCGCAGTCACTAGTAGAGGCTCTCCATGGTTTCAGAGCAGGAACACTCCCAGCCCTACTTCGAAATTTAACCCAGGGCCTGTCAGTTTGTATTTCTTAGTACAGAAAGTATTGATCTGATGTGTAGAGATCTTTTCTATTCTACTTAATTTAAGAGGGTTCTGGAAGCTTCTCTGTGTGAAAGAAACAAGCAGAAGGTTCATGATGTTTGGGTTATTCCTTCAGAGAAGCTGAGTACAGCTGGCTTAAACTGGTTGCGTTATCTCTTCTGTCAAGGTCATGCTGACTATAATAATAGGCCAGAAGGAGCCTAAGTTTCACATTTTCTGTTTCTATCTCTTTTCCATCTGGTGTGGTGTTCTGTACAGTGGAACCTCAGGTTGCGAACGTGATCCGTGTGGAAGGCACGTTCACAACCCGCAGCATTCACAACCCACAGCACCGTGTCTGCGCATGTGCGGGTCGCGATTTGGCGCTTCTGCGCATGCGCAAAGCACAATTTAGTGCTTCTGTGCATGCGTGAGCGCCGAAACCAGGAAGTAACCCATTCTGGTACTTCTGGGTTTGGCACAGTACGCATCTCCAAAACACGTAACCTGAAGCATCTGTAACCCAAGGTACCACTGTATGTAGTGTTAAGCTTTAGACTTATTATAAGTTATTGTAAGTTTAAGTTAAGTCTGCTGCAACTGGACTTCTTATGGGCAGTGCCAATCCTGACTGTCTTGGATTTGTGACCATTATGCTCATTTGCCTTCAGTAGCAGTAAAGCTCTGCTGGATGAAATATAATTACCCCTGGTCTATTTGGAGGGGGGATCCTGCAATGTGTTTAAGTTGTTACTCTGCTAACTATACATTAGAGTTCTGCTCTGAATCAATATTGAGTAGAATTCTAATGACAGGGCCTTCTTCATGAAAGGCCACTTCACCCGACCACTGAGTCCTTCCTCCAGTGTTATATACAGATCCAGACCCGGTCCAATATGACGGGCGCTTCAACTCCTTTAGATGGTCTGCCGTTTCAGGACCACGGCCAGGTGCATTTTCATTTCCGCAGGGTATGTGGTTTCCCACAGCACAAATGCAACGCTCTGTATAGAACAAGTCCATTTACACAGGACTCCACAAATGTATGTTATGAAGGAGCCCTCCGCCTCCTGCTCATTGCTAAGCGACTCTCTCATCTTTCCCAACCATCTTTCATCGCTCCCTCGCCGTCTTTCCCCCCTCCTCCTTCCCTTTTCTATTGTGATTCTCAAATCTCTAAAGGTCCAACACCTTTCTGCCAGGAATACTTTCTCGTGGATCTGGCGGGATTCCCCAGCCAAAGCTGTGTAGCCCAAACAGGATTCTGTGACCTTTTTGAATCAGCACTTGGTTTCTCTCAGCTCTAAATTTAGGTTTCCCTCACCACCACCATCCTCAGAATGCAGGCCGGGCTTTGATAGTTATATAAACAGCAGCATTTCGCCGTACATGTGTTTTGAATGTTCAAAGGCAGCAGGGGAAGTTACAGAGTGAAGTATGTCGCAATATTAAAATTAGCATTCAGTATTTAACATTCAAATTTGTCTCCGGCACAGGGGCAGGTGACTTGGGAAAGTTGAAAGTGAAATGGACTTTCCTGCATAACTATTTTCAGCAGGGTTTCAGGTAACATAGTGTCCTCAGTTGGGAGGGCAAATGCTTTCTAAACGGCAGCCGGAGAGCATAATTCTACTTAACATTTTGAAAGTGCTTTAGAACAGTCGAACTACATAATCTCAGTGACTATTACAACAGCCCTGCCAGGTAGTGCAGGGCTTCTGTAAAACCTACATTAAATTAACATAACTAACCCCCCAAAAAACAAGAACAACCAGGACTGGTGTTGACAACATTGTTTTTATTTTATGCATATAAGCGTTCATGCTCTTGAGTGATACGGCCATGGAGTGTTCAGCTTCTACAGATACATAGATTACTGGCTTTCTAACTAGCTAGGACAGCTAACAAACATTATATGTCTCAGGGGAAAAAACCGGATGACTTGTTTATAGAAAAGTGGAGTATCTTGGTGATGTATTAAGACTCAAGAAAATGTCCAACCATACTACTAAAGAGCAGTATCTGATATGGTTACACTTACTGTAAGTCTATATTTATTTATGCTTACACTTTGTTAGGTTTTCCTGCTACGAGATGACTTTTTATGCTGTGTTTGTTCTATATCTTGCATTTCTAAATAAAGAAATAAATTTTAAAAATGAGGAGAGAGGTTACTTGTTCCACTTGTGTTCATTGGCCACTTAGTTTTTGATTGGATTTGTTTTCAGTGCGAAACCCAGGTTTAAAGGGCACTCAAAGGTCTACCAAGACGCCTACTTCTTAGCAAGTGGAAGACACTTACGCAGTGGTGTTATCACAGGGGCAAGAGTCCATTGCCTCTTCTCCTCAAAGATGTCACAGTGACTAACCAACCGTTGCCAATACATTCGACACCACATTCCTCATCGGGTTGGGCAGAAGCAAGTGGTTGTGTGCCGAATTGGGGGGGGGGGCGGGTTGCAGCTTGAAAGGTTTCCACAAAACACTCCAGGCATGCACAAATGCCTGAAGGGTGATTGAGATCACAGAACAGTGAGAGGATGGGAAGAGGACCAGGCTAAAGGCCTTGTTTAGCACAGCATCCAGATTTCTACAATGACCAAACAAATAAATGCCTGCAGGAAGCCCTCAAGCAGAACTTGCAGCTGGCAATGGCACGCTTCCACCCCTGGCATTCTCTCAGAGTCAGGCTGCCTGCAGTCCTGGAAGCAGTATTTAGCCATCCCCAATAGTAATTATTATTATTATTATTATTATTATTATTATTATTATTATTATTTATTATTTATACCCCGCCCATCTGGCTGAGTTTCCCCAGCCACTCTGGGCGGCTTCCAATCAAGTTTTAAAAAGAATACAGCATTAAATATTTAAAAACTTTCCTAAACAGGGCTGCCTTCAGATGTCTTTTAAAGAGAAGATAGCTGCTTATTTCCTTCACATCTGAAGGAAGGGCGTTCCACAGGGTGGGCGCCACTACCGAGAAGGCCCTCTGTCTGGTTCCCTGTAACCTCACTTCTCGCAATGAGGGAACCGCCAGAAGGCCCTCAGCGCTGGATCTCAGTGTCCGGACTGAACGATGGGAGTGGAGATGCTCCTTCAGGTATACAGGACCGAGGCCGTTTACAAGCCATTGGCAGCTTTATCCCAAATGGAGTTGTCTCACCACCTCTTGAAATTGTGTAAGTTGGTGGTCATTTTGTAGAAGCAAGTGCTATCATTTGACTATGCAGCAGAGGCCAGCCTGAGGGGGGCAGATGGGGTTCTGCTCCACCAACCTCAGTTTGCCCACAGTCTCTCTCTACACACACACACACACACACACACACACACACACACACCAAAGGCATGGCATTGCTGCCAGACTCATCCACTTTCGTCTCAGTGTTCCCCTTGTAGAACTCAACCAATTGGAAGATGGGGACAAAACTTGAATTTAGTTGGTCTGTGGTCTAAGCCACTGGGCCTAGGGCTTGCTAATCAGAAGGTCAGGGGTTCAAATCCCCGCAACGGGGTGAGCTCCTGTTGTATCCTCCCAGCCCCTACCCACCTAGCAGTTCGAAAGCACACCAGTGCAAGTAGATAAATAGGTACTGCTCTGGCGGGAAGGTAAACGGCGTTTCTGTGTGCTGCTCTGGTTCGCCAGAAGCAGCTTAGTCATGCTGACCACATGACCTGGAAGCTGTCTGTGGACAGTTGCTGGCTCCCTCGGCCTATAGAGCGAGATGAGCACCGCAACCTCGGAGTCATCCACGACTGGACCTAATGGTTAGGGGTACCTTTACCTTTACTTGTCATAGGGGACACGGGTGGTGCTGTGGGTTAAACCACAGAGCCTATGACTTGCCGATCAGAAGGTTGGCGGTTCGAATCCCCACGACAGGGTGAGCTCCCGTTGCTCAGTCCCTGCTCCTGCCAACCTAGCAGTTCGAAAGCATGTCAAAGTGCAAGTAGATAAATAGGTACACTCCAGCAGGAAGGTAAATGGCGTTTCCGTGCACTGCTCTGGTTCGCCGGAAGCAGCTTAGTCCTGCTGGCCACATGACCCGGAAGCTGTACGTCAGCTCCCTTGGCCAATAAAGCGAGATGAGCACTGTAACCCCAGAGTCGGCCACGATTGGACCTAATGGTCAGGGGTCCCTTTTCCTTTACCTGCCATAGGCTCTGGTTCCAACTGCAGTTGGGCTCCCTGCCTTCTGCCCCACCAGCTCAAGGGGCATCATTTAGCAATGACGATACAGGCATCTCCCCCATTTGTACAGGGCTTGCCTTCCGGGTCATTGCGCACTTGCATGAAATTATGTGAAATTGGAAACCCATTGAAAAATCCTGCAAACACCCTGTCCTGCCCTTTTAATGATGTTTCAGTGATGTCCTTATGAGTCACTTCAGTGTTTGGCACTTTGCTTGTATGCGCAATTGTGCACATATCGGTTGTACCTAAAATGGGAGTTGCCTGTTATGAAGAAGTACTTTCTTTAGTGTGTCCTGTATCCTCCAGTAATCACCTTCATTGAATGATGTCAGGTTCTAGGACTGTAAGAAAGGAAGAATCCTTCTCCCTGTTCATAATTTTATTCACCTCCCTGCAGTCACCCTTTCCCTGCCTTTCCCTCCTAAACTAAAAAGCAGTTGCTACAACCCCATAAAATTATCTTCAAGCAACAAAATATATCTATACACCCAAAGTTCAAAGCAGACTACCATAAATACCGTGTGCCTCCTATTGTAAGAACTTCCTTGTTTTGTACTGGAAACCTTGCACACTATTTGGTGACGTTTCGTTTGGCCTAATAAAAGCATTATTGCCGTAATACGCGTTTTGGAATTTTCCTTATTTGAGGGACAAGGGAAGGCTGAGAAATGTCTACCCATTTTCCTGTGATGGGCCTTTGCTCCCTTCCGGATGAAACCAGCATCTGCATCCCAGATCATTATCAGGCCTCCCAAGGGGGAAGAGAAAAAGCATAAATCCTTTCCTTTGTTAGCAGATATCTACACACCCAAGGTACTCAAGCGCCAGCCCGCTCCACGGCAGCCAAGAAGCTTATTGTCAGATGGAAGGTGACATTTCCAGCACTGAAAGAAATTCTTTGTGCAAGTGTTTGCCGGGGGCTCTGCTGAGAGAGCCAACGCCATTAATCCAAGGCGTTGTGTTTCCCCCCCAGGCAAAATGGGCATGCTTAAGCAGTAGCACTTGGTTCTAGATTATTGATTCACAGTGACGTAACTGTCTGTATACAGTAGAGGGGGGAAGGTTAAGAGGGCTACTTTGGCAGGCAGCAAAGGATCGCATACCAACATTTCCCCCCATGCGTATGCACACATGCAGTACTAGACCCTCCAAGTGTCCTTATTTTCTGGGGACAGTCCTAGATTTACAAAAGCCATCCTGGTTTCTGATTTGATCCAAGAATGTCCTGTCTCTACAGTGGTACCTCTGTGAAATATACTCGGAGTCGAGAGTGGATTTCATGCTCTTTGTGGCGCTGTGGGGGACGCAGGTGGCGCTGTGGGTTAAAGCCTCAGCGCCTAGGACTTGCCGATTGAAAGGTCGCGGTTCGAATCCCTGCGGCGCGGTGCGCTCCCGCTGCTCGGTCCCAGCGCCTGCCAACCTAGCAGTTCGAAAGCACCTCCGGGTGCAAGTAGATAAATAGGGACCGCTTACCAGCGGGAAGGTAAACGGCGTTTCTGTGTGCGGCTCTGGCTCGCCAGATGCAGCTTTGTCACGCTGGCCACGTGACCCGGAAGTGTCTCCGGACAGCGCTGGCCCCTGGCCTCTTGAGTGAGATGGGCGCACAACCCCAGAGTCTGTCAAGACTGGCCCGTACGGGCAGGGGTACCTTTACCTTTACCTTTATTCAGCTCATAGTGGTGAGGAGGAATGGAAGTTCCCCCAGAATGTCTGCTTTATATACATTAGTTACACAATGGGCCCCACATGATTGGCTAATTCTGGGATTCTCCTGTAGGCCAATCAGGTTGCGGATTCACTTCCACCTGGAGCTGGATTGGGTGGCTCCTGTGGACCAATCAGACTGCTGCATTCTGAATCCTATTGTTCTAGGACTAATCAGACTGCTGCATTTTGGATCCTATTCAACTCAGTACATAACACTCTGGTTGCGAACGGGATCCATTCCGGAGCCCCGTTCGCAACCTGAAAGGAATGCACCCCACGTCTGCGCATGCATGGGTTGCGATTCACCACTTCTGCACATGCGTGCAACGTCATTTTGCGCATCCGCGCATGCGCAAGCGGCAAAAACCGGGAGTAACCCTTTCCGGTACTTCCGAGTCGCTGCGGGACACAACCTGAAAAGACATAACCAGAAGCTAACATAACAAGAGATATGACTGCATTTTCATCAGAGAAATGTTGCAGGGCATGCAGAACACACCCCTAAACTCATCAGACTCAGAATTTCTCTTTAAGGATATTTATGTATTAATAATATTCAGTGACTATAGATTCCATAATTTAAGATGTTATTATATGAAGCAGCATCCTTTGATTGCCCTGAACCCGCCAGAAATTTTACTGAATGAGTCTGATTCTGTTGAAGAATAGTGTCTCTTTTTTTTTACTGTTAATGATTTAATAAATGCCTGTTGTGTCTGTTGTCTTGTCCTGCATAACTAAAAGGGTGGCTGGGAGGAGGGGGCGGGACTCAACTTGTTTGGGGAATGGAAATCTATAGAAAGCTACTCTGAGATCCAGTTCCAAGGGCCTTCTGGCAGTTCCCTCATTGCAAGAAGTGAGGTTACAGGGAACCAGACAGAGGGCCTTCTTGGTAGTGGCACCCTCCCTGTGGAACGCCCTCCCTTCAGATGTGAAGGAAATAAGCAGCTATCTTCTCTTTAAAAGACATCTGAAGGCAGCCCTGTTTAGGGAAGTTTTGAATATTGAATGCTGTATTGTTTTTAACACTCAATTGGAAGCTGCCCAGAGTGGCTGGGAAACTCAGCCAGATGGGCGGGGTATAAATAAATTATTATTATTATTATTATTATTATTATTATTATTATTATTATTACTCTGATACTTGTTCTTTTATGCTTTCTTCTAATCAGTCCTATTCCAGTGTTATTTTTCTAGAAAAGGAAGTGCCGGAACTCACCATGAACATCTCTCTTATAATGGCAACAGTGGCCACCTGAGAGGTGCTGGAACTGAGTTTCATCGAGTTGTGGTTGAAGAAAAGCTCTGAACGGTGCCCTTCTCACCAAGCTGTGATTTAAAATAAGACATCTACCTAATCTGTCAGATGGGGTTAGGCACAAAGACTTCCAACACAGCTTAAATTGTTTCATAAAAATGAAACCGTTTAAACAGATTAGATAAACATATCAAAGATGATGAAGGAGCACAATAAAAACAATAAAACGATAGTAAAACCAACCATTTAAACAGCAGGAAAAACCTCAAACAAGCCATAAAACCAAAAGCAGTAAAACCAGCCAGACGGTTTTCCGTAGCATCCTAGCAGCCTCATACATGCTCAGAAATTCCAAGACGCCCAAAAAATCAATGCGGTTTTGAAACTGACGGCTAAAGCCATCAGTTTCGAAAGGTTCAATCCAACTTCTTGATTCAAAATGGTGTCCCACTGTATCCAAACATAGATGAAAAACCTGCTCGATGTCAGGAACCGTGATACAAAATTTATTTATAACATCTTAAGAGGTGTCCCAATTGACTAAGTGTACGTGGGTGGCGCTGTGGGTTAAATCAGAAGGTCGGCGGTTCAAATCCCCGCAATGGGGTGAGCTCCCATTGCTTGGTCCCTGCTCCTGCCCACCTAGCAGTTCGAAAGCATGTCAAAAGTGCAAGTTGATAAATAGATACTGCTCCAGTGGGAAGGTAAATGGCGTTTCCGTGCGCTGCTCTGGTTCGCCAGAAGTGGCTTAGTCATGCTGGCCACACGACCCAGAAGCTGTACGCCGGCTCTCTTGGCCAATAAAGCGAGATGAGCGCCGCAACCCTAGAGTCAGTCACGACTGGACCTCATGATCAGGAGTCCCTCTACCTTTTTATTTTATTTACAGATGTTGCTGAACCACATTGCCATCATCCTTGGCCTCTGTGGTTCAGCAATTTCTGGGGAGCCAAAGTTTCCCCACTCTTGATTTAAACTGGCTGGCAGCAGTTCCCAATGGTTTCAGGAGGAATCTTTCCCATCCCTGTCTAGAGATACCCAGGACTGAAGTCAAGACATTTTTGCCATTTGCATGCCAAGAATGTGTTCTACCACTAAGCTATGGCCCTTCCCTTTCTGCAGTTGGCTGGATACCCTCACCCTGAAATTTGTGTTGAAGGCGGTGCCCGTGTTTGTGGTTTAATCTCGTGCCCCTCTGCCATGAGTGTTTGTGAAATGCAAGGATGTGGTATTTGCGGGCAATGCACAACTAAGATATGCTATATGGAAGAGACAACCTTTTATGGAAGCTGTCAGCTGAACAACAACTTTTACACTGAGGTTCAAGAGGCGCCATGATTAGTCAAGTTATTCTGGAAGTTCTTTGCAGAGAAAGGTTGTGGTTACCTTCAAAAACAAAAGATTGCTAATTTCAGTGCTAGAAACAAAAATCACATTTGTTTAGAAGAGAATCACTGGGAATTGTTCTTTTTAAGTGTTTGTTGTTGTCGCTGTAGTTGTCTTGCTAGCTGCCCTGAACGTTTTAGGAAAAGCAGGATATTAATGTTTTAAAATCAATCAGCACACAGTACGATGTCCCTACAGACCACTTGAAAATGGCTGAGGGTCTTGGCAGGCCACTTCATGGCTTTTTTTCTGCTCGTTGTAACAATTATAAGGCATTGTGCTAAATGCTGTATGATTTTTTATTAATTTATTTCATAAACTTTATACATGGCTTGATTGGGGGGAAAAAACAGTTTATGAAAAGGTAAAACAAAATTACAGAAAAAAAATACAATACAATACCTTGGGTTACATATGCTTCAGGTTACAGACTCCACTAACCCAGAAATAATACCTCGGGTTAAGAACTTTGCTTCAGGATGAGAACAGAAATCGTGCAGCAGTGGCAGCTGGAGGCCCCATTAGCTAAAGTGGTGCTTGAGGTTAAGAACAGTTTCAGGTTAAGAACAGACCTCCGGAATGAATTAAGTTCTTAGCCCGAGGAACCACTGTACTTTAAAACACAAAAAAGTTAAAATATTAAAAACAGATTAAAATCCACATCCGCATTTCCAAGCATCTGGGTAGGCTTGCCTAAACAAGGATGTTTTCAGCAGGCACCAAAAAGAATACGGAGAAGGTGCCTGATTGATATCAATAGGCTGCGAGTTCGAAAGTGCAGGTGCTGCCACGTTAAACTATCAAGTTCTTGAGATTCCTGCATTGCATTGGGTTGGACTAGATGACCCTTGGGGTACCCTACCAATTCTACAGTTCTACGGTTTGATTTATTATACGTTGCATTTGATTGCATTGCAGCATGAACTCCATAGAACTGCAATACAAGAAAAAAGAAGTAATAGAAATACAATTAAAAACCAATAGGAATATTTTATTTATTTATTTATTTATTGGCATTTATATCCTGCCTTTCTTCCCTTTTCTTCATATAAATCCTCACCACAACCCTGTGAGGTAGGCTAGGCTGAGAGTTCTTAGACTGGTCCAAAGTCACCAAGTCTTCTCGTGATAATATTCCAGCAACTGCATCACACTGGCTCTCACTACACCAATCCAGGTCTCACACCACACAGGATGCCCCTATTGTGTTAAACAAAGTTCTTTGATGTTCAGTGTAATATTTGTCAGTTTGAGTCTGAGGTCAGATTCAGCATTCAAGACTTCAGAATGCCTTGAGCTCCTTTGGGAGGGAGGCTGGTATGTAAATATGAATGAATGAATGAATGAATGAATGAATGAATGAATGAATGAATGACTTGTGCCTGCCATTCACAGCTGCTGCTCCCCCCATTCCTCACACACCTGCCATGGACCACCTGCATGAAGCTTAAGGACCACAGGCAGCCCACAGACCACAGTTTGGGAACCCAATGCAGAGTACCTATTGTATTTATAATGACTTAAGTAGCAAAAACGAACAACCTTGCTCTGCTATTGAGCTACAAATTGACCTTGTTCCTGCAGTGAGTCAACCTGCGGATACATTCCATCAAGCTGGTGTAGACAGCAATGTGTCTCAGCAGCAATGAGTGGGAAAACAGGAATGTGTGGGATCTAACAGGTGAGGTGTGCATGTAGAAAAACTGGAATTAAAGACCCATTTGTGATACAGGATCCCAATCTGGAAGCACGCTAGATGAATTTGTAGAGAAGTCCTAAGAAGAAGAACCGTGGTGGATCATATCGAAGCATTCTCTTCTCACCGTCGTCCTCCAGAGTCCTATGAGAAACTAACAAGCAAAGCCCAACTCCTTTCCCCCTTTCCAGCTTTTTTTGAGCTTTGACCTCCCTGGACAAATGTATTTTCCACTTCTGTGTTCCATTGTTGTCCCTTCACTTCTCCATATTTACAGGAGTCAACAGTTCTAAAAAGGCATCTATAGTTTTAGCAAAACCAGGATGTTTTTAACTTACTCGTGGAAAACCCCAGACTGAAAAGAATAACCCTTCTTTGGAAAGTCCGAACAGCTAAACTAGTGTTGAAAACACAGTGAACAAAATCGGTTGAATGAACAGACACTTTGAATGAATGACAACTTGGAAGGAAGCACACCCTATAACAATAGGACATACATTACCAGACAACCTCATTTTGCCAAACCTGCTATGGAATTTATTTAAAGGACAATGCTAAATGAGAAAGGGGAGGTGTGCCTATTTCAATGGTGGTTTTCATCTTCTTGTTAAAAAGAAGTCACTTAGACTTAAAAAAAAGAAGTTCTGGAATATTAAAATGCACTTCCCCATACAGGGCTGAACGTCTTCCATGTGAAGGACCATGGAGAGAAGGACAGGCTACCAGACCCTAGGCCACAACAAAGGCATGTCTCCCCCAACCCAAAATGACAGCTATATGGATCAAGGTGACAACGTGACAAGGGAGATGGTTCCTGGGTACAGTTTCATGTGTGCAAGCTCTCTCTACCCAATTAAAAAACTGCACAATTATAGGTGTCGCCTTTCAGGTTTTGCTGGGAACACCTAGACACCAGATATGGGCAGTGGTTGAAGGCAGGACCAGCAGGTGAGGCCTCACTGCTCACAATACACCTGCGGGGCTGGGAGGAAGAAACAGGACTGTTCTTTGAACTCCACCCTTCATGCTGTGCATTTTCAAAAAAAGAAAAAGGATCTCGGTTTTGTTGTTGTTAAGATGTCCTCCACAACTCCTAGGCTCTACCAGCTAATCATCAAACTCTGGGCATCCTGTGGCATTACTCTGAAGTACCAATCACAAGAACAGAATTGCCAACTTGAATAAAATATTGGGGGGGGGAGGCAGGTGAGCCCTGCCCTGTATAATCAATCACATGACATGGCACCCACACACCATTTGAATAGCGGGAAGGTAAACGGTGTTTCCATGTGCTGCATTGGTGCTGGCTCGCCAGAGCAGCTTTGTCACGCTGGCCACGTGACCCAGAAGTGTCTGCAGACAGTGCTGGCCCCCAGCCTCTTAAGTGAGATGGGCGCACAACCCTAGAGTCGGACACGACTGGCCCGTACGGGCAGGGGTGCCTTTACCTTTAAAGGTAAAGGTACCCCTGAGAGTTAGGTCCAGTTGTGGACGACTCTGGGGTTGCGGTGCTCATCTAGCTTTATTGGCCGAGAGAGCCGGCATACAGCTTCCGGGTCATGTGACCAGCATGACTAAGCCGCTTCTTGCAAACCAGAGCAGCACACGGAAACACCGTTTACCTTCCCACCAGAGTGGTACCTATTTATCTACTTGCACTGGTGTGCTTTCAAACTGCTAGGTTGGCAGGAGCAGGAGCAACAGGAGCTCACCCCGTCGCAGGGATTCAAACCACCGACCTTCTGATAGGCAAGCCCTAGGCTCTGTGGTTTAACCCACAGCGCCACCCGCATCACTTTTGAATGACAGTGCCCATCCTCAAATATTTTATTGAGGGGGCCGAAGAGACCTCAGTGGCTAGGAGTTGGCTCCTGTGCATAAGAACAGAAGAAGAGTCTGCTGGATCAGGCCCATGGCCCATCTAGTCCAGCATCCTGTTCTCACAGTGGCCAACCAGATGCCTGCCTGAGACTCTCAAGCAAGACCTGAGCGCAAGAGTGACTCTCCCCTCCTGTGGTTTCCAGTAAGCACTATTCAGAAGCGTTGCATAGCCATTCATGGATCCTCCATGAATTTGTCCAGTCCTCTTTTATTTTATTTTTTATAATATTTTTTATTAGTTTTATGAAATACAGAAAAAAGAATAAAGAGCATATTATAAAAGTAGAAAAAGAAAGTTACAAATTTTCTTGTTCTTCTTTCCAAATCTACTGGACTTCCCCGCGTCCTCCCAACCCTGCATTCTCTGTGATACATAACATCTGCAATTTGTTAACTTGTTTCAATACTTATTGTATCTTCCATTTTATCATGTTACCCAATTTCAAATATATTATGACCCAAATCATGTACGTTTTCATTTTAACACAATAAAGTTGTTTCATTATTCTATCTCTGACTTCTTGTACCTTAATTTCCATTTCTTTAATTTAACATTACTGAAGCTAGAATTTCCTAAAAGGTGCGTTTTTTAACATTCATACAACTTATAATATTTTTCCAAATAGTCTTTAAATTTTTTCCAATCCTCCTCAATTGTTTCTTCTCCCAAGTCTCGGATTCTGCCAGTCATTTCAGCCAGTTCCATGTAGTCCATCAACTGCGTGTGCCATTCCTCCAGTGTGGGTAAATCTTGTGTCTTCCAATGTTTTGCAATCAGGATCCTTGCTGCTGTAGTAGCGTACATAAAAAAGGTTCTGTCCTTCTTAAGCACTCTCTGGTCCACCATGCCCAGGAGGAAGGCCTCTGGTTTCTTAGGTAAGGTAAATCTAAGTACCTTTTTTAGTTCATTATGAATCATTTCCCAAAAGGCCTTCACTTTCGGGCAGGTCCACCAGAGGTGAAAGAATGTCCCTTCCGCTTCTTTACATTTCCAGCATTTATTATCAGACCGGTGATATATCTTAGCAAGCTTGACTGGGGTCATGTACCACCGGTATATCATTTTCATAATGTTTTCCTTCAAGGCACTACATGCCGTAAATTTCATTCCGGTGTTCCATAACCTTTCCCAGTCTTCAAACATAATGTTATGCCCCAAATCCTGCGCCCACTTTATCATGGCGGATTTGACTGTCTCATCCTGAGTATTCCATTTAAGCAGCAGGTTATACATTCTCGAAAGTAGTTTACTTTTTGGTTCTAACAGTTCTGTCTCTAGTTTCAATTTTTCCACCTGGAATCCAACCTTCTTGTCTACTTTAAAGACCTCTTGAATTTGTGCATAATGCAACCAATCTCGCACCTTGTTTTTTAGTTTTTCCAAGCTCTGCAACCTCCAATTGTCTCCAATCTTTTCAATAATTTCCTCATATTTAGGCCAATTGGCTTCCATATTAGGTCTCTTACGTGCCTTGGCCTCCACAGGTGAGAGCCACCTCGGAGTCTTACTCTCCAATAAGTCTTTATATTTTGTCCAGACCATTAAAATTGCTCTCCTGACAATGTGGTTTTTAAACAGTTTGTGCACTTTAACCTTGTCATACCACAAATATGCATGCCACCCAAAAGCGTTGTCAAACCCTTCCAGATCTAGGACATCAGTGTTTTCCAGTAAGATCCAATCTTTCAACCAGCAGAAGGCTGCGGATTCATAATATAACCTCAAGTCTGGCAGGGCAAATCCCCCTCTTTCTTTCGCATCAGTTAATATCTTAAACTTTATTCGGGGCTTTTTGCCCTGCCAAACAAACTTAGAGATATCCTTCTGCCACCTTCCAAAGCATTCCACCTTGTCCACGATCTGTAGGGTCTGAAACAAAAATAACATTTTTGGCAATACATTCATCTTTATAGCTGCTATTCGGCCCAACAAGGAAAGTTTCAATCTTGACCACGTTTCCAAATCTCTTTTGATTTCTGACCAACATTTCTCGTAGTTGTCTTTAAACAGATTCAAATTTTTGGAGGTCAGATACGCCCCTAGGTATTTTACTTTTTTAACCACATTTAATTCTGTTTCTTTCACAAACTCATCTGTTTCTGTAATTGTCAAATTTTTTGCTAGAACCTTAGTTTTTTGCTTGTTCAACTTAAATCCCGCCACCCGACCAAAGTCCGAAATTAATTCTAACACTCTTTTAGTACTAGAGACAGGCTCCTGCAATGTTAATACCAGGTCATCTGCAAATGCTTTCAATTTATATTGTTTCACTCCGACCTCAATTCCCTGTACCAACCGGTCCTTTCTGTCCAGTCCTCTTTTAAAGCCATCCAAGTCTTGGGCTCCATGATCACTGCAGATGGTGACAGCAGCCACGAAAATAAAGACGCCTGCTTCTTGGGAGAAAAGCAATGACAAACCTAGACAGCATCTTAAAAAGCAGAGACATCACCTTGCCAACAAAGGTCCATATAGTTAAAGGTATGGTTTTCCTAGTAGTGATGTATGGAAGTGAGATCTGGACCATCAAGAAGGCTCAACGCCGAAGAATTGATGCCTTTGAATTATGGTGCTGGAGGAGACTCTTGAGAGTCCCATGGACTGCAAGAAGATCAAACCTCTCCATTCTTAAGGAAATCAGCCCCAAGTGCTCACTGGAAGGACAGATGCTGAAGCTGAGGCTCTAGTACTTTGGCCACCTCACGAGAAGAGAAGACTCTCTGGAAAAGACCCTGATGTTGGGAAAGATGGAGGGCACAAGGAGAAGGGGACGACAGAGGACGAGATGGTTGGACAGTGTTCTCGAAGCTACGAACATGAGTTTGACCAAACTGCGGGGGGCAGTGGAAGACAGGAGTGCCTGGCGTGCTCTGGTCCATGGGATCACGAAGAGTCAGACATGACTAAAAGACTAAACAACAACAACAAAGTTCCTGGGCGTAGCCAGGATTTATGTTAGGGGGTCGCGACAAAATCGAGCTACCTGCAAAGCGATTGGTCAGAGAGTTAAGTATTTTTATTCATTTACTTGATTTAGGGGGGCAGCTGCTCTCCCACCCACCACCCATCTTGGCTACGCCTTTCTGTTATCTGCCCTGACTCTCCCAGCATTCAGCTTCACTGAGCGCAACCAGAAAGGGACCAAAGCTGTTCCCTGCCCGCTCTCTCCATCCTGCCACGCATGATTTTTTTATAAACTTCCGTCGTGTCTCCTCTTCCTGGCTTTTTCTCCAAATAAATCCCTCGCTCTGAAAACCATTTGGCGCAGACCTCCTGCGATGCCTACCCCAGGCTTTTTGCTGCCATTGAGGAGAGTACAAGTCCTGATCATTTTCTTGCTCTGCCTTGACTTCTCTCCTTGCGCTCCTTCTGGAATTTCCTTGCGCATCTGTAACCACCTAACCTGATGCAAGTTAGACGGAATTTCCAAAGGCGCCCACGCGGGAGCGGGGGAAGGTGGCGGGCGTGGTAACTTCGCCTTTCCCCTCCTCTTCCTCCTCCTCCCTGCTTTATAACCGTGGGCGCTCTCTAGAAAATTAGAAACCGCGCTGCAGCCAGCCCAGGGAGAGGGACAGAAAGAGAGGAAGAGCAACCATCCCGTCATCCCCGATCCAAAGTCAACCAGAATCCGCTGTAAGTCCTTCTTGCCGCGCTCCCCAACTCCTGATCTCAGGGCTGGGTCCTTCTCTCCCTCCACGCGGCTGATCTCAGACCGCCTTAAGGGGGTCGCCAGCCCTCTTCCCCTTGCTGGTCGACTTCTGGATCCGCCTGCCTTGCGCTCTGCTGGGAGCCCTGAAGCTTGTTGTAAACCGAGCTCTCCCTTTGGTCTTGTGCAACGACAAACTCTCCAAGTGAGTCCAGCCAGGACTTGTTATTTTTCGCCCCTCTGGCTGATGCCCCCCGATGAACTGATGCCCTTCTAACTGCAGCCTTCACAGGCTCATCCAAAATTTGCCCCTGAAGCTCCCGGAAGAGGGAAGAGGGTGGCTGGCGTTCCGAGTGTTGTGTCACTTCGTTGCAGCAACAATGTGTGAAAATTAAGTTAAACCGGGCAGGGCTGGGTTTGGCAAGGTCTGTGGTGGTTTGCTGTGGAAGCCTAACCGTGTCTACTCAGAAGTAGAGCCCACTGACTTCAGTGGGGCTTACTCCCAGGTGAGCTTAGACTTGCAGCTGTAGGCAGTGATGGTCACAGCTTTGTTGTTGTTGTTGTTTAGTCGTTCAGTTGTGTCCGACTCTTCGTGACCCCATGGACCAGAGCACACCAGGCACTCCTGTCTTCCACTGCCTCCCGCAATTTGGTCAAACTCATGCTGGTAGCTTCGAGAACACTGTCCAACCATTTCGTCCTCTGTTGTCCCCTTCTCCTTGTGCCCTCCATCTTTCCCAACATCAGGGTCTTTTCCAGGGAGTCTTCTCTTCTCATGAGGTGGCCAAAGTCTTGGAGTCTCAGCTTCAGGATCTGTCCTTCCAGTGAGCACTCAGGGCTGATTTCCTTAAGAGTGGATAGGTGTGATCTTCTTGCAGTCCATGGGACACTCAAGAGTCTCCTCCAGCACAACTAGATGCTGCTTTGTATGTGTGACTTGGGCAGCTTGGGGTGGAGGACCTGTGACCCTCTTGATGTTGAACACCCATCAGCCCCAACCAGCATGGTCAGTGGGGGATGGTGGGAGTTGTAGTCCAGTTACATCAAGCGGGACACAGGTTTCCTACCCGTGGTGTAACTATTGCATCCTGCAAACCAGATGTTGATGCATCTGGATCTGGCATACAGCTCCTGATTATGGGACTCTGGTGGGACCTAAACTTTGAGATCCATTGACTAGCATTTCTGGGTTAGACTGTAACTCATGTCAGCAGAGCATGAGACTCTTGATCTCAGGGTCAAAGGTCCCTCCATTGCAGGGGGGGATGGACAAGATGACCCTCGTGGTCCCTTGCAGCTCTACAATTCTATGATTCTGTGATCCAGATTGGAACTCCTGCCCAACTCAGAATTGCACAGAATAGACAAGGGCACAGAGAAGTTTCCATGCAGTCTTTGAGCTTGTTGACGCTAGTTCACACTAATGTCAAATACTGTACCTCTTTCACACGTGACACGGACAAGCACATGTGAGACTCTCGCATGCTCTGTGTGTGGATGGTGTGACTGCAGTGTTGAATGTGGAATTCTGTAGTCTCACTGATCCTAAGCATTCTTACTCACAAGCAGACCTGGCCAATGTTTTATGTTTGCATTACTTTATTTAGTGTAAGCGAAGAGCAGTTTAAGCTTATCAGGAAAATGACTCAACAACAGGGAGTTTCTGCTATTGCACAGGCTTTAAAAAACATAATCTGCCTCAGCTCTTCCAAGCAAACCCAACGAAAAGACCTTGGGAGTCGTTGTTTTGCACTTGTTGAGAAGGAAAGGTTACTAAGAAAGAAAAAGTTGCACCCTTTGAATCCGGTTTGCTCACAGGAGAAGAGAGTGGGCTGGCATGCTTCTCTCAATACATGGCCAGGTCTCAGGAGCCTCTGACGCCTTGCTAAAATAAATGCAAAGCACCCAAAAGAAGACGCTGTTAATAGCTTTGGATTTACTAATCCGACAACCTAACCAAAGTAATAAGAGTCAAGCACAGTATAGAGGTTTTCCTGTTCCTAAAAAGCTCTTATGTAAATGGTGCATTCATTTCATGACTTGGAAATCAAAAGTGCTTTATCACACTCATGTCCTGCTTGTGGATTTCCTACTGTGAGAGCAGGATGAGGGACTTGTATAGAAGCAATCATATGGGGGGGAATCTGGATGGCTGTCTGTCTGGGATTCAGTAGTTGCAAGGTTCCTTTTCTGAGCAGGGATTCTGTGGTTGCAAGAGTCCCACAAGGAGTTTGACTACAGGACCCCCTAGATTTGCAGTGTCCAACTGGGTGATCGTGTGTGCTCCTACTTTTTATACTCTTTACTATGCAATCCCATACATATTATATGCTCAGAACCCTTTGAGTTCAATGCATCTCACTCCCAAGGAACTGTGAATAAAACTGGATTATCTTAAATCTGCAATGTACAGTGGTACCTCAGGTTACATACGCTTCAGGTTACAGACTCCGCTAACCCAGAAATAGTGCTTCAGGTTAAGAACTTTGCTTCAGGATAAGAACAGAAATCTTGCTCTGGCGGCGTAGTGGCAGCGGGAGGCCCCATTAGCTAAAGTAGTGCTTCAGGTTAAGAACAGTTTCAGGTTAAGAACGGACCTCTGGAACGAATTAAGTACTTAACCCGAGGTACCACTGTATAAGCAAAAGGCATTTCCTTTTCAGTTTAGGAAAGTAAATGCCGCCAGCTGTTTGCCTCAGAAAAGTTCCGTCTGTAATCAAATAAGTTGTCCCTAATCCAAAACAGATGACTCGCATGAGCAAAAGTTTTGGAATGGGAGCAATGGTGGGATTGAAACATGATTTAGGGGGAAACGGAAAACGAAACTGAAAGGAGCAGCACTGGAAAAAGTATACTGTATACTGTTAACATATCATAGCAGGTGCCAGGCTGGGCTCCTCTGGGAGGAAGAGCAGTCGACACATGAGATAATGATAATAAATAAATTTAATTGTACACTTAGCATGGACCATTATTTAGGAAATCTACGGTGTGCCATTGGGAAACCTGATTTTATTCTGATTCAAATCAACTGCTCCCTTTCTTTTTTATAATGATGTGTTTGCAAACTTTAAATCAGTGTGGTGTAGTGGTTAAGAGTGGTAGACTCGTAATCTGGTGAACCGAGTTCGCTTCTCCGCTCCTCCACATGCGGCTGCTGGGTGACCTTGGGCCAGTCACACTTCTTTCTCTGAAGTCTCTCAGCTCCACTCACCTCACAGGGTGTTTGTTGTGGGGAGGAAGGGAAAGGAGAATGTTAGCCACTTTGAGACTCCTTCAGGTAGTGATAAAGCGGGATATCAAATCCAAAATCTTCTCTTCATCAAGGCAATGCAGAGATTTTAAAACTAACTCACCCTGTACATAATCCTCTAATATAAACATGAAGTTTAATCAAGCAGCAGGTGGTATATTTAGTTGTCCACAGACATGCTTACATGCATCATTGTTTAGGAAATAAACGGTGTGCCATTGGGGGAACTTGATAATAATCAATTGTTCAAATCTGCTCCCCCCCCCTTTTTCTCATGATGTTTTTTTGAAAATAAATTGCTGTTTTGAATTGCCTTGATTTAAAGTTTTCAAACCAACTCACCCTGCTTTACAAGGTCCCCGTGCATAATCCTCTACAAAAAAACACTGAGATTCCTGCATTGCAGGGGGTGAAACTAGATGATCCTCAGGTTTCCTTCCAACTCTACAATCGTATTATTCTGTGATTCTAGCAAGTAATAATAAATATCATGTGAAACATTTTTTTTAAAGTTGTTTTAAAAAAAGGAATTCTGGAGTGCAGTTTAACAAAGGGAGAACTGCATGGTTTCCGCTATCCTTCTTGGGCAACATAAACTTGGAAAATTATACAGCCATTGTTTCCGAAATATAATTAGTGCTGCATCAAAGATGTATCCCTCCCTAGAGATGGCTGTCTAGCTTCCGTGTCACCACTAAAATAAACAAGAGAGTTTGCCTGTTTAAAAACACATTATTCCAGAAACCATGCCATGTGACCGTTCCAGTGGCAAGGCTGCTGTCACTCACATGTCCCTAAATCATTTCTTCTTCTTCTTCAAGTAATTGAACACTTTTTCCACTTCACTGGAAAATCTCAAAAGAGTAAAAGAAAGAAAGAAAAACTCTGTTGAAGTCAATGACAAATGTTCCATTGGGACCAATGAAACCAATTGGTGCTCACTGTGATTTTCCCATGAATTAGTGTGGGGGAGATTATGGGCATCATCATTGCACAGATGGACTTTCCCTTCCTCTCTCCCCACCCCTACCCCACATGCAGCCGCCATTCTCAAACTGTTCCAGAGCATGTTTTTTTTAGGGGGCACGGGAGCTGCAGAGAAGGTGAAACCCATTCTGCTAATAATGGTATCCATTCCACTGGCAGACCCCAAAGTATTTTGCACAAAAAACTCAAGAGGAAAGGTTAGCCTTATCTCACATTTCACAGTCCTCTCTATCTGAAGGGCTGCCTGGTCCATGTGCGGTTTAAAGATAAAGAATCGTGGGGAGGGAGAGCAGATGGGCTTTGGAGTTGGGTACCAGACTGGGCATGTACACAGCTCAGTTGGCCACACTCTTCTCCAATATGGTAAGATGTGATAAGATTTCCATGATAATAATTACTTCGAAATTTACATCTATATACAGTGGTACCTCTGGTTAAGAACCTAATTCGCTGTGGGTTAAACCCCGTCGCAGGGATCCAAACCACTGACCTTCTGATCGGCAAAGCCCTAGGCTCTGTGGTTTAACCCACAGCGCCACCCGCGTCCCATCTGAAAACATAACAACCATTAAACATTAAAAATACCGTTCAGATGTCTGCTAAATGTTGTATAGTGACTTATCTCCTTGGCTCGGGGGTTGCATAACTCCATACCCTCCAACATCTCTCCGATGAAAATAGGGACATCTTAAGGAAAAGCAGGACATTCCAGGATCAAATCAGAAACTTTGACGGCGTCTATAAATCCGGGACTGTCCCTGGAAAATAGGGACACTTGGAGGGTATGAGAACATCACTCAGATAAGTGAACTTGTATGTGTCGCAAATGACACGGTGTCCACTAAAAGTGCTATTGTGCTGCTAAATATTTAAATAAGTATCAGCTTTTTTCACTGTTTTGTTAAACACAGGAGCTGGTCACTGAACTCTTCTTCCTCTGTCTAACCTTTGACCATTGGCTGGTTTTCCTTTTTGGCTTCTTGAATGCAAATCCTGCAACCTGACAACTTCTTAATTGTGATTTGCAGGCTTAGAAGATGATGGGAATGAAAATGTTCACCATATTCTCTAGCGGTCTTGTAAAAGCTGAGGATTCAAAATCTAAGGTCCAAAGTGAGGCTCCCAAGCCTTCAACGTCTTCCGAATCAGAATTTGACTCCACGTCGATCGAATCCTCGACAGAAGAAGCTCCGCCGAAGGACAAGGTGGAAACTGAAAGTCAAGGGTTGCCTTCGAAAGACAATGCCACATGCCATTGTACTCCTGAGCAAAATAACAAGAAAAAGAAGAAAATGAAGAGGGGACTCATTGATGGTCTGAAGTACTTTGCACTTGGGGAAAACAGAATAAAACCCTTAAGAGCAGAGAAGGACCCTCCAAATGAAAAGGAAAGCAAACCAGTTACAGGTACAGTATGACCACCCCGAAGGACCACCTGCCCCCAACATAAATTTGTCCATCAATTAAGATTCTCTTCTGACCAAATTTATTGGTCTCTTAGAGCAGGGGCTTCCAACATGGTCTCATGGGCCCTTTTACATATGTTTCCAAATGTATAAAATACCGTATTTTTTGCTCTATAAGACTCACTTTTTCCCTCCTAAAAAGTAAGGGGAAATGTGTGTGCGTCTTATGGAGCGAATGCAGGCTGCGCAGCTATCCCAGAAGCTAGAACAGCAAGCGAAAAAAAAGTTTTATAAAAATGTTTTCTCATATAATAAAGAGAATGTATTCAAAAGCATGTACTTATTAAAAAAAGCATGTACTTATATACATATTTAAATATAGATTTTTCTGCAATTTTTTTAAAAAAACCTAAGATTGATGCGGAAAGAGGATAGAACAGAGTTATGAATGAACACACGTGAACTTGGCATGGGCTGATCCCTCCATCCCTGGGTATCAAGAGTATTGATCCTTCCTGTGTCACTGATCTAAAAATGCAAGAGGAGAAAGCAATAAAGCCCGTGCATGGCAAAAAGAAAGCTAGAACATTAGGGGAAATCTGCCATCTCAACCCTTTGCTTGCTTTGCTCATTTTCTACTTGCAGGGAATCATAGACTCAAGGGGAGTGAGGACTCATTAGGACCCGCAGCTCCAGGTGTTGAAGCTAGAGGCAGGAAGCAGTTTAGGGGTTTATGTGAACACCCCCTCCAAGATCTTGCAGCCTGCCACATTGAGCGTTTTTAAGTGCTTTACATAAATAAGCAAGGAACCACAAATGCGCTCGCCGCTGGAGAACACCACTTTTGCTCTGGGAGAACACAAAGAGAGACTCTTCCCTTCTCCCAGACCTGGAGAAGAGTGAGGGCTCTCCATGATGCCAGGCTTTCAGAAGCATAAGAGAATGGCACTACCAGTTTTGCTCTGAAGGCACTTGGAAGACTGTGAGACTCCTGGTTTGTGAAGGCATGTGCTCACAACATGAGCCGCAAGCCGCCTCTGTCATATAGTTTCTTGAGAAACACTTGTTTTGATGCATTCCCCCTAAAATCAGCTTCTATCCCATATGAAAACTTAAGGCATATGAAGCCATCCATGCCCTCTATCTGCCCACTGGTGTGGACGAAGAGTAGGCAACTTGTAAATACATCCAGCCACACTGAACATTATAATGATAAGCAGAAGTGATTTGAAATGCTGCAGCAGCATCGACTTTGCTGTGTTTTAAGCTAGTGATGTGTACACATCCTCAGTGTACACCAGAGTTTCCCAAACTTGGGTCTCCAGCTGTTTTTGGACTACAGCTCCCATCATCCCTAGCTAGCAGGTCCAGTGGTCAGGGATGATGGGAGCTGTAGTCCCAAAACAGCTGGAGACCCAAGTTTGGGAAACTCTGGTGTACGCTAAGGCAGGAACTCAAACACCCACCCCAACTCGGGCATGACAGTCCCGCGTTCACTGTCTTGAGCTCATTGTAATGTCTGAAGACTCCCTTGGCAGAGGAAGAGTCCTGGCAAGATCACATTCTCTCTGGCTACCAGTTACTGGAAACAATAACATAAATTGCTGGAAACAGGGACAAGACACCTATCGTTTCTATTCTCAAATTATGAGCTGTGCATACGTCTACGGCCTAGGACCCTCGTACCTACAGGACCGCCTCTCCCAGTATGCCCTACAGACAGTGGCGTAGCGTGGGTTGTCAGCACCCGGGGCAAGGCAAGTAATGTACGCCCTCTAACCCATGGATTTGCGCCCCCTAACCCGTAGATTTGCGCCCCCTAACCCTAACCCCAGGTGTTGCGCCCAGTGCAGCCGGCCCCCCTGCACCCCCCACGCTACGCCACTGCCTACAGAGAGCCTCAAGGTCCATAAATAGCAACACCCTAGTGGTCCCAGGTCCTAAGGAAGTTAGATTAGCTTCAACCAGAGCCAGGGCCTTTTCAACTCTGGCTCCAGCCTGGTGGAACGCTCTGCCTCATGAGACCAGGGCCTTGCAGGATCTGATTTCTTTCCGCAGGGCCTGTAAGACAGAGTTGTTCCGCCTGGCCTTTGGCTTGGAGCCAATTTGATTCCCTCCCCCACCTTATTTTTCTTTTCTCCTCCTGTGATGAGGCTTTTAATATTTTAATGTTTCAATATTTTAATGTTGTATTTTAATCTTGTTTTTAAGTTGCATTCATTCAACTTGTTTTTATTATTGCTTGTTAGCCGCCCTGAGCCCGGCCTTGGCTGGGGAGGGCGGGGTAAAAATAAAAATTATTATTATTATTATTATTATTATTATTATTATTATTACTGCAGGATGTAAGTTAAATGCATGGACAAATGAAATTTGAATCTCAGTGTTATTGGGTACCAAGTTGTTCTTCCTTCTGTTTTGCCAGCTGACCAAATCAGGGAGCTGATTAAAGATCAAAGATTCTTCGACGCCAGCCAACATCTCCTAGCCATGGAGAGGGAATGCAGCACTGACTCTGGCAGCAAGCGCAAAGAGGACAGCGTCGACCATCAGAGTGAAATTGAAGATCTGTTTGGACTTTTGAAGCAAGAGGTCCTCAGGATCATACGTTCGTCCGTTAGCATCGCGCAGGCTGAGCCAGAACTCCTGAGGGATGCAGTGAGGACAGTAGCAGAACAGGTGGAGGAGGACAGGAGATGCGTGTTGGAAGAAAAGGCATCTGGGAAAGCTGCGCATTGCCGTCCCAGAGGATGGAAAGACGAGTGGAGGAGTACAGTCCAGGAGTCCGTAACCGACAGAATGAAAGAGCCTCTGTTTGACAGCAACGAGGGCCTCTCGACAACCGCCCACAGCTTCCTGCACATGGGCAAGGCTATGAAAGATGACCTGATCACTGTGGTGAAATACATCAAGGCCCATTACCCGGAGGACTTCCAAGTGTGCAGCACCTATGCGCAGTTCTACCACAAGTGCTTCTCAGCTCAGCTTGAGATGGTTGCTCAGTTCGAACTGGGCAGGAAAGACACTTACCTCCTCCTCACCTGGGTGCAGAATATCTATCCAAAGTAAGTAGCGGTTTTGCCCTGCGTCTGGGTAATGCTGCAAGTCTGGCCAGCCCAAAAGCAGACAGTGTGCCTCTCTGTTCACTGGCTGAACCATTTCCTCTTTCCCACATCTCAACATCTACCATCCAAATTCTGCATCAAACAAACAGCTGGTTCATAAAGAGCCAGCCCATTAGTGCATCTAACTGTCAATTGCTCTCAGGGTTTCAGACAGAGATACAGTGGTACCTCGGGTTAAGAACTTAATTCGTTCTGGAGGTCCGTTCTTAACCTGAAACTGTTCTTAACCTGAAGCATCACTTTAGCTAATGGGGCCTCCTGCTGCTGCCACGCCGCCGGAGCACGATTTCTGTTCTCTTCCTGAAGCAAAGTTCTTAACCCAAGGTAATATTTCTGGGTTAGCGGAGTCTGTAACCTGAAGCGTATGTAACCCGAGGTACCACTGTATCAGGTCTACCTTTTGCAGGTCTACTACCAAGCTATTCTGGACCTTCCCCTTTACACTCTGCACTCAAAATGAGTTATGCTGAAGGAACACTGCAGAAAATGGAATTGAGGGATAAGATTCGAAAACATGTTTCGCATGTTTACTAGGGCTTTCGGGCCGCCTTTTCCCCATGGCAGGCTTTTGTCCCACACCCTTGAAAAATGCTGGTTCTGCAGAAGCAGAATTTCAACAATCCAGGCATCCAGTGAAATGTAGGCATGTTTCAGTGGGGGGGGGGGGTGTGTGTACAATGCAGGAGAGGCTGAGCCAGGGCAAACAGGAAGTGAGCAGAACAGCTTCCTGTGCATAGTCTGATCTAGTATATGAAACAGTCTCCTTTCTTCCGTTGATCAGAATGGGGAGACAGGGCTCAATTGACTGTGGCATGTTCTGCTGCTGCACATTTGGATGCTTTAATGGTGATGACAAAATATATACCGTATTTTTCCTTGTATAACACGCCACCGTGTATAACATGCCCCCTATTTTTGGGGACTCCAAATAAAGAAATCCCCCATATGCATTATCCGTGTCTAAGACGACCCCCCCAATTTTAAACTTGAAAAAAATAGGGGGAGGGGATATTGTCTTATACACGGAAAAATACGGGGTGGGTGTGTGGGTGGGTGTGTGGGTGTGTGTGTGTGTGTACACACACACACACACACACACACACATATCTATATATATTATGTCCATTCTGATTCTAATGGAAATCATTAAGCAACGGTTTGCAGCAGCATGGGGGTATGGCTAAACATTTCAAATATTTCTGGTAACCCAATTGCCACCAGGTCAGGTTTGAAATTCTTGTGTTGTAGCCTTATGAGGCTTTGCCCTCGGGTGGGAAAAATATTGTGCCTGGGAAAGGGAAGTGGGAGTCAAAAGACACTCAAGGAATAGTTTCGGAGAAAAGGCTTTTATTTCTACCATCCATGAACTGGTAGAAGGAGTAAGTGTGATAGCTCACAAAAAGCATGCACGAAATTCACAGTCATGTGCACAAGCATATATACCCCTTTCCAGTTCCCTCCTCCTTTCTCCTCCCTCAGGAGTCCTCTGAGCATGAACAGAAAGCTGTCTTGGGACTATTGGACTCTTCCCAGGAAAGGGGTTTCAGAGTGTTCAGATATGTTTCAATCTCTTGTTCTGGCATGGTTCCCAGACAGAAAGCAAGTTGCAATGTGGTTCTTTAGCAAGGCCAGAAGGCATGAGAAAGGCCTGAGAAACAATGGACTGTTCTCTACCTTTGTTACAGCAGAGCGGAATGTTTCTGATGCTTCGCTGCTGAGAAAATGATTTTGAAAAGCTTTGAGAAGCTTTGAGCCTGCTTTGGGGGGGTGACTTCAAGCCTAGCTGAGGTCACCTGTCCTCACATAACTTGGACCCAAAGTTCCTTGCAGACTGCCAGATTCTTTGTGTTCCACCCTGATCACTGGGGTCTTTTCATGGGGCACTTTTGGGGATCTCACATGCCCCTGAGATTTGGCTTCAGGGTGGCAGGCCCTGTTCCCACAGGCATCTGGTGGCCACTGTGAGAACAGGATGCTGAACTAGATGGGCCCTTGGCCTGATCCAGCAGGCTCGTCTTATGTCCTTATGACTACAGTGGTAAGTAAAGGTAAAGGTACCCCTGCCCGTACGGGCCAGTCTTGACAGACTCTGGGGTTGTGCGCCCATCTCACTTAAGAGGCCAGGGGCCAGCGCTGTCCGGAGACACTTCCGGGTCACGTGGCCAGCGTGACATCGCTGCTCTGGCGAGCCAGAGCCGCACACGGAAACGCCGTTTACCTTCCCGCTGGTAAGCGGTCCCTATTTATCTACTTGCACCCGGAGGTGCTTTCGAACTGCTAGGTTGGCAGGCGCTGGGACCGAGCAGCGGGAGCGCACCCCGCCGCAGGGATTCGAACCGCCGACCTTTCGATCGCCAAGTCCTAGGTACTGAGGCTTTAACCCACAGCGCCACAGTGGTACCTCGGGTTAAAAACCTAATTTATTCCAGAGGTCCGTTCTTAACCTGAAACCATTCTTAACCTGAGGTACCACATTAGCTAATGGGGCCTCCTGCTGCCGCCACTGCGCGATTTCTGTTCTCATCCTGAAGCAAAGTTCTTAACCTGAGGTACTATTTCTGGGCTAACGGAGTCTGTAACCTGAAGCGTCTGTAACCCGAGGTACCACTGTACTTCACTTGAACTCCAATTCCCTTTCAGATTTCTTGTGCGTTGAAAAGCAGTTCCATTCCGCTCTCTTAACGAGTCCTTTAAAATCCTTTCCCCACCACTGTTTCAGTGCCTCATGCAAAGTACTGTGCTTGAGTCCCAATAAATAATTTGCTGGATCAACTGTTTGCTCAAGGCTGTGAACAAGTCAGAAATGTAAAAACACTGGATATACAACATAGACCGGCTTCACATTGGAGCCAAGTATTCTGTGGCTATGCAGTCAAGTCTGCTTTCACATCTGCTGTTCTTTGGGAATTGGAATAAGTAGCTGCCATGAACTGCAAGGGATGTGAATGTGATCTTCTTTTGTCATTTCAGTGAAATCAGAAACCACCCCATTTTAGTGAAAGACTTAGACCAAGCCCATCTCGGAAGCCTTTTGCCGCTCAGGCAGATCAAACAGTTTGAAGTGGCATACCTGACTAACGAAGTGGTAAGAGGCCTGTTTGTTTTTTATTCGTAATCTGTCCAGGCACTGTTACGAAACAGTTTTTGTAGTCCACCCAATTTGTGTTTGAGCAAATAAGAGTGCCTTTTCACTTTCTTCTATGTTTATTGTAGCCCCTATTGTGTTGTAATAGGAGATCCCAAAGTAAGAGGGTGTGTCATGCAATACAGGAGTTGGCCGGGCCTCATTCAAGGCAGGCATAATTGTCCGCTGATGTGAGCTCGAGTCCGGCCATAGCTGGTGCTCAGGGTAGGCTCAGATTCCCTGCGCTAAAATAATGTGACTGCCTAGGACCCACGTTCCTACAGGACCACCTCTCCTGGTATGCCCCACCTTAAGGTCCACAAATGACAACATTTTGGAAGTCCCAGGTTGCAAGGTGGTTAGATTGGTCTCAACTAGGGCCAGAGCCTTTTCAGTACTGGCCCCGACTTGGTGGAACGCTCTGTCACAAGAGACTAGGGCCCTGCAGGACTTGACATCTTTCCGCAGAGCCTGCAAGACAGAACTGTTCCACCTGGCCTTTGGTTTGGACACAGTCTGACCCTTGTGTTTCCCTCCCCTTATAGTTTTGATCTATGGGCTACTTTTAAAATGAGGCTGCATTTTAAATTGCATTTTAACTTGTATTTTAAATTGGTGTCCCCCCCCCCATTATGTTTTTACTGTAATTTTAATGGTGTTAGCCGCCCTGAGCCTGGCTCTGGCCGGGGAGGGCGGGGTATAAATAAAATTTATTTTAATTTTTATTATTATTATTATTATTATTATTATTATTATTATTATTATCGTCATCATCATCTTGTATGTGAAATGAAAGTATGTGTTGCGGGGGAGGGATAATTGTGAGATGGACCATTTTGCAAAATGCCTTGCAAACCTTCTCCCAAGCACACAGGAGCTTAATTTGAAGCAAATCTCTCTCTCTTTCTTCTTTTTCCCAACTATCCATGTTCTATTTTTGTTAGTGGCTGTGGAAGCAGGGATTCTTTTTTATTATTCTTCTTTTTCTATGCCACTTTTTGTTCCAAAGCGGCTTACAAACAAAATAGAAAAATAACATAAATCGTATGGAATACTTAACAAATCATCAGTAAAACAATCCCAAATCCCAAATAAAACAATTACCATCTATGTAACACTATTAACAGAACAACTAAAAAATAATCACAGTTACACCAAAAATCATATTATAGGATTCACAAAGTACAACAGTATTCATATCTATAAAACAATATTAACAATATTAACAAAATAGCAACAAAACAAACAAAGTGCTGAATTTGTACATGTGCCATGACTCATAAACTTTCATTCTATTCAGTGCATCAAAATATACCTGCATACAAATGCCACCTTTCTATGTGAGAATTTGTGGTTGTTGTTGGAAGATATTTTTTTTAAATGGGGTTTATAATCTGCCCTTCACCATATATAGTTCCAGGCTAGGGAAACACACAATAAAACAGGAAATAACAACACTCTAAAATCAGTATTCAGTACATTAAATGATAATTATACAATCACAAACAACATTCCATGTGAGCAGACAAACAAATGACAGGTGAAACAGCTCATAGTGGCAAATCTCACTCCCTCCCAAAGGGGACAGCTGAACAGGTAAAGAGGAGGACAGGGCTCCTGGCCTTTTAATAGTTGTGTAGAAGCTACTTGTGCTGAAATGTCCCTTTCTATGCAACTAAATGTGTAGGAGTCCCGCCCTTTTCTGCATCTGGCCAACTTAAAGTTGAATCCTGGACCTTAAGACCCTTCAGACACTTTTGATTGGCCCTGCGATTGGTGGCAGAGTAACTGAAATGTGAACACTGCTGCTAATCTGTGTTTTGGTGTTTTCTTCTTTCCTTATAAAGGATGCTGCTAAACGCTCCCTGGCTAACTGTCTGCAACTGGAAGTCAAGAAATGGGCAGAGGGAAACGAGCCACCAAAACTAGCTGGTCACTATCACAGTGAACTTCATATAGATGCCATTCAGGTAATAAAATATGTGCATGCATGTATGTGTGTGTGCTATGTTGTTGTTGTTTAGTCGTTTAGTCGTGTCCGACTCTTCGTGACCCCATGGACCAGAGCACGCCAGGCACTCCTGTCTTCCACTGCCTCCCGCAGTTTGGTCAAACTCATGTTGGTAGCTTCAAGAACACTGTCCAACCATCTCGTCCTCTGTCGTCCCCTTCTCCTTGTGCCCTCCATCTTTCCCAACATCAGGGTCTTTTCCAGGGGGTCTTCTCTTCTCATGAGGTGGCCAAAGTATTGGAGCCTCAGCTTCAGGATCTGTCCTTCCAGTGAGCACTCAGGGCTGATTTCCTGAAGAATGGAGAGGTTTGATCTTCTTGCAGTCCATGGGACTCTCAAGAATCTTCTCCAGCACCATAATTCACAAGCATCCATTCTTCGGCGATCAGCCTTCTTTATGGTCCAGCTTTCACTTCCATACATCACTACTGGGAAAACCATAGCTTTTACTATACAGACCTTGTGTGTGATATACTGTATATGAAATACACACACAGAGAGAAATACACACCATCACTTGTTTAAAATAAATACTTTCCTTCATAGGGAACTTATCTCACTTGCCATTGCCTGAATTAAAATTTGGATTTAGTATTATGTCAATCAATCCCAACAGATCCTGGAAGTCAATAAAATTTGTCCCCTGAGATAGGAAAGCACACCCCCCCCCAAAAAAAAAACCCTCATCTTAGAAGGCCATATTCTACAAATTCTCTGCAACAAGAATAAATGCTATTTGGCTGTGCCACCTCAAATTTATCTGATTAATTTCTATTAAATTTGTCAGAGATCAGCTGAGGATATAAACTGCATGGTCAGGCTGGTGAGGTGACATATCTAGAACCAAGTGAAACAGAGTCCCACCTTTGATGGAAAATAGCAGTGCAGCAGGGGGCAGGAGTTCCCATCCTCTTCCCTTTTTGACCCTCCCTCCTTCCTGTCGCCATTTTCCTTTATCCCTTATGTGCTTATTATATTGCACAGCCACATTCCCTGATCCAATGCATAGCTGGATGCACTTGAGGAATGCTGGAATAGTGGATTGAGGACCTAAGATGTCCCTTCCAACTCTTACGATTCTAAATCCCGTTAAAATCAGTGGGAAGCTAAGCACAATTCTGTGTATGTTGAATGGCACTTACTACTTGCCACTCAACCATCTGAGTGTGCACTTAGAGGGAATGAGAAGGATAGCCGACCTAAGACCTTCAGATGAAGGGTGTTGTGCGTTGAGGTCCCCAAGCCACCCCAATAACTCACACATCACACATAATTTTGGCCACAACTTTATTAAAATACAGGCAATGTGAGTGGTTGCTTAGGCATTGGTTGCGACTATCTGACCCCGCACGGGGACAGACTGACATTTGCACGCCCGCGAAGTCAGAAAGGGAAAACATTTTGGGGAGAAATGAAGCTGGGCACCAGACCCTCACCTCTCCCCGCATGCTCCCAGAGCCCGATTCCAGGGACTTGGACAAAAGCATGGCAAGCCCCTGGATTCCTTTAACGGAATTCCCTTGCAACACCACCATTGGAGGGGTAGGCACTTACCCCTCCACCAACCAATTTTTTAACCAATGCCTAACCGCAAACCTTACAAGTTGTGATGATTTGCTACGCAGTAGGCAAAAACCAGATGACTCCCGCCAATCAGCCAAATGGACAAAATTCCTACCAGGCCCCTGCCCCAAGAGCAGGCGACCCTATGACAGGCATAGCAAGGTCAAGTGCAAAATCCCCAGTTCAGGGAGGGTGGGCGGGTGATCCGGTGCACGCAGCAAAAGAGAAAGCCCAAAGCTGGGTGCCCAATATTTAAAACTTTTGAGCCCAACCCACAAATTGGTAACATCAAAATCCTTCCAGAAACACAAGTACCCAATCACAGCCTGTGGCCATCCAAACAGATCTGCCCAGCAACAGTGGGGTGGCTTGCTAGACCCCACCACAACACGTGCTTTCTACTAAGGAGAACACGCTGTATACAAATTTAATAAATAAAGAATGATCATAGAATCAAGCAACTGAACACATGTTGCATGAAACCACAGGGGGGGAGGCTGCCACTGGTCCATCCATGCCTCTGTCTGTAGAGCGTGCAGCTCTCAATCTCAGGGTCGTGGATTCGAGCCCCATGTTGGGAAAAAAGATTCCTGCATTGAAGGGGGTTGATCACCCTCAAGGTCCTTCCCAACGCTGCAAATCTGTGGAATCTTTGGAATCCAGCCCACCACTGTTCTTATGTTCTTAACTATGGATTGCTGGATATTAAAGTAGGAGCTGCAGTGGTGACTCTTGGAATTTTGTTTATGTGTGTTTTTTTAGATTATCCACAACAAACAGAAAGAAGCTGAAGGCATTTCCGCAGAGCTTGGCAAGCAAATGTCAACGCTGGTTTTGGAAGAGCTCCTGACCTTTCTGCAAAGGTAGGATAGCAAGGTCACGAAGGAATGCGTTTCAGATCATGTCAGCGCAGGCTCTGAATCAGATGCCAGCTTTCTCAATAATAATTTTTATTAGTTTTTGATTAGGTAAAGGTAAAGGGACCCCTGACCATTAGGTCCAGTCGTGACCGACTCTGGGGTTGCGGCGCTCATCTCGCTTTATTGGCCGAGGAAGCCGGCATACAGCTTCCGGGTCATGTGGCCAGCATGACTAAGCCGCTTCTGGCGAACCAGAGAAGCGCACGGAAACGCCGTTTACCTTCCCGCCGGAGCAGTACCTATTTATCTACTTGCACTTTGACGTGCTTTCGAACTGCTAGGTTGGCAGGAGCAGGGACCGAGCAACAGGAGCTCACCCCGTCGCGGGGATTCGAACCACCGACCTTCTGATCAGCAAGTCCTAGGCTCTGTGATTTAGCCCACAGCACCACCCATGTCCCTAGTTTTCGATTACCATAACCCAATAATAGCCTCATTATATCAATGCCGAATTATATACAGATGCCAACTTTCTAACCCTTACCTCATTCCTTCGCTGCCTCTCTAGCTACAAGAAGGCACTGGACATTTTCATGAGGGAGAAGAAGAACAACCAATACTTTGAAGCGACGGTAGTTACAAACATGAACAGTTGCTTGGGTTTTCGGTAAGTAATGAATGGCAACGCTGTCGTTTTGCAATACGCATAGTGGGAGGGTCAGGTACATGGGAGCTGTGAGAACTGGGACTGATGGGAGTCGAAGTCCAAAACATCTGGTGGGCACCAGCTTGGCAAAGGCTGTCACAGAGGGTCCGCCAGTCTTAATTTAGGCCAGAATCCCATGTTTCCCCGTGGCCAGTACTGGGTGCCTCTGCAGACATATCAGTGACTACCATCTATAAAATGATTCATAATTCAGTTGTCCAACCCAGTTCCAGAAGACGGAAGCTTTGTTTATGTAATGAATATGGTCAAACGGATGAACTTCACCAATGGTACAGGTTCAGACTACATCCCTGCAGGGCAGGTTACAGTGTTTCAGTGGGGACCCAATTATATATATTTTTTAATTACTGTTTTGAATGCAAGTCAAACATGCAGCTCCCATGTACCATCTGAAAAAAGGCACAACCTTCCTTTCATAAATAGGAACACTTTCCCTAATGTGGTTTTCCACACCAGGCATTTTAAGGGTGCCCCTGAGCACAGGCAGAGTGATTTTATGTTGTTACATAAGTTACAGGGAAGCAGGCAGAGGGCCTTCTTGGTAGTGGCGCCCACCCTGTGGAACGCCCTCCCACTAGATGTCAAAGAGAAAAACAACTACCAGACTTTTAGAAGACATCTGAAGGCAGCCCTGTTTAGGGAAGCTTTTAATGTCTGATGGACTACTGTATTTTAATATTTTGTTGGAAGCTGCCCAGAGTGGCTGAGGAGACCCAGCCAGACGGGTGGGATATAAAATAATAATAATAATAATAATAATAATAATAATAATAATAATAATAATAATTTATGAGATGTATAATTTAGTTTGCTAGGCTTACATGACAAGGTCCTCCCACAGCGCAGGTGTCCCTTGCTCGGCTATAACAAAAAATAAGGGGCCCTGTGGCACTTTACAGGCAAGCAAACATAATTTGTTAATGCTGGGGGGGGGGGGTTGCACCATTGCTTAGGAATTTGATGCCACTGGGTTTATTTGCATTCTACCAGGATGGCTCAAGGGACGCAGATGGCGCTGTGGGTTAAACCACAGAGCCTAGGACTTGCTGATCAGAAGGTTGTTGGTTCGAATCCCTGCGACGGGGTGAGCTCCCGTTGCTCGGTCCCTGCTCCTGCCAACCTAGCAGTTCAAAGCACCTCAAAGTGCAAGTAGATAAATAGGCAGGAAGGTAAACGGCATTTCCGTGCGCTGCTCTGGTTCGCCAGAAGCGGCTTAGTCATGCTGGCCACATGACCCGGAAGCTGTACACCGGCTCCCTTGGCCAATAAAGCGAGATGAGCGCCGCAACCCCAGAGTCGGCCATGACTCGACCTAATGGTCAGGGGTCCCTTTACCTTTATCTTTACCAGGATGGCTCAGTTGGTAGAGCAGGGGACTCTTCATCTCAGGGTCGTGGGTTTGAGCCCCGTGTTGGGCAAAAGATTCCTGCATTGCAGGGGGTTGGACTAGATGACCCTCGGTGTCCCTTCCGACTATATCATTCTATGAGTTCATCAACTGCCGCTGCAAGAGCAGAGTTAAAGGCAGCAGGTGATGTCATGAAACAATGGCAGGACAAACCACAGCTTCTTTCTTCCTTCCTTCCTTTCAGGTCCCACACTGAAAAAACATCAGGACAGGATTATATCCGAGTGAAAATTGTTAATGCCCTTAGGGACATTGAGACCACTGGCTGTGATGTACTCGTTCAATGCGTGGTTCAGGAACTGCAGGTAACCCTACAGCTGCGTGATACACCTCTGGGTTTGCCCTGTGGATAGCTCAATCAGCAGAGCATGAGACTCTTAACCTCAAGGTTGTGGGTTCGAGCCCCACGTTGGGCAAAAGATTCCTACAAGGCAGGGGGTTGGACTAGATGACCCTGGTGGTCCCTTCCGACTCTACAATTCTGTGATTCTACTACAGTATATTGAAGGTGGCAGAACTGCCGCTCCTAGGACAACACCACTCAGCCAGTTAAAGGGTGTGCATAGAAAGAGGATTAAAAGAAATAACTCACCACTCTGGAAACGTATACAGAGGGCAGTATAAAAAATTACAAAACAAATTTTAACGAATAAAGCGTCCAAAAAGGGCAACAAGAACTTGGTTCTTGCTTTTCTCCTCCCTTCTGCCATTCAGGCATCAGGGCTGGGGCATCAACCGTTGCCCAATATTTTTTATTGTCTGAGGCAAGGGGCACTGAAATATACTCAGAGTCGAGTGTGGATTTCATGCTCTTTGTTCAGCTCATAGGAGTGAGGAATGGAAGTTCCCCCAAAACGTCTGCTTTATATACCTTATTTACATGATGGGCCCCACGTGATTGGCTAATTCCGGGATTCTCCTGTAGGCCAATCAGGTTGCGGATTCACTTCCACCTGGAGCTGGATGGGGTGGCTCCTGTGGACCAATCATACTGCTGCATTGTTCTAGGACCAATCAGACTGCTGCATTCTGGATCCTATTGTTCTAGGACCAATCAGACTGCTGCATTCTGAATCCTATTGTTCTAGGACCAATCAGACTGCTGCATTTTGGATCCTATTCAACTCAGTGCATAACAGGCATTGTGGCACCCTCTCCTTATTCCCACTGTACCAGTGGCTAAATCTTACTTCAGCCCTGACAGCACTTCAGAATAACATCCTCCACTCTACTGACAAGGCAGCTTAATCTCAGTCCTCCAACAGAGAGGAGCAGCCCTGGGGCTTAGGAGGAATAGCCGAGAGGCTGCTATTGCTGCCGTCCCCCAACATCTGCCGCCTAAGGCGGCTGCTTCACTTTGCCTAATGATGGGGCCGGCACTGCCCGCAAGCCTGGAGAAGGTCAGCCTGTTCTTGCCGTTCCTCTTCGCCACTGCAGCCGGCTTGCTCTGCTGCCTCTTGATCTGGTGAGGAAATGTGATGAGCAAGGAAACAACCGTACTGTATGGAAGTGAGAAGAAGCTTCCACTGCCTGCTTGCTCATTGTCTCTGTCTGGGAAGCAAGTTGTCGCAAGGTGAGGCAGAGGAGGAGGAGCTGGCAACAACAGAGTGATAGGGGAATAAGACGGAGGGTGGGGGTCTTCTTGCCCAAGGCCTCCACCCCAAATCTGGAGCCAGCATCACCAGGTGAAAAAGAGGAAGGGGTTCCTGGGCCTTTAATAGCACCTGCTAAAATTCCCTCTTCTGCACAACTGTGAACAGTGCAGGAGCCCTGTCCCCTCTTTGCATCTGGCCACCCTTGTTGCGATGGACCCAGCCTGGAAGGAGAAGGATCAGTGAGAATTGTCTGAGGTTACTGGTTGCCGTCACTGGTCACCAATCTTAGTAATGTAGCATACCATATTTTGAAAGACTTTTCAGTTCCTTTTTCCTATTGTGCAAAAGTAGCAAAATGCAAATGTAGGAAATTGCAAATGTAGGAAATTCTGTTCCAAAACCTGAACTGTTGCTCTTGTGTTGAACTTTCCCCCAGCCTATTTTTAGAAAGTTTACCCAGAGAAAATGGGTTTCCTGCACTGATATTATTGATGAAATCATAGCAACCGCCCTACATCATGTTTCTACGCTGAGAGCTCTCAAAGACCCTCTTCGCCAGGTAAGCTAATTAAAAGGAGGAAGTTTTATGTTTTTTCAAAGACTAGGATTAATCAGTTCCTGTAGCCTAAGGCTGAAAATGGGCAGTACAGTGGTACCTTGGTTTAAGAAGAGCTTAGTTTATGAACAACTTGGATTAAGAACGCTGCAAACCCAGAAGTAGGTGTTTTGGTTTGTGAACTTTGCCTTGGAAGCAGAACATGTTCCGCTTCCTGTTGAGTGTGTTCCATTCGTTAATTGAGTCCCCCGCTGCTATGAGAAAGCACACCTTGATTTAAGAACGCTTTGGTTTAAGAGTGGACTTCTGGAATGGATTAAGTTCGTAAACAAAGGTACCACTGTAGTTTATAAGAGAGTTTAAAACTGAGAAAGGCTTTGTTTTTGATGCTGTACGCACACATTTCCCTTATGTATGAGTGTATGCACCGTATAGTGTTGGAGAAATTTTAAAAGACTTCCTAGACTGGAGGAATCTCTCCCAGAAACCCAAAAGAAAAGGATGGAGGCTCTAGGTGAAAATATATTGAAATTCAGGGGAGACGTGAAAGGCTGGGGAAAGGGTTTAAACCACCCTTTGTTCATGTTCTGCAGGGATCCAGCATTCACAGTTCTAGACCTTCTGCCGAGTGTCTTACGTTTGGCTCAAAGAAGAGACCTCCTCAGTTTCAATTCCTTGGCCTACCAATTACAGATAGGTAGCCGTGTTGGTCTGCCATAGTCAAACCAAAAAAAATTCCTTCCAGTAGCACCTTAAAGACCAACTAAGTCAGTTCTTGGCATGAGCTTTCGTGTGCATGCACACGAAAGCTCATACCAAGAACTGACTTAGTTGGTCTTTAAGGTGCTACTGGAAGGAATTTTTTTTGGTTTGGCCTACCAAATCAGCTGCGCTCACTTATCCTTCTCTACTGCTCGTTGTCCTTGACCTTTTTTCAGTTTCAGAAGCTCAAGGGCTTGACCAAACCACAAGAGCCCTTTTTCTTTGAAAGCTTGCTTTTCATTCCCAAAAGCCAATGTAAACTCACAAGGGAAGGGTCATGCATTCAAATTTCCTACTTTTGTCTTCTTAAAATAATCTACCCAGCTAACGAAGTTAATTATGAGAGCCAACAGCAGATTGGGGTTTACTGGAAGATCTCCTAAGTGATCTGTACTGGATTGCAAATAATTTTTGTTCCCATTTGTTTAATGATAGCAGCAGCGAAACATCTCCTCTCTAAATTATATAGCTGAAATGCAGAAAACTTTTTTTTGGGGGGGGGTGTTATTGAACTGTAACCATGTTAGCTTACGGGCTTTCTTAATAGGCCATAATTTGTTCCAAAAAGACGTCAGAAAAAATAAAAATTGAGTGAGTTATGACCGCGAACAATGTACAAAGCATAAGAACTATCAGATGGGAACCATAAACTCCCCCCCCCCCCCCGAAGAGTTCCTGCTGCACGTTGACTGTTGGCTCTCATAATTAACTTTTATTTTTTCTGAAGTCTTTTTGGAACAAATTATGGCCTATTAAGAGAGCCAATAAGCAAACACGGTTACAGTTCAATAACACCCCCCCAAAAAAAAATGTTTTCTGCATTTCAGCTATATAATTTAGAGAGGAGATGTTTTGTTGCTGCTATCATTAAACAAATGGGAACAAAAATTATTTGCAATCCAGTACAGATCACTCAGGAGATCTTCCAGTAAACCCCAATCTGCCTTCTACCCATTCCTGCTCTAGATAATTATAAAAACCAGTTTGTTTTCAGAATAACCAGTTAGGCAAGTTTGGAAAGTCTTTCTCTTGGTATTTTGAGAATTCAAGCTATATTGATTTGTGTGTGTCTTCTCTCTCCTTCGTCTGATCGCAAAGGACTAACTACTTGCTTCTTTTGCTGTAGGCTGTCATTGAGAAAATCCACTTCTTTCTGGTCCAAGAGTACATTTCAAGGCTTATGAAGAAGAAGGTTAGCTTGAGGACCCCAGAACTGCAAAAGAACTTGTCTGAGCTTGTCCAACAGCACGCCTCTATTCTGTGCACATTTTGCTTAGAGAATGTAAGTCTTGTTTTTCAACATGGGCTTTTCGGTCTCAACATGCAGCCCCTGACATTTAACAAGCTACTGCTGCATGCTCTTAGGGATAATAAATAATAATAATAATAATAATAATAATAATAATATCCCGCCCTCCCCAGCCAAAGCCGGGCTCAGGGTGGCTAACAACAATAAGATAATACAACATTCTAAAATCATTTCATTAAAATAAATTAAACTCAAATTGATGGCAACCATTAGGCTAAAGTTCTGTGAAGTTTGCCAAAGGAGGGAGTCAGGCTGTGCCTTGGCCAAAGGCCTGGTGGAACAGCTCTGTCTTGCAGGCCCTGCGGAAAGATGTCAAGTCCCACAGGGCCCTGGTCTCTTGTGACAGAGCGTTCCACCAGATTGGAGCCACAGCCGAAAAAGCCCTGGTTCTAGTTGAGGCCAGCCTAACCTCTCTGTGGCCTGGGACCTTCAGGATGTTTTTGTTTGAAGACCGTAAGTTCCTCTGTGGGACATACCAGGAGAGGCAGTCCCATAGGTACGAGGGTCCTAGGCCGTATAGGGCCTTAAAGGATGAGAGAGAAATGTGATTCAGTTTGCATTTAAAGATGAACCTACCTTTTTTTCACTTTCTGAAATGAAGCACAGCCATCCTTCGAATCCTACCCTTCTCCAGATGTCGCCATGCAGTTCTCCAGCCACGCAATGTGTACAGAAATGCATGTACCCATGTCGTGTGTGCATAAGAATACACATCTTTGTGAAAATAATGTACAAAATTGCATTGCCTTGGGGAAGACTATTTGCAAAAATTACTGTGTTGGGCAAAATCGCTTACAAATCTATATATTCGGAGAAATTCACACCAGAGTGTCGGTGAATTTTTGTGAGGACATTTATATATATATATATATATATATATATAAAGTAATCACAAACTGATGGGCAAATGTGGAGAAGTGAAGATTAGAAAAAATCTAAATTGATAGTCACCCATCACTAGGTGCTATGAAGCATTTTTTGTGCATAATGCTCAGCACGTATGGTTGGGAATAAGCCTTGTTTGTCATCCTCATTTCCAAACAAGGGCAGGTCCAAATCATACATTTAAAGCACATCCAACACATATTTAAAGCAAATGCCTTCTCGAAAAGAATCCTGGGAACTGTCGTTCTCTGTACTCTTAACAAACTACAATTCCCAGGATTCTTTGGGAAAACCATTTACTTTAAATGTATGGTGTGGCTCATCCTGACACATGGGTTACCTGCTTCCCCAGCCAGGGCTGCCACATCCTGTCTCTTCCAGCCTCTGTGCCCTGGCCTCCACCCCCTCAGGTCATTCTCCGATTCCTCCTCCTCCATCTCAGCCTTCTGCTTCATCCTTGAGCCCAGCAATGTCTCGGCACTCACAACTCTTGGCTTCCAGTGAACAAATTTTAGCAAAACAGATCTTTGGCAAGATATATACCACATCACATCTGTATATTAGGCTGTTAAAATATTATTTAAGATGTATAATCTGGTATCATGGTTATAATGGAGCCAGATGTCTGTCTTCATAACCACATGTCTTCGGTGTGAAATGTAGACAAGTTAAGCTGGAGTGCCGCAGTCTAGAATTTCTGTGTACTTTTATTGGGCAGAGTATTGAGATGCAAGAAACATGAGCTGAAGAGGCGGGGACATTTTGAGGGTGCCAGATAGTCGACATCTGGCAAAAGTTGAAGTGTGTGTTTTGAAATGTTCTTTAAAAGAATAAATAAATAGCAACGTAGTTTTCAACCTGTTTGCCTTCGTGGGACGTGTTTCCAATATGGCTTGTCTGCCAAGAATCTCTAGAGCAGATTTCTTTGAATATGGTGGAGTCTCAGAGTCTCCATAGCAGTCTAGCCCTTTCCAGCCTTGTGATTCTATATTTTGAGTATATGGGTGGCCTAATTTTTATCTCGGGATCTGCATGTTGACTAACTCAATGTGGTCTTTATAACTTGATAGGGGTCCACTGCCAAATGGCTGGGTTATGCTCTCCCAAGCCTGGCTGAAATCATCAAACTCCAAGGTACAGATACTGTCATGGTTGAAGTTGGAATGCTTGCCAGTAAATATCCAGATATCAGGTAAGAGCAAAATAATTTACGACCTCACTTCTTGGGTTGCCAACACAGAGCCACCCTATGTAGGTCTCCTCAGACATAATTGGAGCTTACATAGAATTGCAGCCATTCATTCGGTTTCTTGGACAGGTTCCTCATCCCTGAGCCTCACTAGTTTGCCTTCTGTGAAATGGGTATTTTATTGTGCTTTGTGAGGTCCGGTGTGCATGTTGGGTTGGGTTTGCGTCCCATGGCAGCCATTTTGTGGTGGTGCCCAAATGTACCCAGGGGCCCCAAAAGGTTGGCAACTCCTGGGTCACTTGGAAACTTTGAGCCAGAGTGGCAGCAGTGCCACATTTAGGTAAGATAGCTGGTTGCTGACTTTGAGCCACTGCCTCAGCACCACCACCATGAAATAAGACACCACAGATTTGGTAAACTTGAGTAGTATAATCCAGCTAGGACGTTTTTGCAGCAGGCAGATATAACGGCTGATATAATCACATGCCTGCCATCTTCACATGGTCTAGAGCAGGCATAGGCAAACCCGGCCCTCCAGATGTTTTGAGACTACAATTCCCATCATCCCTGACCACTGGTCCTGTTAGCTAGGGATGATGGGAGTTGTAGTCCCAAAACATCTGGAGGTCTAGAGCAGTGAAAGCATGAGATTGCTCCCTCAACAAATGCTTCTCGCTTCTCCCAGACGTAGCCTGGCGAGGCCTAAATTAGGCCATATGCTCACTATAGCACCTTTAAAGCACAATCATACCTTTTTTTATATGTTTTTATTTATTTTTCATGATACAGGCGATACATTTTGAAAAAGCAATTGTTACAACAGTAAACAGCAAATAACTTGCCCTGATAAAATTACAGACTTTTGTCATGCTGTGTAATAAAGTTTCGTTTGATTGGTCTAAGAGATCACACCACATTTTCCCATGAGTGTTGGGTAGATTCCTGCCTCCATCTGAACAATTTACGTATTCAATAAACATTTGCCACATGTTATAAAAGGAAAAGGGGTTGTGTCTGCCCTTTGCCACTCTGGCCTAGCTTATTCATTTCTCAGTCAATGCTGTTGACCGTACTCTAGTATCTGTGTCCAGCCCAATGCCAGTTTTCCAACATCTAGCAGCAGTCATGGTTTCCCCCAAAGAATTCTGGGAGCTGAAGGTGCTGAGAGTTGCTAGGTGACCCCTATTACCTTCACAGAGGTACAATTCCCAGTTTAACAATCAATCCCTCTTCCCAGGGAACTCTGGGAATTGCAGCTCTGTGGAAGCCATGTCTATTTAAAGTGGTATCACAGAGCTTTAGCTGCAGGTTGGGAATCTGTTCCCACTTCAATGAAACAACACTTCCACACCTGGCATTTTGGTGGCGAATTGATACTCTAAATTAGAGTGCCAATCCCTCCCATCCCATGCATTAAAAGGGTGCCTCTCATACTGATTGCCACTAGTCCTCATGAGTACAGGAGCACAGGAGGCAGAGTTACTGTCAAGAGAACTGCAATGTTGGCTGTAAACTCCCCAGACTGGAAATACTTGTTGAACAACAAGGTCCTTCCTCTTTTAGTCACATCCCGTCACTTGCTGCCTTTCCTGCTAGGAAAGACATGTAGAAACACTATTCAATACGTGTATCTCTTAGTATTCTCATCTGCAGGGCGACCAAATTGATCAAGGGGGTAGATTAACTTCCCTATGAGGAAAAGTTGCAGAGTTCTGGTTTCCCCAGCCACTCTGGGCGGCTCCCAACAGAATATTAAAAACATGATGAAACAGCAAACATTAGAAACTTCCCAAAAGAGGGCTGCCTTCAGATATCTACTCAAAGTCAGATAGTTCTTTTTCCTTGACATCTGAAGATGGGGCACCACTACCAAGAAGGCCCTCTGCCTGGTTCCCTGCAACTGCACTTCACGTAGTGAGGGAACCACCAGACCTCAGGGTCCGGGCTGAATGATGGGGGTGGAGATGCTCCTTCAGGTATACTGGGCCGAGGCCGTTTAGAGCTTTGAAGGTCAGCACCAACACTTTGAATTGTGCTCGGAAACGTACTGGGAGTCAATGTAGGTCTTTCAAGACCGGTGTTATGTGGTCTCAGCGGCCGCCCCCAGTCACCAGTCTAGCTGCCGCGTTCAGCAGCAATGTCTGGGAAAACAGGAATGTGTGGGATCTAACAGGCCAAACGTGCCCAATGTAGGTCTTTCAGGACCGGTCTTATATGGTCTCGGCAGCCTACTTGCAAACTTACCACAGGTATCTTAGTCAGCCCCTGTGGGAACAGGATGCTGAACTAGATCGGCCATTGGCCTGATTCCTGCAGGCTCTTCTTAGGTTCTTAGATAAATCAGGGACAGTAGTCGAGTTCAGAGAGTTGGGAGTCCCAGATTTGCTCTCTTTTGTTGAATATTTCTACTGCCTCTGTGTTGCTGTATCCTTTCAAATTCTGACACTCCGTGTTTCCTCTTTGACAGCAAGGAGCACCTCTCCGCCATCTTGTACATCAAAGGAAACTTGTCCCGCAATGAAACCAGAAGCATCCTGAGTGTGCTGGACATCGGCGTAACAGCTACCTTGCCCCACAAACATTTGTTTTCAACAATCAGGGTGTGATGAGCTTGCCTGTTGCCTCTTGCTTGACTCAAACAGCTGCCATTCATGGGTGACCTGAATTCAGCTCCAGCCTCCTTCCAGACTCAGCCACATAGTTCAAAAACCAACCCCAGGTCCTAGTTTTGGGGAAAGCAGCTTGATCTTTATGCTGCTACCAGAATGCCAGGATAAAATGGAAGTTGGCTGAGAGGTCCCACCAGATTCAAGGGCCTGTGAAGTCTCCAGCATTTCCTCTGCTGCCTCGGTTTTCCCCATCTCGAAAATGGGATGGAATCTCTGTCAGGCTACCTCACCTGGGTGGTGCTGGTGTGATGCCAAAGGGAACCCTTCGTTTCCTGTTCCTTGTTAAAGCACTTGACGGGAAAGCGCAGTAGCTGTTTGCACATGTTTCTTCCTTGAAGGGGAATAGAAAGAATCCTATGTAAAATGGATGGAGGAAAATGGAAAAGTCCTCAAAATGTAAATAGCACTTGGAATGTGGTCTTTTTTTATTATTATTAAAACAAAGTGAAGTAGAAACTCCCAGAAGGTGCTTCTTCTGTGAAAAGCCCTTTTGGGCTCTAGGTAGATGACTGTGAAAACCACATGTAAAATTGCAATGTTTCGCTCGATAGCATGTATTGATAATGTATTAGCATCTTGATGACAGTCTGTGTGATATCAGGATTGCTGTTGGAGTGGCTTAGGGATTAGGTGCTACACTTGGACCTGGGTTCAAGTTTCTGCTTCGGCCACAAACGATGGTTTTCAGGCAAGACACTCTGTCCCAGCCTCTCTCTTTTTTTCTTTTCTTTTTTTGTATTTCATTTCTCTTTTTTTAACCTTTTTGTAAACCACTTTGATGGTGTCAGTCTGTGGAGCAGTTTGTAAATAAGACAAACAGCCAGCCTCACAGGGTTATTGTGATAAAATCAATGAAGTATTTTCATGTACGCTGCCTTGAGCTGCTTGGAACGAGCAGGATACAAATGTTAATAATAATAATATTAATAATAATATTGTTAATGTATCTATAAAATGATTGTAGATATGCCACTGTACAGATGTTGCTTCAGTGTTTGCTTGTGAGTCTCCTGGTCCATAGTTATTGTTTTGCTATCCAGTGGTTGTCAGGTTTTTTTAGTTAAAGCATCCCAAGTTACCATTGTATACCAAGTTGTATAAAATAAAGATGCACTTTATAGAACACCTGAGAAGTTGTCTAGCAATCCTTCCTGTCCTCTGCTCTTCCTGGCCTTTTCACATCCCTCTTGCAACAACTGCCTGTTGTGGCTCCAGTGAAAGAAATGTGTCAGGCAACAGAGTTGTTATATACTAAGTTGAATAGGATCCAAAATGCAGCAGTCTGATTGGTCCTAGAACAATAGGATTCAGAATGCAGCAGTCTGATTGGTCCTAGAACAATGCAGCAGTATGATTGGTCCACAGGAGCCACCCATTCCAGCTCCAGGTGGAAGTGAATCTGCAATCTGATTGGCCTACAGGAGAATCCTGGAATTAGCCAATCACGTGGGGCCCATTGTGTAAATAATGTATACTTTTGGGGGAACTTTCATTCCTCACTACTATGAGCTGAATAAAGAGCATGAAATCCACACTCGACTCCGAGTATATTTCAAGAGTGAAAAGCATAACTGTAGAAGGAGAACACATACTGCTGGGCCAGATAATATTTGTGTAACCGAGCCAGAGAGCTAACGAAGGCAAAGTGCCAGGGTCTATCACAGCAGCCGGCCTTAAGTGAGAAGAAAATGGACTTCCTGTAGAACGGCTGAGCTTTCAAAAGTGCTTCTCAGATGCCGAAAGCCATTTGGTGAGAAAGGATGGGGGTGGCTACTTTCCCCAAACATGAAAATATTGCTTCTGGAGCATCTTGAGAATACCTTGGACATGGCATGCAAACCCCAAATATGTGGATAAGCTGGATCAACTATGGAAAGTCACAATCAGGGTTTTTCAGGTCCAGACAAGGGCTGTTATGTCTAGGAGGGTCCCATGGAAGAGAACATCCCACCAGCAGCATCTTCTCCCACCGCTGCTGCTCATGGTTGGTGGATGAAGGAAGAACGAGGAGTCACATGATCCAGCTTTAGGATATAAAATAAACAAGAGTGGTGTGTGTCTGTTTACTTGCTTGTTTGTGTTTGTGTGTGTGATATCTTTTAGCTGTTTCTGTGTTTCCTATAAGGTAACTTGAGTCCCTGTCTGGAGGAAAAGCAGAATATGAGAGACAGAGAGAGAGAGAGAGAGAGAGAGAGAGAGAGAGAGAGAGAGAGAGAGAGAGAGTTAGAGAGTTTACAGGGCACAGTGCATGGCTAATGTGCTATATGTAGGAATGGGCAAATCAGTTACTCTCTGTTTCTCATTTTTCGTGCCTTAAGTTCTCCATGTTGGCTATTTGCAGTTTAGTTGCATTGCAGAAAGCTTGCTGGGGAGACCATGCATTACAAGGAACTCAAAAATAACTTTATCAAGGTTTTAATAACAAAAACAAAAACTCCTTTTACATTAAATATCTCAACAAGCGTGACCCATGCCCCAGGGTACTGAGAGAGCCAGGTGCTGCTCTTTATATACTATACCCAATTGCTGACACAGCTTAATTAACACAACTTAGCAGCACCTGCTATACTGTTTCACAGCTGTAAAACTGGGTCTCGTTATTTGCTCTGGCCCTTAAAGACATACACATCTTGTGGAACAATAATGAACCTTCAAATTTAAAGAGACCATTCAACACTCCACATTTCCACATCAGTTAGTGATTCATTTATTTCTTAAGTTCTCATGAAAGTTCATCAGCATTTTAGTGAGAATTTCTCATAACAGACACATTTCTGAATGCATTTTTTCCTAATGTATTACATTTTTGCAAAGCATATCTCCTAATGCAGTCCATTTCCCTACACAAATTTCACTTCACAACTATATACGTTTTTATCCACACTTTAATATATGCATTTATTTGTGTGGGGTTTGACTTTTGTTTTTTACACATTACTTGGCTAGAAAACTGCATTGCAAAATTCAGAGAAGTATGACTTTTGAAGAATGGCTGTGTTCTCATTCATTCATTGTTTCGGGAAATGTGAATTAGGTCGGTTTGCCTTTGAATACAAATTGAAATCCTTCCCTTACACATTCTTAGTTGGAGCTTTTGGGGCAGTAAGGACCTGTTTGGTTGGCTCTGTGGACAATTCCTTCTTGACCTCCATCCAAGTCCATGGTCTTATCCTCTGAAGATGAGGAATCGGACCCCATGATCATAAAAGGCGCACCATGTGGAATACCACTGAGCTAAAATAAAAATGAGAAAAACTGCAAGCAGATGGCCTGGCTACTTACAAAAATAAATTAGACCAAAAGGAGAGCTGTTTGCCTACAACTGAAGCATGATCTGGCCAGTCCTAAACAGAGGAGAAACAAGTTAGTTCCACTCCAACATGGTGCCCGTGACCTCAGTGGGAAACATATCGATGTCAGCAGAACATTGGATGGTTAATCTGGCATTTAGCATGCTAAAAAGCAGAGACATCACCTTGCCAACAAAGGTTCATATAGTTAAAGCTATGGTTTTCCCAGTAGTGATGTATGGAAGTGAGAGCTGGACCATAAAGAAGGCTGATCGCCGAAGAATTAATGCTTTTGAATTATGGTGCTGGAGGAGACTCTTGAGAATCCCATGGACTGCAAGAAGATCAAACCTATCCATTCTGAAAGAAATCAATACTTTGGCCACCTCATGAGAAGAGAAGACTCCCTGGAAAAGACCCTGATGTTGGGAAAGATTGAGGATACAAGGAGAAGGGGACAACAGAGGATGAGATGGTTGGACAGTGTTCTCGAAGCTACCAGCATGAGTCTGACCAAACTGCGGGAGGCAGTGGAAGACAGGAGAGCCTGGCGTGCTCTGGTCCATGAGGATGAAGAGTTGGACACGACTAAACGACTAAACAACAACAACAAAGTACTTGGGGAGAAGTCTTAGCTAGCGTGAACAAACAGAGGAGTTGCCCTACAGAAACAGGCCTGTGTAAGCAAATACCATATCACAGGAAGTGCTGCCTTCAGAGCGTTCTTCTTGTGTTTATTGCAGATTTTAAAACCTGTCTTTGTTCAGCTGCCTGATGGAGGCTCATTTATTCATCCACTTAAACTAAAACAGCAAATTAACACTGGGGAATGCATGAATCATGTAGCCCCATTTCCTCCCATCAGATGCTGATCTTAGATTTTACCCCCTCCACCACTCCCCTTGTAAATTTTCCCCAGAAGCTCAGGTTGTCTTTGCACAGGAAGTTCCACTCCTCCACCCTGGGTCACTGAATAAAGATCCATTTGTATACTGTGTTAGTTTAAGGCAAATTGACTTGGCATTTAGGAGCAGAAAGAAATTGCTGCTCTCAGCCCTCAACAGGTCTGGAACTTGGGGTTTAAGGACGTCGAGACGCCAGTGTCCCAACACAAGCAAGCCTTGCAGACAAAACCCACGCAAGGGAGTGCCCATTTTCTTGCCCAGTCCTGGGACTCTGGCTGCTTGCCACACTGGGCCCACCCCACTCTTCAAAAGGAAGGGGCAGGGGGGCATGTTGCCTATTGGATCAACATCTTAGCTTGTGCTTTTGCCCTGTGTCTATAACTCTTTAAGTACTCACTGCACCTTGCAACCTGTAAATATGGGACCTATATGTGTCCTAGAATTGAGCTGTGAAAAGAAGAAGAAGAAGTGTTTGGATTTGATATCCCGCTTTATCACTACCCTAAGGAGTCTCAAAGCGGCTAACATTCTCCTTTCTCTTCCTCCCCCACAACAAACACTCTGTGAGGTGAGTGGGGCTGAGAGACTTCAGAGAAGTGTGATTAGCCCAAGGTCACCCTGCAGCCGCATGTGGAGAAGCAGAGACGCGAACCTGGTTCACCAGTCTACCACTTTTCAAAATAAATTTGAAAAAAGAGCAGGTGAAAGGAACCCGAAGCCTCCGGAGCGCAGCGGGAACTCCCGCCGTGCTCTGGAGGCTTCAGGCTGCCTTCACTGAAGCCTGGAGAGTGAGAGGGGTCGGTGCGCACCGACCCCTCTCGCTCTCCAGGCTTCCAAGGTAGCCGCCTGAAGGCGACTGAACGCACCTTGAACGGCACCTTGTTTTAGAGGGGGAGAACAAGAAGAAAAATCTCTCCCTCTCTGTGCAGCACCTCCTGCCGCTTCGCTGAAGGGGCGCCGGGCAGAGAGGGGGAGAATTTTTTTTCCTTGTTCTCCCCCTCTAAAACAAGGTGCGTCCTATGGTTGGGTGCATCCTATAGAGCGAAAAATACGGTAACATGAATTTTACTATCTAACGAGACCATTGATCCATAAAATGAAAGCTATAAACAATGCAGTGCAGTCACACAATCAATCAATCAGTAGCTGAACTGGGCTCCACACAGACACAAAAACAAAACAAAAAAAGAGCCGCAAAAACCAAAAGAAAAAGCCAAAACAGACAGACCTCAGTGTAACACTCAAAACGGAGCACGTTCGGCTTCCGAAAAAAGTTCCAAACCAGAATACTTACTTCTGGGTTTGCAGTGTTTGGGTTCCAAGTTGTTTGAGTACCAAGGCATTTGAGAAACAAGCTACCACTGTATTATTACATCCAAAGAGAAGCAAATATGAGAACACACATCAAGAGAAAAAATGCTAGATAAATATACTTGCCTGATTAAATACTTTTCTCCTATGTTGGCAAGCAGTTCATTGACTGTGAAGGGTCATTGCACGTTACCTATGTGCCAAACTGATTTGTGCATTAAAGTATTTGGTAGATAGGGACCTAGGAATCTGCATTCTTCAGCAGAGGGGCAGGACAGACATGGGAGACATGCAGAGGGAAAGAGTGGGGAAGTCCCATTGCGCTAGAAAAAGCCCTTGCATGGGCTTCTGCTAGCAGGACTAGTTAGCTGAATCCTGCCAACATGGCTTTTCCATCTGGCTGAATATTGTCTACAATGACTGGCATGGAATCTCCTGAATTTCAGACAGGGGACATCCCACTTGAGATGTTGAGGACCCAACCAGGGACCATCTGTTGGCCAAACAGGTGCTCAGCCCATGGAGTCATTCTGGCTTTACGCTACCTCCAGCAAAGCTCAGAATACCAGCCTCTGGAAAACTAACAATCAGAGGGGTGCTACTGCGCTCATGCCCTGCTTGTGAGCTTTGTGGAGGCATCTGGCTGGCTACAGTGACAAACAGGAAGCTGGATAGATAGATCTTTGGATAGAGTCAGTGTGGTGTAGTGGTTAAGAGCGGTGGACTTGTAATCTGGGGAACCGGGTTCGCTTCCCTGCTCCTCCACATGCGGCTGCGACCACCTTGGGCTGGTCACACTTCTTTGAAGTCTCTCAGCCCCACTCACCTCACAGAGTGTTTGTTGTGTGGGAGTAAGGGAAAGGAGAATGTTAGCCGCTTGGGGACTCCTTAGGGTAGTGATAAAGCGGGATATCAAATCCAAACTCTTCTTCTTCTGATCTGGAAGAATTGTCTTAATTTGCAAGGAAAGTGCAGAATGAAGCATCTGGGCCACAGAAATTCATTTGCGAGAATAAGGGAGCTTTTACGAGCCAAAAGGCATTCTCTAAAATGGCACGTTATTCTTGCAAACCACAACACAAAATTCTTGCAGAAGCGTGGAAATTCCAAACTCAATGAAAAAAAGCAGCAGAGATACTAAACAGGGGAAAGAACAAATTGCATTCTAAAGAGGCAAGGCCTCTTTATTTACTCTTCGCAACAGTCAGTTTGCTTTGTTTATTCAGTAAGAATCACAAACCATTCTATGTATTCATCTGGCTCAACCAGTGTCATATGGGAATTCGGGTTTTCCCCCATTGAGTGGGCGGGCCAGGTTGTGTAAAGTTCGCCAATGCAACTTACATTAAGGGATTTTTCTTTCCCTTTCTTTCGGAGCGACTCTTACACCACTCAGATGCTCAGGCATGACCCCAAATCCATCAGCCGCAAATTATAGCATGTCCAGATGAGGATTTCAACATTCCAACTACTTGAGTTTCCTGGGATCCGTTTCTGTTGATGCTGCCCAGGGACAGGGACAATGCTGGATTTATGTATAAGCTAAACAAGCTATAGCTTAGGGCCCCACTCTCTTGGGGGGCCCCAAAAAAATTTAAAGGAAAAAAACACCTGGATGTACATTTCCAAAATATAAGACAAAAAACAAATAAAACCTACATACAGCAACAGTGTTTTGTATTGTGTAGGCTCCTATGATATAAGTAATTGGCCCCGCCTGCTAGCCTGCTCCCTAAAATATCACTGCTTTGCTCATTTCTATATATAGGGAGCCTACATTCTGCATGGACTGGCTGCATGGCAACATGTGCAAATGGCTTTAGATACCTATTAGGTCCATAAATCACCATATAGTAGATATTCAACACAAAAAAAGCGACAATTTGTTGTTGACAAAGGGCAGCTGGACACATATAAAGGACCCCATTACCTTCAGTAGCTTAGGGCCTTATCAAACCTAAATCCGGCCCTGGACCTGGAGAAGGTGCTTCTCAGTATGCAGCTGTCTGCATGCATTCTCAACCCTCGCCCTTCTTGACTGACACAGCACTTAAAGGTATATGGCTTGGGAATATTCCTAGGTCTATCCTTGTGACTGCAGGCACAGATCTCCTCAGTGGCCAAGACTACTTTTCTCCAGCTACATAGCTGCTCCTGGACAGAAATAGCTTGACTGGACTACTGCAATGCATTCTACATTGGGCTACCCTTGAGGTCAGTTCAGACACTGCAACTAGTGTAGGGTTGCCATATGTCTGGGAATTCCCAGATACATCCTCTTTTGGGGATCCTACAGGGATCTTTTAACAACTCTCAGCACCCTTAAGAAACTACAGTTCCCAGGTTTCTTTGAGGGAAGCCATAATGGCTTAAAAATGGGAACACATTGCTTTCAATGATGGTACTCCAGTCTTGACCTGAACTGAAGCACTGTTTAACCCCATAAAGGTAAAGAAAAACCCTTATGAGGAGAAATAGGAGGCTTCATATCTATGTGGGATAGCAGTTCTCAAGCACTTCAGTCTGTAACATGGGGATTTTACCTGCGTGCAAAGCCTGAAGGTCCAGAATGACAGCTGCAGAGATGCAAATGCTCTCTAGGGAAAAACCCATCTCTGCCAAGTGCGTGACTCAGAACTAGCTCTTGCCTCTATATTTTTGTCTGTGTGATTTGTAATTTGCAGCCTGCCTCACAGCTAAGAAAGGCAACAGCTTTCAAGAAACCATGTGATTTCCTAGAATGTTTTTCTTGAATTTCGGGTGTGTTTCAAACGTTTAACCACCACCTAGTTTGGTTGTCCTAGGGGATTTTAACATCCACGCCGACACGATCTTACAAGGGGCCGCTCGGGACTTCATGGAAAGCGTGGCCTCCACGGGGCTGTCCCTGAATAAGTCTGGCCCAACTCATAGCCACGGACATGCCTTAGACCTGGTGTTCACCTCTATGGATGTTGGTGATCTGAAAGAAGTGCCATGGTCAGATCACTTCCTGGTGCAACTTGACTTCTCCACGACCCTTCCCCTCTGCAGGGAGGTGGGACCGATTCGGATGGTCCGCCCCCGCCACTTAATGGATCCAAATGGTTTCCAGAGAGTGGTAGGGGATGCTTTATCCCATGTTGATGGCCTTTCAGCTGATTCCCTGGTGGCCCGCTGGAATGTGGAGTTAACCAGGGCTATTGACTGTTTGGCTCCAAAGCACCCTCTCCGATTCCATGGAGCCCAGACAGCCCTGTGATTTTCCATGGATCTGAGGGCAATGAAACAATTACTGAGATGGCTAGAGCGCTGGTGGCGGATAACTCATTCTGAATCTGACCAGACACAGGTTAGAGCTCAACGTCAAGCCTACCAAGTGGAGATAGCTAACCGCAGACTCCAACTAGGGTGCACTCCAAGCTCATCCGCACGTATCTTTTGCCCCACCCTTTCCAGGCATTTTGAAGTTCTGCGTCTAAGCGCTCTTTGCAGAAACACACACACTTTCCCCGGGAATACATTGATGCTGAATTAGAACAAATTTCGGTTTTCTGCAGATTTCCATTTGCTCCAATTCATTTTTTTTTTTTTTTGCAGGGAATGTGCCAGGGCAAAAAACAAACAAACCAAAAGTGCTCAGGCACTGTGCCTAGAAACATGTCACAAAAGGAAGTCAGGATGAGTGCCCCCCCTCTCTTGACCACCCAGTGTGTTGTTAAGTCATAGCGCTTCATTGGCATTTTAACTTTTTATTACCTAAAGGTTATCTGACGGCAATGCTAGAGCGGTATTTATTTATTTATACAATCAATAGGCCACCCCAGGGAGCCACACAGAGATGAAAACCAAACAAACAAAATCACAATAAAATAGCATCGCAACATCCAAAATCACTTTGAGACACAGGGAAAGAAGCCACACAAGAGCAGGGTAAAGACGGCAAGCAGAAAATTCAAGCTGAAAGAGTTTTGCCTGCATCCTGGAGCACCACCTAGTGGGAAACGTGCCATTTCATTTTGCTGTGCAGTCAACTGCATTGGGAGAAAGGTCACTTTGCAAGCTCACACAGGTAGCAGGTAAAGGTAAAGGGACCCCTGACCATTAGGTCCAGTCGCGGACAACTCTGGGGTTGAGGCACTCATCTTGCTTTACTGGCCGAGGGAGCTGGTGTACTGCTTCCAGGTCATGTGGCCAGCATGACTAAGCCGTTTCTGGCGAACCAGAGCAGCGCATGGAAACGGCGTTTACCTTCCCGCCTATTTATCTACTTGCATTTTGACATGCTTTCGAACTGCTGGGTTGGCAGGAGCTGGGACCAAGCAACGGGAGCTCACCCTGTCGCGGGGATTCGAACTGCTGACCTTCTGATCGGCAAGCCCTAGTGCTGGAACTTCTGGTGCTGGAACTTCTAAGAAGGTCTCCTCCTGGACCAAGATGCCCTCTGAATTCATAGCCTTTCCTTGCCAGAGATGCGGGAGTCTGAGCCTGTTAGCATTTGTACTGTATTTGTTTGAAAATGTATTTTACAAAGAATAAATTGTACTGGGGGGTGGGAAGAAGAATGTCTCAGACAGCAAAATGGCTTCTGGGGGCCATACGTCTGTATACAATGGGGGTTCACACATATGAATTGACATAGTTCCTGTCCCTGGAGCACGGTGAAATTCTCTTTGAGCCCACCAAACTGTTCGCTCGCTTTGCATATACAGTGGTACCTCGGGTTACAGATGCTTCAGGTTACAGACTGCGCTAACCCAGAAATAGTACCTCGGGTTAAGAACTTTGCTTCAGGATGAGAACAGAAATCGCAAGACGGCAGCACAACAGCAGCAGGAGGCCCCATTAGCTAAAGTGATACCTCAGGTTAAGAACAGTTTCAGGTTAAGAACGGACCTCCAGAACGAATTAAGTTCTTAACCTGAGGTACCACTGTATGGCCTCCCTTCCGAGAACCAAAACTGAAACCAGCCAGCTCTGGAAAGTACAGATGTTACCCTTTGCTAAATTTGGGGAAAGTCCTACGGAGAGTTAAAGGGCATCGTTTTTATGAAGCATCTTATAATCATCTCTTTAAAGAGCTGCAGATGTTTGTGAGAACCTCATGAAAGGCAACATCAGTCTTTCTTCTACTCGAACCATGACATAACCTCGGGGTCTTGTTCTTTTTTTAAGTAAATAAGCCAAGTGCTGTCAGGGCTGACCTTTTATTTGCACCACGAGGGATTATCTTTCACTGCTGTTCATGCCACTCTTTTCCCATGCTTTCAGTTTCAACTGTGCTCACACTGCAGCATGGCTGGGCAACGTTGAGCAAAATGTTTGGAAATGGCCCGATGTGCTGTATTTAGGAGGCAGGAGTTCATGCAGTGCCCTTGGTATAAGGCAGTTTGCTAGGTTTCTATAGCAGCATAAAGGTGAGAGCAGGATCTGAGGCCCCAGTGCGCAGGAACACAGGAAATTCCTTATACTGAGGCAGAAGATTGATCCATCTGGCTCATTATCTGTGTCAGTTACAGATAGGTAGCCGTGTTGGTCTGCCATAGTCAAAACAAAAAAAATCCCTTCCAGTAGCACCTTAAAGACCAACTAAGTTAGTTCTTGGTGTGAGCTTTCGTGTGCATGCACACTTCTTCAGATACACTGAAACAGAAGTCACCAGACCCTTCTATATAGTGAGAAGGTGGGGAGGGGTATTACTCAGAAGGGTGGTGGGAATGGGTGATTGGCAGATAGCTGTGATGAGCCTGTTGACGACTCTTAACGACTGCAATAGGTCTTACAGGAAAAAGCAAGGGGTGAAAAGGTGAAAAATGGCTTTGTCATGTATAATGAGATAAGAATCCAGTGTCTTTGTTCAGACCAGGTCTCTCCATGGTTTTAAGTTTGGTAATGAGTTGTAATTCAGGAGCTTCTCTTTCCAGTCTATTTCTGAAATTCCTTTGTAGTAAAACAGCTACTTTGAGATCTTGTATAGAATGTCCTGGGAGATTGAAGTGTTCTCCTACTGGTTTCTCTGTCTTGTGATTCCTGATGTCAGATTTATGTCCGTTTATTCTTTGGCGTAAGGTTTGGCCTGTTTGTCCAATATAGAGAGCTGAAGGACACTGTTGGCATTTGATGGCATACACAATGTTAGACGATGAGCAATTAAATAGTCCCGAGATGGTATGTGTGATGTTGTTGGGGCCAGTAATGGTGTTGTCCGGGTGTATGTGGCAGCAAAGTTGGCATCTGGGTTTATTGCAGGCTCTGGTGCCAGTGTCCGTGTTAAGTCTGGTTGTAGTATTATTGTGGGTTAGGAGTTGTTTTCACCTTCTCACCCCTTGCTTTTTCCTGTAAGACCTATTGCAGTCGTTAAGAGTCGTCAACAGGCTCATCACAGCTATCTGCCAATCACCCATTCCCACCACCCTTCTGAGTAATACCCCTCCCCACCTTCTCACTATATAGAAGGGTCTGGTGACTTCTGTTTCAGTGTATCTGAAGAAGTGTGCATGCACACGAAAGCTCATACCAAGAACTAACTTAGTTGGTCTTTAAGGTGCTACTGGAAGGGGGAAAAAATTGTATTATCTGTGTCGTTGCTCAGCAGGGCAGCCTGTCTTTGAAACAGGTTCCAGGCACTTTGGCTTTATTTAAGTCCAGTAGCCAGGGATCCCTGCTTACTCATAGAAGGACAGAATCATAAAACTCCAGAGTTGGAAGGGACCCCACGGGCCATCTAGTCCAACCCCCTGTGATGCAGAAATATCAGCTAAAGCATCCATGACAGATGGCCATCCAACCTCTGCTTGAAAACCTCCAAGGAAGTAGAGTCCACCACCTCCTGAGGGAGACCATTCTACTGTCGAACAGTTCTTCCTGTCAGAAAGTTCTTCCTGATGTTTAGTCGGAATCTCCTTCCTTGTAACTTGAAGCCATGAGTTCGAGTCCTACTGTCCAGAGCAGGAGATAACAAGCTTGCTCTCTCTTCCATGTGACAGCTCTTGAGATATTTGAAGATACTTATCATATCTCCTCTCAGTCTCCTCTTTTCAAGGCTAAACATACGCAGGCTTGGCTTCCAGACCCTTGTTCTTTTTTGTTAATAATAATTTTTATTTAAAATAATTTAAAATAATTTTAATAATGTTCAGGGAAGTTTTTAATATGTGACATTTTAGTGTATCTTTCATCTTTGTTGGAAGCCACCCAGAGTGGCTGGGGAAACCCAGCCAGATGGGCGGGGTACAAATAATAAATTATTATTATTATTATTATTATTATTATTGAGTTTACATTTTACCATAATCACATTCCATTACATAATCTCATAACCAAAAAACAATGCTCAAACTGAGCTTCGACTTCCCCCCATCCCACTCTCTGGCTTTCATAAATAATCCCTTACATCTTAGCATTTCTATAACCACTTATTTACCTTCTTTCTTTCTTCATAAAATTCACCTCATTAAATGTAAACCACCTCCCAATATTAACATTACAAAATATTTCAACTCAAACCTACAAATGTTTTCAAATGTTGCTTCCAGACCCTTGTTCATCTTGGTTGCCCTCCTCTGAACACAGTCCAATTTGTCAATATCCTTCTTGACTTGTGACACCCAGAACCGGGCATAGTATGGTGTGGTCCTCACCCTACGGAAACCACATTTGCTTCCTCCTCCCACACACTCCAAGAGGAAGTTCCCTCTTCAGGTATTTGCCCTTGACCCAGGAATTTGCTATATACATTTGGTTGTATACCCAGCATTTCTTGAACAGTGGGTCCAACAGACAGTCCATTATTCAATTACTGGCTCAACAGGAAGTGATATGACCATGACAAGGGACTGGTGTCAATTTCAGATCATCCTCTTCCTGCTCAGTTGAGAATGCAAGGTCCAGGATGTATTGTGAAATAATTTATAATGAATTGGGGGGGGGGGAATGTTTAAAAGTACTTTTCAAAAAAAACAAAAAACCACAGAGTCCATTTTGTTGGGGATAATTCAGATGGAAATTCCCAAGTGTCAAAAAAGGTTATTTATGTATGCCACTACTGCAGCCCGTGTTTTGTTAGCCCCAAAATGGAAAACAAGTGAGGTCCCAACCAAAGAAGAAAGGCAACTTAAACTGATGGAATATATGCAGCTTGCATATTTAACATATAAAATAAGAGAACACGGAGAACATACGTTTAAAGAAGATTGGAAAATGTTTATTGAATATATGGGTGGACATGTGTTTTTAATATGTAATGCAGTACTGTTTTTAACACTGATTGGGAGCCGCCCAGAGTGGCTGGGGAAACTCAGCCAGATGGGCGGGGTATAAATTATTATTATTATTATTATTATTATTATTATTATTATTAGTGTAAATTTAAAAATGCTGGCAGCATTAAGATCAAGTTTTCGCTAAGATCAAGTGTAGTATCTGTTCTTATCAGTTTAATATCTGATATGTCCTCTGTTTGAGGACTATATATTAAATGGATTTTTAGAGCTGGGAGATGGAATAGGGGCTTGCTCCATCCACTCCATGCATCAACCTGGTATTGCAGTATCTCCAGGAACGGTGCACAAAAAACAAAAAAACGGTGTCGATAAGTTTTGATGGATGTAATAATGAAATACTGAATGGTTTAGCTTATGTAAAATATGCAGGGATTTATGGTATGTATACTGATCCACGGAAGGAGAAGAAGGGAAGTCACTGATTGAAGGTTGTTTAAATGAATATTCTAAAATAGAAAATAGAAAAACTTACTAAAATTATACCAAAAAAAAGAGAAAGAGAAAGCAAGGTCCAGAGTGTGGTCAATGACGTGTTGAGACAGTTGAATAGTTGTCATGGTAGCCATGAATTCCTGAGCCAGTCACTTTGGCATAGATGTTGAAGTCCCCCAAAAGCAGCAGTCTGGGAGTCAGCAATCTCTTCTCTGAGACCAGCTCTGTCAGCTGAGCCAGGGAGACTGCTGGGCAGCAAGACCGGTGGTAAACCAGCAGAATACTTAATGTGTCCCCATTGCCCAGTGCCAGGAACACTGCAGAACATTGTCCACAATGTCGAGAAGGCTACCCCTGCAAAATGAAAGCACCAACTTTTCCGTTTCTTTCCTTCACCCTTGTATGCCTTTGTATCCCCACTAGATGGCACTTGGTGCATTTTCTCTGGATGTTTTCGCTCTCCTGCAGCTGACAGGATCCCTGTAAATACAGCCAACTTTCATAGAATCATAGAACTGTAGAGTTGGAAGGGACCCTAAGGGTCATCCGGTCCAGCCCCCCTGAAATACAGGAATCTCAACTAAAGCATCCATGAGAGGTGGCCACCCAGCCTCTGCTAAGAACCCTCCAAGGAAGGAGAGTCCACTTTAAATAGTCACAGCTTCCGGGGAACTCTAGTTTATTAAGGGTGCTGAGAGTTTTTAGGAGACCCCTGTTCCTCTCACAGAGCTACAGTTCCCTGATTGGTTTTTCAATCGATCCCTCTTCCCGGGAAAATCTGGAAAATGTAGCTCTGCGAAGGGAAAAGGTATTTCCCAACAACTCTCAGCGACCAGAACAAGCTACAGTTATAATTTATTTTATGGCAGTTGTAGGAAACTGTAGCCTGTGAGACAGAGGCTACTCTGTCTTCTCCTCAGGTTGCTCCTCACACCGTGTCCCTCACCAGTCTTTCTTCCTTGGAGGTGCATAGCACCAGGACTATGGAACTGAAAAGCTGTAACGTTGTGCATAGCTGTCAACTTACAGATTTGAAAATAAGGGACCGGCAGCCAAAATAAGGGATTTTCAGAGCACAGGTATGTTCAACTTCTGAGCCCCACCGAGCCAAAGGCAGAAAGCCCAGCCAGCAGCCAAATGAAGCCTCAAGCGGTGGTTCCCACAGCGCAGCAACCCGGCAAAGGGGATGCAGCAAGGAAAACCACCGTCACCTCTCTGCTGGGAAGCGCTGAGCAAAGGCGAGTCCCCAGGCAACACGGCCGATTTGATCGGCACAAGGCATGCAAGCTCCACCCCCCAGTCGTTCTTAGACTCCTTATTGGGTGAGCAACGCAGCCAAGCAACACAGTTGGAGCCTCCCTCCTCTGGCAGGGAGGGAGAGGAGCTGCTTCCTTTGAAACCCAGGAAATTTAAGGGACATCATCAATAAGGGACAGCAGCAGGACACAGCGCTGGGATAAGGGACTTACCCGCCAAATAATGTGATGTCTAACATGTTTTACATTCCAGGTCAAGAAGCCCAGCTGATGCAGCGTGGCTGTTCTGTTTCATGCTGTAAACAGAGTGAAACCATCCAGAAGAACGAAAGCGACACTATAAATGGCTTCTTCTTCTTACTCTGTTGTGATGTTAACATAGGGGGGGGAGGTTGGAGGGACATGTGATGTTATGTCTGATACCCATTCTTTTCATGCAGGATGTGTGCATGGGTCTTCCAGGTTGCTGATGTCTGACATAAAGATGGTCAGGTGTACCAGTGCTCAGGACAAAGCAAAAGCGGGAGGCAATATGGGTATCTTGCAAAGGCACCCTATTGGTGATGATGACAGTGACAAGATAAAACCCAGAAAAGCCAGGATGCCAATGGATGGGTCTGACATGTGGGTTGAGACGTCACGAGGCAGGAAGCATAGATTCTTCCTCGGGTATGGTGATGCCTGCTTGGAAAGTTTCCTTCAACTGTGATGATGTGAAATATACTCGGGGTTGAGAGTGGATTTCATGCTCTTTATTCAGCTCATAGTGGTGAAGAAGAATGGAAGTTCCCCCACAGTATCTGCTTTATATACATTATTTACACAATGGGCTGCACGTGATTGGCTAATTCTGGGATTCTCCTCTAGGCCAATCAGGTTGTAGATTCAATTCCATCTGGAGCTGGATTGGGTAGCTCCTGCGGACCAGTCATACTGCTGCATTGTTCTAGGACCAACCAGACTGCTGCATTCTGAATCCTATTGTTCTAGGACCAATCAGACTGCTGCATTTTGGATCCTATTGTTCTAGGACCAATCAGACTGCTGCATTTTAGATCCTATTCAGCTCAGTACATAACATGATGCTTTTTGCTTAACTGGATTGAGAGATTATAGGGGGCATGGAAACCTCTGGCTTCTGCAGAGCTGGAATGACACCCACTCTGTGTGTCATTGCATACGGCCCCTGGAAAGTTCCCTGCAAAGGAATGCGGCCCTTGTGCTGGAAAACATGCCCTGCCCCAGTTTTATGATGTCCCCCAGCCCATTATCAGGGTAGATGAAAAGTGGGCTGTAATTTCTTTCCATAATAAACAAGCAGACAGTTAAATCGCTACTGAGATGCTCCCATAACTGCGAGGCCCAAAGAGATGAAGGCCCAGCTGCTGCCATTGCACTTGACAGCTGAGTTGATAAAAAGGCAGGACAAGGAGAAAGACATTTTCTCCCTCCCCCCCCCCCCAGCAGGACAAAGCTGGCAACGACTGTGACCATCAGCTGTGCCCAATTTCCTTTCACTTGGAAGAGGTGAACCTGTGAATGGAAGGAGGTGATCATCCGGCAACGGGATGCTGTGGCACAATAACAAGGCAAGCTTGCTGAGTGGGAGATTGTGGCTTGAAGGCTGCTGATATCCATCGTCAGAAGCTGGCTGGTGCCTAGCGATGGACCTCATAGAAGCAGGCAGGAGTTGGTGGGTGGAAGCTGGTGGCGTTTGCGTTTGGAAGCCAGTGAATGCTGCAAAGCTGAAGCAAACTGATGTTTGTGGATCTCAGCTGGCTGAAGTTCAGAAGCCAGTCAACAGAAGCCGGTGGCTATATTTGTGGATTGAAGCCACAGACTCTCCTAGTGTCCCTGTTTTCCAAGGACAATCCCGGATTTACGGAAGCCGTCACAGTTTCTGATTTGATCCCACTTTTCCTTAGGATGTCCCCATTTTCATTGGGGAAATGTTGGAGCGTATGGAGCTATCTGACCCCCGAGACATGGAGATAAGTAACTATACAACCTTTAGAAGACATCTGAAGGCAGCCCTGTATAGGGAAGTTTTTTAAAATGTTGTATGTGTGAGGGCATGGGAGGCTTTGAGGTGACTGGTGTTTGCTGATGTGATACGTGAAAGACAAAACAGGGTGTGTGTGAAAGGAAACTGGTGAATATTCATGAATGGATAAAGTTAGCAGATGAAGTCACCAGGAAGAAGCCAAATAAGGTGTCTGAGCCAGATGATAGTTATCCCACTAATTGTCCCTGGGTTTTTTCCCCTTCCAGGTATGTCTGAAGCTGGAGAGATGTTCTGAAGATGACTGATGAAAGCAATGAAGAGAGCTGCAGGGCTTAAGCAAGCCCCTTTACATTTTTAGATAAATGTCCCACCCCCCACCCCCAAAAAATGTCCTTTTTAATTTACAACATGATATTCCTGGGCCTGTTGTCTTTGTCCATGGAGTTTTCTTGGCAGGGATACTGGAGTGGCTTTTCGGTTCCTGCTCCAGGTGGATCACATTTGGTCAAAACTCTCCACTATGACCTGTTCATCTTGGGTGCCCTGCTTGGCATAGTTCATAGCTTCTCTCTGAGTTATTCATGTGATCAGTGATCCATGAAGGTGTTGGAAGTGACTCTTGAGAGTCCCAAGGACTGCAAGAAGATCAAATCTATCCAGTCTTAAGGAAATCAGCCCTGGCCCGGACTTCCGGGTCGGCGCCATCGCCGAATGGCGGGCTCCCTCCGAGCTCCGGAGGGAGCCGGCTTGGCAGGGGCTGGGTCCTACCGCACCGGCGATGCGGGGACCCTTAAAAACCACTGCCAGAGTGAGGCCGTGGACATGGAGACTCGGCTGGCACCGTTAGCGCTCTCCCGACTCGTGAAGGAGCCTTTTTAAAGGCTACGGATCGGGTGCCGGGGAGAAGCGTGGTGCTTTGAGTTCTCTGCTATCCCTGCCGAGCGCAGCCGCATGCCATCCGGCGGAGAGCGCTGACTTCTTCTATTGAAAATTCGGCTCTAAAGAAGAACCCGTGAGTAATTGGAATATGGACTAAAAAAAAGGGGATAAATTTTTTAAAATTCGGAGCGAACGGGGGAGGTGGAAAAAAGGAAGTCAGCCCACCCCTAAATTGTAGAAGAGCCAAAACAAAGGACTGGACAACTAAGATCGAGTGTAACCTTATCTTGCCGAATCAGCAACTTCGCGAGGGAAAATTATAAGATTGAGCTGGAGGAGAAAAGTGGAATTGTTTTTTTTAAAAAAAAGTAACCCCCCCCGGAATCCCTGGAGCGTTTCGTGAAACTGCCTGGAGAAAAGTGATGGAGGTTTTGACAGCTGTCAAAGAGCTGTCAAAAAGGAAGATTAAAATAGAGACTTTGTTATGAGGACTTTGCCGGTTATATTTGTTATAAATTGAATACAAATTGTTTTAAATATCGGTCAACAAGTTACTTGGACTGGTGGATGTGACTCTGGAAGGGAACTTTGTTACTGCAATCCACCTAGAGGAGCTGAGGGATACTGCATGTGTTTTTCACAGGAAATCTGAACAGTTGAATGGAACTTTTAATCTCCTGGGAAACTGCAAGAATGGAACATTATTTTGTCTACAGAGGTCTACATACTACAGGAAACAATGGAACTATTTGTTGGAAAATGAAAGGAACATGATGCAATGCTTTGCTTCATGAATAACAAGCCTCTGCAGAGACACTAGAAACTTTTGGAAAAAGAACATTTCTGTGGGAGAACAGAGAAATAAAAAGGAGGAGAATGATTGACAAGAATAAGGAAATAACAAGAACTGGACAGAACTGGGGGAACATTTGGGATATTCAGGTTTGACAAGCTTATGGATATAAAATTGGAGTTTTTACTCCTGGATATAAAAACCTGGATAGAAGAAATGGGCCCTTATTTGATAGACTCCTTCTACGATTGGACATCCGTAATTAAAGACTGGCAAAGAACCTGAGGGACATAGTGTAATGTGGGAACTCCAGGAAGATGTTAGAAGTGGAGGGATAGGTGAAACGCAAAGGGGAAGGAGGGGAGGGAAAATTGGAATCCAAAGGCTGTAAAATTATTATTCATATTTATCTTATTTTCATCTGTATTATGTTTGAAAGGGGGAAACTCGTGGAAGGATATAGATCGATCTTAGGGGATGAGAATTTGGATAAATTGGGTTATTGATGATGAGTGTAATTTGGGGATAAGAACTTGTTGAATTTAATTGCTTATTTGGAAGATTTGGAACACAAGAGGGGGTAGGGAGGGGAAGTCCTAGTTATTGGCAAAAAGTTTATAGATTGGATTTAATTTGTTTTGATTTGTTTTAATTTGGAAAACCTTAATAAAAATTATTTAAAAAAAAAAAGGAAATCAGCCCTGAGTGCTCACTGGAAGGACAGATCCTGAAGCTGATACTCCAATACTTTGGCCACCTCATGAGAAGAGAAGACTCCCTGGAAAAGATCCTGATGTTGGGGAAGATGGAGGGCACAAGGAGAAGGGGACGACAGAGAATGAGATGGTTGGATAGTGTTCTTGAAGCTCCCAGCTTGAGTTTGACCAAACTGTGGGAGGCAGTGGAAGACAGGAGTGCCTGGCGTGCTCTTAAACGACTAAACAACAACAACATCACTGCCTACAGTTGCAAGTCTAAGCTTACTTACCTGGGAGTAAGCCCCACTGAATTCAGTGGGCTTTACTTCTGAGTAGACACGGTTAGGCTTCCTCAGCAAACCACCACAGACCTTGCCAAACCCAACTGTGGGAGGCAGTGGAAGACAGGAGTGCCTGGCCTGCTCTGGTCCATGGGGTCACGAAGAGTCGGACACGACTAATCGACTAAACAACAACAAATTCCTGGGCCCTTCTGTCTGAGATCCTTTCAACAGGCAATACTGAGCTAGCTGTGTTTCAGCTGAGAAAATATATATGCCCAAAAGCAATGTACACAAGTAATAGATCTACCATAACATTTTCAATTTTTCCATAGATGTTTGCTGGCATGTGCTTGTGTGAGTGAAAGGCAGCAGGTTAGGGAGGGCTGTTCTGCTCTGCATGCTGTGAGTTACCTTGCTTTCCTTTCATCTTTGCTGCTGGGGTTGCAAGAGATCCCAGTTGCACAACCCTGACCTTCATTCATTCATTCATTCCATTTCCTGGCTGCTTTTCATTTTAAAAATCCAAAAGGTTCAGCTCCAAGGGTCTTCTGGAAGTTCCCTCACTGCGAGAAGTGAGGTTACAGGGAACCAGGCAGAGGGCCTTCTCGGTAGTGGCGCCCACCCTGTGGAACACCCTCCCACCAGATGTCAAGGAAATAAACAACTACAGTGGTACCTTGGGTTATAAACTTAATTCATTCCGGAGGTCCGTTCTTAACCCAAAACCATTCTTAACCTGAGCCGCGCTTTCACTAATGGGGCCTCCCGCCACCAGTGCACTGCTGGCGCACGATTTTTGTTCTCATCCTGGGGCAAAGTTCATAACCCAAGTTACTACTTCTGGGCATAGCTGTCAACTTTTCCCTTTTCTTGTGAGGAATCCTATTCAGAATAAGGGAATTTCCCTTTAAAAAAAGAAAATGTTGACATCTATGCTTCTGGGTTAGCGGAGTTTGTAACCTGAAGCAGTTGTAACCCAAGGTACAAAGGTATCTGACTTATAGAAGACACCTGAAGGCAGCCCTGTTTAGGGAAGCTATTATTGCCTGATGTTTTATTGTGTTTTTAATATTCTGTTGGGAGCTGCCCAGAGTGGCTGGGGAGGCCCAACCAGATGGGTGAGGAATAAATAAATTATTATTATTATTATTATTATTATTATTATTATTATTATTATTATAAAAGCAGTTTACAGTGGAGAGCTACGCTTCTCAGAGTGGTTTAACAGTCAGTCCCTCACCCACAAAATTGTAGGCCTGCCACAAAGGAAGTGGCGAAAGTAGCAGCGTAGAGCTGACAGAAAGTTGTGGGGCAGATCAAAATGGTGTCACCTTATTGGTGGTAGGGCAGAGTTGCCTAGAAATGGCCTGGCAGGGTCAGGCAGGCTGGATTAGACCAGAGGTTCTCCACTAACAGGGTAAAACAGTATTTCAGGCACACTGTGTGGGCAGTGGATAAAGAGCCACATCAGTCGTGCCAATGCCTATTTGCCAGAGCACTGGTGCGTACACTGTGTGTGCAGAAGGCTCTCTTCTGCAAAGTCCTTTGGGGGATAAATCTTTTGTGACAAGCAGCCCTATGTAAATAAGTGTACAGTAGTCTGTCAGCAAATCTGTTGAGGCAATAACGTTGTTGGTTGGGGTTTTTTTTACAAAAATAAAAATTCAGCAAACTCCTGACAACCGTTCCAAAGTTTTGCCGCACAATATGACTGCTGCTATCATTAGGCATTAGCTTTGTTTTCTCTTGCTTTTCGGCTGCCCCAGTAAGCGTCTTGTGACTGCTAGATGGAAAATCCCATCCATGCATCTGTCTCCCTCTGTGCTTATCTGCCTGCAAACCCAACTCCCTGCTGTGCTGCCTCAAAGGGTGGCTGTGCTTCAGATCACATACCTCTTTCAGAAATTGAAAATTTGGTGGGTTCACCTTCTTCCCCCATACTTCCTTAACCCTGAAGCTTATGGGTTGAGCCTATGTATCTCAATAGCCAAAGAGGGTTCAGACTCATCTCTCAAGCAACTGGTCTCTATGGTTTTGTAAGGTATGGGCTCATACCAGAGGATCTGCCAGTCGGAGCCAGAAAACATATTCTCTGTGTCAGCTGAACAACTGAATGAACTGGTGGGTTCTTTTTCTTCTTCTTTCTGTTAGCAGGTAAATCTTTATTTTAAGTTACAGTGTCTCCGGGTGACGAGTAGGGGGTGGGGGGAGAAAAAGGAGCTGGAATGTAAACACGAGCTGGGAGCAGAGGCTCCCCTTGGAGAGCAAGGCCTGGGGTGGGTGTTTATTTCTTTAACATCTGATGGGAGGGCGTTCCACAGAGCAGGCGTCACTACCAAGAAGGCCCTCTGCCTGGTTCCCTGCAACCTCACTTCTCGCAGTGAGGGAACTGCCTGAAGGCCTTCGGCGCTGGACCTCAGTGTTGGGGCTGGACGATGGGGATGGATATGCTCCTTCAGGTATACTGGACCGAGGCCATTCAGGGCTTTAAAGGTCAGCAGCAACACTTTGAATTGTGCTCGGAAACGTACTGGGAGCCAATGTAGGCCTTTCAGGACCGGTTTTATATGGTCTTGGAAGCTACTCCCTGTCACCAGTGTAGCTGCTGCATTCTGGATTAGTTGTAGTTTCTGTGACACCTTGAAAGGTAGCCCCACGTAGAGCGCATTGCAGTAGTCCAAGTGGGAGATAGCTAGAGCATGCACTACTCTGGTGAGACAGTCGGTGGGCAGTTAGGGTCTCAGCCTGCGTACCAGATGGGGCACACATTCCAGTGATTTATAAGTAATCGCCAACCACCAAATCCCATACCTTGTTATCCACTATCACATGCAATCATACAAGCATAGAATCTTAGAGTTGGAAGGGACCCGGGGTCATCTAGTCCAACCCCCCTGCAATGCAGGAATCTCAGCTAAAGCGTCCATGACAGATGGCCACCCAACCTCTGATTAAAAACCTCCAAGGAAAGAAAGTCTACAACCTCCCAAGGGAGACCATCCCACTGCTGAACAGCTTGTGGAGACCTTACGTTTCTGGAAGTCCCGGAGGGTGAATTCGGCTGGCCTGAGTTTGGGACCCCCACAAGGGCACAGTTTCCTTAAGGTCCTTGTCAAAATTATGGCTAGAGTTGGACCTGTGTCCAGCTCCATGCGGCACAGGGCCCCCTCTACCTGTACCTCTACATGAATTTTCTCTGTGTTGTGGTGGGGCAACTGTGTGGTGAAACTGTGCGAGGCAGTGGTGTGGCAGGTGGCAGTGCTGCGGTGCTGTTTGTGGCGGTCAGCTCTGTGGGATCCCATCCTCATCGCCAGTGAAATATGCTCTGAGTCGAGAGTGGATTTCATGCTCTTTATTCAGCTCATAGTGGTGAGAAGGAATGGAAGTTCCCCCAGAATGTCTGCTTTATATACTTATTTACACAATGGGCCCCACATGATTGGCTTATTCCGGGATTCTCCTGTAGGAAAATCAGGTTGCGGATTCACTTCCACCTGGAGGTGGATTGGGTGGCTCCTGTGGACCAATCAGAATGCTGCATTCTGGATTCTATTGTTCTAGGACCAATCAGGCTGCTGCATTCTGAATCCTATTGTTCTAGGACCAATCAGACTTCTGCATTTTGGATCCTATTCAACTCAGTACATAACACTAGCACTTGCCGATCAGAAGGTTGGCGGTTTGAATCCCCTTGATGGGGTGAGCTCCTGTTGCTCGGTCCCTGCTCCTGCCAACCTAGCAGTTCAAAAGGACCTCAAAGTGCAAGTAGATAAATAGGTACCGCTCCGGAGGGAAGGTAAACGCTGTTTCCGTGCGCTACTCTGGACCCCTCTCATGTGATGAAACATATGCTGCATGAGTCCCAGCTGCAACTGACAAGGGTGGTCAAATGGCGCCCACTTGCTCAGCTCACCCCAAGCCACGTGCTGCAGTTTGCAAACTTTT